>NC_092337.1:137243750-137885625 GCF_046630445.1 Rutidosis leptorrhynchoides | reverse complement strand
TTAATTTTTAAATTAATTTGTATTTTAAATATTAATTAGTATTATTAAATATATATATATAAATTAATACTTTTATAAAATAAATATGATAAAAATAATATTTTTATAAAAATTATAATTTTTACAACTTTAATTTTATTTTTATATTTTGTATCTTTTTAATCGTTTAATCGTAATATTGTATATTTATCGTTCGTAGCTAGTGTTAAGTTTATTTTTGCCGTAGCTTATTATTTTTATTTCTAGATTTTTAGGCTTTGCCGTAAAATCCCTTAAGTGCTTTTTCTTTAGACTAAGATTTAGGTGCTTTAGAATTTTGCGACGCCAATTTAAGTTTTAATACCTTTTTAAGTTATTGCCATTTGGGATATAGTTTTACTTGTAAGCTTTAATATTTTTAGACGTAACTTTTAATTTTTTTAGTTTTTAGTACCTTTTAAGTTACTACGCGCTACTTTCTTTTTATTTTTCAACCTTTTATTTTTCGACATTTTTCGACGCGCAATCTTTTTCTTTCTTATTTCTCGACACGCTAGTTTTTAGGACTTAGAAATTTTCTCTATTTCTTATCTAATATCTCAAACGGAAAGAAAAATTATTTTAAGTGGATAAATTGATAGACATCCAAATTTTATGCTTCGTAGTAATAGTTGGATTTGTTAGTGGCTGAGTTGTGAGCTTCCGATTTAAGGGTTCTGGCTCCCTGCTGCATCTATTGGCTATTCGAAACGTGGGCAAAAGCAGAAAAGTCTATTAATTTGATAACGTATATAATTTTTATATTTATAACTAATAGGATAATTAAAATTTGGTAATAAGCGCATTATGAAAAGTCTCGAAGATATTTTGGAAACTCTTTACGACATACGAAATCAATACTCTCAACCGAGTGTTGATGACAATTCGTTCGGTCAATCTTGAATCACGAATGACGAAACAATAACTGGTTGTGAAATCTGTGGAGATTATCACTCAACATGGGAATGTTATTATTACGTTCCTATGGAAAATTACGCACCCACGGAACGTGAATGGAATGATTATGAAGAATACAATTCAAATTGGGATTATTCCCAAGAATATTTCCAAACTCAACAACCAGTAGACGAGGAAAATTACGTGTATGAAAATTTATTAGACAATATGAAAATCAAACTCGAAGAACTCAATGCTCAAAATGAACAAATGAGAGAGTTTGTAAACCAGCAAGCTGAAACTCTATCAGAGTACACACCTGTTGATCTGAGGAGTATTGTACAAGAAAATCTCATATTATCGAATTTTGATGAATTCGAGAGCTCCGAAATCACCAACTATCCCGATGATACTTTTTATTCAGTCTTACTAATTTCACAACATAATGACACATTAGCCTCTACCGACGAAATCATCAATCCATCAATGGTTGATGAAGAAGAAGTAAGGGTGACAAATTGGTACTCTTGGGAAAACGATAACGTTGAAAATTTTACCCCCGAGGCCAAACCGAACTTCACCATTACACAACCTTCCAACCCAATATTCTCAATAGACGAGTCATCTACCGAAGATGAACTACGAGATGTAATAGATATTGACACCTCGAATTTTACCCAAATGGGTAATAGAGGTGAAAACTTTTATCCCGAGAATGATCGGAAGGAAATTTTAGGAATTGTCCACCCTATAATATGTATGTCGGTGTATATCGATCCATTTGACCAAGAACCAGAAAAGAGACATATCCATTTACTAAAAGCTACACTTAAAAAAGAAATAAGTAGTGACGATCGGGTGAGTCTTAACTTTAAACCCATTGATATATTATACACCACCCGAGATGTAAATAACTGGCTCACTATTTTAATTCGTGGAACTTATTCTACCGACTTCACATGTCGTCAGCTAAGTGTGGGGAAGTTTAACCCCACTTAACGTTAAATTAGGGGTTCGGGTTAGTGCATAACTCGTTAATAAACATGCATAATAAATTAGGGTAAAAAACGCATTTTTAAAGATTAGCAAACAGTTCAGAAAAGCAACCGTTTTTGAAGAAAATAAAAACATAGGTGATAAAACAAGAAGGAATGAACGATGAGGCGCGCCATCTATCATTTGACGAGCTTTGTAATTATAAACTGGGTATTTTCAATCACTTTTCTACACTAATCACCCTCATGAATTTATAATTAGAGTCTGATTTCATGCAAATGAGGGCATTGCATGATCTCAAGTGTGGGGAAGGGTTATAAATTCTCTCGGGTTTATACGCCAAATTTTATGAAAATTTGAAAAATTTTCAACTAAATGAATTTAAAATCATGTTTATATATATTTATGAACGGTAAAAATTAGGTGTTAATACCGAAATTATCGTTACCTCGGAAAAGACATAAATTGAGAAACACCCTAAAACGCTTGAATTTATTTATTAAGATATAAAAAGACGCATGAAAAAAGCCAAGTGTGGGGAGAATGTACCAAGTTATTCAATTAAAAACTATCTATCACATGTTTCTGTAAAGTTATTGCAGGTGCTGTTGTTTTGGACTAAATTGACAGTTTTACCCGATTTACTGTAATACATTTGAAAGAAAAGATGGATCTACACGATGAATCAATTTCATCATTAAAAGGAAGTAAAGTCTTCCGAAAAAGAAACGCGCTTCTTGATTTAGGTTAGGAAGTTGTCGTCCAGACCAGCTATAGGTTGACGAAAAATCTAGAAAAGTCATCTCTAAAATCAGCAGGAAATCCACAGACTTCAGCATCAAACAGGGTCGCCAAGTGGTAAGATTTATCCTAACCATCAGAAGGATTTATCTCGTACAATGTGGGGGCACCTTGCAAATTAGCTTGATAAGACTAATGAATCAGATCCCCAGAAAGAATAATCTCCTTAAAGATTAAAAATCAGCTTTTAAGACTGATATTACTCAATCCTTGAGATTGATCTTAAAGATTGAGAATTCAAACTCATGGAATTCAATGATATCTAAACTCGAGCTTGAACGAGAAAATATTTTGATCAAAATTACAAACCGATTTGTTTTCTGAAAACCCATTTTTAATGCGTTCATTACCATTGAAAGTAAAATCCTAGGAATTCACCTGGAATTCATTAGGTCACCTGAACTAAATCGGGTATCAACCGTAAGAACGGTGGTTGCATAGCATGGTCAGAGACAGGACCTTGTGCCAGACTGAAAAAATTATAGGATGATCTTACTATTGCTCCTACAAAGGATAGTAATAGCATCCGACACGTTTTTGGACCATAATCAAATGCATGTCATTAGACATTGCCTTAACAGTTTCTTGTTCATCGCTTTCCTTTACAACCGGACGGTAGTTTATCGAAAGGTAATATACGGAGCAAGTATACTGGACGTGTTGCTTTCCTAATACAAGGTTAGCAAGTGGGTGACACAAAACCATAAGTTTTGAGCTAAAATTTTCAAATCTGAAACCCACAAAACCCACAAAAACATTTTGCAAACACCGGTGAAGGGTTATTCCGGAAAACTTATCTAGGATAAAAGCTAGAATGAATTTTCAAAAGATCAAATGTTTTCATAAAGATCCAATTTCCTAAAGGATCTAAATTTTTATAGTCATGTGGGACTGTAAACCACATCGTTACTACCATTGTTCATACTGCCATCTCAAAATCACTTATGTATAAAGTGTGAAGAATAAAGAAGTGATTCGTGTGATGTATTATATTTCAAGTTCTGTATTGCTTGAGGACAAGCAACGTTCAAGTGTGGGGATATTTGATAGTGCTCCAAATGAACATATATTTAGTAGCAATATCCTCCCAACATGTAAATTATTTAGTTGTAATTGTCCTATTTTAAGTTGTAATCGTTTATATTAAATAAGTGCGAAGACAAAAGGCGAAAACGACGATTTAAAGACGCAAATGACCAAAAAGCTCAAATGTACAAGATACAATCCAAGTGGTTCAATTTATTGATAAGAAACGTCTAAAAATGACAAAAGTACAAGTTGCGGAACGCAAAGTACAAGATATTAAATTATACGAAAGGACGTTCGAAAATCCAAAACTGGGACATGAGTCAACTATCAACGCCCGACGCAACGGACTAAAAATTACAAGTCTACTATGCACACGAATATAATATAATATATAAATAATTATATTAATTATTTATATTTTATATTTATATATAAATTATGTCGACAAGCTAAGATCCAAAAAAATGTGAGCTGAAAAATCAAACTCCACGACTCGCGGAGTTTGAAGGCCAAAAACTCCACGACTCGCGGAGCTGCCAGATTCCAAAATGCCTATAAAAGGCCACGAGCTTCTGCAGTTTTAAAAAAAATATATATATAACATAATAATAATACTCTGTAATAAATAAATAAATAAATAAATATATATAATATATATAGTATAGGGTAGTTTTATATTAGATTAGTTCAGGTTATGTAAAGGTTATTTTACGGGTTTTTAAAGTCGAAATTCTGTCCGTGTAACACGACGCGATAAATACTCAATGTAAGTTATGTTCTCCTTTTTAAATTAATGTCTCGTACTTAAGTTATTATTATGCTTATTTAATACCGAAGTAATCATGATGTTGGGCTAAAAATATTAAAATTGGGTAATTGGGCTTTGTACCATAATTGGGGTTTGGATAAAAGAACGACACTTGTGGAAATTAGACTATGGGCTATTAATGGGTTTTATATTAACTAAACAATACCTTATTAATTTAATATACAAACTTATAATTTGACGTATTTATATATAACCACGTATGCTTGACTGGGTACGGTGGGCGGGATATCTATAAATACCAATAATTATTCATTTTACCGGACACGAAACTGGATTAATAGTTAATAGACTTGTTGAAACAGGGGTGAATTACATTCAAGGGTAATTGGTGTAATTGTTAACAAAGTAGTAAAATCTTGGTTTACACGCAGTCGATAACCTGGTGTATTCATTAAACAAAGTATTAAAACCTTGTTACAATTCGAATCCCCAATTAGTTGGAATATTTGACTTCGGGAATAAGAATAATTTGACGAAGGCTTTCGCTCTTTATATTTATGACTGATGGACTATTATGGACAAATCCGTATGAACATATTAAATAATCCAGGACAAAGGACAATTAACCCATGGGCATAAAACTAAAATCAACACGTCAAACATCATGGTTACGGAAGTTTAAATAAGCATAATATATTTTATTTCATTTTTCCTCGTACTTTTATTTATTTTCATTTTAATTATTATTATTAATTTTATATTGTTATTTAAATATCGTCATTTACTATACGCTTCGCTTAAAATATAAATCGACAAACCGGTCATTAAACGGTAAACCCCCTTTTATATATTATTATATATAATTATATATATATTGTACAAATATAGTTGTTTAAAAATATAGTGTGCAATAAGCCCGCTCCCTGTGGAACGAACCGGACTTACTAAAAAATATACTACTCTACGATTAGGTACACTACCTATAGTGTTGTAGCAAGATTTAGGTATATCCCATTTGTAAATAAATAATTAAAACTTGTGTAATTTGTAACGTATTTCGTAGTAAAATATAGTACTATCACGTACCCCCACGCTACGACATCAATTACCTTGTATTAGAAAGATATCTTACTGTAAATAAGAAAGATTTCTTGAGGTTGGATGATCACTCTACAAGATTGGAAGTAAGCTAGCAAACTTGGAAGTATTCTTGATTTTATGAAACTAGAACTTTTAGAATTTATGAAGAACACTTAGAACTTGAAGATAGAACCTAAGAGAGATCAATTAGATGAAGAAAATTGAAGAATGAAAGTGTTTGTAGGTGTTTTTGGTCGTTGGTGTATAGATTAGATATAAAGGATATGTAATTTTGTTTTCATGTAAATAAGTCATGAATGATTACTCATATTTTTGTAATTTTATGAGATATTTCATGCTAGTTGCCAAATGATGGTTCCCACATGTGTTAGGTGACTCACATAGGCTGCTAAGAGCTGATCATTGGAGTGTATATACCAATAGTACATACATCTAAAAGCTGTGTATTGTAGTAGTACGAATACGGGTGCATACGAGTAGAATTGTTGATGAAACCGAACGAGGATGTAATTGTAAGCATTTTTGTTAAGTAGAAGTATTTTGATAAGTGTCTTGAAGTCTTTCAAAAGTGTATGAATACATATTAAAACACTACATGTATATACATTTTAACTGAGTCGTTAAGTCATCGTTAGTCGTTACATGTAAGTGTTGTTTTGAAACCTTTAGGTTAACGATCTTTTTAAATGTTCTTAACCCAATGTTTATAATATCAAATGAGATTTTAAATTATTATATTATCATGATAATATGATGTATGAATATCTCTTAATATGATAAATATACATTAAATATCGTTACAACGATAATCGTTACATATATGTCTCGTTTCAAAATCATTAAGTTAGTAGTCTTGCTTTTACATATGTAGTTCATTGTTAATATACTTAATGATATGTTTACTTATCATAATTTCATGTTAACTATATATATATATCCATATATATGTCATCATATAGTTTTTACAAGTTTTAACGTTCGTAAATCCCCGGTCAACTTGGGTGGTCAATTGTCTATATGAAACCTATTTCAATTAATCAAGTCTTAACAAGTTTGATTGCTTAACATGTTGGAAACACTTAATCATGTAAATAACAATTTCATTTAATATATATAAACATGGAAAAGTTCGGGTCACAACAGTACCTACCCGTTAAATAAATTTCGTCCCGAATTTTAAGCAGTTGGAGGTGTTGACGTATCTTCTGAAATAAGTGCGAGTATTTCTTCTTCATCTGATCTTCTCGTTCCCAGGTGAACTCGGGTCCTCTACAAGTATTCCATCGAACCTTAACAATTGGTATCTTGTTTTGTTTAAGTCTTTTAACCTCACGATCCATTATTTCGACGGGTTCTTCGATGAATCGAAGTTTTTCGTTGATTTGGATTGCGTCTAATGGAATAGTGAGATCTTCTTTAGCAAAATATTTCTTCAAATTCGAGACGTGGAAAGTGTTATGTACAGCCGCGAGTTGTTGAGGTAACTCAAGTCGGTAAGCTACTGGTCTGACACGATCAATAATCTTGAATGGTCCAATATACCTTGGATTTAATTTACCTCGTTTACCAAATCGAACAACGCCTTTCCAAGGTGCAACTTTAAGCATGACCATCTCTCCAATTTCAAATTCTATATCTTTTCTTTTAATGTCAGCGTAGCTCTTTTGTCGACTTTGGGCGGTTTTCAACCGTTGTTGAATTTGGATGATCTTCTCGGTAGTTTCTTGTATAATCTCCGGACCCGTAATCTGTCTATCCCCCACTTCACTCCAACAAATCAGAGACCTGCACTTTCTACCATAAAGTGCTTCAAACGGTGCCATCTCAATGCTTGAATGGTAGTTGTTGTAGAAAAATTCTGCTAACGGTAGATGTCGATCCCAACTGTTTCCGAAATCAATAACACATGCTCGTAGCATGTCTTCAAGCGTTTGTATCGTCCTTTTGCTCTGCCCATCAGTTTGTGGATGATAGGTAGTACTCATGTCTAGACGAGTTCCTAATGCTTGCTGTAATGTCTGCCAAAATCTTGAAATAAATCTGCCATCCCTATCAGAGATAATAGAGATTGGTATTCCATGTCTGGAGACGACTTCCTTCAAATACAGTCGTGCTAACTTCTCCATCTTGTCATCTTCTTTTATTGGCAGGAAGTTGCTGATTTGGTGAGACGATCAACTATTACCCAAATATTATCAAAACCACTTGCAGTCCTTGGCAATTTAGTGATGAAATCCATGGTAATGTTTTCCCATTTCCATTCCGGGATTTTGGGTTGTTGAAGTAGACCTGATGGTTTCTGATGCTCAGCTTTGACCTTAGAACACGTCAAACATTCTCCTACATATTTAGCAACATCGCCTTTCATACCCGGCCACCAAAAATGTTTCTTGAGATCCTTGTACATCTTCTCCGTTCCAGGATGTA
The DNA here is from genome assembly GCF_046630445.1 of Rutidosis leptorrhynchoides. NCBI lineage: Eukaryota > Viridiplantae > Streptophyta > Magnoliopsida > Asterales > Asteraceae > Rutidosis > Rutidosis leptorrhynchoides. The sequence goes on along the minus strand of NC_092337.1, from coordinate 137,877,587 downwards.
TTGAGTATCTGGTTTTATGAGCTTCTCTAAGTACCATTTCTCTCATATCTCCAAATTTTGGTACCCAAATCCTTTCAGCCCTATACCGGGTTCCGTCTTCCCGAATATTAAGATGCCTTCCCCGGGTGGTAAAGAATCTCAAAGTCGTAATCATTCAACAATTCAAACCACCTACGCTGCCTCATATTCAGTTGTTTCTGATTAAATATGTGTTGAAGAATTTTGTGGTCGGTATATATAATAATTTTGACCCCATGTAAGTAGTGCCTCCAAGTCTTTAATGCAAAAACAACCTCGCCTAATTCCAAATCATGCGTCGTATAGTTTTGTTCGTGAATCTTCAATTGTCTAGACGCATAAGCAATCACCTTCATTCGTTGCATTAATACACAACCGATACCTTGCTTTGATGCGTCATAATAAATCACAAAATCATCATTCCCTTCAGGCAATGACAATATAGGTGCCGTAGTTAGCTTTTTCTTCAATAACTGAAACGCTTTCTCTTGTTCATCATTCCATTCAAATTTCTTCCCTTTATGCGTTAATGCAGTCAAAGGTTTTGCTATTCTGGAAAAGTCTTGGATGAACCTTCTGTAGTAACCAGCTAGTCCTAAAAACTGGCGTATGTGTTTCGGAGTTTTCGGGGTTTCCCACTTTTCAACAGTTTCTATCTTTGCCGGATCCACCTTAATACCTTCTTTGTTCACTATGTGACCGAGGAATTGAACTTCTTCCAACCAAAATGCACACTTTGAAAACTTAGCGTACAATTCCTCCTTCCTCAATACTTCTAACACCTTTCTCAAATGTTCACCGTGTTCTTGGTCATTCTTTGAGTAAATAAGTAAGTCATCAATGAAAACAATGACAAACTTGTCAAGGTATGGTCCACACACTCGGTTTATAAGGTCCATGAACACAGCTGGTGCATTAGTTAAACCAAATGGCATGACCATAAACTCGTAATGACCGTAACGTGTTCTGAAAGCAGTCTTTAGAATATCATCTTCTCTCACCCGCATTTGATGATACCCAGAACGTAAGTCAATCTTTGAATAAACCGACGAGCCTTGTAGTTGATCAAATAAGTCGTCGATTCTCGGTAGTGGGTAGCGGTTCTTGATGGTAAGTTTGTTCAACTCTCGGTAGTTGATACACAACCTGAATGTACCATCTTTCTTCTTGACAAACAAAACAGGAGCTCCCCACGGTGATGTGCTTGGTCGAATGAAACCACGCTCTAAAAGTTCTTGTAATTGGCTTTGCAGTTCTTTCATCTCGCTGGGTGCGAGTTTGTAAGGAGCACGAGCTATTGGTGCAGCTCCTGGTACAAGATCTATTTGAAATTCAACGGATCGATGTGGGGGTAATCCCGGTAATTCTTTCGGAAATACATCGGGAAATTCTTTTGCAATGGGAACATCATTGATGCTCTTTTCTTCAGTTTGTACTTTCTCAACGTGTGCTAGAACAGCATAGCAACTTTTTCTTATTAGTTTTTATGCCTTCAAATTACTAATAAGATGTAGCTTCGTGTTGCCCTTTTCTCCGTACACCATTAAGGGTTTTCCTTTTTCTCGTATAATGCGAATTGCATTTTTGTAACAAACGATCTTTGCTTTCACTTCTTTCAACTAGTCCATACCGATTATCACATCAAAACTCCCTAACTCTACTGGTATCAAATCAATCTTAAATGTTTCGCTAACCAGTTTAATTTCTCGATTCCGACATATATTATCTGCTGAAATTAATTTACCATTTGCTAATTCGAGTAAAAATTTACTATCCAAAGGCGTCAATGGACAACTTAATTTAGCACAAAAATCTCTACTCATATAGCTTCTATCCGCACCCGAATCAAATAAAACGTAAGCAGATTTATTGTAAATAAGAAATGTACCCGTAACAAGCTCCGGGTCTTCCTGTGCCTCTGTCGCATTAATATTGAAAACTCTTCCGCGACCTTGTCCATTCGTGTTCTCCTGGTTCGGGCAATTTCTAATAATGTGGCCCGGTTTTCCACATTTATAACAAACTACATTGGCATAACTTGCTCCGACACTACTTGCTCCGCCATTACTCGTTCCGACACCATTTGTTCCTTTCGTTCTATTAACCCCTGGTCCGTAGACCTCACACTTTGCCGCGCTATGACCATTTCTTTTACACTTGTTGCAAAATTTGGTGCAGAACCCCGAGTGATACTTTTCACACCTTTGGCATAGCTGCTTCTGATTGTTGTTGTTGTTGCGGTTATTATTGTTGTTGGGATGATTGTAGTTGCTGTTGTTGTTGTTGTTGTTGGGCCGTTTGTTATAGTTGCGATTGATGTTACGATTGTTGGGATAAGTGTTGCGATTATTGTTGTAATTGCTGTTGTTGTTGTATTGGTGATTCTTATCACCGTTTTCCTCCCACTTTCTTTTGACTTGCTTCACATTGGCCTCTTTAGCAGTCTGTTCTTTAATTCTTTCTTCAATCTGGTTCACTAGTTTGTGAGCCATTCTACATGACTGTTGTATGGAGGCGGGCTCGTGTGAACTTATATCTTCTTGGATTCTTTGCGGTAATCCTTTCACAAACGCGTCGATCTTCTCTTCCTCATCTTCGAATGCTCCCGGACACAATAGGCACAATTCTGTGAATCGTCTTTCGTACATGGTAATATCAAATCCTTGGGTTCGTAACCCTCTAAGTTCTGTCTTGAGCTTATTGACCTCGGTTCTGGGACGGTACTTCTCGTTCATCAAGTGCTTGAATGCTGACCACGGTAGTGCGTACGCATCGTCTTGTCCCACTTGCTCTAGATAGGTATTCCACCATGTTAACGCAGAACCTGTGAAGGTATGCATAGCGTACTTCACTTTATCCTCTTCAGTACACTTACTTATGGCAAACACCGATTCGACCTTCTCGGTCCACCATTTCAATCCGATCGGTCCTTCGGTTCCATCAAATTCCAAAGGTTTGCAGGCAGTGAATTCTTTGTAGGTGCATCCTACACGATTTCCTGTACTGCTAGATCCAAGGTTATTGTTGGTATGTAGCGCAGCCTGTACTGCGGCTATGTTTGAAGCTAGAAAAGTACGAAATTCTTCTTCATTCATATTCACGGTGTGTCGAGTAGTCGGTGCCATTTCCTTCAAAATAGTCAAATGGAACAAGTTAATCATACAGAATATTAAGAGTAGTTAATAGTATTTCGTAGCATAATATGAACTCATTTATAAAAGCTTTTTCTTCATATTAGCATTTTATAAGTTTAAATTCGGGTAGTACCTACCCGTTAAGTTCATACTTAGTAGCTAATATACAATTTAACTACTACAATTCTATATGAAAAACTGATTATAATAATATTTCACGTTCAAACTTTTACACAATATTTTACAAACTTACAATACCGCTTATTTTACATATAGCATGAAATATAGCACATAATAAATTTGATACAAGATGGTTGTGAAGATAATTCTAGCTAGTACACAAGTCGTTCAGCAAAGGCAATAAAGACACGTAATTCATACGTCCTGAAACAAGTCATGCATTCTGGTTTTACTAGGATTACTTCCCATCCTTGGTCTTGTGGAACATAACCATTATGGCCGTTGATAAGACAGCGTGTTGTAACGTCGTCAAAGGGACGAGGGTTACGTAATGTCCAACAGTCCCGTAACAATCTAAAAACCTCATTTCTTACCCCAATTACCGACTCCGTCACTTGTGGGAACGTTTTGTTTAATAGTTGTAGCCCGATGTTCTTGTTCTCACTTTGGTGATAAGTGAACATTACTAATCCGTAAGCATAACATGCTTTTTTATGTTGCATGTTAGCCGCTTTTTCTAAATCACGAAGTCCAATATTCGGATATATTGAGTCAAAATAATTTCTTAACCCATTGCGTAAAATAGCATTTGGGTTCCCCGCAATATATGCGTCAAAGTAAACACATCGTAACTTATGGATTTCCCAATGTGATATCCCCCATCTTTCGAACGAAAGCCTTTTATAAACCAAGGCATTCTTGGAACGTTCTTCGAATGTCTTACAAACTGATCTCGCCTTAAATAGTTGTGCCGAAGAATTCTGACCGACTCTAGACAAGATTTCATCAATCATGTCTCCGGGTAGGTCTCTTAAAATATTGGGTTGTCTATCCATTTTGTGTTTTTATACTGTAAAATAGACAACTATCTTACATATATCATAAAGCATAAGCACACTATATTACATATATTACACCACACGAATACAACTATCTTATTCTAACTCGCTTGTTTCTTCTTCTTCGGTTTTGGTTCGTTTTGCCAAGTTTCGAGGGATATATGATGTTCCCCTAATACGAGCCGTCATTTTCCACATTGGTTTAGAAAAACCCGGTGGTTTAGAGGTTCCCAGGTCATTGTTACAACTTAAGGACTTCGGGGGTTGACGATACATATAAAGTTCATCGGGGTTGGAATTAGATTTCTCTATTTTTATGCCCTTTCCCTTATTATTTTCTTTTGCCTTTTTAAATTCAGTTGGGGTAATTTCTATAACATCATCAAAATTCTCGTCGGAATCTGATTCATCGGAGAATTGGTAATCCTCCAAATATTTTGCTTCCTTGGCGGAAACACCATTGACCATAATTAACCTTGGTCGGTTGGTTGAGAATTTTCTTTTACTTAAACGTTTTATTATTTCCCCCACCGGTTTTGTTTCTTCATCAGGTTTCGATTCTTCTTCCGGTTCCGATTCTTCTTCCGGTTCCGACTCTTCTTCCGGTTCCTCTTCGGGAACTTGTGAATCAGTCCACGAATCATTCCAATTTACATTTGACTCTTCATTATTATTAGGTGAGTCAATGGTACTTGTTCTAGAGGTAGACATCTATCACATAATATCAAACGCGTTAAGAGATTAATATATTACATAATATTCACATGTTAAAAATATATAGTTTCCAACAAAATTTGTTAAGCAATCATTTTTCAAGTAAACACGGTCGAAGTCCAGACTCACTAATGCATCCTAACAAACTCAATAAGACACGCTAATGCAAAATTTTGGTTCTCTAAGACCAACGCTCGGATACCAACTGAAATGTCCCGTTCTTATTGATTAAAAACGTTCCATATTAATTGATTTCGTTGCGAGGTTTTGACCTCTATATGAGACGTTTTTCAAAGACTGCATTCATTTTAAAACAAACCATAACCTTTATTTCATCAATAAAGGTTTAAAAAGCTTTACGTAGATTATCAAATAATGATAACCTAAAATATCCTGTTTACACACGACCATTACATAATGGTTTACAATACAAATATGTTACAACAAAATAAGTTTCTTGAATGCAGTTTTTACACAATATCATACAAGCATGGACTCCAAATCTCGTCCTTATTTAAGTATGTGACAGCAGAAGCTCTTAATAATCACCTGAGAATAAACATGCTTAAAACGTCAACAAAAATGTTGGTGAGTTATAGGTGTAACCTATATATATCAAATCATAATAATAGACCACAAGATTTCATATTTCAATACACATCCCATACATAGAGATAAAAATCATTCATATGGTGAACACCTGGTAACCGACATTAACAAGATGCATATATAAGAATATCCCCATCATTCCGGGACACCCTTCGGATATGATATAAATTTCGAAGTACTAAAGCATCCGGTACTTTGGATGGGGTTTGTTAGGCCCAATAGATCTATCTTTAGGATTCGCGTCAATTAGGGTGTTTGTTCCCTAATTCTTAGATTACCAGACTTAATAAAAAGGGGCATATTCGATTTCGATAATTCAACCATAGAATGTAGCTTCACGTACTTGTGTCTATTTTGTAAATCATTTATAAAACCTGCATGTATTCTCATCCTAAAAATATTAGATTTTAAAAGTGGGACTATAACTCACTTTCACAGATTTTTACTTCGTCGGGAAGTAAGACTTGGCCACTGGTTGATTCACGAACCTATAACAATATATACATATATATCAAAGTATGTTCAAAATATATTTACAACACTTTAATATATTTTGATGTTTTAAGTTTATTAAGTCAGCTGTCCTCGTTAATAACCTACAACTAGTTGTCCACAGTTAGATGTACAGAAATAAATCGATAAATATTATCTTGAATCAATCCATGACCCAGTGTATACGTATCTCAGTATTGATCACAACTCAAACTATATATATTTTGGAATCAACCTCAACCCTGTATAGCTATCTCCAACATTCACATATAGAGTGTCTATGGTTGTTCCGAAATATATATAGATGTGTCGACATGATAGGTCGAAACATTGTATACGTGTCTATGGTATCTCAAGATTACATAATATACAATACAAGTTGATTAAGTTATGGTTGGAATAGATATGTTACCAATTTTCACGTAGCTAAAATGAGAAAATTTATCCAATCTTGTTTTACCCATAACTTCTTCATTTTAAATCCGTTTTGAGTGAATCAAATTGCTATGGTTTCATATTGAACTTTATTATATGAATCTAAACAGAAAAAGTATGGGTTTATAGTCGGAAAAATAAGTTACAAGTCGTTTTTTTAAAGGTAGTCATTTCAGTCGAAAGAACGACGTCTAGATGACCATTTTAGAAAACATACTTCCACTTTGAGTTTAACCATAATTTTTGGATATAGTTTCATGTTCATAATAAAAATCATTTTCTCAGAATAACAACTTTTAAATCAAAGTTTATCATAGTTTTTAATTAACTAACCCAAAACAGCCCGCGGTGTTACTACGACGGCGTAAATCCGGTTTTACGGTGTTTTTCGTGTTTCCAGGTTTTAAATCATTAAGTTAGCATATCATATAGATATAGAACATGTGTTTAGTTGATTTTAAAAGTCAAGTTAGAAGGATTAACTTTTGTTTGCGAACAAGTTTAGAATTAACTAAACTATGTTCTAGTGATTACAAGTTTAAACCTTCGAATAAGATAGCTTTATATGTATGAATCGAATGATGTTATGAACATCATTACTACCTTAAGTTCCTTGGATAAACCTACTGGAAAAGAGAAAAATGGATCTAGCTTCAATGGATCCTTGGATGGCTCGAAGTTCTTGAAGCAAAATCATGACACGAAAACAAGTTCAAGTAAGATCATCACTTGAAATAAGATTGTTATAGTTATAGAAATTGAACCAAAGTTTGAATATGATTATTACCTTGTATTAGAATGATAACCTACTGTAAGAAACAAAGATTTCTTGAGGTTGGATGATCACCTTACAAGATTGGAAGTGAGCTAGCAAACTTGAAAGTATTCTTGATTTTATGTAACTAGAACTTGTAGAATATATGAAGAACACTTAGAACTTGAAGATAGAACATGAGTGAGATCAATTAGATGAAGAAAATTAAAGAATGAAAGTGTTTGTAGGTGTTTTTGGTCGTTGGTGTATGGATTAGATATAAAGGATATGTAATTTTGTTTTCATGTAAATAAGTCATGAATGATTACTCATATTTTTGTAATTTTATGAGATATTTCATGCTAGTTGCCAAATGATGGTTCCCACATGTGTTAGGTGACTCACATGGGCTGCTAAGAGCTGATCATTGGAGTGTATATACCAATAGTACATACATCTAAAAGCTGTGTATTGTACGAGTACGAATACGGGTGCATACGAGTAGAATTGTTGATGAAACTGAACGAGGATGTAATTGTAAGCATTTTTGTTAAGTAGAAGTATTTTGATAAGTGTATTGAAGTCTTTCAAAAGTGTATAAATACATATTAAAACACTACATGTATATACATTTTAACTGAGTCGTTAAGTCATCGTTAGTCGTTACATGTAAGTGTTGTTTTGAAACCTTTAGGTTAACGATCTTGTTGAATGTTGTTAACCCATTGTTTATTATAACAAATGAGATGTTAAATTATTATATTATCATGATATTATGATATATAATATATCTTAGTATGATGTATATACAGTTAAATGTCGTTACAACGATAATCGTTACATATATGTCTCGTTTCGAAATCATTAAGTTAGTAGTCTTATTTTTACATATGTATTTCATTGTTAATACACTTAATAATATATTTACTTATCATTTAACATAATTAACCAAGTGTATCAATATCTTAATATGATTCATATGTACCTAGTAAGACGTTGTTATAACGATAATCGTTATATATATCGTTTTCGAGTTTCTTAAATTAATAGTCTCATTTTTATGTATATAACTCATTGTTAAAATACCTAATGAGATACATACTTATAATAAAAACATGTTAACTATATATATAACCATATATATGTCATCGTATAGTTTTTACAAGTTTTAACGTTCGTGAATCACCGGTCAACTTGGGTGGTCAATTGTCTATATGAAACATATTTCAATTAATCAAGTCTTAACAAGTTTGATTGCTTAACATGTTGGAAACATTTAATCATGTAAATATCAATCTCAATTAATATATATAAACATGGAAAAGTTCGGGTCACTACAGTACCTACCCGTTAAATAAATTTCGTCCCGAAATTTTAAGCTGTTGAAGGTGTTGACGAATCTTCTGGAAATAGATGCGGGTATTTCTTCTTCATCTGATCTTCACGCTCCCAGGTGAACTCGGGTCCTCTACGAGCATTCCATCGAACCTTAACAATTGGTATCTTGTTTTGCTTAAGTCTTTTAACCTCACGATCCATTATTTCGACGGGTTCTTCGATGAATTGGAGTTTTTCGTTGATTTGGATTTCATCTAACGGAATAGTGAGATCTTCTTTAGCAAAACATTTCTTCAAATTCGAGACGTGGAAAGTGTTATGTACAGCCGCGAGTTGTTGAGGTAACTCAAGTCGGTAAGCTACTGGTTCGACACGATCAATAATCTTGAATGGTCCAATATACCTTGGATTTAATTTCCCTCGTTTACCAAATCGAACAACGCCTTTCCAAGGTGCAACTTTAAGCATGACCATCTCTCCAATTTCAAATTCTATATCTTTTCTTTTAATGTCAGCGTAGCTCTTTTGTCGACTTTGGGCGGTTTTCAACCGTTGTTGAATTTGGATGATCTTCCCGGTAGTTTCTTGTATAATCTCCGGACCCGTAATCTGTCTATCCCCCACTTCACTCCAACAAATCGGAGACATGCACTTTCTACCATAAAGTGCTTCAAACGACGCCATCTCAATTCTTGAATGGTAGCTGTTGTTGTAGGAAAATTCTGCTAACGGTAGATGTCGATCCCAACTGTTTCCGAAATCAATAACACATGCTCGTAGCATGTCTTCAAGCATTTGTATCGTCCTTTCGCTCTGCCCATCAGTTTGTGGATGATAGGCAGTACTCATGTCTAGACGAGTTCCTAATGCTTGCTGTAATGTCTGCCAGAATCTTGAAATAAATCTGCCATCCCTATCAGAGATAATAGAGATTGGTATTCCATGTCTGGAGACGACTTCCTTCAAATACAGTCGTGCTAACTTCTCCATCTTGTCATCTTCTCTTATTGGCAGGAAGTGTGCTGATTTGGTGAGACGATCAACTATTACCCAAATAGTATCAAAACCACTTGCAGTCCTTGGCAATTTAGTGATGAAATCCATGGTAATGTTTTCCCATTTCCATTCCGGGATTTCGGGTTGTTGAAGTAGACCTGATGGTTTCTGATGCTCAGCTTTGACCTTAGAACACGTCAAACATTCTCCTACGTATTTAGCAACATCGGCTTTCATACTCGGCCACCAAAAATGTTTCTTGAGATCCTTGTACATCTTCCCCGTTCCAGGATGTATTGAGTATCTGGTTTTATGAGTTCCTCTAAGTACCATTTCTCTCATATCTCCAAATTTTGGTACCCAAATCCTTTCAGCCCTATACCGGGTTCCGTCTTCTCGAATATTAAGATGCTTCTCCGATCCTTTGGGTATTTCATCCTTTAAATTTCCCTCTTTTAAAACTCCTTGTTGCGCCTCCTTTATTTGAGAAGTAAGGTTATTATGAATCATTATATTCATAGATTTTACTCGAATGGGTTCTCTGTCCTTCCTGCTCAAGGCATCGGCTACCACATTTGCCTTCCCAGGGTGGTAACGAATCTCAAAGTCGTAATCATTCAACAATTCAATCCACCTACGCTGCCTCATATTCAGTTGTTTCTGATTAAATATGTGTTGAAGACTTTTGTGGTCGGTATATATAATACTTTTGACCCCATATAAGTAGTGCCTCCAAGTATTTAATGCAAAAACAACCGCGCCTAATTCCAAATCATGCGTTGTATAATTTTGTTCGTGAATCTTCAATTGTCTAGACGCATAAGCAATCACCTTCGTTCGTTGCATTAATACACAACCGAGACCTTGCTTTGATGCGTCACAATAAATCACAAAATCATCATTCCCTTCAGGCAATGACAATATAGGTGCCGTAGTTAGCTTTTTCTTCAATAACTGAAACGCTTTCTCTTGTTCATCATTCCATTCAAATTTCTTCCCTTTATGCGTTAATGCAGTCAAGGGTTTTGCTATTCTGGAAAAGTCTTGGATGAACCTTCTGTAGTAACCAGCTAGTCCTAAAAACTGGCGTATGTGTTTCGGAGTTTTCGGGGTTTCCCACTTTTCAACAGTTTCTATCTTTGCCGGATCCACCTTAATACCTTCTTTGTTCACTATGTGACCGAGGAATTGAACTTCTTCCAACCAAAATGCACACTTTGAAAACTTAGCGTACAATTCTTCCTTCCTCAATACTTCTAACACCTTTCTCAAATGTTCACCGTGTTCTTGGTCATTCTTTGAGTAAATAAGTATGTCATCAATGAAAACAATGACAAACTTGTCAAGGTATGGTCCACACACTCGGTTCATAAGGTCCATGAACACAGCTGGTGCATTAGTTAAACCAAACGGCATGACCATAAACTCGTAATGACCGTAACGTGTTCTGAAAGCAGTCTTTGGAATATCATCTTCTTTCACCCGCATTTGATGATAACCGGAACGTAAGTCAATCTTTGAATAAATAGACGAGCCTTGTAGTTGATCAAATAAGTCGTCGATTCTCGGTAGTGGGTAGCGGTTCTTGATGGTAAGTTTGTTCAAATCTCGGTAGTCGATACACAACCTGAATGTACCATCTTTCTTCTTGACAAACAAAACAGGAGCTCCCCACGGTGATGTGCTTGGTCGAATGAAACCACGCTCTAAAAGTTCTTGTAATTGGCTTTGTAGTTCTTTCATCTCGCTGGGTGTGAGTCTGTAAGGAGCACGAGCTATTGGTGCAGCTCCTGGTACAAGATCTATTTGAAATTCAACGGATCGATGTGGGGGTAATCCCGGTAATTCTTTCGGAAATACATCGGGAAATTCTTTTGCAATGGGAACATCATTAATGCTCTTTTCTTTAGTTTGTACTTTCTCGACGTGTGCTAGAACAGCATAGCAACCTTTTCTTATTAGTTTTTGTGCCTTCAAATTACTAATAAGATGTAGCTTCGTGTTGCCCTTTTCTCCGTACACCATTAAGGGTTTTCCTTTTTCTCGTATAATGCGAATTGCATTTTTGTAACAAACGATCTCTGCTTTCACTTCTTTCAACCAGTCCATACCGATTATCACATCAAAACTCCCTAACTCTACTAGTATCAAATCAATCTTAAATGTTTCGCTAACTAGTTTAATTTCTCGATTTTGACATATATTATCTGCTGAAATTAATTTACCATTTGCTAATTCGAGTAAAAATTTACTATCCAAAGGCATCAATGGACAACTTAATTTAGCACAAAAATCTCTACTCATATAGCTTCTATCCGCACCCGAATCAAATAAAACGTAAGCAGATTTATTGTCAATAAGAAACGTACCTGTAACAAGCTCCGGGTCTTCCTGTGCCTCTGCCGCATTAATATTGAAAACTCTTCCGCGGCCTTGTCCATTCGTGTTCTCCTGGTTCGGGCAATTTCTAATAATGTGGCCCGGTTTTCCACATTTATAACAAACTACATTGGCATAACTTGCTCCGACACTACTTGCTCCACCATTACTCGTTCCGACACCATTTGTTCCTTTCGTTCTATTAACCCCTGGTCCGTAGACCTCACACTTCACCGCGCTATGACCATTTCTTTTACACTTGTTGCAAAATTTGGTGCAGAACCCCGAGTGATACTTTTCACACCTTTGGCATAGCTGCTTCTGATTGTTGTTGTTGTTGCGGTTATTATTGTTGTTGGGATGATTGTTGTAGTTGCTGCTGTTGTTGTTGTTGTTGTTGTTGTTGTTGGGCCATTTGTTATAGTTGCGATTGATGTTGCGATTGCTGGGATAATTGTTGCGATTATTATTGTAATTGCTGTTGTTGTTGTATTGGTGATTCTTATCACCGTTTTCCTCCCACTTTCTTTTGACTTGCTTCACATTGGTCTCTTCAGCAGTCTGTTCTTTAATTCTTTCTTCAATCTGGTTCACTAGTTTGTGAGCCATTCTACATGCCTGTTGTATGGAGGCGGGCTCGTGTGAACTTATATCTTCTTGGATTCTTTCCGGTAATCCTTTCACAAACGCGTCGATCTTCTCTTCCTCATCTTCGAACGCTCCCGGACACAATAGGCACAATTCTGTGAATCGTCTTTCATACGTGGTAATATCAAATCCTTGGGTTCGTAACCCTCTAAGTTCTGTCTTGAGCTTATTGACCTCGGTTCTGGGACGGTACTTCTCGTTCATCAAGTGCTTGAATGCTGACCACGGTAGTGCGTACGCATCGTCTTGTCCCACTTGCTCTAGATAGGTATTCCACCATGTTAACGCAGAACCTGTGAAGGTATGCGTAGCGTACTTCACTTTGTCCTCTTCAGTACACTTACTTATGGCAAACACCGATTCGACCTTCTCGGTCCACCGTTTCAATCCGATCGGTCCTTCGGTTCCATCAAATTCCAAAGGTTTGCAGGCAATGAATTCTTTGTAGGTGCATCCTACACGATTTCCTGTACTGCTAGATCCAAGGTTATTATTGGTATATAGCGCAGCCTGTACTGCGGCTATGTTTAAAGCTAGAAAAGTACGGAATTCCTCTTCATTCATATTCACTGTGTGTCGAGTAGTCGGTGCCATTTCCTTCAAAATAGTCAAATGGAACAAGTTAATCATACAGAATATTAAGAGTAGTTAATAGTATTTCGTAGCATAATATGAACTCATTTATAAAAGCTTTTTCTTCATATTAGCGTTTTATAAGTTTAAATTCGGGTAGTACCTACCCGTTAAGTTCATACTTGGTAGCTAATATACAATTCAACTACTACAATTCTATATGAAAAACTGATTATAATAATATTTCGCGTTCAAACTTTTACACAATATTTTACAAACTTACAATACCGCTTATTTTACATATAGCATGAATATAGCACACAATAAATTTGATACAAGATGGTTGTGAAGATAATTCTAGCTAGTACACAAGTCGTTCAGCAAAGGCAATAAAGACACGTAATTCATACGTCCAGAAACAAGTCATGCATTCTGGTTTTACTAGGATTACTTCCCATCCTTGGTCTTGTGGAATATAACCGTTATGGCCGTCGATAAGACAGCGTGTTGTAACGTCGTCAAAGGGACGAGGGTTACGTAATGTCCAACAGTCTCGTAACAATCTAAAAACCTCATTTCTTACCCCAATTACCGACTCTGTCACTTGTGGGAACGTTTTGTTTAATAGTTGTAGCCCGATGTTCTTGTTCTCACTTTGGTGAGAAGCGAACATTACTAATCCGTAAGCATAACATGCTTCTTTATGTTGCATGTTAGCCGCTTTTTCTAAATCACGAAGTCCAATATTCGGATATATTGAGTCAAAATAATTTCTTAACCCATTGCGTAAAATAGCATTTGGGTTCCCCGCAATATATGCGTCAAAGTAAACACATCGTAATTTATGGGTTTCCCAATGTGATATCCCCCATCTTTCAAATGAAATCCTTTTATAAACCAAGGCATTCTTGGAACGTTCTTCGAATGTCTTACAAACTGATCTCGCCTTAAATAGTTGTGCCGAAGAATTCTGACTGACTCTAGACAAGATTTCATCAATCATGTCTCCGGGTAGGTCTCTTAAAATATTGGGTTGTCTATCCATTTTGTGTTTTTATACTGTAAAATAGACAAGAGTTAGATTCATAAAAAAAATACTTATTAATACAAGCAATTTTTACATATATCATAAAGCATAAGCACACTATATTACATATATTACACCACACGAATACAACTATCTTATTCCGACTCGCTCCTTTCTTCTTGTTCGGTTTTGGTTCGTTTTGCTAAGTTTCTAGGGATATATGATGTTCCCCTAATACGAGTCGTCGTTGTCCACATTGGTTTAGAAAAACCTGGTGGTTTAGAGGTTCCCGGGTCATTGTTACATCTTAAGGACTTCGGGGGTTGACGATACATATAAAGTTCATCGGGGTTGGAATTAGATTTCTCTATTTTTATGCCCTTTCCCTTATTATTTTCTTTTGCCTTTTTAAATTCAGTTGGGGTAATTTCAATAACATCATCGGAATTCTCGTCGGAATCCGATTCATCGGAGAATTGGTAATCCTCCCAATATTTTGCTTCCTTGGCGGAAACACCATTGACCATAATTAACCTTGGTCGGTTGGTTGAGGATTTTCTTTTACTTAACCGTTTTATTATTTCCCCCACCGGTTCTATTTCTTCATCCGGTTCCGATTCTTCTTCCGGTTCCGATTCTTCTTCCGGTTCCGACTCTTCTTCCGGTTCCTCTTCGGGAACTTGTGAATCAGTCCACGAATCATTCCAATTTACATTTGACTCTTCATTATTATTAGGTGAGTCAATGGGACTTGTTCTAGAGGTAGACATCTATCACATAATATCAAACGCGTTAAGAGATTAATATATCACATAATATTCACATGTTAAAAATATATAGTTTCCAACAAAATTTGTTAAGCAATCATTTTTCAAGTAAACACGGTCGAAGTCCAGACTCACTAATGCATCCTAACAAACTCGATAAGACACACTAATGCAAAATTCTGGTTCTCTAAGACCAACGCTCGGATACCAACTGAAATGTCCCGTTCTTATTGATTAAAAACGTTCCATATTAATTGATTTCGTTGCGAGGTTTTGACCTCTATATGAGACGTTTTTCAAAGACTGCATTCATTTTAAAACAAACCATAACCTTTATTTCATCAATAAAGGTTTAAAAAGCTTTACGTAGATTATCAAATAATGATAATCTAAAATATCCTGTTTACACACGACCATTACATAATGGTTTACAATACAAATATGTTACAACATAATAAGTTTCTTGAATGCAGTTTTTACACAATATCATACAAGCATGGACTCCAAATCTCGTCCTTATTTAAGTATGCGACAGCGGAAGCTCTTAATAATCACCTGAGAATAAACATGCTTAAAACATCAACAAAAATGTTGGTGAGTTATAGGTTTAACCTATATATATCAAATCATAATAATAGACCACAAGATTTCATATTTCAATACGCATCCCATACATAGAGATAAAAGTCATTCATATGGTGAACACCTGGTAACCGACATTAACAAGATGCATATATAAGAATATCCCCATCATTCCGGGACACCCTTCGGATATGATATAAATTTCAAAGTACTAAAGCATCCGGTACTTTGGATGGGGTTTGTTAGGCCCAATAGATCTATCTTTAGGATTCGCGTCAATTAGGGTGTCTGTTCCCTAATTCTTAGATTACCAGACTTAATAAAAAGGGGCATATTCGATTTCGATAATTCAACCATAGAATGTAGTTTCACGTACTTGTGTCTATTTTGTAAATCATTTATAAAACCTGCATGTATTCTCATCCCAAAAATATTAGATTTTAAAAGTGGGACTATAACTCACTTTCACAGATTTTTACTTCGTCGGGAAGTAAGACTTGGCCACTGGTTGATTCACGAACCTATAACAATATATACATATATATCAAAGTATATTCAAAATATATTTACAACACTTTTAATATATTTTGATGTTTTAAGTTTATTAAGTCAGCTGTCCTCGTTAGTAACCTACAACTAGTTGTCCACAGTTAGATGTACAGAAATAAATCAATAAATATTATCTTGAATCAATCCACGACCCAGTGTATACGTATCTCAGTATTGATCACAACTAAAACTATATATATTTTGGAATCAACCTCAACCCTGTATAGCTAACGACAACATTCACATATAGAGTGTCTATGGTTGTTTCGAAATATATATAGATGTGTCGACATGATAGGTCGAAACATTGTATACGTGTCTATGGTATCTCAAGATTACATAATATACAATACAAGTTTATTAAGTTATGGTTGGAATAGATTTGTTACCAATTTTCACGTAGCTAAAATGAGAAAAATTATCCAATCTTGTTTTACCCATAACTTCTTCATTTTAAATCCGTTTTGAGTGAATCAAATTACTATGGTTTCATATTGAACTCTATTTTATGAATCTAAACAGAAAAAGTATAGATTTATAGTCAGAAAAATAAGTTACAAGTCGTTTTTGTAAAGGTAGTCATTTCAGTCGAAAGAACGACGTCTAGATGACCATTTTAGAAAACATACTTCCACTTTGAGTTTAACCATAATTTTTGGATATAGTTTCATGTTCATAATAAAAATCATTTTCTCAGAATAACAACTTTTAAATCAAAGTTTATCATAGTTTTTAATTAACTAACCCAAAACAGCCCGCGGTGTTACTACGACGGCGTAAATCCGGTTTTACGGTGTTTTTCGTGTTTCCAGGTTTTAAATCATTAAGTTAGCATATCATATAGATATATAACATGTGTTTAGTTGATTTTAAAAGTCAAGTTAGAAGGATTAACTTTTGTTTGCGAACAAGTTTAGAATTAACTAAACTATGTTCTGGTGATTACAAGTTTAAACCTTCGAATAAGATAGCTTTATATGTATGAATCGAATGATGTTATGAACATCATTACTACCTTAAGTTCCTTGGATAAACCTACTGGAAAAGAGAAAAATGGATCTAGCTTCAATGGATCCTTGGATGGCTCGAAGTTCTTGAAGCAAAATCATGACACGAAAACAAGTTCAAGTAAGATCATCACTTGAAATAAGATTGTTATAGTTATAGAAATTGAACCAAAGTTTGAATATGATTATTACCTTGTATTAGAATGATAACCTACTGTAAGAAACAAAGATTTCTTGAGGTTGGATGATCACCTTACAAGATTGGAAGTGAGCTAGCAAACTTGAAAGTATTCTTGATTTTATGTAACTAGAACTTGTAGAATATATGAAGAACACTTAGAACTTGAAGATAGAACTTGAGAGAGATCAATTAGATGAAGAAAATTAAAGAATGAAAGTGTTTGTAGGTGTTTTTGGTCGTTGGTGTATGGATTAGATATAAAGGATATGTAATTTTGTTTTCATGTAAATAAGTCATGAATGATTACTCATATTTTTGTAATTTTATGAGATATTTCATGCTAGTTGCCAAATGATGGTTCCCACATGTGTTAGGTGACTCACATGGGCTGCTAAGAGCTGATCATTGGAGTGTATATACCAATAGTACATACATCTAAAAGCTGTGTATTCTACGAGTACGAATACGGGTGCATACGAGTAGAATTGTTGATGAAACTGAACGAGGATGTAATTGTAAGCATTTTTGTTAAGTAGAAGTATTTTGATAAGTGTATTGAAGTCTTTCAAAAGTGTATAAATACATATTAAAACACTACATGTATATACATTTTAACTGAGTCGTTAAGTCATCGTTAGTCGTTACATGTAAGTGTTGTTTTGAAACCTTTAGGTTAACGATCTTGTTGAATGTTGTTAACCCATTGTTTATTATAACAAATGAGATGTTAAATTATTATATTATCATGATATTATGATATATAATATATCTTAGTATGATGTATATACAGTTAAATGTCGTTACAACGATAATCGTTACATATATGTCTCGTTTCGAAATCATTAAGTTAGTAGTCTTATTTTTACATATGTATTTCATTGTTAATACACTTAATAATATATTTACTTATAATTTAACATAATTAACCAAGTGTATCAATATCTTAATATGATTCATATGTACCTAGTAAGACGTTGTTATAACGATAATCGTTATATATATCGTTTTCGAGTTTCTTAAATTAATAGTCTCATTTTTATGTATATAACTCATTGTTAAAATACCTAATGAGATACATACTTATAATAAAAACATGTTAACTATATATATAAGCATATATATGTCATCGTATAGTTTTTACAAGTTTTAACGTTCGTGAATCACCGGTCAACTTGGGTGGTCAATTGTCTATATGAAACATATTTCAATTAATCAAGTCTTAACAAGTTTGATTGCTTAACATGTTGGAAACATTTAATCATGTAAATATCAATCTCAATTAATATATATAAACATGGAAAAGTTCGGGTCACTACATATGAAACATATTTCAATTAATCAAGTCTTAACAAGTTTGATTGCTTAACATGTTGGAAACATTTAATCATGTAAATATCAATCTCAATTAATATATATAAACATGGAAATGTTCGGGTCACTGCACATAACATGCTTCTTCATGTTGCATGTTAGTATTCGGATATATTGAGTCAAAATAATTTTTTAACCCGTTGCGTAAAATAGCATTTGGGTTCCCCGCAATATATGTATCAAAGTAAATACATCGTAACTTATGGATTTCCCAATGTGATATCCCCCATCTTTCGAACGAAAGCCTTTTTGTGACGACCCGGAAATTTCCGACCAAATTTAAACTTTAATCTTTATATTATTCCAACACGATAAGTAAAGTTTGTTAAGTTAAATCTCAAGAATTTTAAACTGTGTTCATACATTCATTATAACCTCGACCAAATTCCGACGATTCACGAACCGTTATATATAAATAGATATGTATATGTATGTATATATTATAACTTGAGAATATTAATAAAGTATTAAACGTATAATACTTTACACGAACGTGTTTGTTTCAATATGATTTTTGACGAAATTAAAAAAATATATTAAATGATTGAATTATCAGAAACATTGAATTATGATTACAAGTGTCTCTTGAGAGGTCCACTATGATTTGAGAAAATCTATTCCTCTTAACGACATTCAGAATAATTTGTAAAGCTATTTATAAATAAAAACAAAAAGTGTCATTTATGAAAGTTAGAAAAAAGTTAGTGGAGAATTGGTTTCCATAATATTCTATTAATCTATTTTCAAACGTACAAAGACGTTTTCAGTTTAAAAAGAACTTTATTATTAAAACGTATATAACTTTTATAAATATCTAGAATCACTTTTGATAACTCATTACTTAACCAGTATAATAAATATAACGATATTTATATTTTATTTCATTAAATATATATAATGATTTAAATTAATATTATATATATTTATACGCGTATTATACATACATAGTTTTTATACTTTTACTATACTTTAACTTTACCTTTACTTTACTCTTACTTTACTTTAACTTTAATAATTCACTTTAATAATTCATACTTTAATAATTCACTTTAATAATTCATACTTTAATAATTCACTTTAATAATTCATACTTTAATAATTCACTTTAATAATTCACTTTAATAATTCATACTTTAATAATTCACTTTAATAATTCATACTTTAATAATTCACTTTAATAATTCATACTTTAATAATTCACTTTAATAATTCATACTTTAATAATTCACTTTAATAATTCAAAAATCTATTATAAATAGAATTCAATAGGTTTCATTATTTCATAGAAACTTGAAAATATATTTCTCTAAACTCTCTCAATCGATATATATATATATATATATATTTGCTCTGTATTATTTCAAGATATTATTAGTATACATAAAATATTAAGACGGAGTGCTGTCCAAGTGATTTCAAAATAGTTTTTTTTGAATGAGTCGAAGCTAAGGAAATTATGGGTTATAGCTATGGAGGTGATGGGTATGGTTCATGGGTATGCTCGTGAGATCAATCTAGTGTTTATCATCTCCGTTGCGTCTACGTACTTTCCTGCAATATTGAATCTCAATATTGATACGTTCGTGAATCCGAGGCCAACCTTGCACTTGTTAAATGACGTTATATGTATTTTTACTATGAAATACAGTATTGTGAGTTTCATTTGCTCCCTTTTATATATATTTTTGGGACTGAGAATACATGCGCTGTTTTTATAAATGTTTTACGAAATACGCACAAGTACTAAAACTAATTCTACGTAGGTTTAAACCAGAAATATACCCTTAGCTTGGTAACATTAAACTACTTGTCTATGTAGGGTAGGCGCGAATCCTAAAGATAGATCTATTGGGCCTGACAAACCCCATCCTGACTATGGGATGCTTTAGTACTTCGAGGTTATTTTAAACACACCTGATCTGGTGTACTTCAGAGGGTAAAATATGAACGTTAAGGCTTGTTACCGGGTGCCTACAACTTATAGAATACTTTTATATACTTGCGAGTGTACATATATTTATAAACGGAAATCTTGTGGTCTATTAATATATTGAAATGATTGTTATGATAAACCTATGAACTCACCAACCTTTTGGTTGACACTTTAAAGCATGTTTATTCTCAGGTATTAAAGAAATCTTCCGCTGTGCATTAGCTCATTTTAAGGATATTACTTGGAGTCATTCATGGCATATTTTGAAAGACGTTGCATTCGAGTCATTGAGTTCATCAAGATTATTATTAAGCCAATTAAAGTTGGATGTATTATGAAATGGTGTGCATGCCGTCAACTTTCATTGTCAAGAAAGTTTGTCTTTTAAAAACGAATGGAATGTTTGTAAAATATATCATATAGAGGTCAAATACCTCGCGATGTAATCAACTATTGTGAATCGTTTATAATGTATATGAACGGGTCCTTTCACTTTTATAGACCAAGGCATTCTTGGAACGTTCTTCGAATGTCTTACAAACTGATCTCGCCTTAAATAGTTGTGCCGAGGAATTCTGATCGACTCTAAACAAGATTTCATCAATCATGTCTCCGGGTAGGTCTCTTAAAATATTGGGTTGTCTATCCATTTTGTGTTTTTATACTGTAAAATAGACAAGAGTTAGATTCATAAAAAAAATACTTATTAATACAAGCAATTTTTATATATATCATAAAGCATAAGCACACTATATTACATATATTACACCACACGAATACAACTATCTTATTCCGACTCGTTCGTTTCTTCTTCTTCGGTTTTGGTTCGTTTTGCCAAGTTTCTAGAGATATATGATGTTCCCCTAATACGAGCCGTCGTTTTCCACATTGGTTTAGAAAAACCTGGTGGTTTAGAGGTTCCCGGGTAATTGTCACAACTTAAGAAATACGGGTGTTGACGATACATATAAAGTTCATCGAGTTTGGAATCAAATTTCTCTATTTTTATGCCCTTTCCCTTATTGTTCTCTTTTGCCTTATTAAATTGTGTTGGGGTAATTTCTATAACATCATCGAAATCCTTGTCGGGATCCGATTCATCGGAAAATTGGTAACCCTCCCAATACTTTGCTTCCTTGGCGGAAACACCATTGACCATACTTAACTTTGGTCGGTTGGTTGAGGATTTTCTTCTACTTAACCATTTTATTATTTCCCCCACTGGTTCTATTTCTTCTTCCAGTTCCGAATCTTCTTCCGGTTTCGATTCTTCTTCCGGTTCCGACTCTTCTTCCGGTTCCTCTTCGGGAACTTGTGAATCAGTCCACGAATCATTCCAATTTACATTTGACTCTTCATTATTATTAGGTGAGTCAATGGGACTTGTTCTAGAGGTAGACATCTATCACATAATATCAAACACGTTAAGAGATTAATATATCACATAATATTCACATGTTAAAAATATATAGTTTCCAACAAAATTTGTTAAGCAATCATTTTTCAAGTAAACACTGTCGAAGTCCAGACTCACTAATGCATCCTAACAAACTCGATAAGACATACTAATGTAAAATTCTAGTTCTCTAAGACCAACGCTCTGATACCAACTGAAATGTCCCATTCATATTGATTATAAACGTTCCATATTAATTGATTTCGTCGCGAGGTTTTGACCTCTATATGAGACGTTTTTCAAAGACTGCATTCATTTTTAAAACAACCATAACCTTTATTTTATCTATAAAGGTTTAAAAAGCATTACGTAGATTATCAAATAATGATAATCTAAAATATACCGTTTACACACGACCATTACATAATGGTTTACAATAAGAATATATTACATCAAAAATAAGTTTCTTGAATGCAGTTTTTACATAATATCATATAAGCATGGACTCCAAATCTTGTCCTTATTTTAGTATGCAACAGCGGAAGCTCTTAATAATCACCTGAGAATAAACATGCTTAAAACGTCAACAAAAATGTTGGTGAGTTATAGGTTTAACCTATATATTATCAAATCATAATAATAGACCACAAGATTTCATATTTCAATATACATCCCATAAATAGAGATAAAATTCATTCATATGGTGAACACCTGGTAACCGACATTAACAAGATGCATATATAAGAATATCCCCATCATTCCGGGACACCCTTCGGATATGATATAAATTTCAAAGTACTAAAACATCCGGTACTTTGGATGGGGTTTGTTAGGCCCAATAGATCTATCTTTAGGATTCGCGTCAATTATGGTGTATGTTCCCTAATTCTTAGATTGCCAGACTTAATAAAAAGGGGCATATTCGATTTCGATAATTCAACCATAGAATGTAGTTTCACGTACTTGTGTCTATTTTGTAAATCATTATAAAACCTGCATGTATTCTCATCCCAAAAATATTAGATTTTAAAAGTGAGACTATGATTCACTTTCACAGATTTTTACTTCGTCGGGAAGTAAGACTTGACCACTGGTCGATTCAAGAACCTATAACAAATATGTACATATATATCAAAGTATGTTGAAAATATATTTACAACACTTTTAATACATTTTGATGTTTTAAGTTTATTAAGTCAGCTGTCCTCGTTAGTAACGTAAAACTAGTTGTCCAACGTTAGATTTACAGAAAAAAAATTTATATATATTATCTTGAATCAATCCATGGCCCAGTGTATACACGTCTCAGGCTAGATCACAACTCAAACTATATATATTTTTCGAATCAACCTTAACCCTGTATAGCTAACTCCTGCATTACTGCATATAGAGTGTCTATGGTTGTTCCAAATAATATATACACATGGGTCGATATGATATGTCAAAACATTTGTATACGTGTCTATGGTATCCCAAGATTATATAATATGTTAGAATACATGTATAATACAATATAAGTTAGCTAGGATATGTTAATATAGATTTGTTACCAATTTTCACGTTGCTACAACAAGAAAAATTATCCAATCTTGTTTTACCCATAACTTCTTCATTTTAAATCCGTTTTGAGTGAATCAAATTGTTATGGTTTCATATTGAACTCTATTTTATGAATCTAAACAGAAAAATTATAGGTTTATAGTCTGAAATATAAGTTACAAGTCATTTTTGTAAAGGTAGTCATTTCAGTCGAAAGAACGACGTCTAGATGACCATTTTAGAAAACATACTTCCACTTTGAGTTTAACCATGATTTTTGGATATAGTTTCATGTTCATAAGAAAAATCATTTTTCCAGAAGAACAACTTTTAAATAAAAGTTTATCATAGTTTTTAATTAACTAACCCAAAACAGCCCGCGGTATTACTACGACGGCGTATGTCCGGTTTTACAGTGTTCTTCGTGTTTCCAGGTTTTAAATCGTTAAGTTAGCATATCATATAGATATAGAACATGTGTTTAGTTGATTTTAAAAGTCAAGTTAAAAGGACTAATTTTTGTTTGCGAACAAGTTTAGAATTAACTAAACTCTGTTCTAGTGATTACAAGTTTAAACCTTCGAATAAGATAGCTTTATATGTATGAATCGAATGATGTTACGAACATCATTACTACCTTAAGTTTTCTGGATAAAGCTACTGGAAATGTGAAAAATGGATCTAGCTTCAAAGGATCCTTGGATGGCTTGAAAGTTCTTGAAGCAGAATCATGACACGAAAAACAAGTTCAAGTAAGATTTCCACTCGAAATAAGATTGTTATAGTTATAGAAATTGAATCAAAGTTTGAATATGAGTATTACCTTGTATTAGAAAGATATCTTATTGTAAATAAGAAAGATTTCTTGAGGTTGGATGATCACTCTACAAGATTGGAAGTAAGCTAGCAAACTTGGAAGTATTCTTGATTTTATGAAACTAGAACTTGTAGAATTTATGAAGAACACTTAGAACTTGAAGATAGAACTTGAGAGAGATCAATTAGATGAAGAAAATTGAAGAATGAAAGTGTTTGTAGGTGTTTTTGGTCATTGGTGTATAGATTAGATATAAAGGATATGTAATTTTGTTTTCATGTAAATAAGTCATGAATGATTACTCATATTTTTGTAATTTTATGAGATATTTCATGCTAGTTGCCAAATGATGGTTCCAACATGTGTTACGTGACTCACATGGGCTACTAAGAGCTGATCATTGGAGTGTATATACCAATAGTACATACTTCTAAAAGCTGTGTATTGTACGAGTACGAATACGGGTGCATACGAGTAGAATTGTTGATGAAACTGAACTAGGATGTAATTGTAAGCATTTTTGTTAAGTAGAAGTATTTTGATAAGTGTCTTGAAGTCTTTTAAAAGTGTATGAATACATATTAAAACACTACATGTATATACATTTTAACTGAGTCGTTAAGTCATCGTTAGTCGTTACATGTAAGTGTTGTTTTGAAACCTTTAGGTTAACGATCTTGTTAAATGTTGTTAACCCAATGTTTATAATATCAAATGAGATTTTAAATTATTATATTATCATGATAATATGATGTATGAATATCTCTTAATATGATATATATACATTAAATTTTGTTATAACGATAATCGTTACATATATGTCTCGTTTCAAAATCATTAAGTTAGTAGTCTTGCTTTTATATATGTAGTTCATTGTTAATATACTTAATGATATGTTTACTTATCATAATATCATGTTAACTATATATATATCTATATATATGTCATCATATAGTTTTTACAAGTTTTAACGTTCGTGAATCACCGGTCAACTTGGGTGGTCAATTGTCTATATGAAACCTATTTCAATTAATCAAGTCTTAACAAGTTTGAATGCTTAACATGTTGGAAACACTTAATCATGTAAATAACAATTTCATTTAATATATATAAACATGGAAAAATTCGGGTCACTACAGTCCATGCCTCATATAGAGTTTCTTTTGGCTTTTGCGTGAACGTAACAATTTCTCCTTGAAGTCTTTCGGCTTTAGATGCCGGAAAGAATTGTTTAAGAAATTTTTCAACTAAAACATCCCATGTATCAATCGCCCCTTCAGGTAACGATTCTAACCAATCTTTGGCTTCTCCCTTTAAAGTCCAGGGAAACAACATGAGATAGATATGTTCATCCTCAACTTCTCTGATTTTGAATAGAGTACAGATCCTATTAAAGGTTCGAAGATGTTCGTTTGGATCTTCTTTTGGCGTACCACTATATTGGCATTGATTAGTTACCATGTGTAGGATTTGTCCTTTGAGTTCATAATCTGGAGCATTAATGTCTGGTTTAATAATGGCGTGTCCTTGGCCCGTGCGTGTAGCTCTCATTCGATCTTTCATACTTAGAGGTTACAGATTTTCCATGATTGAATTTGTTGAATCTGAATCACTAGAGGATTCTGAATTAATGGTTTCTTCCTCGACAATCTCTGGATGAGTGATTTGTGATTCAGGAGGAATGATTAGTGGTTCAGGATCTCTGAATTGTCCCTGAATATCATCCGGGTTCTCAATTGTGAGGTCGGATTCAAAAAATGGATTATCAAAAATTTGAATTGGAGTACTTGGTCGACTACATGACGATTCTAGAGAAAAATCAACGGCGACAATATTGCTAAATGTCTTGATCGAGTTACAGGTGGTAAACGTATGAAAGGTGGTGAACGTTTTGCTCGGTGCATTCACAGAATATCCTATTAGTTATAAAAGATAAAAATTATATAAGTTATCAAATTAATAGACTTTTCTGATTTTGCCCACGTTTCGAATAGCCAATAGATGCATCAGGTAGCCAGGACCCTTTAAATCGGAAGCCCACAACTCGCCACTAACAAATCCAACTATTACTACGAACCGAAAAATTTTGGATGTCTATAAATTTAACCGCTTAAAATAATTTTTCGTCAAAATTTTGAAGAAGATAAAAATCTATGTCCTGAAAACTAGAGCGTCGAGAAATAAGAAAAAAAAAGAGTGCGTCGAAAAATGTCGAAAAATAAAAGGTCGAAAAATAAGCGTCGAAACTTAAAAGTCTAAAAACTAAAAATTAAAACTTACGTCTAAAAGTATTAAAGCTTAAAGGAATTCTAAATCCAAAACGGCAATAACTTAAAAAGTACTAAAATTTTAAAACAGCGTCGCAAAATTCTAAAGCACCTAAATCTTAGTCTAAAGAAAAAGCACTTAAGGGATTTTACGGCAAAGTCTAAAAATCTAGAGCTACTATGTGACAACCCGGAAATTTTCAACCAAATTTAAACTTTATCTTTATATTATTCCGACAAGATAAGCAAAGTTTGTTAAGTTAAATCTCAAGAATTTTAAATTGTGTTCATACATTCATTATAACCTCGACCAAATTCCGACGATTCACGAACCGTTATATATAAATAAATATGTATATATATGTATATATATATATATATTATTACTTGAGAATATTAATAAAGTATTAAACGTATAATACTTTACATGAACGTATTTGTTTCAAT
The DNA here is from genome assembly GCF_046630445.1 of Rutidosis leptorrhynchoides. Classification (NCBI taxonomy): domain Eukaryota; kingdom Viridiplantae; phylum Streptophyta; class Magnoliopsida; order Asterales; family Asteraceae; genus Rutidosis; species Rutidosis leptorrhynchoides. Next base: position 137,850,595 of record NC_092337.1, on the reverse strand, counting down.
ATGTTTATCGATGGAATTAGAAGATAATATCAAATGATTGATTTATCAGATACATTGTGATATGATTACGGGTCTATGTTATGAGGTCCACTGTGATTTAAGAAATCTATTCTTTTTGACAACATTCGGAAAATGGTAAAGTGATTTATAAGTAAGAACGTGGAGTGTAAATAACTTAGATGTTGGATATCGGCAAGTTAAGTAACTCGACATTTTTTATTAAAATAATTTCATACATTTATTTAACCTTTGAACTTTATCGCATGCTTCACCAACAGACTGTAATTTAAAAACTTGAAATCTATTATGAATATATATGATTCTACTATTCTAAAACGTTTTATGATATAACGATTTCCATTATTTTAACCTTTAAACAAAATGATTCTTAAATATATTTAGTTTTGGAAAACAAAATTATCATATTTATTTGATTTAGTTTCAAACGTACAAAAATGTTTTCAGTTTAAAAAGAACATTATTATTAAAACATATATAACTTTTATAAATATCTAGAACTACTTTTGATAACTCATTACTTAACCAGTATGATAAAGATAACGATACTTATATTAAATATATATAACGATTTAAATTAATATTATATATATTTATACGCATATTATACGTACATAGTTTTATACTTTTACTATACTTAAACTTTACCTTTACTTTATTTTTACTTTACTTTAACTTTAATAATTCACTTTAATAATTCATACTTTAATAATTCACTTTAATAATTCACTTTAATAATTCATACTTTAATAATTCACTTTAATAATTCATACTTTAATAATTCACTTTAATAATTCATACTTTAATAATTCACTTTAATAATTCAAAAATCTATTATAAATAGAATTCAATAGGTTTCATTATTTCATAGAAACTTGAAAATATTTTTCTCTAAACTCTCTCAATCGATTTACATATATATATTTACTCCGTATTGTTTCAAGATATTATTAGTATACATAAAATATTGTGACGGAGTGATGTCCGAGTGATTTCGAAATTGTTTTTCGAGCGGGATAGAGCTAAGGAAATTATGGGTTATAGCTATGAAGGTTATGGGTATGGTTCGGGAGTAATGCTCGTGAATCAAACTAGTGTTTATCATCTCCGTTGCGTCTACGTACCTTTCCTGCAATATTGAATCTCAATATTGATACGTGAGTACTCATAATTTAACTTTTACATACTAATAGTGTATCCCTGACTAGTGCTCGAGTATATAGGATTATGCATGTTTGTACTTTTAATATTGCCTTTAGTTAGGTTATGCTAAATCCTGAATTAGTTATATATGCGACTGAGATAAGGTATAAGATATGCATGTCGTTGGAAAGCTAGCGAATGATTTCGATGAACGGATTTGAAGTTATAGTCCATTGAATTTTTGTATTATTATTAAAAATGATTATTATTATCTTCGTTATTATCGTCGTTCTAGTTTTATCTTATTATTATTATTATTATTATTATTATTATTATTATTATTATTATTATTATTATTATTATTTTTTTTATTATTATTATTATTATTATTATTATTATTATTATTATTATTATTATTATTATTATTATTATTATTATTATTATTATTATTATTAATATCTTTATCAATAAAAGAATTTATCATTAAAAATTGTTATTTTTATTATTATTACTATCGTTATTATCGTTAAAGTTATAATTAGTATTATTATTATCCAATTATTATTATTATTATTATTATTATTGGTATTATTATTATTATTATTATTATTATCATTATTAATATATATATCATTATTTAAAAATGGTTATTGTTATTGTTATTATTATTATTATTACTATATTATCATTAAGATAATTATTAGTATTATCGTTAATAATGTTATAGTAACTATCATTATTAATATTAGTGTAATTAAAACAAATATTTGTAACACCTAATTATTTTGATTACTATTATTATCATTATTATGAACACGATATAAAAGACGATTAAAAGCTATTAAACGAAATGATTAGAAAATAATGAGTAAGAGTATCATGATGAAATTAAAATATTATAAGATATTGATTTAGATAAAATTATCGTTCTTATTATTTTTATCATTACTATTATTATTAAAAGTATCTTTAGTATTAAAACTATCATTTTAACAAAAATTGTTATTTTAATAGAAATATCATTGTTACTATAAAATATCATTATTATTATTATTTTAAATAGAATTATTATTTTAAAGATAATATTAAAAATTATCGTAAATATTAAAGTTATCATAATTAGAATTATCGTTTTATTATAATGTCATCTTAGTAATTATAAATATTGATATTTTTATAATAATAATTATTATTACAAAATAATACAACTTTTACTTACTATCATTATAGATATTATTTAATCAAATAAATATGTAATACAAACATATTTTACTACGTGTAATAACTTACTTTAATAATACATATCATATTATCTTTATGATATTAAATGAACCCTATAAATTTTATTACTTAATATATATAAAAGTATATTTTATTATATAAATTTAATATAAAATTTTATTTATTAAAAAATAAATTATATTAGTTACTCAAATAAATCTTTTAAAAATATTTAAAAATATAAAATGACGATATTTAAAGTATATATTAATCATGTATAGACTTTTGAAAATTATTTTGAGTCAAATTTACTTTTGTTGACTTTTGCATACTAGTCTCGAGCATTAGGATTGTGGTACACTATGACTTGACCTAATTTGTTAGACAAATATTGACCAACACATAAATATATATAATTAATTTAGGTTCGTGAATCCGAGGCCAACCTTGCACTTGCTCAATGACGTTATATGTATTTTTACTACGAAATACAGTATGGTGAGTTTCATTGATCCCCTTTTACTCTTTACATTTTTGGGGCTGAGAATACATGCAAATGCTTTAGTAACTGTTTTACAATAATTATATGCGTGAGTTTCATTTGCCTTTTTACCCTTTATATTTTTGGGACTGAGAATCCATGCGCTTTTATAAATGTTTGACGAAATAGACACAAGTAATTGAAACTACATTCTATGGTTGAATTATCGAAATCGAATATACCCCTTTTTATTAAAGTCTGGTAATCTAAGAATTAGGGAACAGACACCCTAATTGACACGAATCCTAAAGATAGATCTATTGGGCCTAACAAACCCCATCCAAAGTACCGGATGCTTTAGTACTTCGAAATTTATATCATGTCCGAAGGAGGATCCCGGAATGATAGGGGATATTCTTATATGTATCTAGTTAATGTCGGTTACCAGGTGTTCACCATATGAATGATTATTTTTGTCTCTATGCATGGGACGTATATTTATGAGAACTGGAAATGAAATTCTCGTGGTCTATTAAAATGATGGAAATAAATGATTATGATAAACTAACGAACTCACCAACCTTTTGGTTGACACTTTAAAGCATGTTTCTTCTCAGGAGTTAAAGAAATCTTCCGCTGTGCATTTGCTCATTTTAAAGATATTACTTGGAGTCTTTCATAGCATATTTCGAAGAACGTTGCATTCGAGTCATTGAGTTCATCAAAGATTATTATTAAATCAATTTATAGTTGGATAGTGGATATTATGAAATGGTATGCATGCCTGTCAATTTTCGATGTAAAGAAAGATTGTCTTTTAAAAACGAATGCAATGTTTGTAAAATGTATCATATAGAGGTCAAATACCTCCCAATGTAATCAACTATTGTGAATCGTTTATAATGTATATGAACGAGTCCTTTCAGTTGGTATCAGAGTGGTGGTCTTAGCGAACCAGGTCTGCATTAGTGTGTCTAACTGATAAGTCAATAGGATGCATTAGTGAGTCTGGACTTCGACCGTGTCTGCATGTCAAAAGTTTTGCTTATCATTTTGTGTCCAAAATTAACTACTTATCATCCTCAGGAAATTACCTGCTTATCATTTTTAGTCTAAGACACATCTTGCTGCATTGATTGCATGAATAATGTATAGACAAAATTCATATCTTAGCATATCTGCTAAATCATATCTTATCGTATCTGTTACATTAAACTTTGCCTGACATATCCCGCAAAGTCCTCAGTAATCTACGAAATCTTTTGATCTATATATATATATATATATATATATATATATATATATATATATATATATATATATATATATATACACATATTTTATGTAATTAGAATACCATCCGTTAGCCAAAATCATTTCATATCGGAAAAAAAAAATCCTTTATCCAATCGTATGAAATGGAATTCGTCATCAGTTCAAGTCACTCAGATTCCGAAATGGAATCCCATTCAAGCTCCGAAAGCAGTGTGACCGGAATAGATCAACCAATCAGTCATCACCTATTCTGGATGAATTGGGGATGGGTTCGTAGCCTCCTTAATCATTGGAGACAAGAAGAAGGTGATCCCTTCCATCCACCACATTGCCCTCTTGACGAAGAACCTGAAGCACTTACCAGCGAACCTGTCCGAAACACCATTTTCTCACTCATTTCCAGAGTATCTCGTCATGATTATATATTACATCAAATTCTAGATTTTATTTATCCGCTCGTCCGAACCGACAACCACCCCGGTGTAATAGAAGAAGTCAACGAGCTTCGCGCTCGGGTAGTGGCTTTGGAGAATATGGTGCAGAGATTACAAACTCCAGCAGCAGCACCAGCAGAATAACCAGTACCACCATCATCAACGCCAACAGTACCATTACCACCTCCAACCACAACCACGTCGTAAACCTCAACTTCACAATCTGTCCCACGAGCATCAACGTCATACGCACCATGGATACCAAGGAGTACCAACAACAATAACTGGCGAAGTATTAATTCATAACTTCATTGGAGAAACATTCCGCGGTGATTATGTAATCTCTAAAGTTTTAGAGATTATCTAATCTAGCCCTAACCATAAATCAGTTAAGCAAACCAAAATGATAGAAGGAAGAGTAGAAACCCTGACAAAAATGGTGTGTGATTAATAAGCTAAACTTGTTTTACCAACAGCATCAACAGTATCGTCAGCGTCATTAGCATCGTCAGTACAGTCAACATAAGAATCAAGAACACCTATAATATCACAAACTCCGTCAGTTCAAGAATCACTGTGGACATCACTACGAATCAATAACGCGTATATTGCATCAACGAGTAACGAAGAGTTAACTCATTCTCTCTGAAGAAATTATATGTATATTTTATATATATATATATATTTTGAAATAAAAATAAATCTTTCCATGCTAAGCTATTGTGTGTGAATCTTAACTACTCGGTTAATTCATATTACAAATATGTAATAATGTACGTCCTTCGCCCGCAACTTAACCATCATTAACTACAATCTCTGTTTTAATTCAATAAATTCCATCTCATAATAAATCAAGTATATTATTCAAATATATGTTTGATTTTACACTTTCATCATCGATGTACTCGAAACTTTTCAAATAACATCATTCGTACTTTGCGAAATTCACAAGAATTCCACGAACCGAACATCATACATCAACAAATAACGAAGTATTGATTAATAATTTCAATATCATTAAAGAAATACTCCGTAAAAGTTATGTAATTTTTTAAAGCCTTTAGGGATTATTCAATTGTAGTTTCAACCGTAAATCAAATGAGTTTAATTTAACATTAACTCATTAAATCTATGTTACACCTAAAGAAAATATACATATATATATTTTCATAAAGACTGTAATAAAATTCTTTTGTACAAAATATTAATTGTGAAATTTTTTTTTAACGGGTAGGTAATACCCGAGAGATATATAAATTCACAATTAATATGTTACATTCTTCGAATCAGATTCAGCAAATCATCCATTATACTCCCTACTTTCACAACAATATACATTCTTTTATAGAAATCAAAACAACCATACTCATTCAAAATTTAATTACATATTTTGATTTTGAAATCTCAGAATTCAACTCGAGATATGACCAAAATCATCACTCTTAGATCGTTAAATCTTTCACAAGCTATACTTTGACTTCAAAACTGTGTTAGAACATCATATGTATATTAACGATTACAATCTGTGTTCAAAACCCTTAAAAATTCCTGAAGACACTTCAAATAATGAAAAATTGAGATGATGATCCAACCACATATTAACCACAGTCTTGCATCTGAAAAGCTCTCGAAATCAGAGTCATAATTTAACACGTATTCATGTCAGACCCTTTGGCATTTATTAGCAAAAATAACTTTGCGATTCCTTTTCAAATTAGTCAGTTTTGTCACAGCTCCAACAAGTCAACTTCGACTTTTTAGTTGAAACAGTCTTATTATAATCTTGATATAGACGTTGCCCTTTCGTCATCATGACCGGAGAACCTTTTATGTCTCACCACATTAGAAATGAACTTACCAACAACTTCACTGATCTTTGACTTTCCGAGTCATTATATTTATCGAAACCCCATCATTTACTCATCCGCATCTTGTAACAAGAATTGTCATGCCAATTACTGGGAATCATCAATCAGTATTTTGAAATCTTGCAGCATGTCTCCGCCAACGGTTATAGGTGTATATATAACGTCTATCTCCTAGACTTATATACTTTGAATGTGAAGTTTCTGAAAAACACCCTAAACTGCGAACTAGTTCTTCGAAGTTTGGAAAATGCTGATGAAGCAGCAAAAACTGTAAACGACCTTAACAGTCAAAAGTTTGATAATAAAGGATAGTGTGTTGGAAAAGCTCAGAAAAAGAGAAGGTTTGGAACTGGAAAACGGATTAAACAAACCATGAAGGAGGCTATGGACAAATCACAAAGACTAAACCTGTCTTCAAAGAATCCAAATGATTCAGTGTCTGCTAAAATTATTATCAAATACCTTACTCCTGACTCTAAACTCTTGTGAATAATATTCTTCATAATTTTATGATCTTAGATATTCTAAGATATCATCATATCTTTCATTATAAATATCTTCAATGTTTCTGAAGATATCTTCATAACTATTGTTATTCGAAATCATTTATCTCTTTGCGCTATCTGTGTTACATCATAAAAGAAACTATTTTAGTTTCTAAATTCTGAAAAATTCGAATTTAAAATATGTATACTATTGAAGTAGTGTTGGGAACTGAAGCATGAGTTAGTATAATATAATGACACTTGATCAACGTGATTATATTACAGTAAGTTATGCTGAGTTTTTAAATGGAACGTGATGATTCACAGATCATAACATCATCATGTGCCATGTTACACGACTCTTGTATTCTATTTAACCTCTAAAATATTAAGAAAATATTTCTTGATGATTCGGTCTTTTCCAGGGTATTCTGGTAATTTAACAAATTAAGACCGTGCCATTACCATTTCCTTCTTAGAACATTAACAATGTTCATTCTGAAATTTATATCTACGAATTATGGACCATTACAAGCGATGCTTAATCGCAAAAAGAAGAAACGAAAGGACAAAGCTCCAAAATAGAAATCGGAGTATAAATCGCAGCAAATAGGAGGGAGTATTAACTGTGGATGATAATGATTATAGAAGACAGAAGCACGGACTTTGAAGTATAAGGGAAGATATAAAACCCAACAACAACCCAGAAATTACAAACCATATATATCGATGCATATAGCAATATAAAGACACGGGAGAACTAAAAACACAATAAAACCAAGAGTATAGTAGAAGTAAATAGATTCTTCTGGCGGTAGATGAAAAAGAAGAATGACAGATATGAAAGTTAGGAGTATATCAAGAATCAGAACTGGATGGAGCATATTAGCGAGTGCTATAAAGTATGAATTGAGGGAGAAAGAATAAAAGGTGTGAGTTGTGGAAATAAGGAAACGAAGGGGTGGATATATAGTAAAATATCCGACAGAGAAATCAAAACAGATTATCGCATTTAATCAAAGCAGATCCTAACTTCCTTAATTACCGAAGAACCAAATCTTATTACGAAGATTTTCTCTAAATTCCTTGAATTCCGGAAATAAACCGTGACTATGTCATTGGTTAAAAAGAACGTTCATTTACTCATTTCATTCTTTTGTGATAACTTCACTCGTAATCTTCACAAAAATCAAATTGCTTTATCTATATTACTTGATGATAATAAAACTCTAAATTCCAACTCGTATACGTCATGAAAACATACTTATTGTCAGCCATGACCATCCCATTCAAATTTCGGGACGAAATTTCTTTAACGGGTAGGTACTGTGACAACCCGGAAATTTTCAACCAAATTTAAACTTTATCTTTATATTATTCCGACACGATAAGCAAAGTTTGTTAAGTTAAATCTCAAGAATTTTAAATTGTGTTCATACATTCATTATAACCTCGACCAAATTCCGACGATTCACGAACCTTTATATATAAATAAATATGTATATATATGTATATATATATATATATTATTACTTGAGAATATTAATAAAGTATTAAACGTATAATACTTTACATGAACGTATTTGTTTCAATATGTTTATCGATGGAATTAGAAGATAATATCAAATGATTGATTTATCAGATACATTGTGATATGATTACGGGTCTATGTTATGAGGTCCACTGTGATTTAAGAAATCTATTCTTTTTGACAACATTCGGAAAATGGTAAAGTGATTTATAAGTAAGAACGTGGAGTGTAAATAACTTAGATGTTGGATATCGACAAGTTAAGTAACTCGACATTTTTTATTAAAATAATTTCATACATTTATTTAACCTTTGAACTTTATCGCATGCTTCACCAACAGACTGTAATTTAAAAACTTGAAATCTATTATGAATATATATGATTCTACTTTTCTAAAACGTTTTATGATATAACGATTTCCATTATTTTAACCTTTAAACAAAATGATTCTTAAATATATTTAGTTTTGGAAAACAAAATTATCATATTTATTTGATTTAGTTCCAAACGTACAAAAATGTTTTCAGTTTAAAAAGAACATTATTATTAAAACATATATAACTTTTATAAATATCTAGAACCACTTTTGATAACTCATTACTTAACCAGTATGATAAAGATAACGATACTTATATTAAATATATATAACGATTTAAATTAATATTATATATATTTATACGCATATTATACGTACATAGTTTTATACTTTTACTATACTTAAACTTTACCTTTACTTTATTTTTACTTTACTTTAACTTTAATAATTCACTTTAATAATTCATACTTTAATAATTCACTTTAATAATTCATTCTTTAATAATTCACTTTAATAATTCATACTTTAATAATTCACTTTAATAATTCATACTTTAATAATTCACTTTAATAATTCATACTTTAATAATTCACTTTAATAATTCAAAAATCTATTATAAATAGAATTCAATAGGTTTCATTATTTCATAGAAACTTGAAAATATTTTTCTCTAAACTCTCTCAATCGATTTACATATATATATTTACTCCGTATTGTTTCAAGATATTATTAGTATACATAAAATATTGCGACGGAGTGATGTCCGAGTGATTTCGAAATTGTTTTTCGAGCGGGATAGAGCTAAGGAAATTATGGGTTATAGCTATGAAGGTTATGGGTATGGTTCGGGAGTAATGCTCGTGAGTCAAACTAGTGTTTATCATCTCCGTTGCGTCTACGTACCTTTCCTGCAATATTGAATCTCAATATTGATACGTGAGTACTCATAATTTAACTTTTACATACTAATAGTGTATCCCTGACTAGTGCTCGAGTATATAGGATTATGCATCTTTGTACTTTTAATATTGACTTTAGTTAGGTTATGTTAAATCCTGAATTAGTTATATATGCGACTGAGATAAGGTATAAGATATGCATGTCGTTGGAAAGCTAGCGAAAATTTAAGAATTTTTCATTTGCATATCGAATGATTTCGATGAACGGATTTGAAGTTATAGTCCATTGAATTTTTGTATTATTATTAAAAATGATTATTATTATCGTCGTTATTATCGTCGTTCTAGTTTTATCTTATTATTATTATTATTATTATTATTATTATTATTATTATTATTATTATTATTATTATTATTTTTATTATTATTATTATTATTATTATTATTATTATTATTATTATTATTATTATTATTATTATTATTATTATTATTATTATTATTATTATTATTATTATTAATATCTTTATCAATAAAAGAATTTATCATTAAAAATTGTTATTTTTATTATTATTACTATCGTTATTATCGTTAAAGTTATAATTAGTATTATTATTATCCAATTATTATTATTATTATTATTATTATTATTATTATTATTATTGGTATTATTATTATTATTATTATTATCATTATTAATATATATATCATTATTTAAAAATGGTTATTGTTATTGTTATTATTATTATTATTACTATATTATCATTAAGATAATTATTAGTATTATCGTTAATAATGTTATAGTAACTATCATTATTAATATTAGTGTAATTAAAACAAATATTTGTAACACCTAATTATTTTGATTACTATTATTATCATTATTATGAACACGATATAAAAGACGATTAAAAGCTATTAAACGAAATGATTAGAAAATAATGAGTAAGAGTATCATGATGAAATTAAAATATTATAAGATATTGATTTAGATAAAATTATCGTTCTTATTATTTTTATCATTACTATTATTATTAAAAGTATCGTTAGTATTAAAACTATCATTTTAACAAAAATTGTTATTTTAATAGAAATATCATTGTTACTATAAAATATCATTATTATTATTATTTTAAATAGAATTATTATTTTAAAGATAATATTAAAAATTATCGTAAATATTAAAGTTATCATAATTAGAATTATCGTTTTATCATAATGTCATCTTAGTAATTATAAATATTGATATTTTTATAATAATAATTATTATTACAAAATAATACAACTTTTACTTACTATCATTATAGATATTATTTAATCAAATAAATATGTAATACAAACATATTTTACTACGTGTAATAACTTACTTTAATAATACATATCATATTATCTTTATGATATTAAATGAACCCTATAAATTTTATTACTTAATATATATAAAAGTATATTTTATTATATAAATTTAATATAAAATTTTATTTATTAATAAATAAATTATATTAGTTACTCAAATAAATCTTTTAAAAATATTTAAAAATATAAAATGACGATATTTAAACTATATATTAATCATGTATAGACTTTTGAAAATTATTTTGAGTCAAATTTACTTTTGTTGACTTTTGCATACTAGTCTCGAGCATTAGGATTGTGGTACACTATGACTTGACCTAATTTGTTAGACAAATATTGACCAACACATAAATATATATAATTAATTTAGGTTCATGAATCCGAGGCCAACCTTACACTTGCTCAATGACGTTATATGTATTTTTACTACGAAATACAGTATGGTGAGTTTCATTGATCCCCTTTTACTCTTTACATTTTTGGGGCTGAGAATACATGCAAATGCTTTAGTAACTGTTTTACAATAATTATATGCGTGAGTTTCATTTGCCTTTTTACCCTTTATATTTTTGGGACTGAGAATACATGCGCTTTTATAAATGTTTGACAAAATAGACACAAGTAATTGAAACTACATTCTATGGTTGAACTATCGAAATCGAATATGCCCCTTTTTATTAAAGTCTGGTAATCTAAGAATTAGGGAACAGACACCCTAATTGACGCGAATCCTAAAGGTAGATCTATTGGGCCTAACAAACCCCATCCAAAGTACCGGATGCTTTAGTACTTCGAAATTTATATCATGTCCGAAGGAGGATCCCGGAATGATAGGGGATATTCTTATATGTATCTAGTTAATGTCGGTTACCAGGTGTTCACGATATGAATGATTATTTTTATCTCTATGCATGGGACGTATATTTATGAGAACTGGAAATGAAATTCTCGTGGTCTATTAAAATGATGGAAATAAATGATTATGATAAACTAATGAACTCACCAACCTTTTGGTTGACACTTTAAAGCATGTTTATTCTCAGGTGTTAAAGAAATCTTCCGCTGTGCATTTGCTCATTTTAAAGATATTACTTGGAGTCTTTCATAGCATATTTCGAAGAACGTTGCATTCGAGTCATTGAGTTCATCAAAGATTATTATTAAATCAATTTATAGTTGGATAGTGGATATTATGAAATGGTATGCATGCCTGTCAATTTTCGATGTAAAGAAAGATTGTCTTTTAAAAACGAATGCAATGTTTGTAAAATGTATCATATAGAGGTCAAATACCTCGCAATGTAATCAACTATTGTGAATCGTTTATAATGTATATGAACGGGTCCTTTCATACTATGGCAAAATACTAAGTTTAAAACTAATTACGAACGATAAAAATACAAATATTACGAATAAACGATTAAAATATACAATTTATAAAAAGAAATAAAAAGTAATAAAATTACAATTTTATAAAAATATTATTTTTATATTTTTATTTTATAAAAGTATTAATTTTATAAATAATAAAACTAATTGAAACTTAAAAATAAAAATTTAATTTAAACTAAACTAAATTATTATTAAAATAAACCCTAATTAAGTAATTAATTAATAATAATTATTATTAACTTAACCCTAATCCGTACCAGCTATGTTTCAGACCTGTCAGACAGGGTCATGCGATCGCATGACTTTATAACTGAATCCTCATGCGATCGCATGAGGGTCAGGTTCAGTTCACATGCAGGTTCAGATCGACAGGTTCAGTTTCTATTTTTTTTTTTATTTTTTTTTCTTTTACGTTTTACTTTTTTTTCAAAATATTACAAAATATTTATAAAATTTAGAATAAACTTATATTTTAAAATCTGAAAATAAAAATATTTTTTATTTTATAAATAAAGTTTTAAATATATATATATATATATATATATATATATATATATATATATATATATATATATATATATATATATATATATTTAACACTTATTATAAATACAAAATATTTTTATGAAATAAGAAATAATATATTTTTACAAAAATATAGTTTTACTAAAATATAGCGTAAAAATATAGCGTTTCGCCGAGTCCCCGGCAGCGGCGCCAAAAACTTGATGTGTGCGAGGTGTAGTACGAAATAGTATTATTTTTAATATGAAATATGGCGTAATATGATACGAGTTTTATTTATTTATATAGATGGGATATACCTAAACCTTGCTACAACACTTATAGGCAGTGTACATAATCGTACAGTAGTGTAGTTTTTAGTAAGTCTGGTTCGTTCCACAGGGAGCTAGCCAAGTTTAACGCTATATTTTTTAACAACTATATTTATATAAAATATATATAATTATATATATTAACATTATTATAAAAGGGAATTTTTACCGTTTAATGACCGGTTTGTTGATTTTAATTAAAGCGTAAAGATAAATGATAATAGGATAAATGACAGAATTTAAATTGCGATAAATTGCAGTAATTAAAATGACTGTAGATAAAAGTACGATGAAATATGATATAAAAGTATTATACTTATTTAAACTTCCGTAATCATGATGTTTGACGTTTTGATTTTAATTAATTGTTACCCGGGTTAATTGTCCTTTGTCTTGGTTTATTTGATACCTATTTGGTTTTTGTCCATAATAGTCCATCGGTCATAATTATAAAATGCTCGTCAAATTAACCTTATTCCCGAAGTCAAATATTCCAACTAATTAGGAATTCGAACTGTAACAAGGTTTTAATACTTTGTTTAATGATTACACCAGGTTATCGACTACGTATAATCCAAGGTTTTAATACTTTGTTAACAATTACACCAATTATCTTTGTATGTAATTCACCCCTGTTTTAATGAGATATGAATATTAATTTACCCACTTGATCAGAATAAATAATCAATTACCCAACCCGAATAATTAATTAAATGATTGTAAAAGATGTCGTATAAACGTCACTAAATAGAACATACATAAATAATTATTAGATTAACTAATTTGAAGATAGGTTCGACAGGTTCCAATGAGTTGTCGTTCAATTAGACAATACCCCCTATCTATTAATAGTCAATAGTCCAATGTCCACAAGTGTCGGTCTTTTGTCCAAACCTTAATTATGGTACAAAATCTAATAACCCCGTCTTAATATTTAGTCTAACATCACGATTACTTTGGCTCAAATAAGCATAATAATAACTTAGTTACGAGACATTAATTTAAAAAGGAAGAACATAGCTTACAGTGGTGATTAATCGTGTAGCGTTACACGGACAGAATTTCGACTTTAAAACCCGTAAAACATTCCTTACAATAACCCAATTATTATTAAACCTAATTTTAAAATTAAAATTAAAAATATAATTATGATTACAGAGGAAGAAGAAGAAGAAAAAGGTATATATTACTCGTCCAATTCGCTGGCCTTTTATAGATGTGAGCTGATTTTGGGAGCCATGCGATCGCATGGGTTCCCTTTGTTATTTCCATGCGATCGCATGGACAGGCTGGCCAGCGAACATTCCTTTGTTTTCTAGTTTTGCCAACGTTTTATTATATAATATTATATATATATATAATATTAAGAATTATTTATATATTATATTATATTCATGTGCATAGTTGACTTGTCATTTTAGCTCCGTTGTGTCGCGCGTTGATAGTTGGTTCATGTCCCGGTTCCGGATTTTCGAACGTCCTTTCGTACGCGGAGATATCTTGTACTTTGCGTTTCGCGGCTTGTACTCTTGTAATTTTTAGACGTTTCTCATCAATAATTCGAACCACTTGGATTGTACTTTGTACTTTTTAGCTTTTTGGTCATTTGCGTCTTCAAATCTTCGTTTTCTTCTTTTGTCTTCGCACTTATTTATTTAAACGAATATTACATAAAAATAGAACAATTACAACTAAAAGCTTTACATATTGGAAGGATATTGTGCCTAAATATATGTTCATTTGGAGCACTATCACACGCCCTTAACATATCTTTCAAGGTTTGATTAGTACGTTCGGTTTGACCATCCGTTTGAGGATGATACGCCGTGCTCATGTTCAACCTCGTACCCATATCTTCATGAAACTTTTTTCAAAATTGAGATGTAAAACGGGTGTCTCGATCCGAAACAATAGACACGGGAACACCATGTCTCGCTGCCACTTCTCTAAGGAACAACTTTGAAAGTGCCTCCGACGTAATTGCTTTACGAATCGGAAGGAGCAAGGCACTCTTCGTCAATCGATCGACAATCACCCAAATAGTATCATATTGGGTCCTTTGCCGTCTTCGGCATCTTTGTAATAAAGTCCATGGTAATATGCTACCACTTCCACTTCGGGATTTCTAATGGTTACAATTTACCATAAGGTTTTTGATGTTCGGATTTTACTTGTAAACACGTAACGCATTGTTCAACATACTTCACCACATCGCGTTTCATTCTGGGCCACCAATACTCTTTCTTCAAATCAAGGTACATTTTCGTTGCACCCGGATGAATGGAATACTTTGACTTGTGCGCTTCATCAAGAAGAACCTTTTGGTAATCGCCCATCTTAGGTACCCACACTCGTCCTTGTAAGGACAACAAACCATGCGGGCCTAAGGTGATAGACTCTGTTTTCCCCATGATTTGTTCTTCACGCTTGTTGTTAACAAAAGCTTCGATTTGTATCTCATGAAGCTTTACAAGAAAATCGTTAGTAATAGTCATGCGTAATGACCCTACTCGTATCGCCGAATGTTGATTCTTTCGGCTCAACACATCCGCGACCACATTCGCCTTACCCGAATGGTAAAGTATCTCACAATCATAATCCTTTACCACATCGATCCACCTACGTTGACGATAATTCAGATCTCGTTGGTCAAAGAGATGCTTTAAACTCTTGTGATCCGAATAAATCGTACACTTGACACCATACAAGTAGTGGCATCAAATTTTCAAAGCATAGACCACCGCCGCTAATTCGAGATCATGCATCGGGTAATTCTTTTCATGTTCCTTTAATTTCCTAGAGGCGTAAGCGATAACTTTACCCCGTTGCATTAGAACACACCTGATCCCATTTAATGAGGCATCACAATAAACTGTCATATCTTCTACACCTTTTGGCAACACCAAAACCGGAGCTCGACACAATTTCTCTTTCAACAATTGGAAAGCAATCTCTTGCTCATTTTCCCAATTAAACCTCGCGTTCTTCCTCGTCAACTTTGTCAATGGAGAGGCGATCTTAGAAAAGTCTTGGATAAACCGACGATAATAATCGGCCAATCCGAGAAAACTTCGGATTTCCGTAGGTGTAGTCGGTTGTTCCCAACTCTTTAACGTCTCTATCTTCCCCGGATCTACTTAAATGCCTTCTTTATTCACAATATGGCCAAGGAATTGCACTTCCCTTAGCCAAAATTCACACTTGGAGAATTTAGCATACAACTTCTCCTTTCGCAACGTCTTCAACACCTCGCGAAAATGGTGTTCTTGTTCCTTCATACTTTTGGAATAGACAAATGTGTCGTCAATGAACACAATTACTGACTTGTCCAACATAGATTGGCACACTCGGTTCATAAAATCCATGAATGCCACAGGCGCATTCGTAAGACCGAAGGGCATAACTACAAATTTAAAATGCCCGTAACGAGTTCGAAAGGCCGTTTTCTCAATATCTTCTTCACGGACCCGCATTTGGTGATAATCGGACCGTAAGTCAATTTTAGAGAAGTAAGTCGCACCTTGGAGTTGGTCAAACAAATCGTCAATCTGAGGTAATGGATAACGATTTTTGATCGTCACCTTGTTCAACTCCCGATAGTCAATGCACATCCGCATACTACCATCCTTCTTCTTCATGAATAAAACCGGAGCGCCCCATGGCGAAGCACTCGGTCAGATGAAACCCTTTTCAAGCAACTCTTGGGTTTGGTTCAACAACTCTTGTATTTTCGTTGGTGCTAAATGATAAGGAGTTTTAGCAATGGGGCTAGCCCCCGGAACCAACTCAATGCGAAATTCAACTTGTCTCTCCACCAGAACACCCGGTAACTCATCCGGAAAAACGTGTTCGAATTCATTAACCACCGGAATTTCATGAATGGATGGTGGTTCTTCACGAATGCCAACTACATGTGCAAGAAAAACCATGCCACCACTATTAAGGAAACGACTCGCCCGTGCATAAGTGCATAAGGGTACGAGTCTCCTTCGCTTATCGCCATGAATAATTAACTCTCCCCTACTTGGGGCCTTTACATGAATAAACTTTTCATAGCATGCAATATCGGCTCTATAATCGAGCCAATCCATACCCACAACAATATCAAATTCGCCCAAAGTCATCGTGATAAGATCGATTTTAAAGGTTTCAGCACCAAACACAACATTACAATCTTTACACACATCAACCCCTAGCACCGTCTTACCATCCGCTATTTCAACTTCTACTGGATGACTTAACTTAGCTAGCGGTTTATTAAGCTTAGACACAAATCGTGGAGACACAAACGATAAATTAGCACCACTATCAAATAGTATCCTTTTCGGATTAGAATTAATCATGAAAGTACCCGAGACAACTTCATTGGATTGTTTGGCTTCATCGTTGGTCATCAAGTAGTTTCTTCCCCTAGTCGTACTCGTCGCCTTCTCAAAGCTTCCTCACTTGGTCACCTAACAATTCACGACATTCCGACTTCTGGTGTCCCGCTTTTCACACTTCTGACGCTTTCGGACACGCCTTTGCTTTTCTTGTTGGAGTAACTAGATGCTTCAAATTTTCTTTTACTCGACACATAACCAACCGCACTCGGAGCTTGCACTTCAAACCCTTTCGCAAATGCCAAGAGCTTAGAAAAATTCTCAACATGACCAATACTAATCTTACCCTTCAAGTCATCTCTAAGGGTCGCATGAAAATCTTCCATCAATAATTGGTCATTCCCCACATACTCAGGGCAAAAACGCGCTTTGGCGAGAAAGTTGGTTTTAGGAGTTTTTAGGTCCAAAGACCCTTGACACATGTTTCTTAACTCGTTCCGCAATTTAGAAAGATCCTCTTGCGTACGATACTCAAGGAAAAACTCTTTCTTGAACTCCTCCCAAGACAACCCTACAAAAGCCGCTTCACCCACCATGTCAATTTTACCATCAAGCCAATCTTTAGCATTGCCCCTCATCAAACAAGTGGCAAGCCTTGTATTCTTTTCGGGTGGGCATTCGTTAGTGCGAAAACAACCTTCAACATCGGAGATCCAAGTCGTACTCTTCATGGGGTCGGGATCCCCGGAAAAGTGAGGAGGCTTAGTCGCCATAAAATTTTTGTAGCTAAACACCATCTCGCCCCCATTTTGAGGTCTAGGAAACCTCCTTTTAACTTCTTCTTTCACGGTATCAGCCATTTGTTCTCGAATCAAATCGACCAGTGTTCCGAAACCGACTCTTCGAGTATTTGTTTAACCTTCCGGGAGAAAACCGAGACGTAGTTTTCTAGAGCGGCCTCTCTTTTGGTGGTCATTTCGTCCACTTCCTCATGTTGAGGACCACCACCGTTGATTGTCTCCGTTCCATTTTTCGTCTTCATTGTAAAGATCGAAACGGATTAGACATCACCAACAAAACAATATATATATATATATATATATATATATATATATATATATATATATATATATATATATATATATATATATATATATACACACACACATATACATATCACCGCACGCACATCACACCTAGCTCAATACTTGTCGCACGTCCTTGCTTGACTTAACTTGCAACCGTGATAGTGGTCGCGAATCACTATTACGTTCGCACACCGTGCCACTCTCAAACGTACCACAACCATCTTGCTCGATGTTCAAAACAATAAAGCACGATTAGTAACATCATAACATTAGCATAGTTAGTCCACCTATTCACCAGGGCACTAAACAAAACTCGTACCAACCCGTAATCCTACAAGTCCCGCATATAAAATAGCCACACAAAAGTCTAAGTCTAGGCGCCTATCTCAAGTCACCTAAATCCCTTAGACCATGCTCTGATACCACTTGTAACGACCCAAGCCGTTATATTAAGAAAAACGTACATTTTTTTTAAATATAACATGTCGTCATACTCGTCAAACCATCACATCATGTTAAATTGTTACAAGTTCAAAAGGCGCATACAACATAGTTTAAAGTTTACATTAACATTCGGGTTCAAATGATCCATTTTACAATTCCCAAAAAATATAAGTTTTGACCAATTAGTTTAAGTTCCAAACATCACTAGAGCATGGGTTTGGGGTTAAACTACCCAAACATTAGGTCAAATTTCCAAAAGAATTCCACAAGGCACTAAAGGAGAAAAGCCTAGTCCACAACTTTACCCTTACCACGATTCGCTCGCGCATCTAAAAATGTAAACAACGAGAGGGTAAGCTAAAGCTTAGTGAGTAAAATAAATATGTACATGCATATACAATTTACCTACTCGCATCCACGACTCATGCAATGCATATAATCTCATACCATTTCATAACAGGGGCTGGTATCGTCAAATCGTACAACTAGCAACATCATTAGCATAATAATCATAATAATAATGAAATGCTAAACATCAACAAGTATAAACCATGGTTGACCAAAATCGCAAGGGAATGACCTCGCAAACGATTCATCGGTGTTCATAACAACCGTTAGCGCCCAAAAAGGGCTATGGTATGCTAACCCCGAGGTGTCCCAAAAATGGCTATGGTATCACCCCAAGTATACAAAAAACAGATATCGTAACACTTAATCAACGTGTGAGTAAAACAAGGTTATTACTCACAACCATGTGCACAAACACGGCTATGTGCACAATTAATACGGGCAAATAAATCATATACATACATACATACATAGATATTCCACACACCTTATCGTCTTGGTGATATTTCCAACAACAACTCGCAACCTTCAAAGCAAGTCACCTAATACAATTAATGCCCAATTAATTCATATAACAAGTTGGACTATTTACCAACTAACCTTACTAGTGCATTTATGACCCAAAAAGGGTATTTATGACCCACTTGCACTAGAATCACTCAATCGAGGTCAAAGTCCACAACTAATCACTAAAAGCTATTGATTAAGGTTCTAAGACTTTCATTAATACAAGTCTAGGGTATTTTCATACCCAATTTATCCCACTAGATCAAACTTACCCATTTGACCCATTTTAAAGTAAAGACCCACAATTTGGTCAAACTCGAACCCCATTAACAAATCTTTGCCTAACACATAAGTGTGTTAGTGATTCAACAACATAATTAACCCTACAACTTCAAATCACATGGCTAAACCCTAGATTACAAACCTTAGGGTTTCCATACATCAAGTTCACCCCAAATTCGCCCATTTAACCCTAAAATGGGTCTTACAAGCTACACATAAACAAACCCTAGCTATAAATCAAATTGAACTTGAAACTCGAAGTTAAAACTTACCAACACTATCAAAACATAGCTAGAGATGTAGAGAACAACTTTAAAACTTGGACTCGGGCAAGATCTGGTCTCCTTCTTCCCCAAAATGAGCTCTCTCTCTAAAATTCTAGCTCTCTCTCTAGAATGAAAGTGTGTAGGTGAAAGAGTAAGAAATGGGATAAGGATAAGCTTTGGATCAGTTCTTATAGCGTCAAACCGTCCACAAAGTGAAAAGACCAAAACACCCTCAAAAGTGCTCATTAAAAATGAATTAAAAGATCTGGGCACCTGTCGTGTTTCGCGGCGGAGTGTCGCGATCCGCGATGCACTCAAACGCGATACATACTTCCAAAATGCAATAGGTTGATCAAGGATGGGGGGGTTTTTGAGTTGTCGCATTTCAATCATACATGTCGCGTTCCGCGACACACCAAAACGCGATACACCCCTTCGATACGCGACAGATTACCAGATTTCACCCCAAACACAATTTCCAACCATTTTAAGTCATATGTAACTATGTAGATGCGTTTTAAAGATCAAATTACATACCCTTGGACTACGTGAGACGCTCCATGCGATGTAACTAGAAAAATGGGTGTTACATACGGGCTATAAAATAATTATTATACTTTTTTTCTATTTTTCATTATCGCTATTTAAATACCAATATAAACTGAAAATTACATTTTTCACAGTTTTTTACACAATCGTGCAACGCACGTGTATATATATATATATATATATATATATATATATATATATATATATATATATATATATATATATATATATATATATATATATATATATATATATATATATATATATATATATATATATATATATATATATATATATATATATATATATATATATATATATATATGGGCAAGATCAATGGGGAAGTAACCAATCGGGGGGAAGCAAATTTTTTTCGTTTCTTTTGGAATTTTCTTTTCCATGCATCAAGATCACACAAAAATATGAACATTTAAAAAAGACACTTCGTGATGAATGTTATTATTTAGATTGGAAAACGATCGACAAAAATAACATTCAAGATAATATTGATCGTGAAGAATGTTAACATTTTTTTTCATGTTTTGTGAAGTAAAATTTAGCCCGATTTAGAGTTTAGGGTTTAGAGACTAAACCCAAAACCCCAAACCCTTAACCCTATATTTTAAACCGTTCGTGTTAAAAACTCAATCTAAATCCTAAATCTAAACCCTAAACTCTAAATTTCTAAACCCTAATATCTAAACCCTATAAACCCTAATATCTAAAACCTCAACATACGCTCGAAAAACACGATAATTGTTATATATTACTTCTTCGAGCGTTTTCCTGCTAAAATAAAACATTTATCACAAAAAGTCTTTATTAGATGTTCATAGTTTCATCCAATCTATATTGTTCGTGAACAAAGTTTTTTCAAAAAACGAAGAAAAATTTTTTGCTTCCCCCCAATTAGTTACCTCCCCCTTGATCCTACCATTATATATATATATATATATATATATATATATATATATATATATATATATATAGTCTAATAAACATCTAAAATGATGACATCATCATTAAGCTTAATTACTCTTTACTTTTCATAATGATGATGTCATAATGATGATGTCATAATAATATATTAATTTAATTAAAAAAATAATACAAAAATTTTTATAAAAGAAAATATTAATCTCTCCTAAATTGTAATTTTATTTTTCTAAAAAAATAAAAGGCATTTATTATTATTATTATTATTATTATTATTATTATTATTATTATTATTATTATTATTATTATTATCATCATTAAAAATATAAATATAAATATTCAACTTTGAGCGAACTTTGTGTTTGTAAAATCAACAAGTTTCTTAATCGGAATTCGTGATTCCACGGGGCAATAAACTAAATGACTTAAACATTTACATTCAGTTAATACGTAAAACATATTATTAAACTGTTTCGTTTAAAAACTCGTATTTTCACGGGTCATTTCACAAGTGTATATATATATATATATACATATATATATATATACATATATATATATATATATATATACATATATATATATACATATATATATATACATACATATATATAGTAGAGGGATCAAATGAGAACTTTTTGTATGTGAGAACTCTGAAAACTCACGCAGCCGAACAAAAAAACATCATGGACGAACAAAAACTGTTTGATTCGAACAATTTTGGTTTTTCCCTAATTTTACTGGAAAAGGGTAATTTCGTCATTTTACATGTGTCTAACCTATATATACTTTGATGTTTAAATCGTTTAATACAAAAATTAGGGTTCTATGTTTTTTCCCAATTCTACGAGTTCATTCTTTTACGATTCAATATTAGGGTTCTATCGTTCAAATTGAATTTCATTTTTACATTCTTTATCTTTTTTAGGTCATTTGATTACATTATTCAAGTTCTCTGTTCTGAATTTTAAAAAAAATTGATAGGAAACAATGTCGATCGGTGATAAAAATGTTCAAGTTGATGACTTGATTCATCGTAATGATCAGTTTCATGTCAAAGATGATTTTGTTGTTAACGACGGCGATGACGATGAACAATCTCATATTTCCTGACGTCATTGTTGAATTTGATCATATCAAGATCTTCGAACATCATAATACTGGCGGAGAATATACGTTTACATGTTTTAATTAAAAATCATTCTTTATTTATTTGAGAAATTCCTACTGTTAGAAGCAATATCTTTTTTCATAACTAGATGCAAGATGATGCATCTATGCATTCTAGTTATGTATGCATCTTTATTTATTGTTTTTTTTGCACACGTGTGTTCTACATGATGCATTTAGTGTTTTCTACATTTAATGAATCTGTGTTTCTACATCTCTGATGTACATGTACAAATGTGTTCTACATCTGTGATGTACATGTGTATGTTCTAAGCCATTTAGGCATATAGATTTACATGTATCTGTTGTAAGTTATTGTTATGCTTTTACAATTTTGTGGTATAAAATATTTGTTCTACATATATTTTTTTCGATGCACCTTTATGCATCTTTTTTGATGGATTATATTTATATTTATGTTTTTTTATACTTTTTCACATGTGTTGATGTACCCAAAAGTTTCTGTGTTGGTTCTGAGGAAATTTCGTCTTCTGGTATAAAATCGTGGACACCTAACGTAGACGAATCTCTTTTACCATCTATCGGAATGGTTTTTGATTCTATAGATTTAGCATATAATTTCTACAAGGAGTATGCAATTAGTGGTGGGTTTGAGGTAAGGAAGTCTTCATCAAAGAGAGGGTTTGATGAATTTGGTAATAGTCTAGTCAGATATAAGTATTTTCTATGTAGCAAGCAAGGATCTAATCAAGAGATTTTGCATAAACCTGAGGATGTTTCAGCTACTGATGATATATTTGATATGAATGTGGATTGTTTTGCGGAAGTTAATACATTAACGTCTGTTGATGATAATGTTGGTTATAGAGTTAAACAAACGCTGCCTATTCGAGTAGATAATAACAAAAAGAAGAAGAAAATAAATAGGCCATCACATAGGACAGGATGTCTTGCTTCTATTGGTATTGTGTTGAAGAGATACAATAAATTTGTCATTCAAAAGTTTGTGAAAGCTCATAACCATATATTGGTTCATCCTCATCACATAAAACATTTAAAATCTTAAAGACGATTAAATAATTCTCAAAAATCGTTTTTATTCAAGTTGAATCTAGCTGGGATTGGTCCTTGTAGAGGTTATCGAATTTTGGGGAAAGTGAAAGGTGGTGATGAAGATGTTGGATGTTCGAAGGTTGATTGTAAGAATTGGAAAAGAGATGTTATTAAGTATATAGGAGAGGGAGATGGTGAAATGTTTATTCAACGGTTAGAAAATAAGAAAAAGAGTTTAAAAAACTTTTCATTTGAATATTTTACGGTGTTCAATAATGATAAGTGGGAGTTAGCTGGAGCATTTTGGGCTGATCAAGCTTCAAAAGAAAATTACAAAGTTTTTGGAGATGTAGTTTCATTTGATTCAACCTATCGAACAAACAAGTACTGTTTTTATACTTTTTTATCATTATATTGTTATTTTATTTTTTCATTTATTATATACATTACTAAAATAAATGTAATTGTTATTTTTTTGTTGTGGTTTGTTGCAGATATGATATGAAGTTCATACCATTTACTGGTATTGATAACCATAAGAAGTATGTTACTTTTGGTGCTGCGTTATTAGCAAAAGAAGATGCGGATTCGTATAAGTGGTTATGTGGAGCTTTTAAGAAAGCATTCCCCGAAGGACCGCAAATAATATTGACCGATCAAGATCCCTCCATGATAGTTGCTATTGAAGCTGTTTTCAAGAAAGCAAGACACAGACTTTGTATATGGCATGTAACTGAGAAAATTACAAACAAGGTAACATTATTTTATTTATCTAATTAATGCATATAAACATATCACATTAAATGCATGATTTGCAAATTTTAGTTAATGCATATTTTTTGCATTATGTATTGATTCTGTTTTGTAAACGATGTCTGTTTGTGACCCTTTCCTGTCTCTTTAGTAAACAGGTCAATGATCAAAAGTAAGGTTAAATCCATCAAAAGTTCGGTCAATGCCGGTCAATAATTTAAAATTCAGTAATAATCCGTCATAAGTTGGTCAAATCTTTCAAAATAGACGTAGGATAGTGTTCTTTTTTGTATAATTCCTATCTCTTTAATAAACAGGTCAATGGTCAAAAGTTAGGTCAAATCCATCAAAAGTTTGGTCAACGCTGGTCAATAATCGAAAATTCAGTAATATTCCATCATAAGTCGGCCAAATCTATCAAAATAGATATAGGTTAGTGTTATTATTTGTATAATGTTGAATGATTATAAATTTGAACAAATTGTATTTCTACATTTGTTATGTTCTGCATTCTTATTTTTTCTATGTGACAACCCGAATATTTCCAACCAAATTTAAACTTTAATCTTTATATGTTTCCGACACGATAAGCAATATTTGTTAAGTTAAATTGCAAGAATTTTAAACTATGTTCATACATTCATTCAACCTCGACCAAGTTCCAACGATTCACGAACCATTAAAAGAATATGATTATATATGTATATGAGTATATATATTATAACTTGAAACGTAAACAAAATATTAGATTAAATACTTTATATGATTGTATCTGTTTCAAAATGTTTATCAATGGAATTAGAAGATAAGATCAAATGATTGAATTATCAGATATATTGAATTATGATTACAAGTCTCTGTTGAAAGGCCCACGTTGATTTGAGAAATCTTTCCATTTTAACAATATTCGAAAAATGGTAAAGTGATTTATAAATAAGAATAAATTGTCAATCATTGAGAACTAGACAAAGGATAGTGGAAGATTGAATCTCATAAAGACTCGATTGATCTATTTAGTTTCAAACGTACAAAAACGTTTTCAATTTAAAAAGAACTTTATTATTAAAACGTATATAACTTTTATAAATATCTAGAATCACTTTTTACAACTCATTACTTAACTAGTATGATAAAGATAACGATATTTATATTTTATTTTATTAAATATATATAACAATTTAAATTAATATTATATATATTTATACGCGTATTATACGTACATAATTTTATACTTTTACTATACTTAAACTTTACCTTTACTTTATTTTTACTTTACTTTAACTTTAATAATTCATTTTAATAATTCATACTTTAATAATTCACTTTAATAATTCATACTTTAATAATTCACTTTAATAATTCATACTTTAATAATTTACTTTAATAATTCATACTTTAATAATTCACTTTAATAATTCAAAAATCTATTATAAATAGAATTCAATAGGTTTCATTATTTCATAGAAACTTGAAAATATTTTTCTCTAAACTCTCTCAATCGATGTACATATATATTTACTCCGTATTATTTCAAGATATTATTAGTATACATAAAATATTACGACGGAGTACTGTCCGAGTGATTTCGAAATTGTTTTTCGAGTAGGATAGGATTAAGGAAATTATGGGTTATAGCTATGGAGGTGATTGAGTATGGTTCATGGGTATGCTCGTGAGGTCAATATAGTGTTTATCATTTCCGTTGCGTCAACGTACCTTTCCTGCAATATTGAATCTCAATATTGATACGTGAGTACTCATAATTTAACTTTTACATACTAATAGTGTATCCCTGACTAGTGCTCGAGTATTTAGGATTATGAATGCTTGTATTTTTGATATTGCCCTTAGACAGGTTAGGTTGAATATTGAATTAGTTACACTTGCGATTGAGATAAGGTATAAGATATGCATGTCCTTGGAAAGCTAGCGAAAAATTAAGAACTTTTCCTTTAGATATCGAATGGTTTCGATGAACGGATTAGAAGTTATAATCAATTGAATTTTCGATATTTTTATTAAAAATGATTATTATTATCGTCGTTTTTTTATCGTCGTTCTAGTTTTATCTTATTATTATCATTATTATTATCTTTATCAATAAAAGGGATTTATCATTAAAAATTGTTATTTTTTTTATTATTACTATCGTTATTATCGTTAAAGTTATAATTAGTATTATTATTATTATCCAATTATTATTATTATTATTATTATTATTAGTATTATTATTATTATTATCATTATTAATATATATATCATTATTTAAAAATGGTTATTGTTATTGTTATTATTATTATTATTACTATATTATCATTAAGATAATTATTAGTATTATCGTTAATAATGTTATAGTAACTATCATTATTAATATAAGTGTAATTAAAACAAATATTGGTAACACCTAATTATTTTGATTACTATTATTATCATTATTATAAACACGATATAAAAGACGATTAAAAGCTATTAAACAAAACGATTAGGAAATAATGAGTAAGAGTATCATGATGAAATTAAAATATTATAAGATATTGATTTAGGTAAAATTACCGTTCTTATTATTTTTATCATTACTATTATTATTAAAAGTATCGTTAGTATTAAAACTATCATTTTAACAAAAATTATCATTTTAATAGAAATATCATTGTTACTATAAAATATCATTATTATTATTATTTTAAATAGAATTATTATTTTAAAGATAATATTAAAAATTATCGTAAATATTAAAGTTATCATAATTAGAATTAACGTTTTATTATAATGTCATCTTAGTAATTATAAATATTGATATTTTTATAATAATATATTTTTTATAATAATAATTATTATTACAAAATAATACAACTTTTACTTACTATCATTATAGATATTATTTTATCAAATAAATATGTGATACAAACATATTTTACTACGTGTAATAACTTACTTTAATAATACCTATCATATTATCTTTATGATACTAAATGAACCCTATAAATTTTATTACTTAATATATATAAAAGTATATTTTATTACATAAATTTAATATAAAATTTTATTTATTAATAAATAAATTATATTATTACTCTAATAAATCTTTTAAAAATATTTAAAAATATAAAACGACGATATTTAAACTATATATTAATCATGTATAGATTTTTGGAAATTATTTTGAGTCAAATTTACTTTTGTTGACTTTTGCATATTAGTCTCGAGCATTAGGATTGTGGTACACTATGACTTGACCTAATTTGTTAGACAAATATTGAACAACACATAATTATATATAATTAATTTAGGTTCGTGAATCCGAGGCCAACCTTGCACTTGTTCAATGACGTTATATGTATTTTTACTACAAAATACAGTATGGTGAGTTTCATTTGCCTTTTTACCCTTTATATTTTTGGGACTGAGAATACATGCGCTTTTATAAATGTTTGACGAAATAGACACAAGTAATTGAAACTACATTCTATGGTTGAATTATCAAAATCGAATATGTCCCTTTTTATTAAAGTCTGGTAATCTAAGAATTAGGGAACAGACACCCTAATTGACGCGAATCCTAAAGATAGATCTATTGGGCCTAACAAACCCCATCCAAAGTACCGGATGCTTTAGTACTTCGAAATTTATATCATGTCCGAAGGAGGATCCCGGAAAGATAGGGGATATTCTTATATGTATCTAGTTAATGTCGGTTACCAGGTGTTCACCATATGAATGATTATTTTTGTCTCTATGCATGGGACGTATATTTATGAGAACTGGGAATGAAATTCTTGTGGTCTATTAAAATGATGAAAATAAATGATTATGATAAACTAATGAACTCACCAACCTTTTGGTTGACACTTTAAAGCATGTTTATTCTCAGGTGTTAAAGAAATCTTCCGCTGTGCATTTGCTCATTTTAAAGATATTACTTGGAGTCTTTCATAGCATATTTCGAAGAACGTTGCATTCGAGTCATTGAGTTCATCAAAATTATTATTAAATCAATTTATAGTTGGATAGTGGATATTATGAAATGGTATGCATGCCTGTCAATTTTCAATGTAAAGAAAGTTTGTCTTTTAAAAACGAATGCAATGTTTGTAAAATGTATCATATAGAGGTCAAATACCTCGCAATGTTGTAATGACCCGCACTTTTTCGATCATTCTATACTTGTAAGATTAATATTTACATAAATTAAACCTTACCAACATGATAAGCAATCCAAATTGTTGAGATTTATGTTTTTGAAAAGAGTTTTACACAACGTTTGACCGTCTAGTTTGACCGATAATATCATGAACTATATAACATATGATAATTATACGTTTGTGTATATATATGTATATATACATATTTAACATGATCTAAGAATGTTTTAATATCTCATTTTGTATTAATAACAATAAGCTATATGTATATTTTGAAACTACTAACTTAAGTTTTCAAAACGATAACCATACGCAACGTTATTTGACTTAAATACTTATGACCTATAATGTTTATACATATATCGTATAAGTAATGAATTTAATCACTTTTAAGAACTTAAATACATAAAACCATATAAGTGTATTCACAAAAGATAGCTATGTTTGAATCCTCATTCCATTTTTCACAAAATTTCTATACGTATATCTAGAGTATATGTACTCGTATCATACGCAGCTTCTAGATGTATTTACTATTGGTATATACCAATAAAAATCTGCTCCTTAGCAGCCTTAAATGATTAAGAAACATGTGGAACCAACCATTTGTCAAGTAGCATGAATTATTTAGCAAGAAAACAAAGTTAGGTATCATTTTTTTCCTTTATAACCTAAAAACGTTTTTATGCATGCACACCATTTCTTCACCCCATTTTCTCATACTTACACTTCCATTTCTCTCTCAAAATACTCTTAACTTCATACTTGATCATCTCCAAGCATTTTCTCCATCATTTAGCTTCAAAAACAATACTTAAATCTCATAAGAAAACCTTACAAAAACACTTCAAGAAATCCTTCCAAGAACACAAACTTACTTCCAATCTTTCATCCAATTCCATCACCCTTTTGGTTCTAGGTTCTTACTCCTCTTTTACAGAAACCTTGTCCAAGGAACTTGAGGTAGTATCTATGTTCATAACCTTATTCGATTCATATATATATAGCTATCATATTTTGTGGTATACAATTTTAACAACAAGAACATAGTTTGAATGTTTTCAAACTTTTTTGCAAACTAAATAGATCCTTCTAACTTAACTTTTAAAATACTTCAAGACCTATAATATAACTTAAATATATGCTAATTTAACAAGGTATAACTTGGTTTTTCAAAGAACACCTTAAAAACTGTTTTTACGACGTCGGAGTGTAACCGGGGGCTGTTTTGGGTTGGATAATTAAAAACCATCTTAAACTTTGAATTGAAGGTTTATGTTCTGGAAAAATGATTTTTACTATGAATATGGTAACATATAAAAATTTCATGATTTAATTCAAAGTATAAGTATTTTTAGAAAAATAATCATTTAAGGTTGCCTACATAAAGGAAAAGGTTTAACTTCATAAGTTTCACTAAAGTTTCACCTATGCCGTGTGATTTTGAATACAAACTAAGATATTTACAGTTCATAGTCTTAAAGAGGAACTCGATCCAAGGAGATGGCAAGTTGAATCAACGAAAACGGAGTTGTAACGAAGAAACTATGACCGAAACAAAATTGGCTATCCAAGACTAGTTTAACTTCGGGACTAATTGGAGAAAATTAAAATAAATCACATCTTTTTAAGATAACATGATATTTTATATATATGTACTCATAATTCAATTTTATATGGTTCAGGATCACCCGTAAACAACACGAGAAGATTAATCATAAGATCCCATGTTTGTACGCAACACGTCATTTGACAACACCGGTACTTTATGTACGCAACACGTCATTTAACAACACCGGTACCGTGGGTCAAGATTAATCTCGACCAATACATATACGTTGGGGGTTTTATTTATTTCATTGGGGGTTTATTAAACATCTAAATATGAACCATTAAAATTGAATTACTAACAACGAACTGCTAACTACGGACTAAGGAATTATAAAAAGTATTAAAAGTATAACAAGTATATATATGTGACGTTGTTTAAAAAGAAAAGGTATTGATATATTATATATGGATAGGTTCGTGATATCAACCGGGAGACCAAGTCAAAATATATATATCTTCAAGACGAAAGTGAGTATATAGTCCCACTTTTAAACTCTAAATATTTCGGGATGAGAATACATGTATTTTATGTTTTACATTATGGACACAAGTAACTGAAAAATATATTCTACGTTGAGTTGTACCACTGGCATACTTCCCTGTAGCTTGGTAACTAATATTTACAGCGGTATTGTAAACGCGAATCCTGTTGATAGATCTATCGGGCTTGACAACCCCAATCGGACTGGACGACCAGTATTCAACGGTTGCACAGTACTTCGTTTCGTGACTACACTTGGTACAGTGTAGTAAGATTTCATATTAAAGGGAATATGCGACGTGATTAATTGTTAAGTATGGTTACCAAGTGCTCAACCACTTAGAATATTTTTATTAAACTGTTTATATACGAAATCTTGTGGTCTATATATATATTGCTGCCGGCACTAAACCTATATCTCACCAACTTTATGTTGACATTTTAAACATGTTTATTCTCAGGTGATAATTAGAAGTTTCCGCTGCATTATGTTGAATTTGAGCAGGATCTTGCGTACGCATATTTGTGTCAAAAATAAGACTGCATATCCAAGAACTTGTGTTGTAAAATATGCTAGAAATCGTGTTGTTATCATCATTTGTAAAGTTTGTAAGTCGAAGATTATCGCTAAACGATAATCATCTTTATTTTGTCCAAAGCTTGTATCAAAAATAAGAATCATGGTTTGTAATGTATAATATATGCAGTTTTTCTTTTAAAAATGTCGCATATAGAGGTCAATACCTCGCAATGAAATCATACGTTATCTAACACGTTCTTACGGTTAAGGACGGGTTATGACATGTGGTATCAGAGCGGTGGTCTTAGCGAACCAGGTTTGCATTAGTGTGTCTAACTGATAAGTCGTTAGGATACATTAGTAAGTCTGGACTTTGACCGGGTCTGATTTAAAAACCATTGCTTATCATTGTTGGTTAAAATTTATATGTAAATATTATGTAGTACTAATGGGTTAGTTGTTGTGTGATAGATGTCGGGCTCAAAACTTGTTATCACATTCAGCGACTCCGAACCAGAATCTTCAGATGGTGTTCCAGTCATTAACCTATCCGATGACGAAAATAATATCTTTGGGGAAGACTCACAAATTCCGGATGAACCGACTATAGAGAACCCGGAAAGTGAACCCGAGGAGGAAAGTGAACCCGAGGAGGAAAGTGAACCCGAGGAGGAAAGTGAACCCGAGGAGGAAAGTGAACCCGAGGAAGAAATACAGGAAATTACAAAAGAAGAGTTCGAACTAGGAAAGAAACGAAAGGCTAATGAATTAGAAAATTCAAATCCTGAGTTTAATAAGGATGATGTGGCACCAACTCCACTAGACACTACCACCCCTATTCCCGCTATTCCTATTCGTTCTATCCCGGCATCCAGTTCTTCAGTCCCACAGCCAAAATATAGGCAGACAGCCAGGATAAGCGTTAAGCGATTCTTTGAACCTAAACGTCCTAGAAAATAGACCAAATGATGCGCTGCCGTATTAAACCATGGGATCATATAATGTTTTGTATAATATTATTAGTGTGGTTTGCTTAATGTTCGATGTAAGATAAGCATATGTAAAATAGTGAAGTGTGAAATGCAATAATTTTCCATGGTTAAGTATTATTTAGATGGTAGTAATTGATTCTGTACTAAGCTATTAAGTATGGACATTAACGGGTAGGTACTACCCTAGATATAATTATAAAACGCTAATAAGAAGAAAAGGCTTTTATAATAATACCTGGTTCATATTATTAATAAGCTATAATGTACTGTAAATATACACTACATCTATAATATTCCATGTGAATAATTATTTTCTTTTCATTCTTATAGAAGAATATGGCGCGATTGAACCGAATGACGGAACAAGAAATCCAGGAACTCATCAATCAGCGAGTGAACGACAGAATGTTATGGGTCGAGGCTGCAAGAGGTGCTGCAATTAACCCAAATCCTCGTGTGGGGTGCACTTACAAAACTTTTCAAGCTTGCAAGCCCTCGTCATTCAGTGGAACAGAAGGACCGATCGGTTTAACCCGGTGGATAGAAAAGATGGAAACTGTGTTCAAAATCAGTGGTTGTGTTGAAAAGGACATGACCAAATACGCATCGTGCACTTTACAAGATAGTGCACTCACGTGGTGGAAAAATTATGTGAAGGCTGTAGGAGGAGATGTAGCTTATGATACTCCGTGGGAAGAATTCAAAACAATGTTAATCAACGAATATTGTCCAAGGAACGAGGTTAGGAAGTTGGAAGATGAGTTACGAAGTCTGAAGGTTATTGGTACTGAAATCACCAACTACAATCAGCGATTCATGGAATTAGTTTTGCTATGTCCTGAATTGGTTCCAACCGAAGAACGGAAGATTGAAATGTACAAAGATGGTTTGCCCAAAAAGGTCAAGGCAAATGTTACAGCATCGAAACCTAAGACAATTCATGAAGCTATAACCATGGCAAACGAGCTAATGGATCAGGTCATCATGGATAAGAAAGTATCCAATACTGATGTGAAGGTATCAGGTAACAAAAGAAAGTGGAATGGAAATTATGATCGAGGTAACCAACAACAATCTTTTAAGAAACAAGAAAACACGCAAGGTACGGGTAGTGGCTTAAGCTTTGGTTATAAAGGACAAAATCCTTTATGCAACCGATGCCACAAACATCACTCTGGTTACTGTAATGTGGTATGCAACAAATGTAATCGAAAGGGTCATCTTGCTGAAGATTGTAGGGCTCTCGTTACAAATACAAATGGTACCAAGACTCCTGCCACCAATGCAAATAGAACTGCTTTGGCTACCATTACTTGTTTTGGGTGTGGAAAACAAGGTCACTATAAGAGCCAGTGCCCGAATCCAGATAAGAATATCAGACCTGCACGTGGAAGAGCATTTGTTATTAATGCTAGAGAGGCATGTGAAGACCCGGAGCTTGTTACGGGTACGTTTACCATTAATAACTTATCCGCATCTATTATATTTAATACTGGTGCTGATAGAAGTTACGTGTGTAGAGACTTTCACGCTAAATTGAATTGTTCATCATTACCTCTCGATGCTAAGTACATGATTGAGTTAGCTAATGGTAAACTAATTAAAGCCGATAAAATTTGCCGTGATTGTAAAATAAATTTAGCCGGAGAAACGTTTAAAATTGACTTGATACCCGTAGAATTAGAAAGTTTTGATGTAATAGTCGGCATGGACTGGATGTCCAAAATAGGAGCTGAAGTTGTGTGCGCCAAGAAGGCAATTCGCATTCCTCGTAAGGATAAAACGCCAGTAATGATTTATGGAGAGAAGGGTAACTCAAAGCTAAAACTCATTAGTTATTTGAAAGCTCAAAAGTGCTTGAAGAAAGGGTGCTATGCTATCTTAGCACATGTTAATAAAGTCGAAACAAAGGAAAAAGTGAAGAGCATCAATGACGTGCCTGTGGCAAGAGATTTTCCTGAAGTCTTTCCGGAAAAGTTGCCGGGATTACCTCCATTTAGATCTGTAGAATTTCAAATAGATTTAGTACCAGGAGCTGCACCAGTGGCTCGTGCTCCATATAGACTTGCACCGTCCGAGTTAAAAGAACTTCAGAGTCAGTTAAAAGAATTACTGGATCATGGATTCATACGACCAAGTACTTCACCGTGGGGAGCTCCGATTCTATTTGTTAAAAAGAAAGATGGATCTTTTAGGATGTGTATAGATTATCGTGAATTAAATAAGTTAACTATCAAGAATCGGTATCCACTACCGATAATTGACGACTTATTTGATCAACTCCAAGGATCATGTGTGTACTCAAAAATTGACTTAAGGTCGGGCTATCATCAATTACGTGTCAAAGAAGAGGACATTCCGAAAACTGCTTTTCGGACACGTTATGGTCATTACGAATTTTTGGTCATGCCGTTTGGGTTGACAAATGCGCCAGCTGTATTCATGGACCTCATGAATCGAGTTTGTAGTCCATATTTAGATAAGTTTGTTATCGTTTTCATTGATGATATTCTTATCTATTCCAAGAGTGAGCAAGAGCATGAGCAGCATTTAAGGTTGATATTAGAGTTGTTGAGAAAAGAACAGCTATATGCTAAATTTTCTAAATGTGCTTTCTGGTTGAAAGAAGTGCAATTTCTTGGGCACGTTGTTAGTAGCAAAGGAATTCAGGTTGATCCAGCAAAAATTGAAAATGGGAGACTCCTAAGACACCAACGCAGATACGCCAATTTTTGGGTTTAGCCGGTTATTATAGAAGGTTTATTCAAGATTTTTCCCGAATAGCTAAGCCGTTGACAGCGTTAACGCAAAAAGGGAAGAAATATGAATGGACTTCTGAGCAGGAGAGTGCATTTCAATTACTAAAGAAGAAGTTAACTACGGCGCCTATTTTATCGTTACCAGAAGGGAACGATGATTTTGAAATATATTGTGACGCTTCGCGACAAGGTTTTGGTTGCGTTCTTATGCAACGAAAGAAAGTTATTGCATACGCATCCCGACAATTGAAGATTCACGAGCGGAATTATACGACGCATGATCTAGAACTGGGAGCAGTCGTGTTTGCATTGAAGATATGGAGACACTACTTGTATGGGGTTAAATGCACTGTGTTTACTGATCATAAAAGCCTTCAACATATTTTTGATCAGAAACAGCTGAACATGAGACAACGTAGGTGGGTCGAGTTAATAAACGACTATGATTGTGAAATTCGTTATCATCCCGGGAAGGCGAACGTGGTGGCCGATGCTTTAAGCAGAAAGGAACGAGAACCAATTCGAGTACGAGCGATGAACATAAAAATTCGCATGAATCTCAACTCACAAATCAAAGAAGTTCAACGAGAAGCACTTACTAAAGAAAATATAGGAAATGAAATAATGAAGAAGTATGAGAAGCAACTCGTTATGCGGGAAGATGGAATTCGATATTTTGCAAATCATATTTGGGTACCGAAGTTGGGTGGATTAAGGAAGTTGATATTAAATGAGGCACATAAGACAAGATACTCGATACATCCTGGAGTTGGAAAGATGTACCAAGATCTTAAGACACATTATTAGTGGCCTAATTTAAAGACAGACGTTGCAACATATGTTGGGGAATGTTTAACTTGTTCCAAAGTCAAAGCTGAACACCAGAAGCCGTCAGGGTTACTTCAACAACCAGAAATCCCAGAATGGAAATGGGATGGTATTACCATGGATTTCATCACGAAGTTACCAAAGACTGCCTGGGGATACGACACCATTTGGGTGATTGTTGATCATCTCACCAAGTCTGCACACTTCTTGCCTATAAAGGAAACGGATAGAATGGAGAAACTATTACGATTGTATATAAAGGAAGTTGTTTCAAGGCATGGAATACCTATTTCCATTATATCCGATCGTGATAGTAGATTTACATCAAAGTTCTGGCAATCACTACAGGAGGCCCTAGGAACTCGTTTGGATATGAGTACCACGTATCATCCGCAAACCGACGGGCAGAGTGAAAGAACGATTCAGACTCTTGAAGACATGCTCAGGGCATGTGTGATCGATTTTGGAAACGGATGGGATAAATATCTACCATTAGCAGAATTCTCGTATAATAATAGTTATCATGCGAGCATTAAAGCTGCGCCATTCGAAGCATTGTACGGAAGGAAGTGTAGATCTCCTATTTGTTGGAATGAAGTAGGAGATCGACAATTAACTGGTCCCGAGATCATACACGAAACGACTGAGAAGATAGTACAAATCAAGGAGAGATTGAAAACAGCCCGTAGTCGCCAAAAGAGCTACGCCGATGTTCGAAGGAAACCATTAGAGTTTCAGATCGGTGACATGGTTATGTTAAAGGTGTCACCTTGGAAAGGTGTAATACGTTTTGGAAAAAGGGGTAAACTAAACCCAAGGTATGTAGGCCCGTTCAAGATCATCGAACGCATTGGACCGGTAGCTTATCGACTTGAGTTACCGCAACAACTCACCGGAGTACATAATACCTTTCACGTCTCAAACCTTAAGAAGTGTCTTGCAAAGGAAGACCTCACCATTCCTCTTGAAGAAATCCATGTCGACAAGAAACTACAATTCATCGAAGAACCAATCGAAATCATGGATCGTGAAGTTAAACGGCTCAAGCAGAGCAACATACCGATCGTTAAGGTTCGTTGGAATGCTCGAAGGGGTCCCGAGTTTACTTGGGAACGAGAGGATCAAATGAAACAAAAGTATCCACACTTGTTTCCCGATGACGTAAAATAGGTACAATTTTAAAATTTCGGGACGAAATTTATTTAATGGGTAGGTACTGTAATGACCCGCACTTTTTCGATCATTCTATACTTGTAAGATTAATATTTACATAAATTAAACCTTACCAACATGATAAGCAATCCAAATTGTTGAGATTTATGTTTTTGAAAAGAGTTTTACACAACGTTTGACCGTCTAGTTTGACCGATAATATCACGAACTATATAACATATGATAATTATACGTTTGTGTATATATATGTATATATACATATTTAACATGATCTAAGAATGTTTTAATATCTCATTTTGTATTAATAACAATAAGTTATATGTATATTTTGAAACTACTAACTTAAGTTTTCAAAACGATAACCATACGCAACGTTATTTGACTTAAATACTTATGACCTATAATGTTTATACATATATCGTATAAGTAATGAATTTAATCACTTTTAAGAACTTAAATACATAAAACCATATAAGTGTATTCACAAAAGATAGCTATGTTTGAATCCTCATTCCATTTTTCACAAAATTTCTATACGTATATCTAGAGTATATGTACTCGTATCATACGCAGCTTCTAGATGTATTTACTATTGGTATATACCAATAAAAATCTGCTCCTTAGCAGCCTTAAATGATTAAGAAACATGTGGAACCAACCATTTGTCAAGTAGCATGAATTATTTAGCAAGAAAACAAAGTTAGGTATCTTTTTTTTCCTTTATAACCTAAAAACGTTTTTATGCATGCACACCATTTCTTCACCCCATTTTCTCATACTTACACTTCCATTTCTCTCTCAAAATACTCTTAACTTCATACTTGATCATCTCCAAGCATTTTCTCCATCATTTAGCTTCAAAAACAACACTTAAATCTCATAAGAAAACCTTACAAAAACACTTCAAGAAATCCTTCCAAGAACACAAACTTACTTCCAATCTTTCATCCAATTCCATCACCCTTTTGGTTCTAGGTTCTTACTCCTCTTTTACAGAAACCTTGTCCAAGGAACTTGAGGTAGTATCTATGTTCATAACCTTATTCGATTCATATATATATAGCTATCATATTTTGTGGTATACAATTTTAACAACAAGAACATAGTTTGAATGTTTTCAAACTTGTTTGCAAACTAAATAGATCCTTCTAACTTAACTTTTAAAATACTTCAAGACCTGTAATATAACTTAAATATATGCTAATTTAACAAGGTATAACTTGGTTTTTCAAAGAACACCTTAAAAACTGTTTTTACGACGTCGGAGTGTAACCGGGGGCTGTTTTGGGTTGGATAATTAAAAACTATCTTAAACTTTGAATTGAAGGTTTATGTTCTGGAAAAATGATTTTTACTATGAATATGGTAACATATAAAAATTTCATGATTTAATTCAAAGTATAAGTATTTTTAGAAAAATAATCATTTAAGGTTGCCTACATAAAGGAAAAGGTTTAACTTCATAAGTTTCACTAAAGTTTCACCTATGCCGTGTGATTTTGAATACAAACTAAGATATTTACAGTTCATAGTCTTAAAGAGGAACTCGATCCAAGGAGATGGCAAGTTGAATCAACGAAAATGGAGTTGTAACGAAGAAACTATGACCGAAACAAAATTGGCTATCCAAGACTAGTTTAACTTCGGGACTAATTGGAGAAAATTAAAATAAATCACATCTTTTTAAGATAACATGATATTTTATATATATGTACTCATAATTCAATTTTATATGGTTCAGGATCACCCGTAAACAACACGAGAAGATTAATCATAAGATCCCATGTTTGTACGCAACACGTCATTTGACAACACCGGTACTTTATGTACGCAACACGTCATTTGACAACACCGGTACCGTGGGTCAAGATTAATCTCGACCAATACATATACGTTGGGGGTTTTATTTATTTCGTTGGGGGTTTATTAAACATCTAAATATGAACCATTAAAATTGAATTACTAACAACGAACTGCTAACTACGGACTAAGGAATTATAAAAAGTATTAAAAGTATAACAAGTATATATATGTGACGTTGTTTAAAAAGAAAAGGTATTGATATATTATATATGGATAGGTTCGTGATATCAACCGGGAGACCAAGTCAAAATATATATATCTTCAAGACGAAAGTGAGTATATAGTCCCACTTTTAAACTCTAAATATTTCGGGATGAGAATACATGTATTTTATGTTTTACGTTATGGACACAAGTAACTGAAAAATATATTCTACGTTGAGTTGTACCACTGGCATACTTCCCTGTAGCTTGGTAACTAATATTTACAGCGGTATTGTAAACGCGAATCCTGTTGATAGATCTATCGGGCTTTACAACCCCAATCGGACTGGACGACCAGTATTCAACGGTTGCACAGTACTTCGTTTCGTGACTACACTTGGTACAGTGTAGTAAGATTTCATATTAAAGGGAATATGTGACGTGATTAATTGTTAAGTATGGTTACCAAGTGCTCAACCACTTAGAATATTTTTATTAAACTGTTTATATACGAAATCTTGTGGTCTATATATATATTGCTGTCGGCACTAAACCTATATCTCACCAACTTTATGTTGACGTTTTAAACATGTTTATTCTCAGGTGATAATTAGAAGTTTCCGCTGCATTATGTTGAATTTGAGCAGGATCTTGCGTACGCATATTTGTGTCAAAAATAAGACTGCATATCCAAGAACTTGTGTTGTAAAATATGCTAGAAATCGTGTTGTTATCATCATTTGTAAAGTTTGTAGGTCGAAGATTATCGCTAAACGATAATCATCTTTATTTTGTCCAAAGCTTGTATCAAAAATAAGAATCATGGTTTGTAATGTATAATATATGCAGTTTTTCTTTTAAAAATGTCGCATATAGAGGTCAATACCTCGCAATGAAATCATACGTTATCTAACACGTTCTTACGGTTAAGGACGGGTTATGACAAATGTAATCAACTATTGTGAATCGTTTATAATGTATATGAACGGGTCCTTTCAGTTGGTATCAGAGCGGTGGTCTTAGCGAACCATGTCTGCATTAGTGTGTCTAACTGATAAGTCGTTAGGATGCATTAGTGAGTCTGGACTTCGACCGTGTCTGCATGTCAAAAGTTTTGCTTATCATTTTTAGTCGGAAATCATCTACTTATCATTCTTAGGAAATTACCTGCTTATCATTACTAGTTTAGACACGTCTTGCTACATTAATTGCATGAGTAGTGTATAGACAAAATTCATATCTTAGCGTATCTGCTAAATCATATATTATCGTATCTGTTACTTTAAACTTTACCTGACATATCCCGTAAATTCCTCCGTAATCTACGAAATCTTTTGTTCTATATCTATGGATATTCTATGTAATTAGAATACCATCCGATAACCGAAAATCATTTCATATCGAAAAAAATCCTTATTCAATCATACGAAATGGAATTCATCATTAATTCAAGTTCCTCGGATTCCGAAATGGAATCTCACTCCAGCTCTGAAAGCAGTGTGACCGGAATGGATCAACCAATCAGCCATCATCTATTCTGGATGAATTGGGGATAGGTTCATAGCCTCCTCAATCATTGGAGACAAGAAGAAGGTGATCCCTTCCATCCACCCCATTGCCCTCTTAACGAAGAACCTGAAGCACTTACCGGCGAACCAATCCGAAACACCATTTTCTCTCTCATTTCCAGAGTATCTTGTCACGATTATATACTACATCAAATTCTAGATTATATTTATCCGCTCGTCCGAACCGACAATCACCCCGGTATAATAGAAGAAGTCAACGAGCTTCGCGCTCGGGTAGTGACTTTGGAGAATATGGTGCAAAGATTACAAACACCAGCAGCAGCACCAGCAGCATAACCAGTACCACCATCATCAACGCCAACAGTACCATTACCACCTCCAACCACAACTGCGTCGTAAACCTCAACTTCACAATCTGTCCCATGAGCATCAACGTCATATGCACCATAGATATCAAGGAGTACCAACAACAATAACTGACGAAGTATTAATTCATAACTTCATTGGAGAAACATTCCGCGCCGATTTTGTAATCTCTAAAGTCTTAGAGATTATATAATCTAGCCCTAACCATAAATCAGTTAAACGATTCAAAATGATAGAAGGAAGAGTAGAAACCCTGACAAAAATGGTGTGTGATTAACAAGCTAAACTTGCTTTACCAACAGCATCAACAGTACCGTTAGCGTTACCAGCATCGTCAGTACAGTCAACATCCGAATCAACAACACCGATAACATCACAAACTCCGTCAATTCAAGAATCAC
The DNA here is from genome assembly GCF_046630445.1 of Rutidosis leptorrhynchoides. Classification (NCBI taxonomy): domain Eukaryota; kingdom Viridiplantae; phylum Streptophyta; class Magnoliopsida; order Asterales; family Asteraceae; genus Rutidosis; species Rutidosis leptorrhynchoides. The sequence continues at coordinate 137,808,859 of NC_092337.1, read as the reverse complement.
TGTGGACATCATTACGAATCAATAACGTGTATATTGTATCAACGAGTTATGAAGAATTAACTCATTCCCTCTGAAGAAATTATATGTATATTATATATTATATATATATATATATATATATATATATATATATATATATATATATATATATATATATATATATATATATATATATTTTTTGAAATAAATCTTTCCGTGCTAAGCTATTGTGTGTGAATCTTAACTACTCGGTTAATTCATATTACAAATATGCAATAATGTACGTCCTTTGGCCGCAACTTAACCATCGTTAACTACAATCTCTGTCGCAATTCAACAAATTCCAATTCATAATAAATCAAGTATATATTTGATTGTACACTTTCATCATCGATGTACTCGAAACTTTTCAGATAACATCATTCGTACTTTGCGAAATTCACAAGAATTCCACGAACCGAACATCATACATCAACAAATAACGAAGTATTGATTCATAATTTCAATGTCATTAAAGAAATACTGCGTAAAAGTTATGTACTTTTTAAAGCCTTTAGGGATTATTCAATTCTAGTTTCAACCGTAAATCAAATGAATTTAATTTAACATTAACTCATTAAATCTATATTACATCTGAAGAAAATATACATATATATATTTTCATAAAGACTGTAATAAAATTCTTTTGTACAAAATATTAATTGTGAAAAAAAAATTTTAACGGGTAGGTAATACCCGAGAGATATATAAATAAACAATTAATATGTTACATTCTTCGAATCTGATTAAGCAAATCATCCATTATACTCCATACTTTCACAACAATATACATTCTTTTATAGAAATCAAAACAACCATACTCATTCAAAATTTAATTACATATTCTGATTTTGAAATCTCAAAATTCAACTTGAGATAAGACTAAAATCATCACTCTTAGATCCTTACATCTTTCACAAGCTATATTTTGACTTCAAAACTGTGTTAGAACATCAAATGTATGTTAACGATTACAATCTGTGTTCAAACCCTTCGAAAATTTCTTAAGACACTTCGAATGATGAGCAATCGATATGATGATCCAACCACATGTTACCTACAGTTATGTACCCGAAAAACTCTTGAAACCAAAGTAAAAGTTTAAACAACGTATCCGCGTCAGATTCTTTGGCATTTATTAGGAAAAATAACTTTGCGACTCCTATTCAAAGTAGCCAGTTTTGTCACAGCTCCAGCAAGTCAACTTCGACTTTTCAGTCAGACTAACCTTATTATAACCTTGAGATATACACCATCGTTACCAGGGAACCTTTTACATTCCACCACATTATTAGCAGATGTACCAACAACTTCATTACCCTTTGACTTTAGCCTCTCCAAAAAGTCATTATAATTATTCATTGAAACCCCATCATTTACTCATTCGCATCTTGTAATGAGAATTGCCATACGAATCATTGGGAATTAGCAATCAGTATTTTGAAATCTCGCAGGAAGTTTATGCCAACAGGTATATGTGTATATATAATGTCTATCTTCTGGACTTAATTTGAATGTGAAGTTTCTGAAAAACACTCCGAACTATGAATTGGTTCTCCGAAAATGGAAAAAAAAAAAATGCTGATGAAGCAGCGAAAACTATAAACGACTTTAAAGGATAAAAGCTGGATTATAATGATGAAGTGTGCTGGAAAAGCGCAGAAAAAGAGAAGTTTTGGAACTGGAAAACGGATTGAGCAAAGTAGGAAGGAGGTTGTGGACAAATTACAAAGACTGGACCTAACTTGAAAGGATCCAAATGATTCAGTACCTGCTGAAGTCATTAACGAATACCTTGCTCCTGACTCTAAACCCCTGCGGACAATATTCTTCATCATCCTCTGATATTAGAAATTCTAAAATATCATCATATCTTTCATTATAAATATCCTCCATATTTCTGAAGATATTTTCTTAATTTTTCTTATTTGAAATCATTTACCTCTTCGTGCTATCTGTATTACATCATAAAAGAAACTATTTTAGTTTCTAAATTCTGAAACATTCAAGTTTAAAATAGGAATATTTTGAAGTAATGTTGGGAACTAAAGCATGAATTAGTATAATATAATGACACTTGATCAATGTGATTATATTACAGTAAGTCATGCTGAGTTTCTAAATGGAACGTGATGATTCACAGATCATAACATCATCATGTGCCATGTTATACGACTCTTGTATTCTATTTAACCTCTAAAATATCAAGAAAATATTTCTTGATGATTCGGCCTTTTCCAAGGTATTCTAGTAATTTGACAAGTCAAGATCGTGCCATCACAATTTCCTTCCTAGAACATTAACAATGTTCATTCCGAAATTCATATCTGTGAATTCTGGACCATTACAAGCGGTGCTTAATCGCAAGAAGAAGAAACCAAAGGACAAAACTTCGAAATAGAAATTGGGGTATAAATTGCAGCAAATAAAAGAGAGCATTAACTGTGAATGATAATGATTATAGAAGACAGAAGCAGAGACTTTGAAATATAAGGGAACATATAAATCCCAACGACAAACCAGAAATTATAAATCATATATATCGATGCATATAGTAATATAAAGACACGGGAGAACTAGAAACACTATAAACCTAAGAGTATAGTAGAAGTAAATAGATTCTTCCGGCGGTAGATGAAAAAGAAGAATGACCGATATGAAAGTTAGAAGTATATCAAGAATCAGAACTGGATGGAGCATATTGATGAATACTTTAAAATATGAGTTGAGGGGGAAAGAATAGAAGGTGATGAAACATGACTAGGAACTTAGAAATCAACAGATTTAACTCACACAATGGCGGTATAAGTGAATCAAACCCTCTAGTGAATAGGTTAAGTTTTTTTTTTTGATTAATTTAGTCAAACCACAACTAAATCAAGTGTGATTAGATCAACACCTAGAGCTATTATTCACCACCTGGGTGATTTGGACTGAGAGAGAATCGGAGGAGCTCACAAGATCTGAGTGTGTGTAACAAATGAGAGGCTTAACCTAAAATGAAGAATATAAGACTTTATATACCCCTGCTGTTGACTCACCCATACGATTCATTCATCACACGTACGAGTTGGCTTCATCAGCCGTACGGGTGATCACTCACTCGTGTCTTCTCATTTAGGTTGTAATTGTGACATAGCTCAGTATCAATCGTGAGTATGAGCCTGCCAGCCGTACTAGTGAGGCTTCACTCGTACGTCTGACTAAGTCTAACATAGTCAAACATCTAAATCTTGTTCCTGCAGTTCCTGTAACCACATACAAACACGGATAGGATAATAACGAGCAATCATGGTGGCCTGTAAACTGTTGTACCTGCAATGGACGTGGGTAGATGTCTAGGGAGTTGCATAAAATGCATCAACATAAGGTGTGAGTTGTAAGGAAACGAAGGAGGTGAATTTATAAGAAAATCTCCGACAGAACAATTAAAATGGACGATCGCATTTAAAGCGGATCCTAATTTCCTTGATTACTGGAGAGTCAAATCTTATTAAGAAGATTTTCTTCAAATCCCTTGAAATCTGGGAATCAATCATATCTACGTCAAATGATAAGATGAATCTACACTTACTCATTTCACTCTTCTATGTTAGCTTCATTCGTACTCTTCATATAAATGGATTGTTTATCCAAATTATTCGCTGATGAGAAAACTCTAATTTTCAGCCCGTATGCATCATGAAAACATACTTATTATCATTCACGACCTTTCCACTCAAATTTCGGGACGAAATTTCTTTAACGGGTAGGTACTGTGACAACCCGAATATTTCCAACCAAATTTAAACTTTAATCTTTATATGTTTCCGACACGATAAGTAATATTTGTTAAGTTAAATTGCAAGAATTTTAAACTATGTTCATACATTCATTCAACCTCGACCAAGTTCCAACGATTCACGAACCATTAAACGAATATGATTATATATGTATATGTGTATATATATTATAACTTGAAACGTAAACAAAATATTAGATTAAATACTTTATATGATTGTATCTGTTTCAAAATGTTTATCAATGGAATTAGAAGATAAGATCAAATGATTGAATTATCATATATATTGAATTATGATTACAAGTCTCTGTTGAAAGGCCCACGTTGATTTGAGAAATCTTTCCATTTTAACAATATTCGAAAAATGGTAAAGTGATTTATAAATAAGAATAAATTGTCAATCATTGAGAACTAGACAAAGGATAGTGGAAGATTGAATCTCATAAAGACTCGATTGATCTATTTAGTTTCAAACGTACAAAAACGTTTTCAATTTAAAAAGAACTTTATTATTAAAACGTATATAACTTTTATAAATATCTAGAATCACTTTTTACAACTCATTACTTAACTAGTATGATAAAGATAACGATATTTATATTTTATTTTATTAAATATATATAACAATTTAAATTAATATTATATATATTTATACACGTATTATACGTACATAATTTTATACTTTTACTATACTTACACTTTACCTTTACTTTATTTTTACTTTACTTTAACTTTAATAATTCACTTTAATAATTCATACTTTAATAATTCACTTTAATAATTCATACTTTAATAATTCACTTAAATAATTCATACTTTAATAATTCACTTTAATAATTCACTTTAATAATTCAAAAATCTATTATAAATAGAATTCAATAGGTTTCATTATTTCATAGAAACTTGAAAATATTTTTCTCTAAACTCTCTCAATCGATGTACATATATATTTACTCCGTATTATTTCAAGATATTATTAGTATACATAAAATATTACGACGGAGTGCTGTCCGAGTGATTTCGAAATTGTTTTTCGAGTAGGATAGGATTAAGGAAATTATGGGTTATAGCTATGGAGGTGATTGAGTATGGTTCATGGGTATGCTCGTGAGGTCAATATAGTGTTTATCATTTCCGTTGCGTCTACGTACCTTTCCTGCAATATTGAATCTCAATATTGATACGTGAGTACTCGTAATTTAACTTTTACATACTAATAGTGTATCCCTGACTAGTGCTCGAGTATTTAGGATTATGCATGCTTGTATTTTTGATATTGCCCTTAGACTGGTTAGGTTGAATATTGAATTAGTTACACTTGCGGTTGAGATAAGGTATAAGATATGCATGTCCTTGGAAAGCTAGCGAAAAATTAAGAACTTTTCCTTTAGATATCGAATGGTTTCGATGAACGGATTAGAAGTTATAATCAATTGAATTTTCGATATTTTTATTAAAAATGATTATTATTATCGTCGTTTTTTTATCGTCGTTCTAGTTTTATCTTATTATTATCATTATTATTATCTTCATCAATAAAAGGGATTTATCATTAAAAATTGTTATTTTTTTTTATTATTGCTATCGTTATTATCGTTAAAGTTATAATTAGTATTATTATTATTATCCAATTATTATTATTATTATTATTATTAGTATTATTATTATTATTATCATTATTAATATATATATCATTATTTAAAAATGGTTATTGTTATTGTTATTATTATTATTATTACTATATTATCATTAAGATAATTATTAGTATTATCGTTAATAATGTTATAGTAACTATCATTATTAATATAAGTGTAATTAAAACAAATATTGGTGACACCTAATTATTTTGATTACTATTATTATCTTTATTATAAACACGATATAAAAGACGATTAAAAGCTATTAAACGAAACGATTAGGAAATAATGAGTAAGAGTATCATGATGAAATTAAAATATTATAAGATATTGATTTAGGTAAAATTACCGTTCTTATTATTTTTATCATTACTATTATTATTAAAAGTATCGTTAGTATTAAAACTATCATTTTAACAAAAATTATCATTTTAATAGAAATGTCATTGTTACTATAAAATATCATTATTATTATTATTTTAAATAGAATTATTATTTTAAAGATAATATTAAAAATTATCGTAAATATTAAAGTTATCATAATTAGAATTAACGTTTTATCATAATGTCATCTTAGTAATTATAAATATTGATATTTTTATAATAATATATTTTTTATAATAATAATTATTATTACAAAATAATACAACTTTTACTTACTATCATTATAGATATTATTTTATCAAATAAATATGTGATACAAACATATTTTACTACGTGTAATAACTTACTTTAATAATACCTATCATATTATCTTTATGATACTAAATGAACCCTATAAATTTTATTACTTAATATATATTAAAGTATATTTTATTACATAAATTTAATATAAAATTTTATTTATTAATAAATAAATTATATTATTACTCTAATAAATCTTTTAAAAATATTTAAAAATATAAAACGACGATATTTAAACTATATATTAATCATGTATAGATTTTTGGAAATTATTTTGAGTCAAATTTACTTTTGTTGACTTTTGCATATTAGTCTCGAGCATTAGGATTGTGGTACACTATGACTTGACCTAATTAGTTAGACAAATATTGAACAACACATAATTATATATAATTAATTTAGGTTCGTGAATCCGAGGCCAACCTTGCACTTGTTCAATGACGTTATATGTATTTTTACTACGAAATACAGTATGGTGAGTTTCATTTGCCTTTTTACCCTTTATATTTTTGGGACTGAGAATACATGCGCTTTTATAAATGTTTGACGAAATAGACACAAGTAATTGAAACTACATTCTATGGTTGAATTATCAAAATCGAATATGTCCCTTTTTATTAAAGTCTGGTAATCTAAGAATTAGGGAACAGACACCCTAATTGACGCGAATCCTAAAGATAGATCTATTGGGCCTAACAAACCCCATCCAAAGTACCGGATGCTTTAGTACTTCAAAATTTATATCATGTCCAAAGGAGGATCCCGGAATGATAGGGGATATTCTTATATGTATCTAGTTAATGTCGGTTACCAGGTGTTCACCATATGAATGATTATTTTTGTCTCTATGCATGGGACGTATATTTATGAGAACTGGGAATGAAATTCTTGTGGTCTATTAAAATGATGAAAATAAATGATTATGATAAACTAATGAACTCACCAACCTTTTGGTTGACACTTTAAAGCATGTTTATTCTCAGGTGTTAAAGAAATCTTCCGCTGTGCATTTGCTCATTTTAAAGATATTACTTGGAGTCTTTCATAGCATATTTCGAAGAACGTTGCATTCGAGTCATTGAGTTCATCAAAGATTATTATTAAATCAATTTATAGTTGGATAGTGGATATTATGAAATGGTATGCATGCCTGTCAATTTTCAATGTAAAGAAAGTTTGTCTTTTAAAAACGAATGCAATGTTTGTAAAATGTATCATATAGAGGTCAAATACCTCGCAATGTAATCAACTATTGTGAATCGTTTATAATGTATATGAACGGGTCCTTTCATTCTACATTTAAAATTGTTCGAATTTACAAAATTGTTCTAATTTAAAAATTGTTCGAATATGAAATATTTGTTCGAATATGAAATATTATACTTTTAACATGTAAAATGTAGAACTGTTTATTGTAGAAGGTAAAGAATTTTAAAAAATTGTTCGAATATAAAAAAAGTGTTCGAATATAAAAAATTGTTAGAATTTGAAAAATTGTTCGAATTGAATTATTATTCTTTTAACATGTATAATGTAGAAGAGCAGTTTATTGTAGAAGTTAAAAAAATGTTTGTATACAAATAATGTAGAAGTTTAAAAGTTGTTCGAATTTAAGAAATTGTTCGAATTTAAAAAATTGTTCGAAATTAAAAAATTGTTCGAATTGAAGAATTTGTTCTTTTATCAGATGCAAGTCAATGCATCTGATATATAATAATTAATTTGTTACCATCTTTTTTAATTTTGGATGCAAGAGAACTTTTAGTCTTTTTTGTGTAATTTAGTAATGTTTAGATATTTTTTTTTGTATATATCAGATTGGTGCTGCTGTTTCAAATGTGAGTTTTAAAGATTCTATTTCTCAAATTGTCTGGACTGACAAGTTAGACCCTGATGATTTTGATAAAAGATGGTTCTCAATTGTGGCTCGTTATAAATTAGTAGATAAATAGTGGTTAAATGAAATGTTTAAACTTAGGAGAAAATGGATACCAGCCTATTTTAGATATTGGGATATGTCAGGGTTAATGCGCACTTCTTCCCGTTCTGAGAGTGAAAACCACATGTTTCAACAATTGATGAGCAATAGTTCAACCTTATTTGAGTTTATCAGTTTTTTCGAAACTGCTATGCAGATTCAATGACAAGTGCAGTCTAAAAACGATCACGATTCACGATACACTATCCCTAAAGTTGTTACTGATTATGAGATCGAACAACATGTTTGCAATTGTATACTAGGAAAAATTTTGGTGAAGTACAGGGTCAAATCAAAGCTGCATCGAGATATTGTATGAATTATCAAGTTGATCATAAAAATAGTTTTACAGTAATGGATAGAAGTGTTACAAATAATGGGTTAGCAAATAATCTTGATAAAGCTGGTAATCCTCGGGCATTTGATGAATACATTCCAGCAGTTAGTGTGGTAAAGTATTCAGAAAAATCAAAAGAAGTATCATGTGATTGTAGATTATTTGAAAGAATAGGTTACTTTTGTCGACATATTTTATATGTGCTAAGGATGACAAATGTTAAAGTAATCCCAAACAAGTATGTTATGAAAAGATGGTGTATTGATGCTATTACTTTAAAAGATCCCAACACGTATTTTGATTCTAATCAAGTTGGATCTTCCGAAGAGTTTGGTGTTCAAATGAAGGAGATTTACGAAATGATTCATCATGTGATAGGGCTATATAAGGATGATCCTGAAAAATTAAGTTCACTCAAAGATACAATTCGAGGGTTGAAAGATAAAGCTATAGAGGAAATGGGAAATGATCATACATTGAGTAAAGACGAATTTATTGAGGGTTTGGTTGGTATACCAAAACCTGATAAAGTGTCAGTTTATTGCCCTAATAATTTGAGAAGTAAAGGTTGTGGCAAAAGAATTACAAATGTTCGAGAAGAAGCTATCAAACAACAAACCGTCAATCACGAAAGTTGCAGTTACTGTAACGAAGTTGGGCATAACAGTAGAGGTTGTAAAGTTAGGAAGCAGAAGATTTTGGAAAAAAAGTTGAAGACCGGGAGAGAATGGAGCAAGAGATGAATGCACATAGATGAATAAATGTAATATACAGCATATTATTTTTTATTTTTTTTTATTGATAAATGTTGAAAAAATTAATTTTTTTCATTATAAATTTGTGCAGAATAGAAATTGTAAAAAAGAAATAATATACTTGTTTTTGTTTAGAATGTTCTAATTTTTTTGCATTATGTATTGATTCTGTTTTGTAAACGATGTCTGTTTGTGACCCTTTCCTGTCTCTTTTAGTAAACAGGTCAATGATCAAAAGTAAGGTTAAATCCATCAAAAGTTCGGTCAATGCCGGTCAATAATTTAAAATTCAGTAATAATCCGTCATAAGTTAGTCAAATCTTTCAAAATAGACGTAGGATAGTGTTCTTTTTTGTATAATTCCTGTCTCTTTAATAAACAGGTCAATGGTCAAAAGTTAGGTCAAATCCAACAAAAGTTTGGTCAACGCTGGTCAATAATCGAAAATTCAGTAATAATCCGTCATAAGTCGGTCAAGTATATCAAAATAGATATAGGTTAGTGTTATTTATTTGTATAATGTTGAATGATTATAAATTTGTAGAACTTAAACTCGAAAAATTTATTATGTTCTACTTTTATTATGATCCACAAGTATATTCTACATTTTTGTAGATGTTAAACAGTTAGATGTGAGTCCGATGTCAATGATTAATACAAGAATTTGAACATTATTTAAATTCAAAAAATATATTTTAGATTAGAACAAATTGTAATTCTACATTGTTATGTTCTATATTCTTATTTTCTACATTTAAAATTGTTCGAATTTACAAAATTGTTAGAATTTAACAATTGTTCGAATATGAAATATTGTTCGAATTCAATTATTATACTTTTAACATGTAGAAATGTACAACAGTTTATTGTAGAAGTTGTAGAATTTTAAAAAATTGTTCGAATATAAACAAGTGTTCGAATATAAAAATTTGTTAGGATTTTAAAAAATGTTCGTATTTAAAAAATTGTTCGTATATAAAAAAGTGTTCGAATATAAAATTGTTCGAATTTGAAAAAAATTTCGAATTTAAAAAATTGTTCCAATTCAATTATTATTCTTTTAATGTAGAAGAACAATTTATTGTAGAAGTTGTAGGATCTAAAATAATGTTCGTATGTAAAAAATTGTTACAATTTGAAAAATTATTTGAATATAAAAAATTGTTTGAATATAAAATATAGTTCGAATTTTACCGATCAAGATCCCTCCATGATAGTTTATTGTAGAAATTGTAGGATCTAAAAAAATGTTCGTATGTAAAAAATTATTAGAATTTGAAAAATTGTTCGAATATAAAAAATTGTTTGAATATAAAATATTTTTCGAAGGTTGACCGATTAAGATCCTTCCATCATAGTTTATTGTAGAAGTTGTCGAATCTAAAAAAATGTTCGTATGTAAAAAAATTTTAGAATTTGAAAAATTGTTCGAATATAAAAATTGTTCGAATGTGAAAAATTGTTCGAATTTTAAAAACTCACCCTTAAAGTTAGGTGAGGAGTCATAATCATCTTCATGTCTTTCTATTAACTCACCCTTAAAGTTAGGTGAGGAGTCATAATCATCTACATTTCTTTCTCTTCCAGCTAAGTTGCTCTCTCCAATCCAGGTAATTTCTTGCTTGAACTCTGTAAAAAATCCTATTGTACTGTACAAACAACTTCTTAAGCAATCGTGATATTAATATATACATCAACACTAAGTTAATGTTGTTTAGGGTTTTATTTTATAGAAACCTTTTTACAAAAGTAAATGCATTATGCATTAAGTTTGTATGATGCTGCAAAATTATTTGACACAAACTTTAAATTACTAGTATGCATTAAGTTTTTCTAACTCTATGGTCACCTATTTTTTTATTTTCTTTATTTATTCAACATTATTTTGACTTAGATTTACAATTGTGCAAACACTGTTATGTTTTTGTGTTTTATAAGCCTGATACTGTAGAAAAAATCGCCTCATTTTATTTTAAAATAAACTTAAACTTAGTGTTGTAGTTTGTCAATGTTACTCTAATAAGTTGTGGTAGTTTGTCAATGTTAGTGTTGTAACATGACAGAGCTTAGGTTGTGCAATTTGCTTCCTAAATTTCATACTTTACATATTAGTTTTATTCAACTATATAACATAGATGCATGTATTAACAATCAGTCAAAATGTCTTTCTACAACAATCATGGCAAATATTTGAAAATTTTGCAGTACTCTCAATCATTCAAAATGTCTTTCTACAACAATCATGGCAATAACAAAAGTCAATGGGAAAAGGGTTCATCATCAAAGTTCTCGGATGTAAGCAAAGATAAGCTTCAGATTAAAGAGGAGTCGGACAACAGCTATGAAGTTAAAGAAATTACGGAAGAAGAGTTTGATATTACTGTTAATGCGAAAAAATACGATTGGACGTCTTTGGGACCTGAAGAGTTCAATAATTCTGAAAATTCTTCTGACAGCGATGACGATTCTTCGAAAAACAATGAAGATTCTTCAGACACCGAGGAAGATTCTTCTGATGCTCTCAACCAAATTGGTCATGTCAAAAAATGGATCAAAATTCCTAGAGGAAAGTTGTTGGTTAGTCATTATTAGTCACATTCTTTATTATTTTACCTTTTCTTCAAATTTAAAGTACTTCTACATTATGTTTTTGAACATTGTTATTATTCATATGTAGCGTCTTCCGCCAAAATTTGTTAACATTCCTGAGTTGAAAAAAGGATGCCTTTACAAGTGCTTTGATATTGACGGGAATGAGCATGTGTGGAGTCTAATACAGGAGAAACACAAAAAGAAAACCCAACTTGGCCGTTTCAACCGGATGGGAGGAGTTCGTTAAAGTGAACAAATATAAAAAAGGAGACGAACTTCTCATTGAATTCCGTTGTGACAAAGGCGTCTTTCTTATTCATCAGGAAATGAAGTACAATGTTCCACCTCAAGTTTAGCTATATCACGTTTCGAAAGGCAATGTAACATACCTCACTTTAGAATATCTAATGCCTTTCCTATTCATGTCTTTCTGTCAAGAACTTGTAGTATGTTAATTATGTTTGGGATAATTTGTGAAGTTTTTTGTACTTTTATGTCCCTACTTAGCAGTTGTGCTTTGTAAAACAATGTATAAAATTATGGAATGTTATGCTACATTTGTTTGTGTCAATTCTATATTTCTTTTAGTTTGTATTATTTTTGAAACAACTTATAATTACTATTGTCATGCATACCCTTCAGTATTTAGGGTTACAGAGTCTAGGATCAGAGGTCAGTGTTAGTTCATCACGGGGTGGGGTCATCTTGGTTTGTGGTATGATGATTGGTGGTTTGTGGTATGATGATTGGTGGTTTGGGTGGAGTCATCTTGGTTTGTGGTATGAGGATTTTAACTTTCTAAGGTCAAACTTGTATTTCTGATAATATTTATATGTTGCAGGGTGATGATTTTTATGGGGTGATGATGATTCTAGGGTGGTTTGTTATCATTATAAGTAGTGTAGGGTTTTAGGCTTGAAACAGATGTGGTATTTTAGAGTTTAGAGTGATGGTTGACTAGGTTGGACTTAAAAAGTAAAAGTGTTTTTTTTTTTGTTTGAATGGTGTACTAAGTTTGTTTTATGATATGTGATGATATGCATATTGCAGTTTGGTCAAAGGATCTTTAAATCTACAATGTTGACCAGGTTGGACTTTTGGTCAATGTTACAGGATTTATGGTGCTTCTAAAGGATTATTAAGATTTTAAGTGCTCCTTGATGATTAATTGTATATGTGGTATTGTAAAGCTTGTAGCCCATTTTATTATGCTTACTCTGATTTTATCTCAACCAAAGTATGTTTTGCTGCATTTCATGATTTTTTTTTATGGTATTATTATGATTTAAGTGTGATAGTGCACCAGCAGGATAGGTTTTTGATGCTTTTTTGTATGCAGGGACTTTCAGTGTAAATATGCTACAGGTTCAAAAGTTTTGCATTGCTGATCCTAGGAGGCATATTCAAGTTTTTTGCATTTTCAGTCCTTTGTTAGTTAATATAGTTTGGTAAACTGACATAGTTAGTTCTTGTATAGTTGGATACCGTTAAACACTTCAAAAATTGTTCGTGTTAAAAAAATCATTCTTAACTCTAACTCTAAACCCAAATAATTTAAAATTCAGTAATAATCCGTCATAAGTTAGTCAAATCTTTAAAAATAGACGTAGGATAGTGTATGTGATATTCATAACAAAATTGTTTTTTGTTGCGAAAATATAAAATGTTAAAATGTTATCTTAATACAAATGAAAAATGTAGATGCTAAAGAAGAATGCGTAAAGCAAAGTTATAAAGATAAACGCAATACTAACTAAGCTGCAATAATTTACACTGGGAACATGTTTAGGACTACAAGTAAAGGATTATAAAAAGTAGGCTGGTATATGAAATGTCCCGTTCTTATTGATTAAAAACGTTCCATATTAATTGATTTCGTTGCGAGGTTTTGACCTCTATATGAGACGTTTTTCAAAGACTGCATTCATTTTTAAAACAAACCATAACCTTTATTTCATAGATAAAGGTTTTAAAAAGCTTTACGTAGATTATCAAATAATGATAATCTAAAATATCCTGTTTACACACGACCATTACATAATGGTTTACAATACAAATATGTTACAACAAAATAAGTTTCTTGAATGCAGTTTTTACACAATATCATACAAGCATGGACTCCAAATCTCGTCCTTATTTAACTATGCGACAGCGGAAGCTCTTAATAATCACCTGAGAATAAACATGCTTAAAACGTCAACAAAAATGTTGGTGAGTTATAGGTTTAACCTATATATATCAAATCATAATAATAGACCACAAGATTTCATATATCAATACACATCCCATACATAGAGATAAAAATTATTCATATGGTGAACACCTGGTAACCGACATTAACAAGATGCATATATAAGAATATCCCCATCATTCCGGGACACCCTTCGGATATGATATAAATTTCGAAGTACTAAAGCATCCGGTACTTTGGATGGGGCTTGTTGGGCCCGATAGATCTATCTTTAGGATTCGCGTCAATTAGGGTGTCTGTTCCCTAATTTTTAGATTACCAGACTTAATAAAAAGGGGCATATTCGATTTCGATAATTCAACCATAGAATGTAGTTTCACGTACTTGTGTCTATTTTGTAAATCATTTATAAAACCTGCATGTATTCTCATCCCAAAAATATTAGATTTTAAAAGTGGGACTATAACTCACTTTCACAGATTTTTACTTCGTCGGGAAGTAAGACTTGGCCACTGGTTGATTCACGAACCTATAACAATATATACATATATATCAAAGTATGTTCAAAATATATTTACAACACTTTTAATATATTTTGATGTTTTAAGTTTATTAAGTCAGCTGTCCTCGTTAGTAACCTACAACTAGTTGTCCACAGTAAGATGTACAGAAATAAATCGATAAATATTATCTTGAATCAATCCACGACCCAGTGTATACGTATCTCAGTATTGATCACAACTCAAACTATATATATTTTGGAATCAACCTCAACCCTGTATAGCTAACTCCAACATTCACATATAGAGTGTCTATGGTTGTTCCGAAATATATATAGATGTGTCGACATGATAGGTCGAAACATTGTATATGTGTCTATGGTATCTCAAGATTACATAATATACAATACAAGTTGATTAAGTTATGGTTGGAATAGATTTGTTACCAATTTTCACGTAGCTAAAATGAGAAAAATTATCCAATCTTGTTTTACCCATAACTTCTTCATTTTAAATCCGTTTTGAGTGAATCAAATTGCTATGGTTTCATATTGAACTCTATTTTATGAATCTAAACAGAAAAGTATAGGTTTATAGTCGGAAAAATAATTTACAAGTCGTTTTTGTAAAGGTAGTCATTTCAGTCGAAAGAACGACGTCTAGATGACCATTTTAGAAAACATACTTCCACTTTGAGTTTAACCATAATTTTTGGATATAGTTTTATGTTCATAATAGAAATCATTTTCTCAGAATAACAACTTTTAAATCAAAGTTTATCATAGTTTTTAATTAACTAACCCAAAACAGCCCGCGGTGTTACTACGACGGCGTAAATCCGGTTTTACGGTGTTTTTCGTGTTTCCAGGTTTTAAATCATTAAGTTAGCATATCATATAGATATAGAACATGTGTTTAGTTGATTTTAAAAGTCAAGTTAGAAGGATTAACTTTTGTTTGCGAACAAGTTTAGAATTAACTAAACTATGTTCTAGTGATTACAAGTTTAAACCTTCGAATAAGATAGCTTTATATGTATGAATCGAATGATGTTATGAACATCATTACTACCTTAAGTTCCTTGGATAAACCTACTGGAAAAGAGAAAAATGGATCTAGCTTCAATGGATCCTTGGATGGCTCGAAGTTCTTGAAGCAGAATCATGACACGAAAACAAGTTCAAGTAAGATCATCACTTGAAATAAGATTGTTATAGTTATAGAAATTGAACCAAAGTTTGAATATGATTATTACCTTGTATTAGAATGATAACCTACTGTAAGAAACAAAGATTTCTTGAGGTTGGATGATCACCTTACAAGATTGGAAGTGAGCTAGCAAACTTGAAAGTATTCTTGATTTTATGAAACTAGAACTTTTGGAATTTATGAAGAACACTTAGAACTTGAAGATAGAACTTGAGAGAGATCAATTAGATGAAGAAAATTGAAGAATGAAAGTGTTTGTAGGTGTTTTTGGTCGTTGATGTATGGATTAGATATAAAGGATATGTAATTTTGTTTTCATGTAAATAAGTCATGAATGATTACTCATATTTTTGTAATTTTATGAGATATTTCATGCTAGTTGTCAAATGATGGTTCTCACATGTGTTAGGTGACTCACATGGGCTGCTAAGAGCTGATCATTGGAGTGTATATACCAATAGTACATACATCTAAAAGCTGTGTATTGTACGAGTACGAATACGGGTGCATACGAGTAGAATTGTTGATGAAACTGAACGAGGATGTAATTGTAAACATTTTTGTTAAGTAGAAGTATTTTGATAAGTGTATTGAAGTCTTTCAAAAATGTATAAATACATATTAAAACACTACATGTATATACATTTTAACTGAGTCGTTAAGTCATCGTTAGTCGTTACATGTAAATGTTGTTTTGAAACCTTTAGGTTAACGATCTTGTTAAATGTTGTTAACCCAATGTTTATAATATCAAAAGAGATTTTAATTTATTATATTATCATGATATTATGATGTACGAATATCTCTTAATATGATATATATACATTAAATGTCGTTACAACGATAATCGTTACATATATGTCTCGTTTAAAAATCATTAAGTTAGTAGTCTTGTTTTTACATATGTAGTTCATTGTTAATATACTTAATGATATGTTTACTTATCATAGTATCATGTTAACTATATATATATCCATATATATGTCATCATATAGTTTTTACAAGTTTTAACGTTCGTGAATCACCGGTCAACTTGGGTGGTCAATTGTCTATATGAAACATATTTCAATTAATCAAGTCTTAACAAGTTTGATTGCTTAACATGTTGGAAACATTTAATCATGTAAATATCAATCTCAATTAATATATATAAACATGGAAAAGTTCGGGTCACTACAGTACCTACCCGTTAAATAAATTTCGTCCCGAAATTTTAAGCTGTTGAAGGTGTTGGCGAATCTTCTGGAAATAGATGCGGGTATTTCTTCTTCATCTGATCTTCACGCTCCCAGGTGAACTCGGGTCCTCTACGAGCATTCCATCGAACCTTAACAATTGGTATCTTGTTTTGCTTAAGTCTTTTAACCTCACGATCCATTATTTCGACGGGTTCTTCGATGAATTGAAGTTTTTCGTTGATTTGGATTTCATCTAACGGAATAGTGAGATCTTCTTTAGCAAAACATTTCTTCAAATTCGAGACGTGGAAAGTGTTATGTACAGCCGCGAGTTGTTGAGGTAACTCAAGTCGGTAAGCTACTGGTCCGACACGATCAATAATCTTGAATGGTCCAATATACCTTGGATTTAATTTCCCTCGTTTACCAAATCGAACAACGCCTTTCCAAGGTGCAACTTTAAGCATGACCATCTCTCCAATTTCAAATTCTATATCTTTTCTTTTAATGTCAGCGTAGCTCTTTTGTCGACTTTGGGCGGTTTTCAACCGTTGTTGAATTTGGATGATCTTCTCGGTAGTTTCTTGTATAATCTCCGGACCCGTAATCTGTCTATCCCCCACTTCACTCCAACAAATCGGAGACCTGCACTTTCTACCATAAAGTGCTTCAAACGGCGCCATCTCAATGCTTGAATGGTAGCTGTTGTTGTAGGAAAATTCTGCTAACGGTAGATGTCGATCCCAACTGTTTCCGAAATCAATAACACATGCTCGTAGCATGTCCTCAAGCGTTTTTATCGTCCTTTCACTCTGCCCATTAGTTTGTGGATGATAGGCAGTACTCATGTCTAGACAAGTTCCTAATGCTTGCTGTAATGTCTGCCAGAATCTTGAAATAAATCTGCCATCCCTATCAGAGATAATAGAGATTGGTATTCCATGTCTGGAGACGACTTCCTTCAAATACAGTCGTGCTAACTTCTCCATCTTGTCATCTTCTCTTATTGGCAGGAAGTGTGCTGATTTGGTGAGACGATCAACTATTACCCAAATAGTATCAAAACCACTTGCAGTCCTTGGCAATTTAGTGATGAAATCCATGGTAATGTTTTCCCATTTCCGTTCCGGGATTTCGGGTTGTTGAAGTAGACCTGATGGTTTCTGATGCTCAGCTTTGACCTTAGAACACATCAAACATTCTCCTACGTATTTAGCAACATCGGCTTTCATACCCGGCCACCAAAAATATTTCCTGAGATCCTTGTACATCTTCCCCGTTCCAGGATGTATTGAGTATCTGGTTTATGAGCTTCTATAAGTACCATTTCTCTCATATCTCCAAATTTTGGTACCCAAATCCTTTCAGCCCTATACCGGGTTCCGTCTTCCCGAATATTAAGATGCTTCTCCGATCCTTTGGGTATTTCATCCTTTAAATTTCCCTCTTTTAAAACTCCTTGTTGCGCCTCCTTTATTTGAGTAGTAAGGTTATTATGAATCATTATATTCATAGATTTTACTCGAATGGGTTCTCTGTCCTTCCTGCTCAAGGCATCGGCTACCACATTTGCCTTCCCCGGGTGGTAACGAATCTCAAAGTCGTAATCATTCAATAATTCAATCCACCTACGCTGCCTCATATTCAGTTGTTTCTGGTTAAATATGTGTTGAAGACTTTTGTGGTCGGTATATATAATACTTTTGACCCCATATAAGTAGTGCCTCCAATTCTTTAATGCAAAAACAACCGCGCCTAATTCCAAATCATGCGTCGTATAATTTTGTTCGTGAATCTTCAATTGTCTAGACGCATAAGCAATCACCTTCGTTCGTTGCATTAATACACAACCGAGACCTTGCTTTGATGCATCACAATAAATCACAAAATCATCATTCCCTTCAGGCAATGACAATATAGGTGCCGTAGTTAGCTTTTTCTTCAATAACTGAAACGCTTTCTCTTGTTCATCATTCCATTCAAATTTATTCCCTTTATGCGTTAATGCAGTCAAGGGTTTTGCTATTCTGGAAAAGTCTTGGATGAACCTTCTGTAGTAACCAGCTAGTCCTAAAAACTGGCGTATGTGTTTCGGAGTTTTCGGGGTTTCCCACTTTTCAACAGTTTCTATCTTTGCCGGATCCACCTTAATACCTTCTTTGTTCACTATGTGACCGAGGAATTGAACTTCTTCCAACCAAAATGCACACTTTGAAAACTTAGCGTACAATTCTTCCTTCCTCAATACTTCTAACACCTTTCTCAAATGTTCACCGTGTTCTTGGTCATTCTTTGAGTAAATAAGTATGTCATCAATGAAAACAATGACAAACTTGTCAAGGTATGGTCCACACACTCGGTTCATAAGGTCCATGAACACAGCTGGTGCATTAGTTAAACCAAACGGCATGACCATAAACTCGTAATGACCGTAACGTGTTCTGAAAGCAGTCTTTGGAATATCATCTTCTTTCACCCGCATTTGATGATACCCGGAACGTAAGTCAATCTTTGAATAAACAGACGAGCCTTGTAGTTGATCAAATAAGTCATCGATTCTCGGTAGTGGGTAGCGGTTCTTGATGGTAAGTTTGTTCAACTCTCGGTAGTCGATACACAACCTGAATGTACCATCTTTCTTCTTGACAACCAAAAAAGGAGCTCCCCATGGTGATGTGCTTGGTCGAATGAAACCATGCTCTAAAAGTTCTTGTAATTGGCTTTGCAGTTCTTTCATCTCGCTGGGTGCGAGTCTGTAAGGAGCATGAGCTACTGGTGCAGCTCCTGGTACAAGATCTATTTGAAATTCAACGGATCGATGTGGGGGTAATCCCGGTAATTCTTTCGGAATTACATCGGGAAATTCTTTTGCAATGGGAACATCATTGATGCTCTTTTCTTCAGTTTGTACTTTCTCGACGTGTGCTAGAACAGCATAGCAACCTTTTCTTATTAGTTTTTGTGCCTTCAAATTACTAATAAGATGTAGCTTCGTGTTGCCCTTTTCTCCGTACACCATTAAGGGTTTTCCTTTTTCTCGTATAATGCGAATTGCATTTTTGTAACAAACGATCTCCGCTTTCACTTCTTTCAACCAGTCCATACCGATTATCACATCAAAACTCCCTAACTCTACTGGTATCAAATCAATCTTAAATGTTTCGCTAACCAGTTTAATTTCTCGATTCCGACATATATTATCTGCTGAAATTAATTTACCATTTGCTAATTCGAGTAAAAATTTACTATCCAAAGGCGTCAATGGACAACTTAATTTAGCACAAAAATCTCTACTCATATAGCTTCTATCTGCACCCGAATCAAATAAAACGTAAGCAGATTTATTGTCAATAAGAAACGTACCCGTAACAAGCTCCGGGTCTTCCTGTGCCTCTGCCGCATTAATATTGAAAACTCTTCCACGGCCTTGTCCATTCGTGTTCTCCTGGTTCGGGCAATTTCTAATAATGTGGCCCGGTTTTCCACATTTATAACAAACTACATTGGCATAACTTGCTCCGACACTACTTGCTCCGCCATTACTCGTTCCGACACCATTTGTTCCTTTCGTTCTATTAACCCCTGGTCCGTAGACCTCACACTTCACCGCGCTATGACCATTTCTTTTACACTTGTTGCAAAATTTGGTGCAGAACCCCGAGTGATACTTTTCACACCTTTGGCATAGCTGCTTCTGATTGTTGTTGTTGTTGCGGTTATTATTGTTATTGGGATGATTGTTGTAGTTGCTGTTGCTGTTGTTGTTGTTGTTGTTATTGTTGGACCGTTTGTTGTAGTTGCGATTGATGTTGCGATTGTTGGGATAATTGTTGCGATTATTGTTGTAATTGCTGTTGTTGTTGTATTGGTGATTCTTATCACCGTTTTCCTCCCACTTTCTTTTGACTTGCTTCACATTGGCCTCTTCAGCAGTCTGTTCTTTAATTCTTTCTTCAATCTGGTTCACTAGTTTGTGAGCCATTTTACATGCCTGTTGTATAGAGGCGGGCTCGTGTGAACTTATATCTTCTTGGATTCTTTCCGGTAATCCTTTCACAAATGCGTCGATCTTCTCTTCCTCATCTTCGAATGATCCCGGACACAATAGGCACAATTCTGTGAATCGTCTTTCGTACGTGGTAATATCAAATCCTTGGGTTTGTAACCCTCTAAGTTCTGTCTTGAGCTTATTGACCTCGGTTCTGGGACGGTACTTCTCGTTCATCAAGTGCTTGAATGCTGACCACGGTAGTGCGTACGCATCGTCTTGTCCCACTTGCTCTAGATAGGTATTCCACCATGTTAACGCAGAACCTGTGAAGGTATGCGTAGCGTACTTCACTTTGTCCTCTTCAGTACACTTACTTATGGCAAACACCGATTCGACCTTCTCGGTCCACCGTTTCAATCCGATCGGTCCTTCGGTTCCATCAAATTCCAAAGGTTTGCAGGCAGTGAATTCTTTGTAGGTGCATCCTACACGATTTCCTGTACTGCTAGATCCAAGGTTATTGTTGGTATGTAGCGCAGCCTGTACTGCGGCTATGTTTGAAGCTAGAAAAGTACGGAATTCCTCTTCATTCATATTCACGGTGTGTCGAGTAGTCGGTGCCATTTCCTTCAAAATAGTCAATTGGAACAAGTTAATCATACAGAATATTAAGAGTAGTTAATAGTATTTCGTAGCATAATATGAACTCATTTATAAAAGCTTTTTCTTCATATTAGCGTTTTATAAGTTTAAATTCGGGTAGTACCTACCCGTTAAGTTCATACTTAGTAGCTAATATACAATTCAACTACTACAATTCTATATGAAAAACTGATTATAATAATATTTCGCGTTCAAACTTTTATACAATATTTTACAAACTTACAATACCGCTTATTTTACATAAAGCATGAAATATAGCACACAATAACTTTGATACAAGATAGTTGTGAAGATAATTCTAGCTAGTACACAAGTTGTTCAGCAAAGGCAATAAAGACACGTAATTCATACGTCCAGAAACAAGTCATGCATTCTGGTTTTACTAGGACTACTTCCCATCCTTGGTCTTGTGCAACATAACCGTTATGGCCGTTGATAAGACAGCGTGTTGTAACGTCATCAAAGGGACGAGGGTTACGTAATGTCCAACAGTCCCGTAATAATCTAAAAATCTCATTTCTTACCCCAATTACCCACTCCGTCACTTGTGGAAACGTTTTGTTTAATAGTTGTAGCCCGATGTTCTTGTTCTCACTTTGGTGAGAAGCGAACATTACTAATCCGTAAGCATAACATGCTTCTTTATGTTGCATGCTAGCCACTTTTTCTAAATCACGAAGTCCAATATTCGGATATATTGAGTCAAAATAATTTCTTAACCCGTTGCGTAAAATAGCATTTGGGTTCCCCGCAATATATGTGTCAAAGTAAACACATCGTAACTTATGGGTTTCCCAATGTGATATCCCCCATCTTTCAAACGAAAGTCTCTTATAAACCAAGACATTCTTGGAACGTTCTTCGAATGTCTTACAAACTGATCTCGCCTTAAATAGTTGTGCCGAGGAATTCTGGCCAACTCTAGACAAGATTTCATCAATCATGTCTCCGGGTAGGTCTCTTAAAATATTGGGTTATCTATCCATTTTGTGTTTTTAAACTGTAAAATAGACAAGAGTTAGATTCATAAAAAAATACTTATTAATACAAGCAATTTTTACATATATCATAAAGCATAAGAATACTATATTACATATATTACACCACACGAATACAACTATCTTATTCCGACTCGCTCGTTTCTTCTTCTTCGGTTTTGGTTCGTTTTGCCAAGTTTCTAGGGATATATGATGTTCCCCTAATACGAGCCGTCGTTGTCCACATTGGTTTAGAAAAACCTGGTGGTTTAGAGGTTCCCGGGTCATTGTTACAACTTAAGAACTTCGGGGGTTGACGATACATATAAAGTTCATCGGGGTTGGAATTAGATTTCTCTATTTTTATGCCCTTTCCCTTATTATTTTCTTTTGCCTTTTTAAATTCAGTTGAGGTAATTTCTATAACATCATTGGAATTCTCGTCGGAATCCAATTCATCGGAGAATTGGTAATCCTCCCAATATTTTGCTTCCTTGGCGGAAACACCATTGACCATAATTAACCTTGGTCAGTTGGTTGAGGATTCTCTTTTACTTAACCGTTTTATTATTTCCCCCACCGGTTCCGATTCTTCTTCCGGTTCCGATTCTTCGTCCGGTTCCGATTCTTCTTCCGGTTCCGACTCTTCTTCCGGTTCCTCTTCGGGAACTTGTGAATCAGTCCATGAATCATTCCAATTTACATTTGACTCTTCATTATTATTAGGTGAGTCAATGGGACTTGTTCTAGAGGTAGACATCTATCACATAATATCAAATACGTTAAGAGATTAATATATCACATAATATTCATATGTTAAAAATATATAGTTTCCAACAAAAATGTTAAGCAATCATTTTTAAAGAAAACACGGTCGAAGTCCAGAATCACTAATGCATCCTAACAAACTCGATAAGACACACTAATGCAAATTTTCTGGTTCTCTAAGACCAACGCTCGGATACCAACTGAAATGTCCCGTTCTTATTGATTAAAAACGTTCCATATTAATTGATTTCGTTGCGAGGTTTTGACCTCTATATGAGACGTTTTTCAAAGACTGCATTCATTTTTAAAACAAACCATAACCTTTATTTCATAGATAAAGGTTTTAAAAAGCTTTACGTAGATTATCAAATAATGATAATCTAAAATATCCTGTTTACACACGACCATTACATAATGGTTTACAATACAAATATGTTACAACAAAAAATAAGTTTCTTGAATGCAGTTTTTACACAATATCATACAAGCATGGACTCCAAATCTCGTCCTTATTTAACTATGCGACAGCGGAAGCTCTTAATAATCACCTGAGAATAAACATGCTTAAAACGTCAACAAAAATGTTGGTGAGTTATAGGTTTAACCTATATATATCAAATCATAATAATAGACCACAAGATTTTATATTTCAATACACATCCCATACATAGAGATAAAAATTATTCATATGGTGAACACCTGGTAACTAACATTAACAAGATGCATATATAAGAATATCCCCATCATTCTGGGACACCCTTCGGATATGATATAAATTTCGAAGTACTAAAGCATCCGGTACTTTGGATGGGGCTTGTTGGGCCCGATAGATCTATCTTTAGGATTCGCGTCAATTAGGGTGTCTGTTCCCTAATTCTTAGATTACCAGACTTAATAAAAAGGGGCATATTCGATTTCGATAATTCAACCATAGAATGTAGTTTCACGTACTTGTGTCTATTTTGTAAATCATTTATAAAACCTGCATGTATTCTCATCCCAAAAATATTAGATTTTAAAAGTGGGACTATAACTCACTTTCACAGATTTTTACTTCGTCGGGAAGTAAGACTTGGCCACTGGTTGATTCACGAACCTATAACAATATATACATATATATCAAAGTATGTTCAAAATATATTTACAACACTTTTAATATATTTTGATGTTTTAAGTTTATTAAGTCAGCTGTCCTCGTTAGTAACCTACAACTAGTTGTCCACAGTAAGATGTACAGAAATAAATCGATAAATATTATCTTGAATCAATCCACGACCCAGTGTATACGTATCTCAGTATTGATCACAACTCAAACTATATATATTTTGGAATCAACCTCAACCCTGTATAGCTAACTCCAACATTCACATATAGAGTGTCTATGTTTGTTCCGAAATATATATAGATGTGTCGACATGATAGGTCGAAACATTGTATACGTGTCTATGGTATCTCAAGATTACATAATATACAATACAAGTTGATTAAGTTATGGTTGGAATAGATTTGTTACCAATTTTCACGTAGCTAAAATGAGAAAAATTATCCAATCTTGTTTTACCCATAACTTCTTCATTTTAAATCCGTTTTGAGTGAATCAAATTGGTATGGTTTCATATTGAACTCTATTTTATGAATCTAAACAGAAAAGTATAGGTTTATAGTCGGAAAAATAAGTTACAAGTCGTTTTTGTAAAGGTAGTCATTTCAGTCGAAAGAACGACGTCTAGATGACCATTTTAGAAAACATACTTCCACTTTGAGTTTAACCATAATTTTTGGATATAGTTTTATGTTCATAATAAAAATCATTTTCTCTGAATAACAACTTTTAAATCAAAGTTTATCATAGTTTTTAATTAACTAACCCAAAACAGCCCGCGGTGTTACTACGACGGCGTAAATCCGGTTTTACGGTGTTTTTCGTGTTTCCAGGTTTTAAATCATTAAGTTAGCATATCATATAGATATAGAACATGTGTTTAGTTGATTTTAAAAGTCAAGTTAGAAGGATTAACTTTTGTTTGCGAACAAGTTTAGAATTAACTAAACTATGTTCTAGTGATTACAAGTTTAAACCTTCGAATAAGATAGCTTTATATGTATGAATCGAATGATGTTATGAACATCATTACTACCTTAAGTTCCTTGGATAAACCTACTGGAAAAGAGAAAAATGGATCTAGCTTCAATGGATCCTTGGATGGCTCGAAGTTCTTGAAGCAGAATCATGACACGAAAACAAGTTCAAGTAAGATCATCACTTGAAATAAGATTGTTATAGTTATAGAAATTGAACCAAAGTTTGAATATGATTATTACCTTGTATTAGAATGATAACCTACTGTAAGAAACAAAGATTTCTTGAGGTTGGATGATCACCTTACAAGATTGGAAGTGAGCTAGCAAACTTGAAAGTATTCTTGATTTTATGAAACTAGAACTTTTGGAATTTATGAAGAACACTTAGAACTTGAAGATAGAACTTGAGAGAGATCAATTAGATGAAGAAAATTGAAGAATGAAAGTGTTTTTAGGTGTTTTTGGTCGTTGGTGTATGGATTAGATATAAAGGATATGTAATTTTGTTTTCATGTAAATAAGTCATGAATGATTACTCATATTTTTGTAATTTTATGAGATATTTCATGCTAGTTGTCAAATGATGGTTCCCACATGTGTTAGGTGACTCACATGGGCTGCTAAGAGCTGATCATTGGAGTGTATATACCAATAGTACATACATCTAAAAGCTGTGTATTGTACGAGTACGAATACGGGTGCATACGAGTAGAATTGTTGATGAAACTGAACGAGGATGTAATTGTAAGCATTTTTGTTAAGTAGAAGTATTTTGATAAGTGTATTGAAGTCTTTCAAAAATGTATAAATACATATTAAAACACTACATGTATATACATTTTAACTGAGTCGTTAAGTCATCGTTAGTCGTTACATGTAAATGTTGTTTTGAAACCTTTAGGTTAACGATCTTGTTAAATGTTGTTAACCCAATGTTTATAATATCAAAAGAGATTTTAATTTATTATATTATCATGATATTATGATGTACGAATATCTCTTAATATGATATATATACATTAAATGTCGTTACAACGATAATCGTTACATATATGTCTCGTTTAAAAATCATTAAGTTAGTAGTCTTGTTTTTACATATGTAGTTCATTGTTAATATACTTAATGATATGTTTACTTATCATAGTATCATGTTAACTATATATATATCCATATATATGTCATCATATAGTTTTTATAAGTTTTAACGTTCGTGAATCACCGGTCAACTTGGGTGGTCAATTGTCTATATGAAACATATTTCAATTAATCAAGTCTTAACAAGTTTGATTGCTTAACATGTTGGAAACATTTAATCATGTAAATATCAATCTCAATTAATATATATAAACATGGAAAAGTTCGGGTCACTACAGTATACTTGCAGTGTTACAAAAAATATGCAAATGTTTAATATGCAAATGTTTTTTTGGTGTCGCCTTCTAATTATGCACCCCCCCAAAAAACCCAGCTATTGTCGTCAACTGTTGTACCTAGTGACGATTTCATCTACACAAAAGATACACTATTTGCAACATCAAAAGAGTTTTAAACCTAAACAGATGATTACAACGGGTGATACTCATCCAACACAATGAAGAACTTGAAGAGCTCCCGGGAAAAGCCAAGCATGCACCTATCTCCTACATGATACCGATTCTCTGCCACAAACTCAAGCCATCCAGTAGAAACTAACAAATTCTTATCGTCGACACCTGTTGTCTGCCTCAAACCCACAAATGTCTTTTTCAGTTGAGATCGAGACACGGGTAGCTGCAGTTTGTCTTCAGCTCTGGGATTTTATTAAGATCCTCAAACAATTCCTAAACAATATTTGCATTATATTTGTTACATCATTCAAAATATATAACTTGTAAAAACATAAAATATAGAATGGATTAAGTATTCCGACACTTAGATTTGCTCTTGTTTGATGGTAGATATAAATATAACTATAAATTGTGAATAAAAATTTTGTGTCGTATTAGAGGCGCTCACGTTATTGATTCAATTGAAGTCAATGTCGAACGAAATCAAGAGGTATATTATTGATAATGCTAAAAACGAACATATATTTCATAGCATTATTCCTCAAGAAAGACAAGCTTTTAGTTGCAATTGTCCTATTTACAAGTGATATTCGTTTAAATAATAAAAGGTGAAGACAAAAGACAGATTCGACGAATTGAAGACGCAAACGACCAAAAAGCTCAAAAGTACAAAATACAATCAAAGAGGTTCCAATTATTGATAAGAAACGTCTCAAAATTACAAGAGTACAAGATTCAAAACGCAAAGTATAAGATATTAAATTGTACGCAAGGACGTTCGAAAATCCGGAACCGGGACCAGAGTCAACTCTCAACGCTCGACGCAACGGACTAAAAATTACAAGTCAACTATGCACATAAATATAATATAATATTTAAATAATTACTAAAATTATTTATATATTATATTTATTTATATAATCCGTCGACAAGCTAGGAGCCAAGGCTTGGTGAGCCGTAAAAACAAACTCCGCGACTCGCGGAGTTTGAAGAAGGAAAGGGCCGCGAGTCGCGGA
Organism: Rutidosis leptorrhynchoides; assembly: GCF_046630445.1. Lineage (NCBI taxonomy): Eukaryota > Viridiplantae > Streptophyta > Magnoliopsida > Asterales > Asteraceae > Rutidosis > Rutidosis leptorrhynchoides. The sequence continues at coordinate 137,780,955 of NC_092337.1, read as the reverse complement.
GATTCCCTGGACTCAAATCCCTATAAAACCCAATGAATTCTGATCATTTTTAATATCATATATCCATCCTCTCTATATCTATACGTAAATATTTATATTTATATTTTAATTTTAATTTTAATCCTAATAATAAGGGTATGTTAGCGAATGTTGTAAGGGTGTAAGTCGAAATTCTGTCCGTATAACGCTACGCTATTTTTAATCATTGTAAGTTATGTTCAACCTTTTTAATTTAATGTCTCTTAGCTAAGTTATTATTATGCTTATTTAAAATGAAGTAATCATGATGTTGGGCTAATTACTAAAATTGGGTAATTGGGCTTTGTACCATAATTGGGGTTTGGACAAAAGAACGACACTTGTGGAAATTAGACTATGGGCTATTAATGGGCTTTATATTTGTTTAACTAAATGATAGTTTGTTAATTTTAATATAAAGATTTACAATTGGACGTCCCTATAAATAACCATATACACTCAATCGGACACGATGGGTGGGATATTTATATGTACGAATAATCGTTCATTTAACCGGACACGGGAATGGATTAATAGTCACTAGAATTATTAAAACGGGGGTGAAATTATGTACAAGGACACTTGGCATAATTGTTAACAAAGTATTAAAACCTTGGGTTACACGCAGTCGATAACCTGGTGTAATTATTAAACAAAGTATTAAAATCTTGTTACAGTTTAAGTCCCCAATTAGTTGGAATATTTAACTTCGGGTATAAGGATAATTTGACGAGGATACTCGCACTTTATATTTATGACTGATGGACTGTTATGGACAAAAACCAGACGGACATATTAAATAATCCAGGACAAAGGACAATTAACCCATGGGCATAAAACTAAAATCAACGCGTCAAACATCATGATTATGGAAGTTTAAATAAGCATAATTCTTTTATTTCATATTTAATTTCCTTTATTTTATATTTAATTGCACTTCTAATTATCGCACTTTTATTTATTGTTATTGTATTTAATTGCACTTTTAATTATCATACTTTTTAATTATCGTAAGTTTATTTTATCGCACTTTTATTTATCGCAATTTTATTATCGTTATTTACTTTACGCTTTAAATTAAGTCTTGTATTTATTTTTAATATTTTACATTTTGTTTTAACTGCGACTAAAGTTTTTAAAATCGACAAACCGGTCATTAAACGGTAAAAACCCCCTTTATAATAATAATATTACTTATATATATATTTGTATTTTTATAAATTAAACTAATATAGCGTTAAGCTTTGGTTAAAGATTTTTTTTCCCTGTGGAATGAACCGGACTTACTAAAAACTACACTACTGTACGATTAGGTACACTGCCTATAAGTGTTGTAGCAAGGTTTAAGTATATCCATTCTCTAAATAAATAAATATCTTGTGTAAAATTGTATCGTATTTAATAAGTTTTTCCTGTAAAAATATAAGCTATTTTATATACACCTCGCATAACATCAAGTATTTTTGGCGCCGCTGCCGGGGAACACCTAGCTTAAAAGCCGGAAGCGCAACGCTAATATAAAAAAAAAAATTTATTTTTAGTTTACTAATATAAAAAAATACGCTTTTGTAAAAATACATTTTAAATATTCAAAAATATAAAAAGAAAAACAAAAATATAAATATTTTTAAGAGTTTGTTAAATATTTAAGTTTTGTAAAGTTTCTTTATTTTTATTTTATAAAAAATATAAGTTTTATTTAAATATTTTGTGTTTATTTAAAATATAAAAAAAAATTTAAAAAAACCGGAAAAAAATATAAATATATATAAATCTATTTTTTTAGATTGTTATAAAGTATTTTATTTCTATCTTAGTTTTTAAAGATAAGTTTTATTTAAATTATATAAATATTTAAATTAAATTAAAAACAGAAAAATAAATATATATATATATATATATATATATATATATATATATATATATATATATATATATATATATATATATATATATATATATAAATAAAAAACAGAAACCGAACGATTTTAGCCTGGTACACGTTTGAAAATACAAACCCCGCGACTTGCGGGGGTTTTTAACTGGAAACACCGTGACTCGCGGAGCCATCTGACACGGGTTACACAGAACCCTAATCCTGCATTTATTACGGGTTTTTATTATTATTATTTAAATTAAACCCTAATTAGGGTATTGTTATTATATAATTTAGTTTTTATTTTTATTTTGTATTTTTAGTTAAATTAGTGTAATTAATTATAAAATTAATAGTTTTATAAAATAAATAATATAAAAATAATATTTTTATAAAAATTGTACTTTTTACAACTTTTAGTATATTTTTATATTTTGTCCCTTTTTATTTGTTTTAGCATAATATTTGTATTTTTCGCTCATTTTTAGTTTTAAAACATAGTTTTTGCCATAGTTATTTTTATTTCTAGATTTTTAGGCTTTGCCGTAAAACCCCTTAAGTGCTTTTTCTTTAGACTAAGATTTAGGTGCTTTAGAATTTTGCGACGCCTTTTTAAGTTTTAGTTTCTTTTTAAGTTATTGCCATTTGGGATATAGTTTTACTTGTAAGCTTTAATAGTTTTAGACGCAATTTTTAGTTTTTAGTTTTTAGTTCCTTTTTAAGTTTCAACGCGCTACTTTCTTATTTTTATTTTTCGACGCCTTTTACCTATGTATCAATTATCACTCCAATTAGTAATCTCAATTTGTGATTAATATTTTTGGGTTATTGATAGTAATAAGGTTGGGTTAGTCTAGTGTTTTTAAGTTCTATAAATCATTTTTTTTATTATTTCTTATTTTTCGACGCCTTTTATTTTTCAACCCTTTTCTTTTTCGACGCGCTCTTTTTCTTTCTTATTTCTCGCTATTCTAGTTTTTAGGACTTAGAATTTTCTCTACTTCTTATCTAAATTTCTTAAAATTACGAAAATTTATTTAAAGTGGTTAAATTGATAGACATCAAAATTTTCTGGTTCGTAGTAATAGTTGAATTTGTACGTAGACCGGGTTATTGGAGCCAAACAGTCCTCAATTATATTGAGACCAAACGAATCCTGCCCCTCTGCTGCATCTTTTGGCTATTCGAAACGTGGGCAAAATCAGAAAAGTCTATTAATTGGATAACTTATATAATTTTTCTTTCCTTTTAAAAACTAATAGGATATTCAGTGAATGCACCGAGCAAGACGTTCACCACCTTTTGTACGTTCACCACCTGTAACTAGATCAAGACATCTAGCAAATATTACCGCCATTAATTTTTCTTTAGAATCGTCATCCAGTCGACCAAGTACTCCAGTTCAAATTTCCAATAATCCATTTTTTGAACCCGACCTCACAATTGAGAATCCGGAGAATATTCAGGGACAATTCACACCAATCATTCAAACAGAGATTGTTGAGGAACGAACCATTAAATCAGAATCCTCTAGTGATTCCGATTCAACAAATTCAATTATGGAGAATCTGGAACCATTAAGTATGGAAGACCGAATGAGAGCTAAACGCACTGGCCAAGGTCACGTAATTACTCATCCAGACATTAATGCGCCAGATTATGAAATCAAAGGACAAATTCTACATATGGTGACTAATCAATGCCAATTTAGTGGTGCGCCGAAGGAAGATCCAAACGAACATCTTCGTACCTTTAATAGGATCTGCACACTATTTAAAATAAGAGAAGTTGAGGATGAACAGATATATCTCATGTTATTTCCCTGGGCTTTAAAGGGAGAAGCCAAAGATTGTTTGGAATCGTTACCTGAAGGGGCGATTGATACATGGGACGTTTTAGTTGAAAAATTTCTTAAACAATTCTTTCCTGCATCTAAAGCCGTAAGACTTCAAGGAGAAATTGTTACGTTCACACAGAAACCGAATGAAACTCTATATGAGGCATGGATAAGATTTGGAAAGTTATTAAGAGGATGTCTGCAACATGGTTTAGACACCTGTCAAATAGTACAAATATTCTACCAAGGATGCGACATCACTACAAGGAAAGACATCGATATAGCAGCTGGTGGTTCTATTATGAAGAAAACCGAAACTGATGCTTACAAAATTATTGATAACACTGCTTCCCACTCACATGAGTGGCACCAAGAAAAAGATATCGTTAGATCATCTAAAGCAGCTAGAGCCGATTCTAGCCATGACTTAGATTCCATTTCTGCAAAGATAGATGCTGTCGAGAGACGAATGGAAAAGATGACTAAAGATATCCACTCAATACGAATTAGTTGTGAGCAGTGTGGAGGACCACATTTGACAAAAGATTGTCTCAGTATTGAACTAACAATGGAACAAAGAGAGAATGTTTCATATCTAAACCAAAGGCCTGAAAATAATTATCAGAATAATTATCAACCGCCAAGACCGATCTACAATCAAAACCAGAATTATAATCGAAATATTCCATACAACAACCAACAAGGTCCTAGCAATCAACAAGTATCCAATAATACTTACAACCAGCAAAGACCTAATTTTCAAAACAAACCACCACAACCCGATGATAAAAAGCCGAATTTAGAAGATATGATGACAAAGCTAGTTGAAACTCAAACGCAGTTTTTCACATCTCAGAAACAAACCAATGAACAAAATGCTCAAGCATTTAGAAATTAACAAGCTTCTATTCAAAATTTGGAACAAGGAGTAAGTAACCTAGCAAGGTTAATAGGTGAAAGAAAACCGGGAAGTTTACCTAGTGATACAAATGCTAATCCCCGGAATGAAACAGCTAAATCCATTACCACAAGAAGTGGTACAACACTTAAACCACCTGAAATACCTGTAACTTCTGATGAAGCTATTCCTACTCCACAAGAACCACAACCTGATCAAGATAAGGAAAAAAAACCGGTAGTTGAAAAGGTTAATGAAGATAACATAGTTAAGGCTAAACCTTATGTTAAACCATACCAACCACCACTTCCTTACCCAAGTAAAATGAAAAAAGAAAAACTTGAAGCCGAGCAATCTAAATTCTTGGATATGTTTAAACAGATAAATGTAAATCTTCCTTTCATTGATGTGATTTCAGGAATGCCTAGATATGCTAAATTCTTGAAAGATCTAATCACGAATAGAAAGAAAATGGAAGAACTCTCGGCTGTTACTATGAATGCTAATTGTTCTGCAGTACTGTTGAATAAGATACTAGAAAAATTATCTGATCCAGGAAGTTTCACAATTCCATGTTTTCTGGGTAGTCTTAGTTCAATAGAAGCATTAGCAGACTTAGGTGCTAGTATAAATTTAATGCCGTATTCATTATACGCTAAACTAGACCTTGAAGAATTGAAACCAACAAGAATAAGTATACAACTAGCCGATCGTTCAATAAAATATCCTAGAGGGATAATGGAAAACATGCTAGTTAAAGTTGGTACTTTAGTATTTCCAGTAGATTTTGTTGTTCTGGACTTGGAAGAAGATTCTCAAGTTCCTCTCATATTAGGAAGACCATTCTTAAACACGGCTAAAGCAATGATAGACGTGTTTGGTAAAAAATTGACCCTAAGTATAGAGGACGAGAGTGTTAACTTTTCAGTTGATAGAGCAATGCAACAACCACAATCTGCAGATGATACATGTTATTATATTCAAACTATAGATTCACATGCAGAATTGTTAGAAGAATTTCCAAAATTACAAGGAACAGGAGAATGTTCTTTAGGAGAAGAAACTGAACCAATTGATGAAGCTGAAATGTTAGCTACACTAATGGCTAATGGATATGAACCAACAACAGAAGAAATTCAAATGCTAAAAGAAGAAGACAGATATCGATATAAATCATCGATAGAAGAACCTCCGAAATTAGAGTTAAAGCCACTTCCAAACCATTTGGAATACGCTTATTTACATGGTGAATCTGAATTACCTGTAATAATATCGTCTTCTCTTACTTCAAATAAAAAATCTCAACTCATTTCTGTGTTGAAAGCTCATAAACCAGCCATTGCATGGAAGATTCATGATATTAAAGGAATAAGTCCTTCGTATTGCACACATAAAATCCTTATGGAAGAAGGTCATAAAACGTATGTGCAACGCCAACGAAGACTAAATCCTAATATGCAAGATGTAGTTAAGAAAGAAATTATTAAACTGCTAGATGCAGGTTTAATTTATCCAATCTCTGATAGTCCATGGGCAAGCCCAGTTCAATGCGTGCCTAAGAAGGGTGGCATGACTGTCATCACAAATGAAAAAAATGAGCTTATTCCTACTAGGACTGTAACAGGATGGCGTGTATGTATTGATTATAGAAAATTAAATGACGCCACCAGAAAAGATCACTTTCCCTTACCTTTCATTGATCAAATGTTGGAAAGATTAGCCGAAAATAGTTATTATTGTTTTCTTGATGGATTTTCCGGATATTTTCAAATTCCAATAGCACCCGAAGATCAAGAGAAAACCACGTTCACGTGCCCTTATGGTACTTTTGCTTACAAACGCATGCCATTTGGACTTTGCCACGCCCCTGCAACCTTTCAAAGGTGCATGATGGCGATTTTTCACGACATGATAGAAAAATGCATGGAAGTTTTCATGGATGACTTTTCAGTCTTCGGTGATACATTTGAATCATGTTTAGTTAATCTTGAACGAATGCTTATTAGATGCGAACAATCAAATCTAGTACTTAATTGGGAGAAATGCCATTTCGTGGTTAAAGAAGGCATCGTTCTTGGTCATAAAATTTCAAAGGAAGGAATTGAAGTGGATAGAGCTAAAGTAGATGTAATTGTTAAACTTCCACATCCCACCAATATTAGAGGAGTTAGGAGTTTTCTAGGGCATGCCAGTTTTTACCGACGTTTCATAAAAGATTTTTCTAAAATTGCCACTCCTATGAATAAACTCCTAGAAAAAGATGATCCATTCATCTTTTCAGATGAATGCATCAAATCTTTTAATATTCTTAAAGAGAGACTTACTAATGCGCCGATCATGATAACACCAAATTGGAATCTACCGTTTGAACTTATGTGCGATGCAAGTGATTTTGCAATGGGAGCCGTTTTAGGACAAAGGATTGAAAAACGATTTCAACCTATATATTATGCTAGTAAGACGTTACAAGGAGCACAAACGAATTACACAACTACTGAAAAAGAACTCCTTGCTATTGTCTTTGCTTTTGACAAATTTCATTCATATCTCGTTCTAGCAAAAACGGTGGTCTATACCGACCATTCTGCTCTTAGATACCTATTTTCGAAACAAGATGCCAAACCAAGATTAATCCGTTGGATCTTACTCTTACAAGAGTTCGATATTGAAATCCGAGATAAAAGAGGAGCAGAAAATCTCGCCGCTGATCATCTTTCTCGTCTTGAAAATCCCGAATTAGAAGTTCTAAATGAATCGGCCATACAAGACAACTTTCCTGATGAATATCTATTGAAGATAGATTATAATGAAATTCCATGGTTTGCAGACTATGCAAACTACTTAGTATGTGGATTCCTTGAAAAAGGATTGTCGTGCCAAAAACGAAAGAAAATCTTTAGTGATATAAAACACTATTTCTGGGAAGATCCACATCTGTTTAAAAGTTGTCCAGATGGAATAATATGCCGATGTGTATTCGAAGATGAAGCTAGTAAAATTTTAAACCATTGTAACACAGGACCAACAGGAGGGCACTATGGGCCTCAACTAACAGCAAGAAAAGTTTATGATGCTGGATTCTATTGGCCTACAATTTACAAAGACGCACACCTTCTTTGCAAATCCTGTGATGCTTGTCAAAGGGCCGGAAAAATAAGTCAACGTGATAAAATGCCACAAAATGTCATTCAAGTATGTGAAGTATTTGACATTTGGGGTATTGACTTTATGGGTCCATTTCTAAAATCTCATAATAATCTCTATATTCTCGTAGCCATTGATTATGTATCTAAATGGGCGGAAGCACAAGCTCTCCCAACTAACGATGCACGAGTTGTAGTCAACTTTTTAAAACGTCTTTTTGCAAGGTTTGGAACACCGAAAGCTTTAATAAGTGATCGGGGAACTCATTTATGTAATAATCAACTTGAGAAAGTTCTTAAAAGATATGGAGTAACTCATAAAATCTCCACTGCATATCATCCATAAACAAGTGGACAAGTTAAAAATACCAACCGAGCTTTAAAACGTATTCTAGAAAAAACCGTAGGATCAAATCCGAAGGAATGGTCAATTAAATTGGAGGATGCACTCTAGGCTTTTAGAACAGCCTACAAAACTCCAATTGGAACCACACCTTTTAGACTCGTTTATGGAAAAGCATGTCATCTTCCAGTAGAAATTGAACACAAAGCATTTTGGGCTTTGAAGACATGTAATCTTGATTTACATGAAGCTGGACATCTACGGTTAAGTCAACTAAACGAATTAGAAGAATTAAGACATGAAGCATACGAAAATTCATTAATCTATAAAGAAAGAACGAAGAAATGGCATGATAAAAGAATCAGAAGTTCAAAAGAATTCAAAGAAGGAGACAGAGTTCTTCTTTTCAATTCACGATTCAAGCTATTTCCTGGAAAATTGAAATCAAGATGGTCTGGACCATTCATAGTCAAAAGAGTTTTCCCATACGGAACGATAGAATTAATAAATTCAAATGGAATTGAATTTAAAGTTAATGGTCACAGAGTTAAACATTACATAGATAGTCCAATGGAAGTTGACAACGAAGTTAATCACAATTTCGATACCACAGCTAACTAAGTGTGGGGAGAATCAAGTCTTTTAAGGATTTTATGTATTTCTGTTAGAGTTAGATTTTCTGTTTTCGTGTAGTTCTCGAAAATGGAATCCGAATATTGTTTCCCTAGCAGACCCTAAAGAACTAGTCTTTTCCCCCCCATTCTGAATTTTTATTTTTTTAGGAAATGAAGACTTCCTGTGAACTAAACCATGGTCTAATGCTACACGCTTTGATCACTAAACGTAACAATGACACACTTCCGAGTGAACTAGTAGCAGTAATCAGAGGAAGATTGGACGGAGTAAGAAAAGAATCCAGATGCGAAGATAATAAGTTACAATTTGGTAAAGGAAAACCAAAATCCGCAGCGAAAAGAAGAGCACGACACCTTGAAAGATGTCACAAATGCGGAAAATGGTCACATGGAGGTAAATGTTCAAATAATCAAACCTATTCAAACACCGAATTTGTTACGTTATGCAGAGACGGACCGTTCATATGTTTAGAAGAAAAAACACTGAATGCTCGAGGTTACGCCTATGTAGCTATGAAAAACCAATTAAACCGACTATCTTATGAGTGGGATAGATCATATCACTAAGAATACTATCTCACAGGTAAGTCTGTACAGTTTTTATTTTTTTTATTTTTATATTTAACCTTTTGATAATAAACGCTAATTTGTTCGCTATAAAGTATTAAATTGGTATTTTATGAAATTAGGTTTGGCGACCGAAATTATTGATATCATTCAAAAATTTATTACATCACTGCGAAATTTAACGTTTATTCTTAAGGTATAAATATCTTTAATCAATCAAACCAAAATATTTCAAAAATTCGTCATGAGATAAATTAGGTCATGGAACAGAAATTACTTTACCGAAAAGAGGGGCGCATATTTTTGATAATATTTGATTGATTAAAGTAAGATAAACGCCAAAAAGATTTTTAATTTTATTTTTACCATATTTTTAAAATTAATATATAAATCTTAAATTAATATTGTGAACTCTGTAAAATCAATATATTTAAGTTTGTCAATATTTGAAAAATTAATATTTTTAATATAAGTTTGTATGTATAAAAACAAAAATATAATATAAGTTTGGTGTGAATTTTTAATATTATGCATTTTTAATTAAGTTTGGTGTAAATTTTTAATTTTATGCATTTTTAAATTTAAGTTGTGTGAATTTAAAAACAAAAATTTACTTTATGTCGCTAAGTTAAAAATATGATTTTTAAAAATTCGTCGTAAGTTGAAGACTAGGTCTTTGAACCGCGAGGGAGGAACGAGAACTTTTATTATCATTATTTTTAATCTTATTGAATTAAAGTATGCCAAAAACATTAAAAAAACCCAAAAATCTAAGCTTTTAAAACAATCGCTTGAAAAAGACAAATTTTAAAATTTTGTCGAGGGACGGACTAGGACATCGATCCGAAATGACCTCATCCTAAAACAAAGGAAAACAAAATTTTAAATTTATTTTATATTTGTTTTATAAGTTAAGGCTTATTAAAAAAAAAAAAAAAAAAAATCAAACGCCGCGACTCGCGGAGTTTGAAGAACAAAATCACCGCGACTCGCGGAGGATGCAAAATTCAGAAAAATATATATATACGCAGAACTGATCAGTCCCAACACAAACACCCCATATAACTGCGAAAAACACCCGAAAAACACATCACAAAATCGAATTTTTTCACCATTTTTTATCAAATCTTTCACAAAATCATGTTGAGAAGGATGCTATCAAGGAATTACTCAAGGAAAACGGTAAATTTCTACACCAAAACACCCTTTAATCCGAAAATTAGTGTTCTTGAGCAATTTTATACCCAATTCGATTTTGATGCTTTTTAGTGTAATTATGCTTAAATTGTTTATGTATTATGCTTGTATAACCAAGATTGATGCTATTTAACATGATTAGAAGCCTTAAACTTCAAATTTTGAGAAATCTAGGGTTTGTGTTCTTGAGCAATTTGGGGCTTTTTGATATAAACAGGTTATGGCCGATTTTTTTCATGAATTATTGCTAAATTAAGTAGTGTAACATGTTTAGGTAGTTAAATGATCCAAACTTTGAGCCTAAACATGATTTTTGAGAATTAAAGTGGACTTTTTCAAGTCTAAAATTCATGAACTTGATTTTTGAGAGATAATGCCATTTGAAACTTGTTTAATTGCTAGTAATGATTATTTTGACATGTTATTTGTGTTGAATGCTTATGAACTTGGCGAACATTTTCGTATATGCTTATTTGAAAAAGTGTAGATTTGATAAAAATATGAAAATGAGCATAAGTTTGATATAAATTGGACATGTCATTGTAATTATTTTGATTGGTGATTTTGCTGACACTAATGCATATTTGGATGCACAAAAATTGTGTTTGATGTGTTTTGCAGACTGAAAGGGGTGAATCTTCATCCCAAGCTCGCAATGCTCCTCCTGAGAATGCGGAACAACAGGATGTTGATAGCTATTATAAACAAGATATACCTCATCCAGTTATGACATTTTTAGATATGCACTTGGAAGATTTGCACCCGAACTTGAGATTTGACAGACGTTGGATAGATTATCCAAAATACCAAAGGGGCTTGCGTACTCTTCATTCTAAAGTTGTTGAAGTACCTAGGGTAATAGAATGGGGACCATTAGAAGCTGTAGAATTGGCCGAGCCAATTAGAGAATTACTTACACAGAGGTATGGTAATTCTACTTTTAACGATTGGGTACGATTATTCAGCATGCGTAGACCTGTATATAAAGTATGGTATGAAGAATTATTGTGTAGTATAGAAATAAATGATCGGGTAGTTAGTTTAACTGATCGATCTTTTATTAGATTTTTGTTAGGAGGTTCGATGCGCCACATGTCTTTACTAGACATGGCCCAGGCTTTACGTATATATACGCCTGAGGAGTTAGCATCTGCCGATTGTAGAGGGTTGATATTGAACGGTAGGAAAATTGATGAAAATTTTGATACGCATGGTGTATGGAGTCAAATGACTAGCCATCACCGATTTAAAGGGAGAAATTACTCTTATTTGGATATAGATAGAGCAGAGTTAAGAGTAATTCATAGGTTTTTAGCCAATTCGATTACACAACGAGGTAAGAATAAGGAAAAGGTAAATGAACAGGATTTGTTTTACCACATGTGTATTCGAGACCCACAAAGCGCTGTAAGTATACCTTATTGTGTGGGTTATTATTTATCAGCTATGGTTAGGGGGATGAGACTGCACAGTATAATAGGAGGTGGTATATTTATTACATTAATTGCTGAGTATCTCAATGTGGATATAAGTCGGGGGGGTTATTAGTCGAAGAACCAGAACCCCACGATACAATTGGTTTAAATGTATACCATGGTGCGAAGGTTTTGAAGAGGCGAAATAATGCCGCAGTACAATACCATGGTAGACATCCACAGGTTGAGAGAAACCAACAGCCATGTAATGTGGGAGGGGGAAATGAAATGACAGAAATGCAAAGGTTTATAGCTTCACAAGAGTATGAAAATGCTAGACATCGAGCATTTGAAGATTGGCAAGTTCATCAAAACCAAATCATAGCTCATTGCCAACATGTAGGTAGAAACTATATTCCTACTCCATCTTCCGTATTTCCTCCCTGGTCTATAGAGATCCAACCACCGTATCCTACGTATAACCCAGCCGAAGCATTCTATAACACATACGGTTATGCATGGAACCCCTACTGGTATCAGTATCATCCCTAGTCTACTTAGTTTTATTTATTTTATTATTTGTAATGTTGATACATTTAATACTTGAAAGGTCCCGTTCTTATTGATTAAAAACGTTCCATATTAATTGATTTCGTTGCGAGGTTTTGACCTCTATATGAGACGTTTTTCAAAGACTGCATTCATTTTTAAAACAAACCATAACCTTTATTTCATAAATAAAGGTTTAAAAAGCTTTACGTAGATTATCAAATAATGATAATCTAAAATATCCTGTTTACACACGACCATTACATAATGGTTTACAATACAAATATGTTACATCGAAATCAGTTTCTTGAATGCAGTTTTTACACAATATCATACAAACATGGACTCCAAATCTTGTCCTTATTTTAGTATGCAATAGCGGAAGCTCTTAGTATTCACCTGAGAATAAACATGCTTTAAACGTCAATAAAAATGTTGGTGAGTTATAGGTTTAACCTATATATATCAAATCGTAACAATAGACCACAAGATTTCATATTTCAATACACATCCCATACATAGAGATAAAAATCATTCATATGGTGAACACCTGGTAACCGACGTTAACAAGATGCATATATAAGAATATCCACATCATTCCGGGACACCCTTCGGATATGATATAAATTTCGAAGTACTAAAGCATCCGGTACTTTGGATGGGGTTTGTTAGGCCCAATAGATCTATCTTTAGGATTCGCGTCGATTAGGGTGTCTGTTCCCTAATTCTTAGATTACCAGACTTAATAAAAAGGGGCATATTCGATTTTGATAATTCAACCATAGAATGTAGTTTCACGTACTAGTGTCTATTTTGTAAATCATTTATAAAACCTGCATGTATTCTCATCTCAAAAATATTATATTTTAAAAGTGGGATTATAACTCACTTTCACAGATTTTTACTTCGTCGGGAAGTAAGACTTGGCCACTGGTTGATTCACGAACCTATAACAATATATACATATATATCAAAGTATGTTCAAAATATATTTACAACACTTTTAATATATTTTGATGTTTTAAGTTTATTAAGTCAGTTGTCCTCGTTAGTAACCTACAACTAGTTGTCCACAGTTAGATGTACAGAAATAAATCGATAAATATTATCTTGAATCAATCTACGACCCAGTGTATACGTATCTCAGTATTGATCACAACTCAAACTATATATATTTTGGAATCAACCTCAACCCTGTATAGCTAACTCCAATATTCACATATAGAGTGTCTATGGTTGTTCCGAAATATATATAGATGTGTCGACATGATAGGTCGAAATATTGTATATGTGTCTATGGTATCTCTAGATTACATAATATACAATACAAGTTGATTAAGTTATGGTTGGAATAGATTTGTTACCAATTTTTACGTAGCTAAAATGAGAAAAATTATCCAATCTTGTTTTACCCATAACTTCTTCATTTTAAATCCGTTTTGAGTGAATCAAATTTCTATGATTTCATATTGAACTCTATTTTATGAATCTAAACAGAAAAAGTATAGATTTATAGTCGGAAAAATAAGTTACAAGTCGTTTTTGTAAAGGTAGTCATTTCAGTCGAAAGAACGACGTCTAGATGACCATTTTAGAAAACATACTTCCACTTTGAGTGTAACCATAATTTTTAGATATAGTTTCATGTTCATAATAAAAATTATTTTCCCAGAATAACAACTTTTAAATCAAAGTTTATCATAGTTTTTAATTAACTAACCCAAAACAGCCCGCGGTGTTACTACGACGGCGTAAATCCGGTTTTACGGTGTTTTTCGTGTTTCCAGGTTTTAAATCATTAATTTAGCATATCATATAGATATAGAACATGTGTTTAGTTGATTTTAAAAGTCAAGTTAGAAGGATTAACTTTTATTTGCGAACAAGTTTAGAATTAACTAAACTATGTTCTAGTGATTACAAGTTTAAACCTTCGAATAAGATAGCTTTATATGTATGAATCGAATGATGTTATGAACATCATTACTACCTCAAGTTCCTTGGATAAACCTACTGGAAATGAGAAAAATGGATCTAGCTTCAAAGGATCCTTGGATGGCTTGAAAGTTCTTGAAGCAGAATCATGACACGAAAACAATTTCAAGTAAGATTTCCACTCGAAATAAGATTGTTATAGTTATAGAAATTGAATTAAAGTTTGAATATGATTATTACCTTGTATTAGAAATATAACCTACTGTAAGTAACAAAGGTTTCTTGATCTTGGATGATTACTTGGAATGGATTTAGAAAACTTGGAAGTAAACTTGCAATCTTGGAAGTATTCTTGATTTTATGAAACTAGAACTTTTGTAATTTATGAAGAACACTTAGAACTTGAAGATAGAACTTGAGAGAGATCAATTAGATGAAGAAAATTGAAGAATAAAAGTGTTTGTAGGTGTTTTTGGTCGTTGGTGTATGGATTAGATATAAAGGATATGTAATTTTGTTTTCATGTAAATAAGTCATGAATGATTACTCATATTTTTGTAATTTTATGAGATATTTCATGCTAGTTGCCAAATGATGGTTCCCACATGTGTTAGTTGACTCACATGGGCTGCTAAGAGCTGATCATTGGAGTGTATATACCAATAGTACATACATCTAAAAGCTGTGTATTGTACGAGTACGAATACGGGTGCATACGAGTAGAATTGTTGATGAAACTGAACGAGGATGTAATTGTAAGCATTTTTGTTAAGTAGAAGTATTTTGATAAGTGTCTTGAAGTATTTCAAAAGTGTATGAATACATATTAAAACACTACATGTATATACATTTTAACTGAGTCGTTAAGTCATCGTTAGTCGTTACATGTAAATGTTGTTTTGAAACCTTTAGGTTAACGATCTTGTTGAATGTTGTTAACCCATTGTTTATTATAACAAATGAGATGTTAAATTGTTATATTATCATGATATTATGATATATAATATATCTTAGTATGATATATATACAGTTAAATGTCGTTACAATGATAATCGTTACATATATGTCTCGTTTCGAAATCATTAAGTTAGTAGTCTTATTTTTACATATGTATTTCATTGCTAATACACTTAATAATATATTTACTTATCATTTAACATAATTAACCAAGTGTATCAATATCTTAATATGATTCATATGTACCTAGTAAGACGTTGTTATAACGATAATCGTTATATATATCGTTTTCGAGTTTCTTAAATTAATAGTCTCATTTTTATGTATATAACTCATTGTTAAAATACCTAATTAGATACATACTTATAATAAAATCATGTTAACTATATATATAACCATATATATGTCATCGTATAGTTTTTACAAGTTTTAACGTTCGTGAATCACCGGTCAACTTGGGTGGTCAATTGTCTATATGAAACCTATTTCAATTAATCAAGTCTTAACAAGTTTTATTGCTTAACATGTTGGAAACACTTAATCATGTAAATAACAATTTCATTTAATATATATATATATAAACATGGAAAAGTTCGGGTCACTACAATACTTATGTTAATATTGTAATAGTTTTTATAATTTTCTAACTTTTATTATTAGATTTTAATAATTTTTGAATGTGGGGTAATATACCAAACTTCAAAAATATGTATATATGTTTGCAGTTTATCTTATGTACACAACAGGGTAAAACAACGCATTTTCAAAGACTGACATTAAGTTCAGCAAAAGCAACTAATTTTGACGACAAGATGCAAAATATATGTGAAAGAACAACAAGATGGAATGAACAAATGATGTGCACCATTTATCATTCAACACAAACAACAATATGTTTGGAAACTTTGGTAAAATTTAATCATTTCTACGCTAATCACCCTCAATAATTTAAATTGTTACTGATTTCTTGCAAATGAGGGCATTGCAAGATCTTAAGTGTTGGAAGGGGTTAAATTCTTTCGGATTTTTAAAATTTTTATCTTAAACACTTGGTTACCATTAAAAATACTAGTAAAGCAGTAGCTGTATTAGAATCTAGTGCTCTCTGATAACAAAGAACAGCCCTAGTCTTATATACTGACTACCCAATTCTAGAAAAAAATTTCAAAATTTTCAATTAAATGAACTCAAAATCATGTTTATACATATTTATGAACGATAAAACTAGGTTTTAACACCGAAATTATTGTTACCTCGTAAAGGACATAAATTGAGAAACAAACCAAAATGTTAGAATTCATTTAAAAATGGAATATAGGAGAAGAAAAAGGAAAAATAAAAGCCCGATTTACTGTAATATATTTGAAAGAAAGATGGATCTACACGATGAATCAATTCCATCATTAAAAGGAAGTAAAGTCTTCCGAAAAAGAAACGCGCTTCCTGATTTAGGTCATGAAGTTGTCGTCCAGACCAGCTGTAGGTTGACAAAAAACCTAGAAAAGTCATCACTAAAATCAGCAGGAAATCCACGGACCTCAGCATCAAACAGGGTCACCAAGTGGTCAGACTTATCCTAACCATGAAAGGATCTGTCTTGTAAAATGGGGAGGGCGCCGTGCAAATTAGCTGGATAAGACTAATGAATCAGATCCTCAGAAAGGATAATCTCCTTAAAGATCAAAAATCAGCTTTTAAGACTGATATTACTCAATCCTAGAGATTGACCTTAAAGATTGAGAATTCAAACTCATGGAATTCAATGATATCTAAACTCGAGCTTGAACGAGAAAATATTTTGATCAAAAATTACAAACCGATTTGTTTTCTGAAAATCTATTTTCAATGCGTTCATTACCATTGAACGTAAAATCCTAGGAATTCACCTGAAATTCATTAGGTCACCTGAACCAAATCGGGTGTCAACCGTAAGAACGGTGGTTGCATAGCATGGTCAAAGACAGGACCTTGTGCCAGACCGACAAATTATAAGGGTGAGCTTTACTTTTGCTCCTACAAAGGATAGTAATTGCGTCCGACACGTTATAGACCATAATCAAAAGCATGTCAGGGGACATTGCCTTAACAGTTGCTTGTTCAACGCTTTCCTTTACAACCGGACGGTAGTTTACCGAAAGGTAATATACGGAACAAGTAAACTGGATGTGTTGCTTTCCCAATACAAGGTTAGCAAGTGGGTGACACAAAACCACAAGTTTTGAGCTAAATTTTCAAATATGAAACCCACCAAACCCACAAAAAGAATTTGCAAACACCGGTGAAGGGTTATTCCGGAAAACTTATCTAGGGTAAAAGCTAGATTGAATTTTCAAAAAGATCAAATGTTTTCAAAAATATCCAATTTCCTTAAAGGATCTAAATTTTATAGTCATGTGGGACTGTAAATCACATCGTTACTCCCATTGTTTATACCGCCGTAAAGAAATCACTGATGTACAAAGTGTGAAGAATAAAGAAGTGATTCTAGTATTTCAAGACTATATTGCTTGAGGACAAGCAACGCTCAAGTGTGGGAATATTTGATAATGCTAAAAACGAACATATATTTCATAGCATTATTCCTCAAGAAAGACAAGCTTTTAGTTGCAATTGTCCTATTTACAAGTGATATTCGTTTAAATAATAAAAGGTGAAGACAAAAGACAGATTCGATGAATTGAAGACGCAAACGACCAAAAAGCTCAAAAGTACAAAATACAATCAAAGAGGTTCCAATTATTGATAAGAAACGTCTCAAAATTACAATAGTACAAGATTCAAAACGCAAAGTATAAGATATTAAATTATACGCAAGGACGTTCGAAAATCCGGAACCGGAACCAGAGTCAACTCTCAACGCTCGACGCAACGGACTAAAAATTACAAGTCAACTATGCACATAAACATAATATAATATTTAAATAATTACTAAAATTATTTATATATTATATTTATTTATATAATCCGTCGACAAGCTAGGAGCTAAGGCTTGGTGAGCTGTAAAAACAAACTCCGCAACTCGCGGAGTTTGAAGAAGGAAAGGGCCGCGAGTCGTGGAGATTCCCTGGACTCAAATCCCTATAAAACCCAACGAATTCTGATCATTTTTAATATCATATATCCATCCTCTCTATATCTATACCTAAATATTTATATTTATATTTTAATTTTAATTTTAATCCTAATAATAAGGGTATGTTAGCGAATGTTGTAAGGGTGTAAGTTGAAATTCTGTCCGTGTAACGCTACGCTATTTTTAATCATTGTAAGTTATGTTCAACCTTTTTAATTTAATGTCTCATAGCTAAGTTATTATTATACTTATTTAAAATGAAGTAATCATTATGTTGGGCTAATTACTAAAATTGGGTAATTGGGCTTTGTACCATAATTGGGGTTTGGACAAAAGAACGACACTTGTGGAAATTAGACTATGGGCTATTAATGGGCTTTATATTTGTTTAACTAAATGATAGTTTGTTAATTTTAATATAAAGATTTACAATTGGACGTCCCTATAAATAACCATATACACTCAACCGGACACGATGGGCGGGATATTTATATGTACGAATAATCGTTCATTTAACTGGACACGAGAATGGATTAATAGTCACTAGTCACTAGAATTATTAAAACAGGGATAAAATTATGTACAAGGACACTTGGCATAATTGTTAACAAAGTATTAAAACCTTGGGTTACACGCAGTCGATAACCTGGTGTAATTATTAAACAAAGTATTAAAATTTTGTTACAGTTTAAGTCCCCAATTAGTTAGAATATTTAACTTCGGGTATAAGGATAATTTGAAGAGGATACTCGCACTTTATATTTATGACTGATGGACTGTTATGGACAAAAACCAGACGGACATATTAAATAATCCAGGACAAAGGACAATTAACCCATGGGCATAAAACTAAAATCAACGCGTCAAACATCATGATTTACGAAAGTTTAAATAAGCATAATTCTTTTATTTCATATTTCATTTCCTTTATTTTATATTTAATTGCACTTCTAATTGTCGCACTTCTATTTATTGTTATTGTATTTAATTGCACTTTTAATTATCGTACTTTTTAATTATCGGAAGTTTATTTTATCGCACTTTTATTTATCGTAATTTCATTATCGTTATTTACTTTACGCTTTAAATTAAGTCTTGTATTTATTTTTAATATTTTACATTTGGTTTTAACTGCGACTAAAGTTTTTAAAATCGACAAACCGGTCATTAAACGGTAAAAACCCCCCTTTATAATAATAATATTACTTATATATATATTTGTATTTTTATAAATTAAACTAATATAGCGTTAAGCTTTGGTTAAAGATTTTTTTTCCCTGTGGAACGAACCGGACTTACTAAAAACTACACTACTGTACGATTAGGTACACTGCCTATAAGTGTTGTAGCAAGGTTTAAGTATATCCATTCTTTAAATAAATAAATATCTTGTGTAAAATTGTATCGTATTTAATAAGTTTTTCCTGTAAAAATATAAGATATTTTATATACACCTCGCATAACATCAATTATCATATAAGATAGTAGAATTCATGGCAAAAAAAGGCAAGTACTTACAAAAATACAAAGAATGTTGCTGCATATCTGATTACTCTTTTACATAAATAAGAGCATTAGAGGTAATAGCATCAAAGAACAATTAACTAACTCACCAGGATAGGTCCTTCTGGTATTGAGAAGAACACGTAGGTGTTGAAGACGGTGCTCCAGATATTGAATTCTTCAGCTCTAGCAAGCTGGTTTGTAGCTAAATCTATTGTGGCAGATCATGCAATTTATAATTATAATTTATCAAACCCTTACTTGCGAATAAACCTCGAAGCATCAGAACAGATGTAAAGCTATGACGATCTCAATAATCACTTAGCAAAAATCGAAACAAAGGTAACACTTACAAAATAATACATATATAATGTGATTGGAAAAGGGACATGAGTTTAGATACAAATTTAATTTCTGTGCATATGAAGAAAGAAAAAATGCAAGTAAGCCGCATAACAATCGGTTTATTGAAAAGTTTTGACTAACATACGGTGTTATTAGAAACCCTAAATAAAATGAGTTACTTTTTCAGCTTTAAAGTTCATAATACAACTTGTCATCATACAAACTGTAAGTATATCATTGTTGTCGGTATTGCAGGTTTATGCGTGTAATTTTACCCCCTAAGACTCAATTTCTTTACATATAAACTCTAAAGAATATCAGGTTTGGAAATCGATAAACCCTATTATACATATCAGGCGTTACATTCACAGTAAAGGAACCAAAATGCACCAAGAGATAAGAGACTAACCTGATTTCTCCATTGATGTTGATGTGTGTTGGCAGGCTAGGTGTTTTGCTAAGTAAGGTGATGGTTGAATGTGCAGAAGGAGGTGTGGAGTAGGTGAAGAAAGATCTATTGATCTTCTAAAAAATATAGTATTTTTTTGGTAGATATTTTGGGTTAAGTATAATATTAATATAATACATAATATAATAATTAAAATTTATATTTATAATAATAACAATAAACCGTATGAAGTTATGTTTTAGGATGTCTAATTTTGGATAAAAAACGATTATTTGTGTTGGCCTAATATATGTAGATTTTACATTTTAGAACATCTAAAATTGTAGATTTTACATCTAAAAATGTAGATTTTACATTTTAGAACATATAAATGTAGATTTTACATCTAAAATTGTAGAAAATATTTTTTGTTCGCCCTTCTAATTATTTGTTCTAATTTTAATTTATTGTTCGAATTAGTAATTTGTTCGAATATAATAAATTGTTCTAGTATAATAAATGTTTTTTCTATAAATGTAGAAAACTTCAATGGAGAACATAACAATGTAGAACTAATGTAGAATAACAATTTTTTTCTAATTTAAATTGACCGGCGTTGACCGAACTCTTGATGGATTTTTGAGTAGACTTTTTGACCATTGATCTGTTTACAATTTATGTTATGCACAAATTTATAATGACAAAATTTGTAGAACCGTTCAAATATCACCAAAACCGTAGACAAATTTATAAAAAAACTCATTCTTATCCCTAACTCAAAAAATCTAAACACTAAACCAAAAAATCTAAGACCTAAAAGAATTATAATTGAATTACAAAAGACCATAAATTTGTCAAAGGGTATTTTGGTGGTTTGAATGGTGTACTAAGTTTGTTCAATGGATCATTTAAATCTACAAATGTTGACCAGGTTGAACTTTTGGTCAATGTTGCATGCTTTATGGTGCTTGTAAAGGATTATGAAGATTTTTATTTTCTCCTTGATGATTAAGTGTGGTTTTGGTATTATTCATATGGTGACTAAGTGTATATGTGGAATTGTAAAGCTTGCAGCCCGTTTTATTATGCTTACTTTGATTTCATCTCAACCAAAGTATGTTTTGGTGCATTTCATGGTATTTTGGTTATGGTATTATGCAACTGTACATGCGTGTGATGACTCTGCTATACATAATAAATTTTCTGAATGCTGCATTCATTTGTAATCATGCAACTCTTGTACATAATAGTTATTTTAAATAGAATTAAGTATGATAGTAGGTACAACAAAAAACATCATTTCATATAATAGCATATAGATACATATACCATAACCAAAATAGAGTAATAGAGTATACTAATAAGTACATCATACAATGAATTTTGATGCATAAAAAGTCTTTGCCATTCTAGAACGGTAGTCTTTTGCCATTGCTTGGGAATCATCATCAAATGCATAAGAAAGTTTGCATGCTATCCTCTCCATGTGAATACACACCCATACACCGCAATCGCCAAAATTTCCTTTTTGTTTTGGTACTTGCATCTCATTGAAGTTAGATGGCATGATTATTTCCTTTGATGATGTGTAGTTAATTAATTTAAGAAAATCAGGAAGACTAACCATTAACATTCTAATTAGTTCACGACGAGATTCAGTACTACCACAATCCGGAAGACTATCATAAAGATCAACATGAAAATCGCTCAGATCAAGCACCAACAAGATCCAATGTTTGATCGTTGTTATAAGCATAGGAAATAGGACCTACAAGAAACAGACGTAAAAACACATAAAAATAGTAGTTTTGATAGTAATTGATGATTTACTTTTTATTAAAACATTACCTTTCCACATTCTGACCATTTAGGATATTCAGGTCGCCTACCATCAGCAAAACTAGTGATAGCACTGACATGTTTTGGATTTTTAGTTTTATCACTTTGGAATCTCACCATCCACCTTATAAAATCCTCTGGCATGATTGTACATTGTGTCTTTATTCCAAAAAATCCAGTGTTCAATTCTGATTTCCTTTTAATCCACCACATGATAATATTCCCCCAACCATTAATGTGCTGCAAAAAAAAATAAATAAATAAAAATAAAAAATAAATATGTATTTAAAAATTTTAAACAGTTATGCCACACAAAAAAATAGCTACTTACAAAAGTACTGAGATACCCGCTTTCAACTGTTCCATCCAATCTTTCCCAGAATTCTTTATCAGTGTATATATGTCTATTATTTTGCTTGATAAACACGGAAAGAAACTCATTACTATTATTCTTTTCCAAATCATTTGCTGTTGAAGGTCCTGCACGTGATTTCTTGTGATCAAAAGAATCTGGCGGAGGATATAGTCCGCCTTCCTTGTTCATCAGACTTTCAATTATTTCATTAATATCACTGTCGGCAATTTTGGGATTTTTGAATCTTAAACGTTTGTATTTGTTCGAATATCTATCTTCCTCTTTAACAACTACTTTCTCATTCCTAAGAATACTTGTAGTCTCTAATTCATTCTGTTTCTCTTCAACAACCATCTTGTCTTCAACAACTATCTTCTCATGAGTAATTAAAGTATTATTCTTGTTTTTTTTTTCAATTCACTCACTATGCCGAAAGGTGATCTTTTAACAAATGTGGCTTTCGTATCTCTGTAGCTCCTTCTTAATATTAGTGTCGCTACCTTTACCTTTGTATCAAATGGTTTTAAATCATTTACTATTGGTATAGATTCACATACATAACCATCGAAATACTCTTCATCGTCCTTTAAAAAAAAAACAATGTCAAACATTCAGTTCAAACACATAAAAAAAATTTCAGCTAGTAGCTACCTCAAAGCTGTATTAGTATTCAGTTTAAACTTTTGAAAAAAAGAAAAGTATAGTATTTTGGTTACCTCAATCTCTTGAATTTTAAACTTTGAAACTGTCTCCAATTTTTTAATCTTTTGCTCCAGTTGTCTTATGATTATCTTATTTTCATCTTTTGATTATTCAAATTCTTGACTTAATACACTCTGTTCATTAATTTTCGAATCTTGTTCATCAATTCTCTGTTGAAGTGAGGCTATAATGTGTCTCAGATCTTTATTTTTATCGTCATTACATTGCCCAAATTGTGTTTCACTTGTTTTATTTATAGCCTTCTCTTCATTTTTTTCATTTGTTGCTTCATCTTCACTTGTTTCAATCATTTCATCTTCTGTCCGAATAATTTCAACTTGATGATCTCCGTTTTCAAAAAAAATCAAACTATCAATCCACCACTTGCAACTAGATTCATGTTTTGTGATAATCAATTCTTGTAGGGGCAATTGATCTGTTGTACAATTATCCTATGAACAAACAAAAACAGATTATTTATTTTAAGAAAAAAATAAAATAAAAATATTACTATATTGTGTTGATCCATTGACAATCCAACAAACACTTTTATTTACTCTACGAAAAATCAAAATAAACTATAAGACGACCAAAATCAAATTTAATCAAAAAAACTATAAAACTCAAAATTTATTCTAATGTTTTTCATCATGATGTTCTGCAACAAGTTCTACATTATATTTTCTTTATTTAAAAATATAAAAATAAATTCTAACCTGTGTTTCCATCAGCTTGAAATAGTCATTGAATTTCGTCATCTTTTTCTTCCTCTTCCATTGTATTGCGCGTGGTAGTTCGTTAACAGCATCCTTGACAACTGTTTTGACAGCATAGTTAGATATCCGTTTGTGATATGCCTCCTATATCCACATCTTTCATAAAACACAAAAAAACATATTGTTATATAATAAATGATAGTATAATTTAGTAAACAATTTTAAATTGTAAATTATATGTAAACTTTTACCTTAAATGCCCACGAAAACCCAGCTAAATCATATGTCACGGTAGATTCCATATCCTTTTTAATGATTTTGGTTCTTAAAACATTAAACATGTGCGTCCATATGTATGAACCCCATGGAAACTGGTTCATCAAATTCAAGTCATCAAGTAAATGAAGAAAATTTATATCTATCATGTCTCGTGGCATTTTCCCAAGAAAGCATTCTTGAACTAATAATACAATAACTACATGCACACAATCTTCATCCCTTCTTTTATCATTCCCAGAAAAAAAAAGTCTTTCTCTTTTATCAAGTTGAGAAAATGTTCAATCTTAAATCTATTTTTTGGTTGTTTTTTAACACACGTGATGCAAATCTAGGCTTAGTTTTACCCTTATCTCCCTCAATGTAATGTTTAAAATTAGCATTTGGCCCAAAACGCATACCAGTTACCAAACAAAACTCACGTCTACCACACCTAATATTGTAATCAAAAGTCACTCTAAACCACAATTCTTTTGGCTCCTCTTTTAGTTTGCATTCATCTGGTCGAGAAATCTGATTCTGGAGTAAAAAATGGATATAACCAGGGTCGGTGTGCTCACACTTTATATCTAATCAATAACGAAAGCAAGTGTTGTCGAATAGTTTTCTTTGTTGAGTACTTAGTCTACTCCTAAAAAATTTGATTCTATTCATCTTGTTCCGACATGTAATTTTTGCTTCAAAGTAATCCCCATGTACTAAATCCTGTGTCATACTCAAATTGTCAAAACACATATTTTGCTTCAAACAAATGTCATACTCAAATTGTTAAACACATATTTTTGGAAAACAGAAAATTTATGCTACATAAGTTATATTTTTTTCTAATTATGCTTGACAAAAAATTAGCATAGATTCAAACAAAAATTGTAGAACATTTATCATAGCATGAAAGTTACGAATAAATACATTTTAGGACTCATATACAAATTCACACACGTTCAACATGAACTACAGTACAAATTCACACATTCAACATGAACTACAGCACAAATTCACACACATTCAACATCAACTACAGTTAATCTTCTAAACAGTTTCACACACATTCTACATGAACTACAGTTAAGCTTCTAAACAAATTCACACACATTCAACATGAACTACAGTACAAAAATAATATGTATAAAAGGTGTTCGATGAAATGATTGACACAAAATATAAGAAAAAATCATCAAAAAAGTTCAGTAATCTTATAAAAGCACTTATATATCAACAATATGATACATTAAGATGAATACAAAGTTTGACTGTAATACCTCGGTATCAGACATAGTTGAACGTGTGTGAATTTGTATATGCTAATCGGTATCAGACAAGTTCTATCCTCCAAACGAACGTCGTAATGCTAATGAATTGCACTTTTTGTTTGTAGATTTTAGGAAATTAAGTAGTTAAAGCGAAATCTGTGTTTTAGGGTTTGGATTTTTGATTTGATTTTTGCAAACTTACAGTTCTGATTCATGTTTTCCCCAAAATACTGCTAATGTAAATGATCGCCAAATTTATGAAAAAAAGTTCACAATAGGTCCTTGATTTAATATATATGATTCTTTAATAGTCCCTGTAATATTTAGGAAAGTTTCATAAACGTCCCTGTCATATGTTTAATCGAAATATGAACAAAAAATTTGAAATTCAAACACTTCTACATTATATGTTCTACATTTATTAATTTAAAGGTTCTACATTTTAACTTAACATTATTTGTAAAAATATAAAGGATGAAAACGGAATAAAAATATAATATGGGGACGATTTAAGTAAAATTCTACGGTTAAAAGTGACGGTCAAAATCATAACACACAAGATCTACAAAAAAAAACCCTATTTCTACAAAAAACCCTCTTTCTACAAACCCTAATTAAATTCAACTTTAATTCAAAATTCATCATCTTGTTTCAACGATTATTCTAATGGCGACAACTAATGAAGTAATTGAAGGCAGTGTGATGAAGCTTACAAAGAAAAATCCATGGAATTACACACCTCCTAGTAACGTAAACCGACCAAAAGAAATCACTCAACACAAACAAATTCAAGTAAGTTTAAATAATCAAGTTGCTAACACATCAATTCCAACTAGTGAAAAAACCAAAGGTTATAAACAAATGATAAGTTTTATGGAATCATATCCTTTGAGTTTAGCTTTATTTGAAGACATTTTGATTATTCCAGAATTTTTAGCAGAGTTTTGGTATACATGTTCACTTAGTGAAGATGGTACAAGTTTTACTGGTACAATATTTGAGGGTAATCGAAGATTTTCAATTGATCAATCTGATATAAGAATTGTTTTGGGGCTGCCTGATAGTAGAAGTTTTACTGCAGTTCCTAATAAGAAGGAATATGAACGAATTTTTTCAAAGGTAGGATTTACAAGTCGTCCAGATGGTAGAATTACCACTAAGTGTTTTACAAATAGGTGAAGGTTTCTGGTTGTAACTATTAATAGATGTTTAACACATAAAATTGGAAATTCTGATATCTTAAACCAGTTTGGGATTTTAGTTTTAAGTTCTTTTATTGATGGGTTAGATATTGACTATGCTAAACTGTATTTTGAAGAGTTTTCTAAGTTACTGAAAGAACCTACTAAGTGCTATCAAGTTCCTTTCATTAGACTTTGGTCACTAATTTTTCAATATAAGTTGGGTAAGAAACAGTATGAGGAGTTTCTTGAATCAAAACATACACGGAGAATTGAATCAATGGACAAATCAGTGTTTCACGATATTGATGACAAGGAGTCTAAATTAACGACGCATATGACTAAATGTCTTAAAAAGAAATATGAAGTACCTATTGTTGATGATGAAGTAGATCAGACTGTCGAAGGAGTAGCGCAAGCGGTATGTAAAAAAACATTGTTTATTATATTTTTATATTCACAATTTACTGTATTATAAAAACTATTGTATAAAAATTTATTCTATGATTCCTAAAAAGAAACAAAAAAAAAATTTCTGTCCAGTTGTTGACGATCGGTGATGTCAAAGATCAAAGTCAAGACATAATTGTGGTAAATGATGAAATGACAAATGTAGAAGACCATGAAGAAGCTAATGTGGTCAATGCTGAAAAACAATCAAGTGAACAATTTGTTCACATCCCTGTTAATTAAGAGGATGATTCTGATCCTAATGAAGAGGATGTTTTTTTTGAAGTTCAAATAAAACCAAATTCAACAAAAAAGAAAAAACCTAATGTTATGACTGTAATCAGTAATTTGGAGAAGAAAGTAGAGACGCTCATTAAAGACGTAAATACTTT
Organism: Rutidosis leptorrhynchoides; assembly: GCF_046630445.1. NCBI lineage: Eukaryota > Viridiplantae > Streptophyta > Magnoliopsida > Asterales > Asteraceae > Rutidosis > Rutidosis leptorrhynchoides. The sequence continues at coordinate 137,753,115 of NC_092337.1, read as the reverse complement.
GAAAAATGATATAAAAGACATTACTGATGAGGTTAGAAATTTAAATGGAAGAGTTGATGAAATTGAGAAAAAGAACAGTGTATCTGAGATTGTTTTAAGAACATCTGTTTCTAGAGTTGAACAAAAAGTTGGAGTTTTGGAGTCCAAGGTGGAAATTATCAATGATGTACATAATAAGGTTTTGGATGTTCAGGTTGAATTTCTAAATTTAAAAAACAATCTGCAAAATGAGGATAAAATAAAGATGATTGATGAGTGTGTTGATGCTACAAAGTATGATCCTACGAAGAAGCTCATTGTATTGGATATAAACGGATTGCTTGCCAAAATTACATTTTGCCAAAATAGCATTAAAAATGAAGATTACAGAACCGGCAACAACTCTGGTAAGTCTTACAAAATCTATTATTTTTATTATTTATGTTAAAAAAATATTTGTCACTTGTCAATTTAATTTAAATAACATTTCAGTGTTTAAAATGTTGGGATTTAACAAGTTCATATATCTTAAAACCTTTTAAGAATAATTATAAACGGAAGCGTGTAATTATCAAATTTTACTTGTTATCTTTAAACCAATTAAAGCTTAATCCCATCTTGGATCAAGTTATGAATATATGCTTACTAATTTTCAAGAAAGGAAAGAAGTTATACCTCCTCAAAACAAGTTTGAGGGCTGCTCAAGAAGTGCAGAAACTTTGATGAAGATGAAGGTGGAAAGAGCTCCTAACTTGAAACTTCAAGTGTGTAGAACCCCAAGCTCTTATGCTCCAACACCACCCTTAATCTTAGCTATACTTTGGAACCTTAATCACCTTTGAACAAGCTTGAAAACCTCTCATAAGTTGCTGGAAAATTTGGACAGCAACAACCCTCAAAGATGATGATGAAATGAGCTTTTAACTTGAAGCCTCAAGTGTAGTATACCCCAAGCTATAACCCCAACACCCTTGCCTTTAGTTAGGATTTGAATAACACTTGATTAGAGCTTGCAAAACAATTTTGGAACCCACCTTTGAGACCCAAAACCTACGGCCTAAATGGCTGCAGTAGCAGAATTTTTTGTGCAGTTTTTGCTTTGAAATGTTTTGTATTTGCCCTTTAAAGAATAAGTCTTGACTTGGTTTCTTTTCTAAGCATGCACTAGAGAATATTTGTATTAAAAGTAACAACAATAAAACAAGCATGGGACTTGTCTTGGAGTCCCAAAAACTGCCCATCTATCCCATTATTTTATAACAAAATGTATATATAAAACTTGATGTTATATATATATAAAACTTGTTATAAAACATATGCATTGTTTAGTTACTTATATAATTTATAAACCTTTTTATAAATATAATACAATATAATTATTTAAACCTATAAACAATTATATATATAATTATCCAAATAATTTATCTCAAGTGACAATATTTTAGAAAACCGATTTTCTAAAATCCAAGTGTCGCGTATTTACTTAATGATTCAATCGTTAAGCCCAAATACGTTTAAGGTGTTGGTAAGCTTGTTATTGGGTATGACCCGACTTGGATCATAACATATTAGCCACGTTAATTTAATATGTCTCTCGGGCATACGAAAAACCTACAATCTCCCACTTGCACGAGAAACATAAGAAATTAATGCAAGTGATGGATACCACCTAACTACCGTCCATCACCCCCAATATGTTATGACTTTGTGCCATTCAATAACATCATCCCTTTCGAGTACCCAACTCGAACTGATATATAGGTGAATCTTTCATTATATCCTTTCATCCTAGATGTCATGTTAAATCCAAGAGACATAGAGTGATCACTCTCTTATAGATTTAACTTTATCAGGCCTTAGACATCTGACTCTCAACGAATAAGAGGGACAAATTCCATCTTGGCTACATACGTCCTGGACACTACACTTTGTACCATACCTGAAGCCTCCCTTATGAGCTACCTTTTCAGAATAGCGAAGGAAAGAATCAAGGCACGATATTCGGTGAATATCTGAACCCAATATGTATCTCAGGTCAGAGGATACAATGATATTCTCCTTTACTCAAGATTACATGTGATCAACCACAAAGGCTCCATACAGTAAATCTTGAGAGCGGGTCCTCCAATATTTGTGTCCCACAAATATCTATGAACCTTGGTTGCAACCTTGCCCCACATTCTCCATTTGAATGTTAACCAATCCAAGTTCATAATAGTCTAGACCTCACACTTGTTCCCACAAATGTGATCAACTACGGAATTTAGAATAATAGTTTATTCATGGATAAAATATGCAAAATTGGAACATGACTCATAATTAAATTAATACCATAATTATATTAATGAGTTTGAATAATTTCGTTCCGGTACAATACATAAAATAGATCATATCCAATCACTAGAATATCGAAGCCCTAATGCACAAACATGTCCCTCATGTTTTGGCCCATGTAAAAGCTTCGTGAGTGGATCCGCAACATTATGATCTATATGAACTTTGCGAATACATATCTTTCCTTTTTCAACTTCATCCCTTATATAGTTGAATCTCCGCTCAATGTGACGAGTCTTTTGATGGGCACGAGGTTCCTTGATTTGAGCAATCGCACCCTCGTTGTCACAAAAGATCTCAAGAGGGTCCTGAATGGAAGGGACCACTCCTAAGTCGTCGATGAATTTCTTCATCCATGCAGCTTCCTGAGCTGCCAGTGAGGCGGCAATGTACTCCGACTCTGTAGTGGATAACGCAACAACCTCCTGTTTCGAACTCTTCCAAGAGACCGCACCACCATTTAACATGAAGACATAACCGGATTGTGATCGAGAGTCATCTCGATCAGTTTGGAAACTCGCATCCACGTAACCTTTTACAGCGAGTTCCTCCTCACCAGACCCATATATTAGAAACATATCCTTAGTCCTCCTAAGGTATTTCAATATACTTTTAACAGCAATCCAATGACTGTTTCCTGGGTTGTTCTGGTATCTACTTGTCAAGCTTAGAGCGCATGACACATCCGGTCTAGTACATATCATTGCATACATGATAGACCCAATAGCAGATGCGTATGGGACTTTCTTCATTTTCTCTTGTTCATCTTTCGTGGTGGGACACTGAGATGAACTGAGACTGGTTCCTCTTTGAATAGGTACCAAACCTTTCTTAGAGTTTTCCATCTTGAACCTTTTCAAGATTTTATCAATGTATGTACTTTGACTTAATCCTATCAATCTCTTGGATCTATTCCTATAGATCCCTATCCCCAATATGTATTGTGCATCTCCAAGATCCTTAATGGAGAAGCAACTCTTTAGCCAAGTTTTGACTCCTTGCATTGTGGTAATATCATTCCCAAATAATAATATATCATCCACATATAGTACAAGGAATATGATAGTGCTCCCACTAGCTTTCTTATATACACAAGCTTCATCACCATTTTTAATGAAGCCAAATTTCTCGGCTTGCTCATTAAAACGATGATTCCACATTCTAGATGCTTGTTTCAATCCGTAGATTGACTTCTTTAACTTGCATACCCTTTTAGGATATTTTGGATCAACAAAACCTTCAGGCTGGACCATATAGACATCTTCCATAAGATATCCATTTAGGAAAGCGGTTTTGACATCCATTTGCCATATTTCATAGTCGTAGTGAGCAGCAATGGCAAATAATATCCTAATAGACTTTAGCATTGCCACTGGCGAGAAAGTTTCATCATAATCAACCCCTTGAGTTTGAGTGAAACCTTTTGCTACAAGCCTAGCTTTATATGTATCCAAGTTTCCATGTATGTCGGTTTTCTTCTTGAAAAGCCATTTGCAATCAACTAGCTTAGAGCTAGGAGGTTGCTCAACAAGTTCCCACACTTGGTTTTCATACATGGATTGCATCTCGGCGTTCATGGCATCCTGCCATTTATCTTTATCAATCCTTGATAAAGCATCTTGGTAGTTTGTTGGTTCATCCAAATCAACCGTATAGCAACCATCTATGAGAAACCCATATCTCTCAGGAGGATTGCTAATCCTACCAGATCTACGAATGTCTTGTGTATTTTGATCATCCATTTGATCACTATCAACATTTTCATGTTGAGTGCTAGTGTTAACCAATTGTGTATCATCTACTTGATCTTGAACCTCTTCAAGATCTATCTTCCTTTCACTATTTCCTTCCATTAGGAACTTAGTTTCAAGGAATTCCGCCTTCCGAGCAACAAATACATTCTGCTCGGATGGATCATAGAAATAATATCCCATATCATCCTTGGGATATCCTATGAAGATACACTTCGTGGATCGAGCATTCAACTTATTAGGGACGTAACGCTTAGGATAAGCTTCACATCCCCATACCTTTAAATATGATAGAGATGGAGGTTTACCAAACCACATCTCGTGAGGAGTTCGTTCCACTTTCTTGGTTGGGGCCATATTTAAAATACGAGCCGCGGAGCTTAGACAATAACCCCAAAATGATAGAGGCAACGAGCGTCTTGCCATCATAGATCGAACCATATCCATTAGGGTTCGGTTCCTCCTTTCGGAAACTCCATTAAGTTGGGGTGTTCCGGGTGGAGTAAGTTGTGAGATAATCCCACAACTCCTAAGATGATCTTGGAAGGCATCGCTTAGGTATTCACCTCCTCTATCGGTACGAAGTACCTTAATTGTCCTATTGAGTTGATTTTGTACTTCGTTTTGATATTCTTTGAATGCTTCAAACGTTTCGTCCTTGTGTCTTAATAAATAGACATATCCGAAACGACTAAAGTCATCAATGAATGTAACAAAGTATCTTTCACCATTCCTAGTCATGGGTTTAAAGGGTCCACATACATCCGAATGTATTAATCCCAATAAATCTTTAGCCCTTTCATAAGTCCCTTTGAAAGGTGCTTTAGTCATCTTGCCTTGTAAACAAGATTCACATACATCAAACGAATCCATTTCATTTGATTTCAAAAGTCCATCCTTTTGAAGTGTATGCATTTGGTTCTTGTTTATGTGACCAAGGCGACAATGCCATAAATAGGAATCACTCAAATCCCTTTTGAGTTTCTTGGTGCTTGTATGGTACATTGAGCTACTAGATGATGTGTCATCATGAACCAATTCATAAATTCCATTTGAAGGTGAAGCCTTGAAATAGAATACATTATCTAAATAAATATGGATATCATCATTAACAAAATTAAGATAAAAACCACATTGTTTCAAACGGGAAATGGAAATAATGTTTCGACATAAATCGGGTGCATACAAAACATCTTTCAAAATAAGTTCCAAACCACTTGGAAGCTTCAACACAAAGTCTCCTTGAGCCTTCACTTGCACTTTGGCTCCATTACCCATGTAGAGACTTGATGTTCCCGTTTCCTTGCTACTTCTTTTGAACCCCTGCAATGAATTGCAAATGTGAGTTCCACATCCAGTGTCTAATACCCATGTATTAGAAGAAGTAATACTAAGCTCTATATATACCATATATATATTACCTGAGGTTTGCCCTGCATCCCTCTTGTCCTTCAACTCCTTAAGATAGACCGGACAATTTCGTTTCCAATGACCCATTTCACCGCAACCGAAACATAGGTCTTCCTTGGGGTTTGCCTTCTCGGCTACCTTTTGCTTCTTAGCCTTGTTCTTGGTTGGGGTAACCATCTTCCCCTTCCCTTTGCCTTGATGGGCGGGTCCTTTCCTCTTAGCCACCTTTGGCTTAGAGGTGTTACCTTTGGATCCACCTTGATCGATTGCTAACACGGGTAAAGCCCTTTTACCCATGCTAGTTTCCGCCGTTCTAAGCATACCGTGAAGCTCACCTATGCTCTTATCCATCCCATTCGTATTGTAATTAATTACAAATTGATCAAACCTTTTTGATAGGGAGTTAAGGATAAGATCGGTGGCTAACTCATTAGATATGTTTAGGTTAAGACGGTTAGCACGATCGATAAGGCTTTTCATCTTAAGTACATAAGATGAAACCGATTGGGTATCGTCCATACGACAAGCATGTAGCGCCCGAACCGTTTCGAAGCGTTCGACACGCGCTTGTTGGAGGAACATCTCCTTCAATTGCGTTATCATGTCGTATGCACTATGATGCTCGAAATCCTTTTGGAGTTCGGGTATCATAGTCCCAAGCATTAAGCATGAGACTTGAAGGGAGTCGTGGCAATACTTATCGTAAGAGGCCATTGCCTCCACATCATTCTCATCCGGTTGATCGGGAATGGGGTCCTCAAGCACATACATTTTATCCTCTTGTTTGAGGACAATCCGAAGATTACGGAACCAATCCATAAAGTTTGTATGGTTGAGTTTGTCTTTCTCTAAGAGAGACCTTAATGATAGGTGGTTCAGGTTAAGTGGTGCGTTTGGAATGTTGTTGTTGTTATTGGCGGCCATCTACAAAATTAACAAAGTTCGTTTAAGTATTGATTTTAATGTAACATTCAATACCCTTTTAAAATTTTAATTGACTTATTAAATATTAGAATCCAACGGTAAATCAAATTTCGGTTAGGTGACCTTTATCCCGTTATTTGATTTAGCTATGTAGTCATTATATGACAATTGCAATCCTTTTGCAACTTCTAAGTTATGGGATCATGCAATCCTTTTGCATGGCATATTTATCCCATCAACGCCTATTTGTTCCTCATGCTTCGGTGACCCTAAGTTCATGATTCCCAAATCAAGTAGTCCCACTTGTGTAAACATGTAAATTCAACATACAAGTGGTTAGGTGACCTTTATCCCACAAGTGTGCGAAATTTACCTTATTGATATTAGTCCGCTCATGACGGTTAGGTGACCTTTATCCCGTCAAGAGTTTCTTAATATGTCTAAGTGTTTTCACAAAAGGATGGCGTTAAACTTGTTAAGCTTGTTTGTTAAAGGGATTTTGAGTTTTCGTTATTTCTAGTTTAGGAAAACTTTTGCACCATACACCAACATGCATTTAGTGTATGGTTTATTTGAAAATCCATTTTCATGTTTTGTAATTAAGCCAATTACTTGATATAAACCATTTTATATGTATGATCCTTATCATGTTCTTAATAACCATTTATTAAGGTTCTCGGTTGCCTTTTAAATTTAACCATTTAAATTGCCGTTTTGCATGTACTTAGCACGTCTAATTTAACCAATTAAAATGTCGTTTTGTTAGTTGTTATCTTGTGATTAATTGTATCAACCAAACATACAAAACAATAATCATACAAACAACCACACATGCAAAATAAGTATGTTCACAATCTAGCCATTTTGGTGGACATTTGTTTAGCCGAAAACAAATGTCACCGGGTAAGGGTTAATCATACAAAGTAGGAGATTTCAATCTCCCACTTAACCTTGCATCCATATGCTCCTTGTGTTCTTGAAGTCTTCATGATCTTGTTCTTCATTTTTACAAAATATGTATCCTAATACATTTTTATCTAGAAAATGAAATACAACCTATTCTATTTTACATACCAAATGTAAAACAAATTACATAGCCAAAATAATAATTATTACATGCCAATTGAATGAATAATATTACATACCAAATGAATATAACAAATCAACCAAATATAACATGCAATCAACACAAGGTCAAGGCTAGGATTGTGAACTTTAACATGCAACCAAAATTGACCAAAATGCAAGTTCCAAACCCTCTTGGAACCTCTTTCAAATTCGGCCAAGCTTACAAACCCACCCAAACCCATTTGTTTTTGCAATCTACATTCATGCATGTTAGTAGATTGCAAATGTAGTGGGTTTTAAACAACAATTCGAAGCATATTTCAACAACTTCGGCTCTAGATACCATTGTTGGGATTTAACAAGTTCATATATCTTAAAACCTTTTAAGAATAATTATAAACGGAAGCGTGTAATTATCAAATTTTACTTGTTATCTTTAAACCAATTAAAGCTTAATCCCATCTTGGATCAAGTTATGAATATATGCTTACTAATTGTCAAGAAAGGAAAGAAGTTATACCTCCTCAAAACAAGTTTGAGGGCTGCTCAAGAAGTGCAGAAACTTTGATGAAGATGAAGGTGGAAAGAGCTCCTAACTTGAAACTTCAAGTGTGTAGAACCCCAAGCTCTTATGCTCCAACACCACCCTTAATCTTAGCTATACTTTGGAACCTTAATCACCTTTGAACAAGCTTGAAAACCTCTCATAAGTTGCTGGAAAATTTGGACAGCAACAACCCTCAAAGATGATGATGAAATGAGCTTCTAACTTGAAGCCTCAAGTGTAGTATACCCCAAGCTATAACCCCAACACCCTTGCCTTTAGTTAGGATTTGAATAACACTTGATTAGAGCTTGCAAAACAATTTTGGAACCCACCTTTGAGACCCAAAACCTACGGCCTAAATGGCTGCAGTAGCAGAATTTTTTGTGCAGTTTTTGCTTTGAAATGTTTTGTATTTGCCCTTTAAAGAATAAGTCTTGACTTGGTTTCTTTTCTAAGCATGCACTAGAGAATATTTGTATTAAAAGTAACAACAATAAAACAAGCATGGGACTTGTCTAGGAGTCCCAAAAACTGCCCATCTATCCCATTATTTTATAACAAAATGTATATATAAAACTTGATGTTATATATATATAAAACTTGTTATAAAACATATGCATTGTTTAGTTACTTATATAATTTATAAACCTTTTTATAAATATAATACAATATAATTATTTAAACCTATAAACAATTATATATATAATTATCCAAATAATTTATCTCAAGTGACAATATTTTAGAAAACCGATTTTCTAAAATCCAAGTGTCGCGTATTTACTTAATGATTCAATCGTTAAGCCCAAATACGTTTAAGGTGTTGGTAAGCTTGTTATTGGGTATGACCCGACTTGGATCATAACATATTAGCCACGTTAATTTAATATGTCTCTCGGGCATACGAAAAACCTACATAAAAGACCATACTGTAATGTGTTTTTGAATTTCTGCTTCAGCAAGTTCAATGTGGGGATTTGGACATCACGAGAAAGGTAATCGTATGATATATAATGTAGTTATATATTATGTTATGTAAATTAAAAGAAACTTACAAGTATTTAATGTGAATTATATACAGGCATAATATGGAATCTATAGTTGGATATTTAATGAAATACAATGAAAATCAATTCATATTATGTTGGGTAAGTATATACATCCTGTTTAAAAAGTTTAATGATCAGATTTTTATAATGTAGAACTTGATGTTTTAAATACTATTTTACATTCTCTTTTATGCTTTTTTGTATAAAAAAGTTAAGTTTTTACATACTTCATACTATGAGAATGTTTCCTTTTGCAGGATCAAAAAAAAATGTTTTAAAATAACAAACAAAAACCACCCAGACAAAGAAAAAAGGTATTTGTTGTTCAAACTGCTTCATTTGTTATGGGATAATCATGATAAAGAACTTCCATGGAAACCAAGGAGTATAATGAAACCGACACAATTCTAATTGATGACTCTTCAAAAAAGGCAATACTGAATCCAGTAAGTTGTGTTTGTTATGTAATTATTTATTTATTCATTATTATTTTAGAATGTTAAAACTTATATAAAAAATGACTAATAATTGCAGAAATACACCGCGGTGTTCCCATACCCTTATAACCAGGTTGATAACCAAGATTATGGTATAGGTAATTGATTATATTGATTTTTATTTTTTAAATAAGGTAGATATAATTAAAAAAATATTTTAGAAAACACTTATAAAAAATATATAAAAAATTTAAATTCAATAATCTGGACAGGTCCTGGCGGTGATTTTTGCAATTACCTTGATTCGCTGGCAGCAGCTGATACTGTTAACAAATTTATTGAACGTACGCATTTTGGACAGCAACCAATAGACCATAAACATCTTGACTGGGCATTCTATTATAATATAATTAAAGAATACGAAGGAAAGACAAGTGATGTGCAGGAAAAGGTAAATGTCTCTTTTAAAATAACTTTCTTTATTAAATTTTTTAATATGTGAATAAATTTTATATGATAATATTATGTAAATTACATTTTAGGTTGTATGTCAGGTTGAACCAAAAGTTATTGACAATTTGTATAAAAGATCAAGAAACAACTCAACAATAGATGAACAACAACTCTCACCTAGGAAGCGACATAACAAAGGTGCTCCTTTTAAGGAATTTTATTATCCAGAAGAAAACGCTCTTGGTTCTGGTTGTGAATCTGTTTTTATACAACAACAAGACTTTGAATTATTAAAACCTCGAAGTTCTTTAAATGACACAATCGTTGACTTCTATCTCTTGTATGTCTATCTTGATCTTGAACTCAAAAACTATTACTAATTAGCATTGGACATTTATATTAAAATTACTTGCAGGTATTTGAAGAATAAACTAAAAGTTGAAGATGTGCAAAAATTCCACGTATTTAACAGTCATTTCTTCATGAAACTTATTGGACAAAACTGCAAAAATCTTAAAAATTTTGAAGTACATGAAGGTTATAAACGTGTGAAAAATTGGACGAAAAACTGAAGTTTTTTGAGAAGGACTTCATCATTATTCCTGTAGTGTTCAAGTAAGTATATCAAAATAAGTACTTTATATTATCTTAATTTTAATTTAAAAAATGTTACTAATTTGAAAAATATTTTGTTGTTACAGTAATCATTGGAGTATTGTTGTTGTTTGTCATCTAACACAACTTAAATATGGTCAATTTATTAACGATTCATTGAAAGTTTCGTGTATTTTGCATATGGATCCTATGAAAGGATCTCAACTGGAAGTTGGAGGAATTGTTAAAAGGTATTGATTACATTAGTTTTTAAAAACTTAATGATAAAGTAATTCTATTATTTTTTCTAATTTTTGAATATGAAAAATAAAGTTTTCTACTTGAAGAATAGATGCAAAGAAATAGTTTAGTTTCTGAAGATGATATGTCTAAGAAGTTAAAAGTATTGAAAGTTTTTTCACCAGAGGTATGAATTTTATTTATATTTTATTTAATTATTTATTAATATATGAATACAAATTTGAAATTTGCATCCATTGATAAATTCTTTTTTTTTTTTTACAGTTACCTCAGCAACCTAATTTGCATGATTGTGCTTTGTTCATTCTTCATTATGTGGAACTTTTTTTGAATCAATCCCCTTTAGAAATCAACGAATCGACATTTGCTCAGCAAGCTGACAGTGCAGGATTTGTAAGTATTTTTTTTATTAATGATTATTCATACTGAAATTGATTGAATTGTAATTATTTTATTTATAATAAATTCAATTTTTTTTTCATCTAAGTAGGAACTGGTTTAAAGATCAAGATGTAGTTGAAAAGAGATTGTTTATTCGAAACTTAATATGTGAATTTCAGAAGACTTATGTAAAATAAAATGGAGAAGAATATTGTTGAAACATGTAAAATAAATGCACATTATGTCAGTGAGTACGTTATTTCCTTACTCGGATGTTATAGACTAGTGGTGGATGTGCGAAGATCGATAACATAATGTTGATACTAGGTTAAATACTTTCAAAATTGTTGTTATATGTAATGTAATAAAACTCTTATGTTGATAGTAGCTATAAAAGCTTTTTAATATATTTGATATATTTAATTATTATTAATTTTTTTTATGCTGCTTACATTTATTCTACATTTACATGCTGCTTTACATTAAACGTAGAACTACTATAAAATTTCTAGGATCAGACGTCAGTGTTAGTTCATCATTGGGTGGGGTCATCTTGGTTTGAGGTATGATGATTGGTGGTTTAGGGTTCCTGCTACTGCACTTAAATGGTTACATATTGAGTAGTTTGTCTTACTCAGGTCAAACTTGTATTTCTAATGATATTTATATGTTGCAGGGGTGATGATTTAATGAGATGATATTTATATGTTGCAGGGGTGATTCAAGGGTGGTTTGTTATGATTATTAGAAGTTTAGGGTTTTAGGTTTGAAACAGATGTGGTATTTTAGGGTTTAGAGTGATGGTTGACCAGGTTGGACTTAAAAAGTCAAAGGGTTTTTTGGTTGTTTGAATGGTGTACTAAGTTTTGTTTTATGATATGTAATGATATGCATATTGCAGTTTGGTCAAAGGGTCATTTAAATCTACAAATGTTGACCAGGTTGGACTTTTGGTCAATTTTACAGGATTTATGGTGCTTGTAAAGGATTATTAAGATTTTAAGTGTATATGTGGTATTGTAAAGCTTGTAGCCCATTTTATTATGCTTACTCTAGTTTCATCTCAACCAAAGTATGGTTTTGGTGCATTTCTTGGTTTTTTGTTTATGGTATTATCTCAACGGTATGCAAATGGGGATTTTATACTTTTTTGTAATGCAGGGACTTACAGTGTAAATATGCTACAGGTTCAAATTTTTTTGCATTTTCAGTCCTTTGTTAGTTAATATAGTTTGGAGACTGACATAGTTACTCCTTGTATAGCTGCATACCGTTGAACACCACAAAAATCGTTCGTGTTAAAAAAATCATTCTTAACCCTAACTGTAAACCCAAACACCTTAAATCTAAACCTTAAAACCCTAAATATAAAACAGCATCTTCTACATATAAAACAGCATCTTCTACATATAAATGTAGATTTACATGCTGCTTTATATTAAATGTAGAACTCATATAAAATTTCTAGAATCAGTCAGTGTTAGTTCAACACTGGGTGGGGTCATCTTGGTTTGGGGTATGATGATTGGTGGTTTAGGGTTCCTGCTACTTCACTTACATGGTTACAAATTTAGTAGTTTCTCTTACTCAGGGAAAACTTGTATTTCTAATGATATTTATATGTTGCAGGGGTGATGATTTTATGAGATGATATTTATATGTTGGAAGGGTGATTCGAGGGTGGTTTGTTATGATTATTAGAAGTTTAGGGTTTTAGGCTTGAAACAGATGTGGTATTTTAGGGTTTAGACTGATGGTTGACCAGGTTGGACTTAAAATGTCAAAGGGTTTTTTGGTTGTTTGAATGGTGTACTAAGTTTGTTTTATGATATGTAATGATATGCATATTGCAGTTTGGTCAAATGATCATTTAAATCTACAAATGTTGACCAGGTTGGACTTTTGGTCAATTTTACAGGATTTATGGTGCTTGTAAAGGATTATTAAGATTTTAAGTGATCCTTGATGATTAAGTGTATATGTGATATTGTAAAGCTTGTAGCCCATTTAATTATGCTTACTCTGGTTTTATCTCAACCAAAGTATGGTTTGATGCATTTCATGGTATTTTGTTTATGGTATTATCTCAACGGTATGCAAATTGGGATTTTATGCTTTTTTTAATGCAGGGACTTACAGTGTAAATATGCTACAGGTTCAAAAATTTTTTGCATTTTCAGTCCTTTGTTAGTTAATATAGTTTGGAGACTGACATAGTTAGTCCGTGTATAGTTGCATACCGTTGAACACCACAAAAATCGTTCGTGTTAAAAAAATTATTCTTAACCCCAACTGTAAACCCAAACACCTTAAATCTAAACCTTAAAACCCTAAATATTTTCAATAAACTTTTTTTTATTGAAAATTGATGTAAAACAACATCCTCTACATGTAAAACAGCATCTTCTACATGTAAAACAGCATCTTCTACATGTAAACAGCATCTTCTACATATAAAACAGCATCTTCTACATATAAAACAACATCTTCTACATATAAAACAGCATCTTCTACATGTAAAATCGACATATAAATGTAGATTTTACATCTAAAATTGTAGAAGATATTTTTTGTTCGTCCTTCTAATTATTTGTTCTAATTTCAATTTATTGTTCGAATTAGTAATTTGTTCGCATATAATAAACTGTTCTAATATAATAAATGTTTTTTCTATAAATGTAGAACACTTCAATGGAGAAAATTGTAGTGACCCGAACTTTTCCATGTTTATATATATTAAATGAAATTGATATTTACATGATTAAGTGTTTCCAACATGTTAAGCAATCAAACTTGTTAAGACTTGATTAATTGAAATAGGTTTCATATAGACAATTGACCACCCAAGTTGACCGGTGATTCACGAACGTTAAAACTTGTAAAAACTATATGATGACATATATATGATTATATATATAGTTAACATGATATTATGATAAGTAAGTATCTCATTAGGTATTTTAACAATGAGTTATATACATAAAATTGAGTTTATTGAATTAAGAAACTCGAAACGATATATATAACGATTATAGTTATAACAACGTCTTACTAATTACATATGAATCATATTAAGATATTGTTACACTATGTTTAATCATGATAAATGATAAGTAAACATGTCATTATGTATATTAACAATGAACTACATATGTAAAAACAAGACTACTAACTTAAGGATTTCGAAACGAGACATATATGTAACGATTATCGTTGTAACGACATTTAAATGTATATATGTCATATTAAGATATATTAATATATCATAATATCATGATAATATAATAATTTAACATCTCATTAGATATAATAAACATTGGGTTAACAACATTTAACAAGATCGTTAACTTAAAGGTTTCAAATCAACATTTACATGTAACGACTAACGATGATTTAACGACTCAGTTAAAATGTATATACATGTAGTGTTTTAATATGTATTCATACACTTTTGAAAGACTTCAAGGCACTTATCAAAATACTTCTACTTAACAAAAATGCTTACAATCCTCGTTCAGTTTCATCAACAATTCTACTCGTATGCACCCGTATTCGTACTCGTACAATACACAGCTTTTAGATGTATGTACTATTGGTATATATACTCTAATTACCAGCTCTTAGCAGCCCATGTGAGTCACCTAACACATGTAGGAACCATCATTTGGCAACTAGCATGAAATATCTCATAAAATTACAAAAATATTAGTAATCATTCATGACTTATTTACAAGTAAACAAAATTACACATCCTTTATATATCTAAACCATATACCAACGACCAAAAATACCTACAAACACTTTCATTCTTCAATTTTCTTCATCTTATTGATCTCTCTCAAGTTCTATCTTCAAGTTCTGAGTGTTCTTCATAAATTCTATAAGTTATAGTTTCATAAAATCAAGAATACTTCCAAGTTTGCTAGCTTACTTCCAATCTTGTAAAGTGATCATCCAACCTCAAGAAATATTTCTTATTTACAGTAAGATATCTTCCTAATACAAGGTAATACTCATATTCAAACTTTGATTCAATTTCTATAACTATAACAATTTTATTTCGAGTGAAAATCTTACTTGAACTTGTTTTCGTGTCATGATTCTGCTTCAAGAACTTTCAAGCCATCCAAGGATCCTTTGAAGCTGGATCTATTTTTCTCATTTTCAGTAGGTTTATACACAAAACCTGAGGTAGTAATGATGTTCATAACATCATTCAATTCATATATATAAAACTACCTTATTCGAAGGTTTAAACTTGAAATCGCTAGAACATAGTTTAGTTAATTCTAAACTTGTACGTAAACAAAAGTTAATCCTTCTAACTTGACTTTTAAAATCAACTAAACACATGTTCTATATCTATATTATATGCTAACTTAATGATTTAAAACCGAAAAACACGAAAAACACCGTAAAACCGGATATACGCCGTCGTAGTAACACCGCGGGCTGTTTTGGGTTAGTTAATTAAAAACTATAATAAACTTTGATTTAAAAGTTTCTCTTCTGGGAAAATGATTTTTCTTATGAACATGAAACTATATCCAAAAATCATGATTAAACTCAAAGTGGAAGTATGTTTTCCAAAATGGTCATCTAGACGTCGTTCTTTCGACTGAAATGACTGCCTTTACAAAAATGACTTGTAACCTGTATTTCCAACTATAAACTTATATATTTTCTATTTATATTCATAAACTTAAGTTCAATATGAAACCATATCAACTTGAAACACTCAAAACGGATTTAAAACGAAGAAGTTATGGGTAAAACAAGATTGGTTATTTTTGCTTGTTGTAGCTACGTGAAAATTGGTAACAAATTTATATTAATCATATCCTAGCTAACTTATATTGTATTATACATGTATTCTAATATATTATGTAATCTTGGGATACCATAGACACGTATTCAAATGTTTTGACATATCATATCGACCCATGTATATATATTATTTGGAACAACCATAGACACTCTATATGCAGTAATGTTGGAGTTAGCTATACAGGGTTGAGGTTGATTCCAAATATATATATACTTTGAGTTGTGATCTAGCCTGAGACGTGTATACACTGGGTCGTGGATTGATTCAAGATAATATATATCAATTTATTTCTGTACATCTAACTATGGACAACTAGTTGTAGGTTACTAAAGAGGACAGCTGACTTAATAAACTTAAAACATCAAAATGTATTAAAAGTGTTGTAAATATATTTTGAACATACTTTGATATATATGTACATATTTGTTATAGGTTCGTGAATCGACCAGTGGCCAAGTCTTACTTCCCGACGAAGTAAAAAACTGTGAAAGTGAGTTATAGTCCCACTTTTAAAATCTAATATTTTGGGATGAGAATACATGCAGTTTTATAAATGTTTTATGAAATAGACACAAGTAATTGAAACTACATTATATGGGTGAATGATCGAAGCCGAATATGCCCCTTTTGCTTGGTAACCTAAGAATTAGTAAACCGATCTACTAATTGACGCGAATCCTAAAGATAGATCTATTGGGCCTAACGAACCCCATCCAAAGTACCAGATGCTTTAGTACTTCGAATTTGTTTTTATCATGTCCGAAGGATTTCCCGGAATGATAGGGGATATTCTTATATGCATCTTGTTAATGTCGGTTACCAGGTGTTCACCATATGAATGAATTTTATCTCTATGTATGGGATGTATATTGAAATATGAAATCTTGTGGTCTATTATTATGATTTGATAATATATAGGTTAAACCTATAACTCACCAACATTTTTATTGACGTTTTAAGCATGTTTATTCTCAGGTGATTATTAAGAGCTCCCGCTGATGCATACTAAAATAAGGACAAGATTTGGAGTCCATGCTTGTATGGTATTATGTAAAAATTGCATTCAAGAAACTTATTTTTGATGTAATATATTCTTATTGTAAACCATTATGTAATGGTCGTGTGTAAACGGTATATTTTAGATTATCATTACTTGATAATCTACGTAATGCTTTTTAAACCTTTATCGATAAAATAAAGGTTATGGTTGTTTTAAAAATGAATGCAGTCATTGAAAAATGTCTCATATAGAGGTCAAAACCTCGCGACGAAATCAATTAATATGGAACGTTTATAATCATTATGAACGGGACATTTCAGTGGGTTTTCGAGCGTTGGTCTTAGAGAACCAGAAAATTGCATTAGTGTGTCTTACCGAGTTTGTTAGGATGCATTAGTGAGTCTGGACTTCGACCGTGTTTTTCTTCAAAAACGATTGCTTAACATTTTTTTTGTTGGAAACTATATATTATTAACATGTAAATATTGAAAGGACCAGTCCTAATCCATTTGGACGAATACATTACATTTGGTTACATCGCGAGGTACTTGACCTCTATATGATACATTTTACAAACATTGCATTCGTTTTAAAAGACAAATTTTCATTTACATCGAAAGTTGACGGCATGCATACCATTTCATAATATATCCAACTATAATTGACTTAATAATAATCTTCATGAACCCAACGACTCGAATGCAACGTCTTTTGAAATATGTCATGAATGAATTCGAGTAATATCTTTAAAATGAGCAAATGCACAGCGGAAGATTTCTTTCATACCTGAGAATAAACATGCTTTAAAGTGTCAACCAAAAGGTTGGTGAGTTCATTAGTTTAACATAAATAATCATTTCATAATTTTAATAGACCACAAGATTTCATATTTCCATTTCTCATAAACATACGTCCCATGCATAGAGACAAAAATATCATTCATATGGTGAACACCTGGTAACCGACATTAACAAGATGCATATAAGAATATCCCCTATCATTCCGAAAAATCCTTCGGACATGATAAAACGAAATCGAAGTACTAAAGCATCTGGTACTTTGGATGGGGTTTGTTAGGCCCAATAGATCTATCTTTAGGATTCGCGTCAATTAGGGTGTCTGTTCCCTTATTCTTAGATTACCAGACTTAATAAAAAGGGGCATATTCGATTTCGATAATTCAACCATATAATGTAGTTTCAATTACTTGTGTCTATTTCGTAAAACATTTATAAAAATTGCGCATGTATTCTCAGCCCAAAAATATAAAGGGTAAAAAGGCAAACGAAACTCACCTAATGCATTTTGTAGTAAAAATACATATGACGACATTGAACAAGTGTAGGGTTGGCCTCGGATTCACGAACCTATATCATTTATATATATATATATATTAACACATATAATTAACATGTAATAATAATCAAATCTGTTTGTATATAATAATTATATATTACTTATTTAAAATAGTACTGAAATGTTTATATAGTTATTATCTATGTATGTGATATATTTTTATATAAATAACTTTTGGTTTGTTAAAATAATGACTTTACTAATACTAAAATATTGTTAATAATAATAATAATTAGTTTTAATAATGACAATACTAATGTTGATAATAATACTAGTAATTTTATTTATTTATGGTAAGAATAATAATGATAATAATAATATATTAACATAACAATCCTTATACTAATGATACTTTTGATGATACTTAAAAAAATGAAAATTTTAATTATAATGATAACTTTAATAATAATGTTACTTTTAATAATATTAATAGTTTTTAATGATAACGATAATAATGATTATAAATATGATAACAATACTAATGATGATGATGATAATAATAATAATAATAATAATAATAATAATAATAATAATAATAATAATAATAATAATAATAATAATAATAATAATAATAATAATATACATAATACTTAATACAAATAATACTAATACTACTTAATAATAATAATAATAATAATAATAATAATAATAATAATAATAATAATAATAATAATAATAATAATAATAATAATAATAATAATAATAATAATAATAATAATAATAATAATAATAATAATAATAATAATAATAATAATAATAATAATAATAGAGTTACTACCTCACTAGAATAGGATTTAAAAATAAATAGGTGCCATCGCCCGGACTCGAACCCCCAACCTCTCGCTCACACAAACACCCCCCAGCCACTGAACCACTTTGTTACATCTTGTACCAATTCCCACGCTTATATAATTAAACCGTAATCCACTGTTATAGCCCAAACAAATGTAACCCAATTATAAAGATTCCAATAAACAGTCCAGCGTATCCAATCATCAAAAGCTCGATCGTTTTTGCAGTTTATGAAGTGGCAGCACAAACACAAAAAAAATATAGTAGTGTTTACAAAAGAAGCAGCAACAATCGATCACCATCTCAATCATCTTTATCAACCCATCTCGTATATCCTTCATATCATTACCATCATGATATCATACGGTTCATCATCTTATCACCACCTAAAATCACAATATCATCATCCTAATCTCAACCGTCATCTTTTGCTATAATACATCATCATATATCATTATGTTCAGCCCAACAACAGAACACCTCGGTCCCATTTAGAAAACGTTTATGGTTTTAGTTTGTAACATAAACAGAAATACTGAGTAAAGCAGCAATCTCATCAGAAAATAAAAGGGATCACTTCCTTAAAGAACTCTCGGTCAAATAAAAGAAACGCAGGTCCAAAAAGATTTCCTATGATCAACTGATTTCCTTTCTAGTAAACAAGTGGGGTTATGTAATAAATTATGATATTTGCAAGTGGGTTGATGTAAGGTTCGAATCAAAAAGAAAACCGAAGACAGGAATAGTCGAATAGCATATGCAGTATCAGCAGGTTTTATAGGTGCTTTGTCGTAGTGTTTGGTGGTTGAAAATTTGCAGTAGATGGTTACTGAGAAGACGGGTTGATTGCAAACAACAGTCGATTAGTAGGAATTAAAACAGAAGAGGAGAAAATAAATACGCTGCATATATTTTATATGTTTGAGAACTCATGAAAGCCCAGCAAATAAAACCACTTAACAAGCCCAACAAATTTATATACGGATTGTTTGGTTTCATGAAGCTCGATTGAAAAAAAAAACAATAAAAATATGCAGTAGCCTAGATGTGATCGAGTCACTCTCAACTCATCACTTTAAGTGATCCTTTTGTCTGCCACTACATCAACTTGTTACTCTTGCAACATGTAAGTTTAAATATATATATTTTTTTTAATTAAATATGGAACAGGTGGCTCCTTTTGCTTTTGTATTAGGTAGACAAGATGAAACTCACTAGTACTTATCCACTAATTAAATGCATACATCAACTTTTATCTTTCAACATCAATGTTATTACCTTGCTCGTTCATAGAAATAGTAGGCCTACCGCAGCAGGAAGAGTTCACGATGGATTCATTTTATTTTTATTTGTGTGTCGTGTTTGTAGCTGAAATAAAGGTAGTAACACGCAGCAAGTAACAGAAAAATTTCGAATGTGAAAATAGGAAGCCAGAAACTGTTTAGCAGTGAGTATGTAGGTGATAAAGGTGATCGTGAAATGGTGGATGTGTGACGGTTGTTATGAAGGTGGTGAGGGTGGTTGACGAGTTGTTGATGGGTGTTGAGGTGATCCAGATACAGAAACATAAAAGGGTTTTGGTTTGTTTATGTGATAAAGGAGGTGGCTAGCTGGTAAATGAAAATAGGAAAAGAAAATTTAAGTGGTTAGATAATGGTTGCAGTCTATATAGTTATCAAGATGGTTTGTTGTGGGTGTCGACATGGTGAGAGTGGAGGCTGAGGAGGGTTCCAAGTGGTGGTGATTGAACGTATCCGGAAGTGGTGGTGGCCGAAGGTGATTGTAAACCATGGTGCTCGATCAAAATTAGAGAAGCAAAAGGATAGTTCAAGTAAGTTTAGTGGAGAGGAGATTGTGTTGTAGAGTTTTGTTTCTCTGTTAGTAGTATGAGTAAGGTAGAGAATGAGGTGATGATTACTAAAATAAAGGGTTTCATATATACATAGATATAGAATCTTAAAAGTCATAAACAATAAACTTACATTAATTAATCAAATTATTGAAAGATTGAGATTGAAAGGAACGACAAACACATAGTAATATCCACACAATTCAATATTTAAACAGTTAACATTCGGATGAATTTGTTTAATTGTGCCGACAGTTTCTCACGGATATTATATCGTGGTCCGTTGCTAATTAGGGATAGTTAAAAGTCTAGCTAAAAATCCCAATTTTTATAAAACTAAATAGATATATTTATTTTGGTTTTAACCTTGTAAACTTAATCATAAAATGTGGTCTATCACTTGTTTTCATTCTAAATTAGGATACACGGAGTATTAACAATTTAACCATAAATGGTAATTATAATTCTAACAAACTTATAACATACATAACCTATTTACGGACCAATGTTTATTTTAAAGTTTTTGTTCAATGACAATCGAAATAACCAACGAATCTTACAATCGTTTAATAATTTTATTCGAAACCATTTATATTCAACATATAATATACATATATATATATATATATATATATATATATATATATATATATATATATATATATATATATATATATATATATATATATAAATGCGTTTCAAATTATTACATAAAAATATATATGTATATATATACACACACACACACACATACACACCTATATCTATTTACAATTAATTGTTCGTGAATCGTCGGAAACTATCGATGGTCAATTGAACAGTTCAAAATTTTTGAAACTCAACATGACAAACTTTGCTTTTCGTGTTGAAATTATAATAAGATTAAGTTTAAATTTGGTCGGAAATTCCCGGGTCATCACAGTACCTACCCGTTAAAGAAATTTCGTCCCGAAATTTGAGTGAGGTGGTCATGGCTAACAATAAAAATGTTTTCATGACGAATATGAGTTTAATAAGTAGAGTTTTATTACTGTTGAGTAATATAGGTAAGATAATTCGATTACTCGAATAGTACGAGTGAAGCTATCAAAAAAGAATGAAATGAAGAAATACAAGTTTCATCGTAACTTTTGACTAGTCATGTTTGAATTTAGAAAATAAGGTTCGTCTTAACTTTTGACGTCGTCCCGATTGAATTTAGAAAATAGGATGCGTCTTAACTTTTGACGTTGTTTTGGTTGAATTCCGGAATTCAAGGGATTAAAGAAAATCTTAGAAATCTAGAAGATTTGATTCTTCAGCGGATAAGGAAATTAAGATCTCTATAATTAAATACGGTGATCTGCCTCGATTACTCTGTCTGATATTTCCATTATAAATTAAGCTCTTCCGTTCTATTATTCTCACCATTCATATACTTTCTTTCTTAGTTCATACATCCAAAAGATTGTGAAAATGCTTAATCCCATTCTAATCCTTGATATTTTCCTAATTACCATTTCTGTCATCCTTCTTTTCAAATCTTCCACCAGAAAATCTGTTTACTTCTACTATTACCTTGAGGTGATACTATCCTTAATTATACCGTGTCTTTATATTGCTATTCGTATTAATATCTACGGTTTGTAACTTCTGGGTTGTTGTTGGGTTTTATATCTTCCCTTATATTTAGATGTCTCTGCTTCTGTCTTTCTGTAATCATTAACACCCACAATTAATACTCTCTCCAATTTACTGTGATTTATACTCCCATTGATATTTTGAAGCTTCATGCTTTTATTTTCTCTTTCCGACTTTAAGTCAAGCGAGATATGATCCAGAATTCGTAGATATGAATTTCGGAATGAACATGATTAATGTTCCAGGAAAAAAATTATAATGGCACGATCTTGATTTGTCAAATTACTAGAATACCTCGGAAAAGACCGAATCATCAAGAAAATATTTTCTTGATATGTTTAGAGGTTGAGTAGAATGCAAGAGTCGTGTAGCATGGCACATGATGACGTTATGATCTGTGAATCATCACGTTCCATTTAGAAACTCAGCATGACTTACTATAATATAATCACGTTGATCAAGTGTCATTATATTATACTAACTCATGCATCAATTTCCAACACTACTTCAAAATCATTCATAGTTTAAGCTCGAAAGTTTACAGAATATAGAAACTAACAGTTTCTTATATGATGTAACACTGATAGCGCGGGGAGATAATTAATATTGAACGAGAATATTTATGAAGGTATCTTCAGAAATATTGAGGATATTAATAATGAAAGATACGATAATATCTTAGAATATCTAAGGTCAGAGGATGATGAAGAATATTGTCCGCAAGGGTTCTAGAGTAAGGAGTAATGTATTCATTAAAGACTTCAGTAGGCATTGAATCATTTGGATTCTTTGAAGGTAGATTTCGTCTTTGTGATTTGTCCACAGTCTTCTTCATGGTTTGATCAATCCGTTTTCCAGTTCTAACTTTCCTGAGCTTTGCCAACATACTATTCTTTATCTTTATACCTTTGATGGTTAAGGTCGTGTACAGTTTTTGCTGCTGTATTCAGCTTTTTCAGAATTTAGAGTATTGATTTGTAGACTAGGTACTTTTCAAAATTTCAGAGTGGAAGATCATAATTCTAAGAGATAAATGTTATATGTATACATATAACTGTTGATGTAGTCATGCTGCGAGATTTCAAAATACTGATTGCTGATTCTCGGTAATTGGTGTGGCAATTCTCGGTAATTGTTGTGGCAATTCTCGTTATAAGATGTGGCTGAGTATAGGTTTTAACGAACAAATACAATGATTCTTCGGAGAGACTTAAGCCAATGAGTAATAAAGTTGCGGGTAAGTTTACTGCTAATGTGGTGGGATATAAACGGTTCCCCGGTATTGATGACGAAAGACAACTTATATATCATGGTTATAATAAGCTAATCCGAGTGAAAAGTCAAAGTTGACTTGGTGGAGCTGTGATAAAATTGGCTAATTTGGAAAGGGGTTGCAAATTTATTTTCGGTAATAGCAACACCAAAGGGACTAGCACAGATACGCATTAAACGTTTACTCAAGTTCTGAATGTTTTCAGGTGCATAACTATATGCATCAATCTCTTCTTCCATAGATGAAATGCGGTTGGTTCATCCTCTCGATTGAGGTGTTTTCAAGAATCATGAAAGGTTTGAACGCAGATTGTAATCATCAAGATACAAATGAGGTTTAAGATGCAATCAAGTGGCAAGCTTGAAGAATCGTTTAGTTTCATATGTTATAATCAATATTTTAATTCATTTTAATTGTCCAATGTTGGTAGTCCTCAGTCGATAGTCCACAGTTAACAGTCCAATAATTCATATATATTTTAATATATAATATTCGAATTAATTAATACGTATCGTGACCCGTGTACATGTCTCAGACTCGATCACAACTCAAAGTATATATATTATTGTAGAATAAACCTCAACCCTATATAGCGAACTCGAGCATTACAGCATATAGAGTGTCTATGGTTATTCCAAATAATATATATATATATATATATATATATATATATATATATATATATATACATATATATATATATATATATATATATATATATATATATATATATATATATATATATATATATATATATATATATGCGTCGATATGATATGTCAAAACCTTGTATACGTATCCCGATATTTAAAATGCGTAAATAACAGTATTTAAATGACAATAAATAAAGTGCGTAAAATAAATAACAGAAATTAAATGACGATAAATAAAATTGCGATAATTAAATTGCGATAAATAAACTGCGATAAATAAAATGTAATAAGGAATTAACAGTTAGCTAGGAACAGTTAGCTAGGATTTTGTTAATGTGGATTCTTAACAAAATTTTCTCATGGTTAAATTGTTTGTTTCTAACAAATTTTATTTTGTCAAATGTTTTCTTCATTATGCCACTTGTTGGATTCTGATTGGTCAAAATCCAAATATGAAATTGAATGAAAATGGTTATTCTGCGGTAAACGGATACGTATATCTGTGAATGTAAGTAGGATAGTAAATGACTGTTAAAAATTAGATTCGAAGAATGTACAGTGTAACTTATTAATGTGAAATCTAAATATTTCTCGGGTATTACCTACCCGTTAAAATATTTTCACCATTAACAGTTTGTACAAAAGAATTTTTTTTTTTTAATTACAATTCTTATGAAAACATATATATATATATATATATATATATATATATATATATATATATATATATATATATATATATTTTCTTCAGATGTAATCATGGATTTAATGAGTTAATATAATATTAATCTCATCTGATTTTCGGTTGGAACTGGAATGAATATCTCCAAAACTTTAGAGATTACATAATCGCCATGTCGAACGAGGATAAATGATGTAGAACGATACGTAGAACGATGATTATACTCGAGGTATAGAATGAGACGTCGAGGCATGGTTTGTTGATGGTACTGGTGCTGTTATTGATGGTACTATTGGTGCCGGTGATGTTGCTGAAGCTGGTAAATTTTTGTACCATATTCTCCAAATTGATTACTCGAGCGCGAAGTTCGTTCACTTCTTCTATTATTCCAGGATGATTATCGGTCGGGACGAGCAGATGAATAAGATTTAGAGTTGTGGATAGAATATAATCGTGTCAAACTACTCTGGAAATGAGGCTGAAAATGGTGTTTCGGATAGGTTCTCCGGTAAGTGCTTCAGGTTCATCACCAAAAGGTAAATTCGGTTGGTGAAAAGGATCGCCTTCTTCGCGTCTCCATTGATTAAATCGACAACGAACCCATCAGATGAATTGGGTATGGCTGATTGATTGATTCATTCTGGTGACACCGCTTTAGGAGCTTAGGTGAATATCCATGTCGAAATAGCTGTCGGAATAACTATCGGAATAGCTATCGAAATCTGAGGGACTCAAACTGGTGGAGGGATTCATCTCGTACGATCAGATGAAGGATTTTCGATAAGAAATAGATTATAGGATGTAAATTAGTACCCTGCAATACATAATTTACATATGCATATATAATACTAAAATCCCATAAGTTACGGAGGAATCTACGAAAGTTTTCAGGTAAAGTTTACAGTAACAGATATGCTAAGATATGAATTAGTAGATACGCTAAGATACGAAGTTTGTCTATACACTATTCATGCAATCATTGCAGTAAGATGTGTCTAGACTAAGAATGATAAGCAGGTAATTTCCTAAGGATGATAAGCAGATGATTTCCATCTAGAAATGATAAGCAAAACTTTTGACATGCAGACACGGTCGAAGTCCAGACTCACTAATGCATCTAAACAGCTATCAGTTAGACACGCTAATGCAAAACCTAGTTCGCTAAGACCACCGCTTTGATACCAACTGAAAGGACTCGTCCTAATCCATCTGGACGAATACATTACATTTGGTTACATCGCGAGGTACTTGACCTCTATATGATACATTTTACAAACATTGCATTCGTTTTAAAAGACAAATTTTCATTTACATCGAAAGTTGACGGCATGCATACCATTTCATAATATATACAACTATAATTGACTTAATAATAATCTTGATGAACCCAATGACTCTAATGCAACGTCTTTTGAAATATGTCATGAATGACTTCGAGTAATATCTTTAAAATGAGCAAATGCACAGCGGAAGATTTCTTTCATACCTGAGAATAAACATGCTTTAAAGTGTCAACCAAAAGGTTGGTGAGGTCATTAGTTTAACATAAATAATCATTTCATAATTTTAAAAGACCATAAGATTTCATATTTCCATTTCTCATAAACATACGTCCCATGCATAGAGACAAAAATATCATTCATATGGTGAACACCTGGTAACCGACATTAACAAGATGCATATAAGAATATCCCCTATCATTTCGGGAAATCCTTCGGACATGATAAAACGAAATCGAAGTACTAAAGCATCCGGTACTTTGGATGGGGTTTTTTAGGCCCAATAGATCTATCTTTAGGATTCGCGTCAATTAGGTTGTCTGTTCCCTAATTCTTAGATTACCAGACTTAATAAAAAGGGGCATATTCGATTTCGATAATTCAACCATATAATGTAGTTTCAATTACTTGTGTCCATTTCGTAAAACATTTATAAAAATTGCGCATGTATTCTCAGCCCAAAAATATAAAGGGTAAAAGGCAAACGAAACTCACCTAATGTATTTTGTAGTAAAAATACATATGACGACATTGAACAAGTGTAAGGTTGGCCTCGGATTCACGAACCTATATCATTTATATATATATTAACACATATAATTAACATGTAATAATAATCAAATCTGTTTGTATATAATAATTATATATTACTTATTTAAAATAGTACTGAAATGTTTATATAGTTATTATCTATGTATTTGATATATTTGTATATAAATAACTTTTGGTTTGTTAAAATAATGACTTTACTAATACTAAAGTATTTTTAATAATAATAATAATTAGTTTTAATAATGACAATACTAATGTTGATAATAATACTAGTCATTTTATTTATTTATGGTAGGAATAATAATGATAATAATAATATATTAACATAACAATCCTTATACTAATGATACTTTTGATGATACTTAAAAAAAATGAAAATTTTAATTATAATGATAACTTAAATAATAATGTTACTTTTAATAATATTAATAGTTTTTAATGATAACGATAATAATGATTATAAATATGATAACAATACTAATGATGATGATGATGATGATAATAATAATAATAATAATAATAATAATAATAATAATAATAATAATAATAATAATAATATACATAATACTT
Organism: Rutidosis leptorrhynchoides; assembly: GCF_046630445.1. NCBI lineage: Eukaryota > Viridiplantae > Streptophyta > Magnoliopsida > Asterales > Asteraceae > Rutidosis > Rutidosis leptorrhynchoides. Next base: position 137,725,256 of record NC_092337.1, on the reverse strand, counting down.
AATACAAATAATACTAATACTACTTAATAATAATAATAATAATAATAATAATAATAATAATAATAATAATAATAATAATAATAATAATAATAATAATAATAATAATAATAATAATAATAATAATAATAATAGAGTTACTACCTCACTAGAATAGGATTTAAAAATAAATAGGTGCCATCGCCCGGACTCGAACCCCCAACCTCTCACTCACACAAACACCCCCCAGCCACTGAACCACTTTGTTACATCTTGTACCAATTCCCACGCTTATATAATTAAACCATAATCCACTGTTATAGCCCAAACAAATGTAACCCAATTATAAAGATTCCAATAAACAGTCCAGTGTATCCAATCATCAAAAGCTTGATCGTTTTTGCAGTTTATGAAGTGGCAGCACAAACACAAAAAAAATATAGTAGTGTTTACAAAAGAAGCAGCAACAATCGATCACCATCTCAATTATCTTTATCAACCCATCTCGTATATCCTTCATATCATTACCATGATGATATCATACAGTTCATCATCTTATCACCACCTAAAATCACAATATCATCATCCTAATCTCAACCGTCATCTTTAGCTATAATACATCATCATATATCATTATGTTCAGCCCAACAACAGAACACCTCGGTCCCATTTAGAAAACGTTTATGGTTTCAGTTTGTAACATAAACAGAAATACTGAGTAAAGCAGCAATCTCATCAGAAAATAAAAGGGATCACTTCCTTAAAGAACTCTCGGTCAAATAAAAGAAACGCAGGTCCAAAAAGATTTCCTATGATCAACTGATTTCCTTTCTAGTAAACAAGTGGGGTTATGTAATAAATTATGATATTTTCAAGTGGGTTGATGTGAGGTTCGAATCAAAAAGAAAACCGAAGACAGGAATAGTCGAATAGCATATGCAGTATCAGCAGGTTTTATAGGTGGTTTGTGGTAGTGTTTGGTGGTTGAAAATTTGCAGTAGATGGTTACTGAGAAGACGGGTTGATTGCAAACAACAGTCGATTAGTAGGAATTAAAACAGAAGAGGAGAAAATAAATACGCTGCATATATTTTATATGTTTGAGAACTCATGAAAGCCCAGCAAATAAAACCACTTAACAAGCCCAACAAATTTATATACGGATTGTTTGGTTTCATGAAGCTCGATTGAAAAAAAAAACAATAAAAATATGCAGTAGCCTAGATGTGATAGAGTCACTCTCAACTCATCACTTTAAGTGATCCTTTTGTCTGCCACTACATCAACTTGTTACTCTTGCAACATGTAAGTTTAAATATATATATATATTTTTAATTAAATATGGAACAGGTGGCTCCTTTTGCTTTTGTATTAGGTAGACAAGATGAAACTCACTAGTAGTTGTCCACTAATTAAATGCATACATCAACTTTTATCTTTCAACATCAATGTTATTACCTTGCTCGTTCATAGAAACAGTAGGCCTACCGCAGCAAGAAGAGTTCACGATGGATTCATTTTACTTTTATTTGGGTGTCGTGTTTGTAGCTGAAATAAAGGTAGTAACACGCAGCAAGTAACAGAAAAATTTTGAATGTGAAAATAGGAAGCCAGAAACTGTTTAGCAGTGAGTATGTAGGTGATAAAGGTGATCGTGAAATGGTGGATGTGTGACGGTTGTTATGAAGGTGGTGAGGGTGGTTGACGAGTTGTTGATGGGTGTTGAGGTGATCCAGATACAGAAACATAAAAGGGTTTTGGTTTGTTTATGTGCTAAAGGAAGTGGCTAGCTGGTAAACGAAAATAGGAAAAGAAAATTTTAAGTGGTTAGATAATGGTTGCAGTCTATATAGTTATCAAGGTGGTTTGTTGTGGGTGTCGACATGGTAAGAGTGGAGGCTGAGGAGGGTTCCAAGTGGTGGTGATTGAACGTATCCGGAAGTGGTGGTGGCCAAAGGTGATTGTAAACCATGGTGCTCGATCAAAATTAGAGAAGCAAAAGGATAGTTCAAGTGAGTTTAGTGGAGAGGTGATTGTGTTGTAGAGTTTTGTTTCTCTGTTAGTAGTATGAGTAAAGTAGAGAATGAGGTGATGATTACTAAAATAAAGGGTTTCATATATACATAGATATAGAATCTTAAAAGTCATAAACAATAAACTTAAATTAATTAATCAAATTATTGAAAGATTGAGATTGAAAGGAACGGTTAACAAACACATAGTAATATCCACACAATTCAATATTTAAACAGTTAACATTCGGATGAATTTGTTTAATTGTGCCGACGGTTTCTCACGGATATTATATCGTGGTCCGTTACTAATTAGGGATAGTTAAAAGTCTAGCTAAAAATCCCAATTTTTATAAAACTAAATAGATATATTTATTTTGGTTTTAACCTTGTAAACTTAATCATAAAATGTGGTCTATCACTTGTTTTCATTCTAAATTTGGATACACGGAGTATTAACAATTTAACCATAAATGGTAATTATAATTTTAACAAACTTATAACATACATAACCTATTTACGGACCAATTTTTATTTTAAAGCTTTTGTTCAATGACAATCGAAATAACCAACGAATCTTACAATCGTTTAATAATTTTATTCGAAATCATTTATATTCAACATATGATATATATATATATATATATATATATATATATATATATATATATATATATATATATATATATATATATATATATATATATATATATATGCGTTTCAAATTATTATATAAAAATATATATGTATATATATATATATACACACACACACACACCTATATCTATTTACAATTAATTGTTCGTGAATCATCGGAAACGATCGATGGTCAATTGAACAGTTCAAAATTTTTGAAACTCAACATAACAGACTTTGCTTTTCGTGTTGAAATTATAATAAGATTAAGTTTAAATTTGGTCGGAAATTCCCGGGTCATCACAAATATTATGTGATATATTAATCTCTTAACGTGTTTGATATTGTGTGATAGATGTCTACCTCTAGTACAAATCCCATTGATTCACCTAATAATAATGAAGAGTCGAATATATTTTGGGAAGATTCACAAATTCCTCGAATATATTTTGGGAAGATTCACAAATTCCCGAAGAGGAACCGGAAGAGGAGGAACCGGAAGAGGAGGAACCGGAAGAAGAGGAATCGGAAGAGGAGGAACCAGAAGAAGAAGAGGTTCCGGAGGAAGAAATATTGATACCTATAGTAAATCGATTAAATAAAAGAAAATCCTCAACCAACGGACCAAAGTTAATAATGGTCAATGGTGTTTCCGCCGAGGAAGTAAAATATTGGGAAGATTACCAATTTTCCGATGAATCGGATCCCGATAAGGATTCCGATGATGTTATAGAAATTACCTCGACCCAATTTAATAAAGCGAAAGAAAATAATAAAGGAAAAGGTATAAAAATAGAGAAACCAGATTCCAACCCCGATGAACTTTATATGTATCGGCAACATCCGTATTTCCTAAAATGTAACAATGACCCGGGAACCTCTAAACCACCAGGTTTTTCTAAACCATTATGGAAAACGACGGCTCGTATTAGAGGAACACCATATATTCCGAGAAAATTAGGAAAACGAACCAAATCCGAAGAAGAAGAAACCAGTGATTCAGATTAGAGGGTTGTAATCATGTTGTGTATTATATGTATTGTAGTGTGCTTGTACTTTTATGTTCTATATAAAAATTGCTTGTATTGTTTGTTAATTATCTTTTACGAATCTAATCCTTGTCTATTTTACAGTATAAAAACAAAATAGATGTTAAGGGTAGACAACCGAATATTTTAGAAGATCTACTAGAGGATATGATTGAGGAAATCTTGTCTAGAATCGGTCAGAATTCATCAGCACAATTAATTATGGCAAAATTAACTTGTCAAACGTTTGAAAGACTTTCCAGAAATGCCTAAGTTTATAAAAGGCTTTCCTTTGATAGGTGGGGCATATCACATTGGGGAGACCGTAAGTTACGCCGTGTTTTCTTTAAAGCTTTAAATGCGGGGAACCCAAATGCAATTTTACGCTATGGGTTAAGAACCTATTTTGACTCAATATATCCCAACATAGGATTTCGTGAATTAGAAAGAGCTTCTAACATGCAACATAAAGAAGCATGTTATGCTTACGGGTTAGTGATGTTCGCTTCTTATCAAAGTGAGAAAAAGAACATCGGATTGCAACTTTTAAATAAAACCTTCCCACAAGTGACGGATTCAGTAGTTGGGGTGAGAAACAAGGTTTTTAGATTATTACGGAGCTGTTGGACATTACAAAATCCTCATCCTTTTGATGACATTACAACATCCTGCCTAGCCAATGGTCATAACGGTTATTTTCCACAAGACCAAGGATGGGAAGTCGTCTTAGTAAAACCAGAATGCATGACTTGTTTCTGGACTTATGAATTACGTGTCTTTATTTCCTTTGCTGAACAACTTGCGTATTAACTAGGTTTATCTTCAAAACTGTCCTGTATCAAAGTGTACTATATTTCATGTTATAAGTAATATAGCGAAGTTGTAAGTTTGAAGAATATTTGTATGTGATATATTATTATAATCAGTTTTTCATATGGAATTGTAGTAGTTGAATTGTATATTAGCTACTAAGTATGAACTTAACGGGTAGGTAGTACCCGAATTTAAACTTATAAAACGCTAATATGAAGAAAAAGCTTTTATAAATGAGTTCATATTATGCTACAAAATACTATTGACTACTTTTAATATTCTGTATGATTAACTCGATTCAGTTGGCTATTTTGAAGGAAATGGAACCGACTACTCGACACACCATGAATATGAGCGAAGAGAAATTTCGTACCTTTCTTGCTGCAAACATAGCCGCAGTACGGGCTGCGCTACATACCAACAATAACTCTGAATCTAGCAATACAGCTAACGGCACAAGAAATCGTGTAGGATGCTCTTACAAAGAATTCACTGCCTGCAAATCTTTGGAATTTGATGGAACCGAAGGACCAGTTGGATAGAAACGGTGGACCGAGAAAGTCAAATCGGTGTTTGCCATAAGTAAGTGTACTGAAGAGGACAAAGTTAAGTACGCTATGCATACCTTCATAGGTACTGCGTTAACATGGTGGAACACCTATCTTGAACAGGTAGGACAAAATGCTGCTTACGCACTACCGTGGTCGGCATTCAAGCAATTGATGAACGAGCAGTACCGTCCTAGAAACGAAGTCAATAAACTCAAGGCAGAACTTAGAGAGTTATGAACACAAGGGTTCGACGTTACCACATATGAGCGAAGATTCACAGAGTTGTGCCTATTGTGTCCGGGAGCATTCGAAGATGAAGAAGAGAAGATCGACGCATTTGTAAAATGGTTACCAGTAAGGATTCAAGAAGATGTGAGTTCACACGAGCCCGCTTCTATACAAAAGGCAAGTCGAATGGCTCATAAACTCATAAATCAGATTGAGGGAAGAATTAAAGAGCAGGCGACCGAAGAAGCCAACACGAAACAACTCAAGAGGAAGTGGGAGGAAAACGGTGACAAGAGTCACCAGTATAACAACAACAACAACAACAACAACAACAACAACAATTACAACCACAATCGCAACAACTATCCCAACAACCGCAACAACAATCGCAACAATAACCGCAATCCTAACAATAACTACAACAAACATCCCAACAACAACAACCGTTTCAACAACAATAACAATCCTAACAACAACCTCAATAATAACAACGGCAACAAAAACCAAAAACAACCATGTCATAGGTGCGAAGAAAATCATCAGGGGTTTTGCACGACATTTTGCAATAGGTGTAAAAGAAATGGTCATAGTGCGACAAAGTGTGAGGTCTACGAACCATAGTTTAACAGAACTAAAGGAACAAATAATGTCAGAACAAGTAATGCTGAAACGAATAGTGTCGGAGCAAGTAATACCAATGCTGTTGGTTATAAATGTGGAAAACCGGGCCACATTATTAGAAATTACCCGAATCAGGGGACTACTAATGGGCAGGGCCATGGAAGAGTTTTCAATATCAATGCGGCAGAAGCACAGGAAGACCCGGAGCTTGTTACGGGTACGTTTCTTATTGACGATAAATCCGCTTATGTTTTATTTGATTCTGGTGCGGATAGAAGCTATATGAGTAGAGAATTTTGTGCTAAATTAAGTTTCCCATTGACGCCTTTGGATAGTAAATTTTTACTCGAATTAGCAAATGGTAAATTAATTTTAGCAGATAATATATGTCGAGAGAGAGAAATTAAACTAGGGGGGATGAAACGTTTAAATTTGATTTAATACCAGTCGAGTTAGGGCATTTTGATGTAATAATTGGCATGGACTGGTTGAAAAAGGTGAGAGTGGAGGTCGTTTGCTACAAAAATGCGATTCGCATTATGCGTGAAAAAGGAAAACCTTTAATGTTGTACGGAGAAAAGAACAACGCGAAATTAAATCTTATTAGTAGTTTGAAGGCGCAAAAACTAATAAGAAAACGTTGTTACGTCATTCTAGCATACATCGAGGAAGTTAAACCTGAAGAAAAGAACATCAGTGATGTTCCCGTCGCAAAAGAATTTCCTGATGTATTTCCGAAAGAATTATCGGGATTACCCCCACATCGATCCGTTGAATTTCAAATAGACCTTGTATAAGGAGCTGCACCAATAGCTCGTGCTCCATACCGACTCGCACCCAGCGAAATGAAAGAATTACAAAGTCAGTTACAGGAACTTTTAGAGCGTGGTTTCATTCGACCAAGCACATCACCATGGGGAGCTCCTGTTTTGTTTGTCAAGAAGAAAGATGGTACATTCAGGTTGTGTATCGACTACCAAGAGTTGAACAAACTTACCATCAAGAACCGCTACCCACTACCGAGAATCGACGACTTATTTGATCAACTACAAGGCTCGCCTGTTTATTCGAAGATCGATTTACGTTCTGGATATCATCAAATGCGGGTGAAGGAGGATGATATTCCAAAGACTGCTTTTAGGACACGTTACGGTCATTACGAGTTTATGGTTATGCCGTTTGGATTGACTAACGCACCAGCTGTGTTCATGGACCTCATGAACCGAGTGTGTGAGCCATATCTTGACAATTTTGTCATTGTTTTCATCGATGACATACTTATTTACTCGAAGAATGATCAAGAGCACGAAGAACATTTGAGAAAAGTGCTAGAGTTGCTGAGAAAAGAAAAATTGTACGCTAAGTTTTCAAAGTGTGCATTTTGGTTGGAAGAAGTTGAATTCCTCGGTCACATAGTGAACAAAGAAGGTATTCAGGTGGATCCAACAAAGATTGAAACCGTTGAAAAGTGGGAAACCCCGAAAACTCCAAAACACATACGCCAGTTTTTAGGACTAGCTGGTTACTACAGAAGGTTCATCCAAGACTTTTCCAGAATAGCAAAACCCTTGATTGCATTAACGCATAAAGGGAAGAAATTTGAATGGAAACATGAACAAGAGAAAGCGTTTCAATTGTTAAAGAAAAAGTTAACTACGGCACCTATATTGTCATTACCTGAAGGGAATAATGATTTTGTGATATATTGTGACACCTCAAAGCAAGGTCTCGGTTGTGTATTAATGCAACGAACGAAAGTAATTGCTTATGCGTCTAGACAATTGAAGATTCACGAACAGAATTATATGACGCATGATTTGGAATTAGGCGCGGTTGTTTTTGCATTAAAGACTTAGAGGCACTACTTATATGGGGTCAAAAGTATTATATATACCGACCACAAAAGTCTTCAACACATATTTAATCAGAAACAACTGAATATGAGGCAGCGTAGGTGGATTGAATTGTTGAATGTTTACGACTTTGAGATTCGTTACCACCCGTGGAAGGCAAATGTGGTAGCCGACGCCTTGAGCAGAAAGGACAGAGAACCCATTCGAGTAAAAGCTATGAATATAATGATTCACACTAACCTTACTACTCAAATAAAGGAGGCGCAACAAGGAGTTTTAAAAGAGGTAAATTTAAAGGATGAAATACCCAAAGGATCGGAGAAGCATCTTAATATTAGGGAAGACGGAACCCGGTATAGGGCTGAAAGAATTTGGGTACCAAAATTTGGAGATATAAGAGAAATGGTACTTAGAGAAGCTCATAAAACCAGATACTCAATACATCCTGGAACGGGAAAGATGTACAAGGATCTCAAGAAACATTTTTGGTGGCCAGGTATGAAAGCCGATGTTGCTAAATACGTAGGGGAATGTTTGACGTGTTCTAAGGTCAAAGCGGAGCATCAGAAACCATCAGGTCTACTTCAACAACCCGAAATCCCGGAATGGAAAAGGGAAAACATTACCATGGATTTCATCACTAAATTGCCAAGGACTGCAAGTGGTTTTGATACTATTTAGGTAATAGTTAATCGTCTCACCAAATCAGCACACTTCCTGCCAATAAGAGAAGATGACAAGATGGAGAAGTTAGCACGACTGTATTTGAAGGAAGTCATCTCCAGACATGGAATACCAATCTCTATTATCTCTGATAGGGATGGCAGATTTATTTCAAGATTCTGGCAGACATTACAGCAAGCATTAGGAACTCGTCTGGACATGAGTACTGCCTATCATCCACAAACTGATGGGTAGAGCGAAAGGATGATACAAACGCTTGAAGACATGCTACGAGCATGTGTCATTGATTTCGGAAACAGTTGGGATCGACATCTACCGTTAGCAGAATTTTCCTACAATAACAGCTACCATTCAAGCATGTGATGGCGACGTTTGAAGTACTTTATGGTAGAAAGTGCAGGTCTCCGATTTGTTGGAGTGAAGTGGAGGATAGACAGATTACGGGTCTGGAGATAATACAAGAAACTACCGAGAAGATCATCCAAATTCAACAACGGTTGAAAACTGCCCAAAGTCGACAAAAGAGCTACACCGACATTAAAAGAAAAGATATAGAATTTGAAATTGGAGAGATGGTCATGCTTAAGGTTGCACCTTGGAAAGGCGTTGTTCGATTTGGTAAACGAGGGAAATTAAATCCAAGGTATATTGGACCATTCAAGATTATTGATCGTGTCGGACCAGTAGCTTACCGACTTGAGTTACCTCAACAACTCGCTTTTGTACATAACACTTTCCACGTCTCGAATTTGAAGAAATGTTTTGCTAAAGAAGATCTCACTATTCCGTTAGACGAAATCCAAATCAACGAAAAACTTCAATTCATCGAAGAATCCGTCGAAATAATGGATCGTGAGGTTAAAAGACTTAAAAAAACAAGATACCAATTGTTAAGGTTCGATGGAATGCTCGTAGAGGACTTGAGTTCACCTGGGAACGAGAAAATCAGATAAAGAAGAAATACCCGCACTTATTTCCAGAAGATACGTCAACACCTCCAACTTCTTAAAATTTCGGGACGAAATTTATTTAACGGATAGGTACTGTAGTGACCCGAACTTTTCCATGTTTATATATATAAAATGAAATTGATATTTACATGATTAAGTGTTTCCAACATGTTAAGCAATCAAACTTGTTAAGACTTGATTAATTGAAATAGGTTTCATATAGACAATTGACCACCCAAGTTGACCGGTGATTTACGAACGTTAAAACTTGTAAAAACTATATGATGACATATATATGATTATATATATAGTTAACATGATATTATGATAAGTAAGTATCTCATTAGGTATTTTAACAATGAGTTATATACATAAAATTGAGTTTATTGAATTAAGAAACTCGAAACGATATATATAACGATTATCGTTATAACAACGTCTTACTAATTACATATGAATCATATTAAGATATTGTTACACTATATTTAATCATGATAAATGATAATTAAGCATGTCATTATGTATATTAACAATGAACTACATATGTAAAAACAAGACTACTAACTTAAGGATTTCGAAACGAGACATATATGTAACGATTATCTTGTAACGATTATCTTGTAACGATATTTAAATGTATATATATCATATTAAGATATATTAATATATCATAATATCATGATAATATAATAATTTAACATCTCAATAGATATAATAAACATTGGGTTAACAACATTTAACAAGATCGTAAACTTAAAGGTTTCAAATCAACATTTACATGTAACGACTAACGATGACTTAACGACTCAGTTAAAATGTATATACATGTAGTGTTTTAATATGTATTCATACACTTTTGAAAGACTTCAAGACACTTATCAAAATACTTCTACTTAACAAAAATGCTTACAATTACATCCTCGTTCAGTTTCATCAACAATTCTACTCGTATGCACCCGTATTCGTACTCGTACAATACACAGCTTTTAGATGTATGTACTATTGGTATATACACTCCAATGATCAGCTCTTAGCAGTCCATGTGAGTCACCTAACACATGTGGGAATCATCATTTGGCAACTAGCATGAAATATCTCATAAAATTACAAAAATATTAGTAATCATTCATGACTTATTTACAAGTAAACAAAATTACACATCCTTTATATCTAATCCATATACCAACGACCAAAAACACCTACAAACACTTTCATTCTTCAATTTTATTCATCTAATTGATCTCTCTCAAGTTCTATCTTCAAATTCTAAGTGTTCTTCATAAATTCTATAAGTTCTAGTTTCATAAAATCAAGAATACTTCCAAGTTTGCTACCTTACTTCCAATCTTATAAAGTGATCATCCAACCTCAAGAAATTTTTATTATTTTCATTAAGATATCTTCCTAATACAAGGTAATACTCATATTCAAACTTTGATTCAATTTCTATAACTATAACAATCTTATTTCGAGTGGAAATCTTACTTGAACTTGTTTTCGTGTCATGATTCTGCTTCAAGAACTTTCAAGCCATCCAAGGATCCTTTGAAGCTAGATCTATTTTTCCCATTTTTAGTAGGTTTATCCAAAAAAACCTGAGGTAGTAATGATGTTCATAACTTCATTCAATTCATATATATATAACTACATCATTCGAAGGTTTAAACTTGAAATCACTAGAACATAGTTTAGTTAATTCTAAACTTGTTCGCAAACAAAAGTTAATCCTTCTAACTTGACTTTTAAAATCAACTAAACATATATTCTATATCTATATGATATGCTAACTTAATGATTTAAAACCAGAAAACACGAAAAACACCGTAAAACTGGATATACGCCGTCGTAGTAACACCGCGGGCTGTTTTGGGTTAGTTAATTAAAAACTATGATAAACTTTGATTTAAAAGTTGTTCTTCTGGGAAAATGATTTTTCTTATGAACATGAAACTATATCCAAAAATCATGGTTAAACTCAAAGTGTAAGTATGTTTTCCAAAATGGTCATCTAGACATCGTTCTTTCGACTGAAATGACTACCTTTACAAAAATGACTTGTAACCTATATTTCTGACTATAAACTTATACTTTTTCTGTTTAGATTCATAAACTTAAGTTCAATATGAAACCATAGCAACTTGAAACACTCAAAACAGATTTAAAACGGAGAAGTTATGGGTAAAACAAGATTGGTTATTTTTGCTTGTTGTAGCTACGTGAAAATTGGTAAAAAATTTATATTAATCATATCCTAGCTAACCTATATTGTATTATACATGTATTCTAATATATTATGTAATCTTGGGATACTATAGACACGTATACAATTGTTTTTACATATCATATCGACCCATATATATATATATATATATATATATATATATATATATATATATATATATATATATATATATATATATATATATATATATATATATATATATATATATATATATATATATATATATATATATATATATATATATATATATATATATATATATATATTATTTGGAACAATCATAGACACTCTATATGCAGTAATGTTGGAGTTAGCTATACAGGGTTGAGGTTGATTCCAAAAATATATATACTTTGAGTTGTGATCTAGCCTGAGACGTGTATACACTGGGTTGTGGATTGATTCAAGATAATATATATCAATTTATTTCTGTACATCTAACTATGGACAACTAGTTGTAGGTTACTAACGAGGACAGCTGACTTAATAAACTTAAAACATCAAAATGTATTAAAAGTGTTGTAAATATATTTTGAACATACTTTGATATATATGTACATATTTGTTATAAGTTCGTGAATCGACCAGTGGCCAAGTCTTACTTCCCGACGAAATAAAAATCTGTGAAAGTGAGTTATAGTCCCACTTTTAAAATCTAATATTTTGGGATGAGAATACATGCAGTTTTATAAATGTTTTACGAAATAGACACAAGTAATTGAAACTACATTATATGGGTGAATGATTGAAGCTGAATATGTCCCTTTTGCTTGGTAACCTAAGAATTAGTAAACCGATCTACTAATTGACGTGAATCCTAAAGATAGATCTATTGGACCTAACGAACCTCATCCAAAGTACCGGATGCTTTAGTACTTCGAATTCGTTTTTATCATGTCCGAAGAATTTCCCGGAATGATAGGGGATATTCTTATATGCATCTTGTTAATGTCGGTTACCAGGTGTTCACCATATGAATGAATTTTATCTCTATGTATGGGATGTATATTGAAATATGAAATCTTGTGGTCTATTATTATGATTTGATAATATATAGGTTAAACCTATAACTCACCAACATTTTTGTTGACATTTTAAGCATGTTTATTCTCAGGTGATTATTAAGAGCTTCCGCTGTTGCATACTAAAATAAGGACAAGATTTAGAGTCCATGCTTGTATGATATTATTTAAAAACTGCATTCAAGAAACTTATTTTTGATGTAATATATTCTTATTGTAAATCATTATGTAATGGTCGTGTGTAAACGGTATATTTTAGATTATCATTACTTGATAATCTACGTAATGCTTTTTAAACCTTTATCGATAAAATAAAGGTTATGGTTGTTTTAAAAATGAATGCAGTCTTTGAAAAACGTCTCATATAGAGGTCAAAACCTCGCGACGAAATCAATTAATATGGAACGTTTATAATCAATATGAACGGGACATTTCAAAAATAAGAATGTAGAAATAATGTACAATAACAATTTGTTCTAATTTAATTTGACCAGCGTTCACCAAATTTATGATGGATTTTTGAGTAGACTTTTTGACCATTGATCTGTTTACAATTTATGTTATTTCCAAACTTATAATGACAAAATTTGTAGAACCGTTCAAATATCACCAAAACTACAGACAAATTTATAAAAATGCAAAAAACTGTTTGTTTAAAAAACTCATTCTTATCCCTAACTCAAAAATCTAAACACTAAACCAAAAAATCTAAGAACTAAATAATCTAAGACCTAAAAAATCTTAAATATAAACTTTAAACTTTATTTGTATGAAAATTTGATGCAAAAAAGTGTAGAAAAACATGTAGAACACTCATTTAATGTTGAACTATTAATGTAGATTTGCATCTACATTCAAATAACAAAGATTGAGGGGCTAAGAATTATTGATTGCTATTGTATAATGATAACGATCATTAAAGTATTATATAATTGAAAATTTACCATTAGAACTATTCATTAGAAATTTACAATTATTTACATCCAAAAGTATCCAACAACTTTCTAGGTAGATGCACATAAAGTTTAATTATCAAAAGACATACACAATAGCTTCATACATACACTAAAAGAGCTTACTTATTCTGTTCCAGACCTAAACAAGCAAATCATATAATATGGTCAAAGTTGTGAGCATCATCCCATGCCACCACAAACCTGTCTCGAGAACATTCGTATACAATCTATATCTCATCTCCTGGATTGTAGCCATTTAACCTGACAAATCTCCTCCATCCAGATGAAACAAATAAGTTTGGTTTTCTTTTGTATTCTTCATCCAACAGCCCCCAGTAATGTATCATGTCGAAAGCGTCGATGCATACATAAGTTTCACTGCTGTTTAGCTCCGGCAGCTCAGCAAAATCTCTGGGTAGTCGCTGAATCAAATTGATAGTATAATTAGTAAATAATGTATCAATTTTTATGAACAACAAATAAAATACAAGTGAATAATGTTTAATTTATATTCATTTGAGTATTGTTTGTAAAAAACTAAAAGTAACCTGCCCATACATGCCCTCTCGGCACGTTCATGAAAACATAAACATCTCTGTTTGCAGCATGGACAGCCATTTTGTTTTCGTTAATACATCCACATAAGCAGAAAAATGTTAGATACATAACACTTTAACTTAACTGATATCTTGATACAATATTCATATAGCATTGTATGTAACAATAGCAGATGGTTAAAAAAATTCTATGAATTTGTTTGTTAATGCTAAAATGAAGAATAAAGAATGTTTTGTTATATAATTTGTAAGTAATATGAATCTAATATTTTGAAGTAAAGATTTGTTTGATATCAAGCTACACTCATAAGATTTGTGTGATATCAATCTACACTCATAACAGGGCAACTAATGTGCAAATGTATTATATATTTATATCATTCAAGCTGATAATAACTATGAAACAAAGAATAAAACAAAAATCATAGTGCAATTGTATTATATATTTATATCATTCATGCTGCACAGTAAAATATCCTTTTCAGTATAAACCCTAACTATAACATATTACATCTTGTTATCGACAAAGCTTGTTATCATTGTAAAACGAATGATAATTGTAAACTAATATAAGATTTGATGAAGAACAAAGACAAACCTGATATTTACGATGATAGAGTTGATGATTGTTGAGAGATGATTTTTGAAGGCATTTGTGTGTGACAATCGGAGCAGATGTAGAAGATATTTTGATCTTCTACATAATATAATATAATTTAGTCAGACTCTTATCCCGATGCTATTTTATTGGGCTAGTTAAATGGATATATAAGTGGGCAATGTCGTATATTTTGGGCTTCTAGCAAAATATTTCTAAGATGGTGAATTTTTTTTTTTTTTTTTTGACACAATTATGCAAAGAATTTAGTGTGATAGATTTTTTTTTTTAAGTTTTCAAATAGTTTTAATTGTATAATTTAGCAGATATAAAAGTATAGAATAAAGGATTAATTGGTAATTACAAAAACAAAGAGTATATTAATTGCTAATTAGAAAAAAGGATTAATTATTGGCATGTATGTTAAAAATTTAATTGTAGAACATGTACAAATTTTTTATATATAGAACTTAATTTGTAGAACTTTTATAAATTGTAAATTTTTTTTATTATATTACACATTTAAAAATTTTTACAATTAGTTTTGAGATTTGTACATGAATTCGAAGTTAAATTGTAGAGTTTGTATATAGAACATATTTTTGTAGAACTTATTATTTGTAAATTGTAGAAGATTAATTATTAGAACAGCAATTGTAAATTTTAAAATGTAGGTCTTAAATTTTAGAAATATGTTCATAATCAATTTTTTTTTTACCTGTGCTTATAGAAGTAAAATAGAAAAAACCAAATATTCATTCAAACATTTTTTTTTCGATTTAAGTTTGAACTATATATTTCATTCAAACAATAAGATTTAAAATGAAACATTATATATATTGAAACAAGATATTATAAAAAAAAAATATAAATCCTCATATCCATAACCATTTTTTCTAATAACAAGATAACATAAAAAAATGCATTTTCAATTTTCTTTTCTTATGCATGTTTTTTCAGCATTGCCTCGATATTACACATTGTATCATTTGGGAATTCTTCTTGAAAGGCAAGTGTAATATCATCAAAACTTTAAAGAATGTCAGGTGTCTTCAAACGTAGGATGTTGTGTGTTAGGACCCCGAAGTTGTATAGTGTTAATGTGAAATAAGCTTAAATGAAGGTTCCTTAGAAGAGGGCTATATAAGGAACCTAAGTAGTCCTAATTAGATAGCCATTGCATTGTAACCGAGTTCTAGAAGCTGTGGAATGTAATTTTACCGATTCTCTCTAATACCGAGTCTCATTCTTACATACCGAATCTCTCTTTATCTTATCATTTCTCTTAATCTCAACATGATCTGACCTATCATTTGGTATCAGAGCTTCCAGTAAGTGATTCTACATCACTATATCGATCCAGAGATTGTAGATTACAGAATCTGAATACTCTCGGTATTTTGAATCACATTCGGTATTATCGAATTTGATAATCTGACGTTCAGATTCTTGTGATAAGTTCAGTGAAGGTGCATTAGGTCTTTTAGAAAGAGTTTTGATCATCATTACAGCTTTTTAACTTCAATTATGGAGAATCAAGTTGATTTTTAGAGTTTGTGGCTAAAACTCTCGGTATTGCTTAATTCAAGCTTGATTCTGGATTTTTGTGAAGATTTAAGGATTCAGTTGTGTTCGTGAGGTGTTAAATCATATTTCTGACGGTTCAATTTCTTCAATTCATCAAGTTTTGAAGATTTGATCAACACTCGGTATCGTAACTGTCATACCGAGTCTGCTTCATTACTTAAATTCATCTTAAGTGTTGCAGATTGTGGTGTGATTGTGATTCTATCACATTCGGTTTGATTATACGCAGCTAATTGGTGTGGTTTGAGAAAGGATTCTGTCATATTTCTAAGTTTTAAACTTAGATTCGGTATTGTCAACTGCTACAGTTGACATTCGGTATCCTATACTTTCGGTATCTTTGATATTTTGTGTGATACTAACTTGTTTCCTTGTGCAGCAAGGTTACAGAATCTAATTCAAAAGAATTGAATTGAGTTTGAACTTCAAATTCATACAGAATCTGACTACCGAGTCAGATACAGAATCTAAGTTTCTGTATCACTTAATCCATTGTTTTAAGTGGTTACAGGCTACAATTCTTGTGATTACCGAATCTATACTGAATCTGGGTGTGTCACTTGTATTTCTGATCAGTTTCTTATACAGAATCTGATATACAGAATCTTTACCGAATCTGCTACAGTACCGAATCTGATACAAAATCTGACATTCTGATCAGATTGTTGTGATTTTTCATCTTAGATTTGTGTAATACATAATCTTTACCGAATCTACCTCATTTTCAAGATGTCTACTCAAGATACTTTGATCATTGGATCAGATTACTGTCCTCCAGTGTTGTTTGATGGCAAGTACACTCAGTGGCTTCACCGTATCACTCAGTACATAGACTATAAGGGTGAGAAAGCAAAGTACATTTGGGCTTCTCTGAGAGATGGTCCAGTTATTGATTATCATCCGCATACTGGTATGCCAATTCCAGTCTATGAACTTTCTGGTGATAAGCGTGAGAGAGCTCAGGGTGACATAGAGGCAAAGAATATTGTTATGCAAGTTATCCCGTATGAATTGTTTGAAAATGTTGATAGCAACACAACAGCAAAAGATATATGGGATGAGATCAAACGACAGCAAGAAGGTTATGACATGTCAGATGTTACTAAATTGAATAAGGCTCTGGGATTCTATGAAGATTTCAAGCAGGAAACTGATGAACCACTCAAGGATACCTATCGTCGTTTCAATGGTGTTCTCAACGAGTTGAAAAGGTGCAAGATCATAAAAGTTAATGCTGAAGTCAACATGAAGTTTCTCAAAAAGCTCAATGCTGATTGGCTTCCTTATGGAACCATTGTTCGATCTACAAAAGAGATTGACAAGTTGACTATTCATGAGCTTGTTGGAGTTCTTATGCATTACCAACCTGAAGTGTCTAAACTTCAAGAAGGAAGCAAAGAGTCTTCTCCGGGCGATCCACTTGCCCTAATTGCCAAAAAGAAGAGCAAATCGTTGACGTCTTCCAAAAGCTTGTCCAAGAAAGTGCTTGTAGAAGAATCAACTGATTCGGAAGATTTGAATCTTTCTGATGTTGATGATTCTCACCTTGAATTAGTCAAGATGGCAGCCATGTTCACAAAAGCCTTAAACAAACACAAGTTTAAAGGCAAATCAAGCAATCAACGCAAAAACTCGTCATCTTCCTCGTACTACAAGAAAGCTGATCAATCTAAACAACAACGTGCTGATGATTCCAAGAAGGAAGATTCAATTTGTTTCAATTGTGGCAAAGCTGGTCATTACTCTCGTGAGTGCGAGATGCCTAAGAAGAAGGACGCAGCTTACTACAAGAAGAAAATGTTGATGGCTAAGATTGTGGAAGCTGGGGGAGAGCTAACACCGGGTGATGATACTTGGTTTAACTGGACTGACGATTCAGATTCAGAGGTGGAACATGGAAATGTTTGCAAGGTGACAAAGCTCATCAAAGCTAAGGAAGCAATGGAGAATTCTGACTCAACATCCGATGATGATGAGGTACAATCAACTGAATTCTCACCTGATTTTATAAAAATGCAAAATCACTTGATGAAGAATCTGGTCTCAATGTCAAAAGAAGTCAAAGGCTTAAAATCTGAAAACAAGGTTTTAAAAGATAAAATCAAAATGAATGAGACCAGACCTTCCTCGTCCAAATTGCAAACGGATGTGCAACGATTGACTCTCCAACTCAACTCTACGGAAACTGAGTTGGAAGATCTAAAAAAGATAATTCATCCGATTAAAGTTGAAAAAACTGATTATCGTTTAAAATCGGAACGACTTGCAGAAAAAGTTCAATTTTTAGAAAAAGACCTTTCTGATTTGAAAAACCAACATGAACCCACACTTTCAAAACTAAACAAGAAAATCGTTCAATTGGAAAACACCATAATTGAAAAGAACAATGAAATTTCTTTATTGTCAAAAGAATCTTTTCAAATGAAAGCACAACTTCTCGATATGAGAAAAACTCTATCGAACAGAGCAATCCAAAGCTATCATGGATATGGAACTTTCAAAACAAACGATTTTCATGAATAGACCAAAAACGATTCATGGTGAAAAGTGGGGGTTGGGTTATGAAGATCCGAAAATTTTGGAAGATGCTTCCAAAAAGATTCCAGGATTATATCATTCTGATTATTTTCAAGCCGGTTTACCATCGCATTTTGTACATACTTCTGATGCTGATTTTGATGATATTATTGTGAATCGTAAATCTAGGAAATACCATCAAATTAGCTTAATGTATGAAAAAATCAATGCTAAGATAGGTAAATCAAATCCTGATTTCTTGAAAAATCTTGTTGAAACTGAAAAGAACATGCAACGTGAAGATTATGTGCCTAAGCGTAGACTGGTTTATATCCCAACACTCATGCTAGAGAAATACATTTTAATGCTTGAGAATGAAGTGTTTAACAAACCTAGTTCTAGCATTACTGCAATAGATGAGGTGTTTGATGAACCAATTTTTGATGTGAAACCAATTCTACCAACTTTACCTGCATGTCCAGATGATGTTTTCCATGAAGACCTAGCACATGAACTAACTGTCTTCTTTGAGACAGATTCTCTAGGTCAAAATTCTTTAGATGAAAAAGTAGAACCTCGGAATGAACCGAACATTGAACCTTTGATAGATTTTGAAAGTCAACTTGATCCTTTGCATGATTATTACTTGCATTTACCTGCTGTACGTGGTTTGAATCGTATAGTAGCTCAACTTGAACAGGAGAATATTGACTTGCAACTTAAGTGCCAATCATTAGAACAAATGCTTGCTTTGTGTGATAAATTGCCTTCACTGCCAAAGAAAGAATGTACTTATGCTTTTAAGGAGGGTAAAGTGATAGTTTCTGCTGAAGAATTATTTCTTGAGATTAAAAGCTTAAAACAAAAGATAATTCAACTGAAACAGGCTAACACACTTAAGCAAACGTCTAATGTTGCAACCAATGTGCTTGAATGTACTGGTAGGATTACTAAGAAGGGGAAGGGAACAACAACATCTAAGGATGTAAAACCCATTACTATTCTTAAAAATCCTCTACGTTCTCAGTTTGGCAATCATGGTTCGAAAGTTGTTTCTACAACTAAGTATATTGTTAAAAAGGTTCATTCTCCAAATGGTTCTGTGTGAACTGAAAAGATTCCTATGATTCCTATGACAAAAACTTCAAAAGTGAGTCTTTTAAAGAAATCAGTTAAGTCCACAACACACACAAGTTCTAAACCTGATTTAAGTGAGTATGATGCAAAAGAACGTACAATCAAATTGGAAATTCTGCAAAATCAGTCATCTCATGTGTCAACTGAAAAGTTTGGACGTCTAACTAACAAAGGTGTTTTTCGTATCACAGGTGTAATGACCCGGAATTTTCCGACCAAATTATACTTATGAGATTAATATTTACATAAATTAAACCATACCAACATGATAAGCAATCCAAATTGTTGAGACTTGTGTTTTTGAAAAGAGTTTTACACAACGTTTGACCGTCCAATATGACCGATGATATCACGAACTATATAACATACGATAATTATATGTTTGTGTATATATATGTATTTATATATATTTAACACGATCTAAGGATGGTTTAACATCTCATTGTGTACTAATGACAATGAGTTATAAGTATATTTTGAAATTACTAACTTAAGTTTTCAAAACGATAACTATACGTAACATTCTTTGATATATATACTTATAATCTATAATGCTTATATATGTATCGTATATATAATGTATTTAATCACTTTTTAAGGACTTAAATACATAAAAAAAATATAAGTATATTCACAAAAGATAGCTATATTTGAATTCTCGTTCTGTTTCCTCAAGATTTCTATACGTATATCTAGGGTATATGTACCCGTATCATACCCAGCTTCTATACGTATTTACTATTGATATATACACATCAAATCAACATCCTAATCAACATTATTACTGCCCTAGATATGAGGTAACTAGAATTTGTCAAGTGGTATGAATTATTAGTAAGAAAACAAAATTAGGAATCCTTTTCTTTCTTTATAAACTAAAAACGTTTTTATAAATGAACACCATTTCTTCACTCCATTTTCTCATACCTACACCCTCATTTCTCTCTCAAAATACTCTTAACTTCATACTTGATCATCTCCAAGCATTTTCCCCATCATTTAGCTTCAATTACAAGCCTTAAATACCATAATAAAACTCTTTCAAGAACACATCAAAATAACCACCCATTTGAAGAAGTTTACTTCCAACCTTTTGATCTAACTCCACCACTCTTTGATTCCAAAATTATTTCTTATCTTTTGCAGTAACTTTGTCCAAGTAACTTGAGGTAGTAACCTTGTTCATAATCTTATTCAATTCATATTCATATAGCTATCTTATTTTGTGGTATAAAATTTTAACAACAAGAACATAGTTTGAATGATTTCAAACTTGTTCGCAAACTAAATAGATCCTTCTAACTTGACTTTTAAAACACTTCAAGACCTGTAATATATCATAATGATATGCTAACCTAACAAGATATAACTTGGTTTTACAAAGAACATCTTAAAAATTGAATCTACGTCGTCGGAGTGCAACCGGGGGCTGTTTTGGGTCGGATAATTAAAAACCATCTTGAACTTTGAATTGGAAGTTCATGTTCTGGAAAAATGATATTTCTTATGAATATGTTAACACATAAAAATTTCATGGTTTAACTCAAAGTGTAAGTATTTTTATAAAAATGATCATTAAATGTTGTTTTTATGATGGAAGATGATCACTTTCATAAGTTTCACCAAAGTTTGACCTATAACCTATGATTTCGAATACAAACTAAGGTATTTTCAGTTCATATTCTTAAAATTTGACTCGATCCAAGGAAGTGGCAAGTTGAACCAATAAAAACGGAGTTATAATGAAGAAACTACGACTAAAACAAGATTGGGTATCCGAAGCTAGTTTAGCTACGAAAATATTTGGAGAAAAAGTAAATTAATCATATCTTTCCTAATTAATATGATATTTTATATATAATTACTTATAATTTGATTTTATATATTTCAGGACCACCCGTAAACAACACGAGAAGATTAATCATAAGACCTCATGATTGTACGCAACACGTCATTTGACAACACGGTACTTTATGTACGCAACATGTAACGACCCTGGTTTTACCAACGTTATTTATTAATAATTATTATTATTAATACGTGTGATTAAACGAATGTATGTTATTACATTTACATATTGCTTTGATTGCCCGTACTTGAACTTTAAATGCCCGAAACGTCTTTGTGACACCCGGAACTTGCACGAATAATATTTTAAGATATTATTTACATTCATGATTAATTTTATTAATCATTTTAATTAACTAAGGCTTTTAGTTAGTTACTTGGGCTTAAGATGGACTTTTAGTGGACTTACATGTTACTTGCTTACAACTTGGGCTTTATACATGTACATGGACTTATGAGAGCCCACCCTACTTATTAGTTGGACTTAATTAGCCATTAAGACTTGCAAGTATCAACCTTAGTGTAACTAGTTAGTTAACTTTGCTTGGAATCTAATTACTTGTTGTTCCCATGCATATACCCCATAATAACCAACTTTGTAAGACTTTACATGCATGAAACTAGTGGGTAAAACTCTCCTCCTTCCCCCTTGGCAAAACCGTCGGCTCTCCTTGTGTAGGAGGGAGTTGTTTCAATTTTTTTTTTGTATTACTTCTAGTACTTGTTCACTTCACTTCTCATATACACTCTTACTTGCAAAAATCTCTCAAACTTTTCTCTCTTTTCTTTGTAAGTTACAAGTTCTTCTTTCTTTCTTTTTCTTTTAAAACCGTGGCCTTAGCCACATATATCATCATCAATCTTTATTGTTATTACTTATTCTAGTTTAAGATTAATTACTTGTCTTGTTACTTGTTATTATCTACTCATTTACTTGTCTTTCTTTACTAAGTTTCAAGGAACAAACTTACTAGTTGTTTTCTTCATTATATCTTGTATGTAACAAGAACACAAGAACTAAACTTACTAGTTTATGTTCTACATATTTTGTTTCAAAAGAATACAAGTTCATGTGTTGATTAAAAGAATCATACTTGGAGTTCATGGAGTAAACTTTCAAGTTTACTTTCTAAAGATCAAACTTTGGTTTGGATCTTTAAAGTATGAACAACCATGAACCTTTCTTGTTTATTTAAGTTTACTACTTCATATTATGCACCTTGTTTACTTGTTTGTTGGTTGTTGGTCAAGACCTACAAGTTAGTCTTGATCTCATTTCTCTTGAACAAAAGTTAAACACTATTTAAGTTTCAAGAACAAAGAAGTATAACTTACTAGTTATGACTTCATAAACTTATAAAGGATCTAAGTTATCTAGCTTATGGTCTTCTAAATTTGTCATAAACAAAAGCTATTAAGCTTACATACACTTTACTAGTTGTTGATTTAAGTTTATAACTTGTTTTTACTACTAAAGTCCATGTAAGTGTTGAAACTAAGCTTTGATGTAACCTTGGTTCATCAACACACTTACAACACTTGCACTTGAGTTATGATGGACAAACCTTGGTCAAAATGATGTTAACACATCAACGAGTTGTACACTTGAAGCTATACGCATCAAGGATGAGAACCGTGATGAACATCAAGCACCGAGACAACCGGAACTCTCCAAAACCCACTGTTCTGTCCAAAACCTACTGACCTGATGTTTCTGGAACAGACCAGTAGACCTGGGCTGTTCTAACCTTGATTTTTAGATAGAACTTTTCGAGTAGATAACTTTTCATATAGGACTCGTCTTAATCCGAGTTACGGTTTAGGATTTATGGCCCTCCGATCGTTACCATGTCCTTTAACGTTGTGCAGAAATTTCTGACCTACTCGCACTTAGACCGTCGCCACGGTCAAACCAAGACGAGTTTGCTTCTGTAAATTTTACCACACTTAAGGGACTCATAGACGGAGCCATGACCACTGGTCTCACCTTAATTCAGTAAGGGTAGAGGCCGTGGTGACTGACCGAAGTCAGCCTTTGTTTTAAACGACTTTCATAAACGAGTCTTACTTGTTACCTTTTGTTTAATGATGATTGATGATGACCCTTATGACCTTAATTACGTACTTGTAAACCTTTTGAGACGACTTATTGACTTAGTGCTATTTGACTTAGGTTGAGGACGTTTGGACCGTTACTTGCACACCACTTTCCGACTACTACCTTACCATTACTGCTAATCATTGTGAGTTATAGCATTCCCTTTTTACTTTAACTTATTTTGGGAACTGAGAATACATGCGGATTTTTGTGTTTTACATACTAGGCACGAGTACTTAAACTTTATATATGTGTGGGTTATATAACGGCAGAAACATTCCCTTTAGCTCGGTAACGTTTAATCATTGGTTTTTGAACCGTGAACGCGAATCTTAGATATGGATCCATAGGGTTTGACATCCCCACTCGGGCTAGTAGCGCTAGCATTTAACGAGTGTTTAATACTTCGAGGTTATACGCACTTGCCAAGTGCACTTTAAGGGGGTACATTAAACGTTAAGTTAGTTACCGGGTGCCCACGGTTAAGCATATACTTTTACATACTTTTGAAACGCTCGTTGTAGCACTGAAATCTCGTGGCCTACTTACATTACTGTTATACTTAAACTATAGCTCACCAACCTTTGTGTTGACCTTTTTAAGCATGTATTTTCTCAGGTGCTTGAAGTCGCTTCCGCTATCTTACTAGTCGTGCTGTAGAACCCGCTGCCTAGAGTTGTTATCGCATGACTACTTATGTTGCATTCAAACTTTTTACTTATGAACTTATGTTATGTAACGACCATTATGGTCACGTACACTTATTTAATGCTTCTACTTAGCGAAGCATACTTTTGATTTGTAAAACAATTGACGTATGTTATGACGTCACTTTTATTTATAAATGTAAACTCTGTTTTGAAAACGCATATAGTACTTAACCTTGTAATGATCCTGTTGTTGATGGTCCGTACATGATGATTTTGTACGGGGCGTCACATTTGGTATCAGAGCATTGGTTGTAGGGAATTAGGATGCATTAGTGAGTCTAAGACCGACCCGAGTAGGATTCACTAATAGGGCTAATCTACAACTTGTTAGTTTACTTGTTACCGCTGAACTTACTGCATGCTGCTGCTTACTGTTACTGCTATATGCCGTTTGCTACTACGTGATTTCACTACTGCATGCTATTACTTGCTTTCGATTGCATGCTAGTTTCGTACGATTACTGATATTGCCATGCTACTTATTGTTATACATGAATTAAACTGTTGGCCTATTATTTGCTTGCTTTATGACATACTGACATGGAAAATTTATTTTTCCTTGTTCAGATGTCGGACGTTCCACCTACTGACATCCCGAGCGGCTCAGGCCCCGTTGTTCCTCCCACTGCTGCACCTGTTGCTGCTGCTGCTGCTGCTGCTGACATTCCGGCCCCGACACCCACTGGCGACCCCGGCGCCTCTAGTTCTGGAGCTAGCTCTAGTGTGCCTATCCCGGCGTCTTCTTCCAGACCCCTGAGGCAACTGGCTCGCATTGGTGGCATGGAGATCCCCGCGGAGTTCGGGGAAGGTCCCTTCCGTAACCACTGGGGCACACCTTGCCGACGCACTGCCGACGGCCGCTTAGCCGTGATTACGCCAGGCCGACACCGACAGATGTTGGCCGCTTTCGGATACGTTGAGCCACCCGCGCCACCACCGCATGATTCAGACGACGGTTCTTCCACCGATGCTTCTTCAGACGACACCTCATCTGACGACTCCAGTGATGAGGAGGATCCCGCTGACCGACCGATTCAGGCACCTTCTACCCCGCCGAAGAAGCGGTATCGCTTCGCTGGCATAATTCCTGGTCGTACTGTCACTGACGCTTATGGTCGGCGTCGTAGGATCACTGCTCGTAAACGACTGGTGCCGTACCCCGCCGACCCACTGATATTACCGTCTCCACCCAGAGCCGGACCATCCACTTCAGCACCACCGGCTCCACCTGCACCGCCAGCACCACCTGCCCCACCATCTTCCTCTAATGAGGAAATGAGGCGGGAGATTGAGGTTCTCCAGACTCGAGTTACTGAGCTCGAGGAGCAGATGACTCATGTTTTGGACATCTTGTACCCACCATCGCCGTAGGACTTTGTACTAGATTCTGTATTGTAATCTCTTTTTGTAATTTCATATTTCACTTATGTAATGTACGAACTTATTGTAATGTATGAACTTATTATCATTAATGAATGGAATTTGTGTTGCTTACTTCTTGCGCAAGTGTTCTATTTACGTTATCATATCATGGTTTTGTGGTACTTATATATGCTTGCATTACTTAATCAACATGTGTTGTGCTGTTTTCATGTTGGTTGTTATATACTATATTATTATTATTTGCATAATGGATTTTGACTTGAGTCAAAATGTTTGTATAGAACATCATGGCCAACGGGAGATCTATCCCCACCGCGGCACAAATTGAAGAAATGATTAACGAGCGAGTCGCTGCTGCACTAGCTGAAAGACAACCCCAAGTTCCACCACCACCACCTGTCGATCCACCTATCGTCCGAGATGGGTGTACTTACAAGGAATTCCAAAACTGCAAGCCACACTACTTCAGTGGCACTGAGGGACCCGTCGGTCTCACCAGATGGTTCGAAAAGTTGGAATCGGTATTCAGGGTTAGCAATTGTTCTGAGGCTAACAAAACGAAATTTGCATCTTGCACGCTGTCTGATGGCGCGCTCACATGGTGGAATACCATGGCCCAAGCGAAAGGAATTGATGAGGCGTATGCTACGCCTTGGGAAGAATTTAAATGTGCTATGATCGAGGAATACTGTCCGAGAACCGAGATTCAAAAGATGGAAATCGAATTTATGCAATTGAAGACCGTAGGGAACGACCTTAACAGCTACAACCGTAGGTTTTTGGAATTGGCTCTTATGTGTCCAACCATGGTCACCCCCGAATTTAAGCGTTTGGAGAAATACTTCTCGGGACTTCCTAAGTCCATCAAGGGTAATGTTACCTCATCCAAGCCACCAAGTGTTCCCGAAGCAATGCGCATGGCGCATACTCTCTTAAATCAAATCATCCTGGACGAGCCGGAGAAGGCTAAGTTTGAAACTGTTAGTGGTGAAAAGAGGAAATGGGACAACAACCACAACAACAACAGGGGTAGGAACTATGATCAAAACCCGGCGAAACGACATGAAGGGTTCAGGCAAAACAACAACATGCACAACAACAACACCAACCCCAACAACAACAACCGCACCAATCCGAACTACAAAGGAACCTTACCACAATGCAATAGGTGCTACAAGCACCACACTGGGTATTGCAATGTTATCTGTGAGAAGTGCCAACGATCTGGACATGTTGGCAAGGATTGCAAGGTTACCACTTTGAATGTGAAGCCAAACCACAACAACAATGGGCCTAAGAAGTGTTATGAATGTGGAAAGACGGGCCATTTCAGAAACGAGTGTCCTAACAAGCGTAAGGATGGCGGACCACCACGTGCTAGAGCCTTCAACGTTAATGCAAGGGACGCTCGCGACAACCCCGACTTGGTGACAGGTATATTCAAGATCAACAATCTTTTAGCTTCTGTCCTATTTGATACTGGTGCCGATAGGAGCTATGTGTGTAGACATTTTTGTGATAAGTTAGATTGGTCGTTAGTTCCTTTGAAGGAAAGTATGCTTGTCGAGGTCGCAAATGGAAAACTTGAAAAGGTTGACCATATTAGTCGTGGAGCTATTATCAACATAGCTGGTGCAGATTTCGAAATTGATTTGATACCTATCAAACTGGGAAGTTTTGACGCGATCGTCGGTATGGATTGGTTGAGCAAGATAAAGGCCGATGTTATCTGTGGAGATAAAGCACTTCGCATACCACAAGGAGATGGTGAACCACTGGTTATCTATGGAGAGAGATGTACCTCGAAGTTGAACCTCATTAGTTGCGTGAAAGCACAAAAGATTATGAAGAAGGGACGCTTTGCTGTCCTAGCACATGTGAAAGCGGTAGAAACTGAGGTGAAGAACGTGAACGACGTTCGAATTGCGAACGAATTTTCTGATGTCTTCCCAGAGGAGTTGCCTGGATTACCGCCGCAGAGAGCAGTAGAGTTTCAGATTGACTTAGTGCCAGGAGCTGCACCTGTAGCTCGCGCACCTTATAGACTCGCACCTTCCGAGATGCAAGAATTACAGAGTCAACTACAAGAGCTATTAGATCGAGGGTTTATCCAACCAAGCTTCTCGCCTTGGGGCGCACCTGTGTTGTTTGTAAAGAAGAAGGATGGATCCTTCCGTATGTGTATCGACTACCGTGAGCTCAACAAATTGACAATCAAGAATCGATATCCTCTTCCACGAATTGATGACCTTTTTGATCAACTACAAGGATCGAGCGTTTATTCAAAGATCGATTTGCGATCCGGATATCACCAGCTGAGGGTGAAGGAAAGTGACGTGATGAAAACTGCATTCAGGACCCGTTATGGTCATTATGAGTTCCTCGTGATGCCATTCGGTTTGACAAATGCCCCTGCCGTGTTCATGGATCTCATGAATCGTGTCTGCAAGCCTTACTTGGATAAGTTTGTTATCGTCTTCATAGATGATATCCTCATCTACTCTAAGAGCGAAGAAGAACATGAGCAACACCTTCGGCTAGTGCTTGAACTCTTAAGACAAGAGCAACTTTACGCCAAATTCTCCAAGTGCGAATTTTGGTTGAAGGAAGTACAGTTTTTGGGTCATGTTGTGAGCGACCAGGGTATCAAAGTTGATCCCGCCAAGATTGAAGCCATCAGCAAGTGGGAGACCCCCACTACTCCAACGCATATTCGCCAATTTCTAGGTCTCGCCGGTTATTATCGAAGGTTTATCGAAGGATTTTCTCTGATTGCGCGTCCTTTGACCGCACTGACTCACAAGGGCAAGAAGTTCATTTGGGAACCCACACAAGAATCAGCATTCCAAACTTTGAAGAAGAAGTTAACCTCCGCACCTATCCTATCACTTCCTGAAGGCAGTAACGACTTTGTTGTTTATTGCGATGCATCGAAGAGTGGTTTTGGTTGTGTACTGATGCAACGATCAAAGGTTATTGCCTATGCCTCCCGCCAATTGAAGATTCACGAGCGGAACTACACTACACATGATCTTGAACTTGGAGCCGTTGTCTTTGCACTCAAATTGTGGAGACATTATTTGTATGGAACTAAGAGCACTATCTTCACCGATCACAAGAGTCTCCAGCACATATTCGATCAGAAGCAATTGAATATGAGACAGCGTCGATGGATCGAGACGCTCAACGACTACGATTGTGAACTCCGTTATCACCCTGGCAAGGCCAATGTTGTAGCTGACGCTTTAAGCCGAAAGGAGAGGACGGCACCTCTCCGTGTTAGGGCTCTGAACATCACCATCCATTCGAACCTCAACAACCAGATCAGAGTAGCCCAAGTTGAGGCTCTCAAGGAGGAGAACATATCTCACGAGCATTTGAACATACTTGTCTCTCGATTCGAGGTTAGAGAGTCTGGACTCCGATGTTATGCCGGAAGAATTTGGGTACCTTACTATGGAGATCTACGAAGCCTGATACTTGATGAAGCACACAAATCGAGATATTCGATTCACCCCGGTGCAGGTAAGATGTACCACGACCTTAAAGAACAGTATTGGTGGCCGAATCTTAAGAAGGACGTTGCGACTTATGTTGGCAGGTGTTTGACTTGCTCGAAGGTTAAAGCCGAACATCAGAGACCTTCTGGGTTACTTCAACAGCAGGAAATCCCACAATGGAAGTGGGAAAGGATCACAATGGATTTCATTACTAAGCTGCCGAAGACGGTGGGCGGATGCGATACTATTTGGGTTATTGTTGACCGCCTCACCAAATCTGCACACTTCCTAGCGATGAAGGAAACTGATACAATGGAAAGACTTGCTCAGCTGTACATCAAAGAGGTTGTATCTCGTCATGGTGTACCTTTATCAATCATCTCCGATCGCGATCCCCGTTTTGCTTCCAGATTTTGGCGTTCTTTGCAAGAAGCCATGGGAACTCGTCTTGACATGAGTACTGCTTATCATCCTCAGACTGACGGGCAAAGTGAGCGAACGATTCAGACCTTGGAGGACATGCTGCGTGCATGTGTCATTGATTTTGGAAAGGCCTGGGAAAGGCATTTGCCACTCGCCGAATTCTCGTACAACAACAGTTATCACTCAAGCATTAATGCTGCACCTTTTGAAGCATTGTATGGTCGTAAGTGCCGATCTCCTATTTGTTGGGCCGAAGTAGGTGAAAAGCAAATCACCGGACCCGAGGTAGTTCACGAAACCACGGAGAAGATTGCTCAGATCCAAGCTAGACTTAAGACTGCCCGTGATCGCCAAAAGAGCTATGCCGATCTTAAACGGAAAGACTTTGAATTTAATGTTGGTGATCGTGTAATGTTGAAGGTTGCACCTTGGAAAGGTGTGATCCGTTTTGGAAAACGTGGAAAGTTGAACCCACGATACATTGGTCCTTTCGAGATCTTGGAACGTGTTGGACCAGTTGCTTACCGTTTAGATCTACCAGCGCAATTGAGCTCAGTTCATCCTACCTTCCATGTGTCAAACTTGAAGAAGTGTCTTGCTGCACCCGAACTCATCATACCTTTGGAAGAACTTACTATTGATGACAAACTCCACTTTGTGGAGGAACCTGTTGAGATTATGGATCGTGAGATCAAAACTTTGAAACGCAACAAGATTCCGATTGTACGAGTACGATGGAATGCCAAACGAGGACCTGAGTTTACTTGGGAACGAGAGGATCAAATGATGCGGAAATATCCTCACCTTTTCCCGACTCCTCCATCTACTTCAGCTTAAAATTTCGGGACGAAATTTTCTTTAACAGGTGGGTAATGTAACGACCCTGGTTTTACCAACGTTATTTATTAATAATTATTATTATTAATACGTGTGATTAAACGAATGTATGTTATTACATTTACATATTGCTTTGATTGCCCGTACTTGAACTTTAAATGCCCGAAACGTCTTTGTGACACCCGGAACTTGCACGAATAATATTTTAAGATATTATTTACATTCATGATTAATTTTATTAATCATTTTAATTAACTAAGGCTTTTAGTTAGTTACTTGGGCTTAAGATGGACTTTTAGTGGACTTACATGTTACTTGCTTACAACTTGGGCTTTATACATGTACATGGACTTATGAGAGCCCACCCTACTTATTAGTTGGACTTAATTAGCCATTAAGACTTGCAAGTATCAACCTTAGTGTAACTAGTTAGTTAACTTTGCTTGGAATCTAATTACTTGTTGTTCCCATGCATATACCCCATAATAACCAACTTTGTAAGACTTTACATGCATGAAACTAGTGGGTAAAACTCTCCTCCTTCCCCCTTGGCAAAACCGTCGGCTCTCCTTGTGTAGGAGGGAGTTGTTTCAATTTTTTTTTTGTATTACTTCTAGTACTTGTTCACTTCACTTCTCATATACACTCTTACTTGCAAAAATCTCTCAAACTTTTCTCTCTTTTCTTTGTAAGTTACAAGTTCTTCTTTCTTTCTTTTTCTTTTAAAACCGTGGCCTTAGCCACATATATCATCATCAATCTTTATTGTTATTACTTATTCTAGTTTAAGATTAATTACTTGTCTTGTTACTTGTTATTATCTACTCATTTACTTGTCTTTCTTTACTAAGTTTCAAGGAACAAACTTACTAGTTGTTTTCTTCATTATATCTTGTATGTAACAAGAACACAAGAACTAAACTTACTAGTTTATGTTCTACATATTTTGTTTCAAAAGAATACAAGTTCATGTGTTGATTAAAAGAATCATACTTGGAGTTCATGGAGTAAACTTTCAAGTTTACTTTCTAAAGATCAAACTTTGGTTTGGATCTTTAAAGTATGAACAACCATGAACCTTTCTTGTTTATTTAAGTTTACTACTTCATATTATGCACCTTGTTTACTTGTTTGTTGGTTGTTGGTCAAGACCTACAAGTTAGTCTTGATCTCATTTCTCTTGAACAAAAGTTAAACACTATTTAAGTTTCAAGAACAAAGAAGTATAACTTACTAGTTATGACTTCATAAACTTATAAAGGATCTAAGTTATCTAGCTTATGGTCTTCTAAATTTGTCATAAACAAAAGCTATTAAGCTTACATACACTTTACTAGTTGTTGATTTAAGTTTATAACTTGTTTTTACTACTAAAGTCCATGTAAGTGTTGAAACTAAGCTTTGATGTAACCTTGGTTCATCAACACACTTACAACACTTGCACTTGAGTTATGATGGACAAACCTTGGTCAAAATGATATTAACACATCAACGAGTTGTACACTTGAAGCTATACGCATCAAGGATGAGAACCGTGATGAACATCAAGCACCGAGACAACCGGAACTCTCCAAAACCCACTGTTCTGTCCAAAACCTACTGACCTGATGTTTCTGGAACAGACCAGTAGACCTGGGCTGTTCTAACCTTGATTTTTAGATAGAACTTTTCGAGTAGATAACTTTTCATATAGGACTCGTCTTAATCCGAGTTACGGTTTAGGATTTATGGCCCTCCGATCGTTACCATGTCCTTTAACGTTGTGCAGAAATTTCTGACCTACTCGCACTTAGACCGTCGCCACGGTCAAACCAAGACGAGTTTGCTTCTGTAAATTTTACCACACTTAAGGGACTCATAGACGGAGCCATGACCACTGGTCTCACCTTAATTCAGTAAGGGTAGAGGCCGTGGTGACTGACCGAATTCAGCCTTTGTTTTAAACGACTTTCATAAACGAGTCTTACTTGTTACCTTTTGTTTAATGATGATTGATGATGACCCTTATGACCTTAATTACGTACTTGTAAACCTTTTGAGACGACTTATTGACTTAGTGCTATTTGACTTAGGTTGAGGACGTTTGGACCGTTACTTGCACACCACTTTCCGACTACTACCTTACCATTACTGCTAATCATTGTGAGTTATAGCATTCTCTTTTTACTTTAACTTATTTTGGGAACTGAGAATACATGCGGATTTTTGTGTTTTACATACTAGGCACGAGTACTTAAACTTTATATATGTGTGGGTTATATAACGGCAGAAACATTCCCTTTAGCTCGGTAACGTTTAATCATTGGTTTTTGAACCGTGAACGCGAATCTTAGATATGGATCCATAGGGTTTGACATCCCCACTCGGGCTAGTAGCGCTAGCATTTAACGAGTGTTTAATACTTCGAGGTTATACGCACTTGCCAAGTGCACTTTAAGGGGGTACATTAAACGTTAAGTTAGTTACCGGGTGCCCACGGTTAAGCATATACTTTTACATACTTTTGAAACGCTCGTTGTAGCACTGAAATCTCGTGGCCTACTTACATTACTGTTATACTTAAACTATAGCTCACCAACCTTTGTGTTGACCTTTTTAAGCATGTATTTTCTCAGGTGCTTGAAGTCGCTTCCGCTATCTTACTAGTCATGCTGTAGAACCCGCTGCCTAGAGTTGTTATCGCATGACTACTTATGTTGCATTCAAACTTTTTACTTATGAACTTATGTTATGTAACGACCATTATGGTCACGTACACTTATTTAATGCTTCTACTTAGCGAAGCATACTTTTGATTTGTAAAACAATTGACGTATGTTATGACGTCACTTTTATTTATAAATGTAAACTCTGTTTTGAAAACGCATATAGTACTTAACCTTGTAATGATCCTGTTGTTGATGGTCCGTACATGATGATTTTGTACGGGGCGTCACACAACACGTCATTTGACAACATGGTACCATGGGTTGAGATTAATTCTGATCAATACGAATACGATGGGGTCTTTATTTATTTTATTTAAACAACTAATTGTGGACCACTAACATAGGACTGCTAACTACGGACTAAGAAAATATTAAAAGTATTAAAAGTATATATATATGTAACGATTACTTAAAAAGAAAATATGTTGATATATTATATATATGGTTAGGTTCGTGATATCTATCGGAGACCAAGTCGAATTAAATACCTTCAAGGCAAAATGTGAGTTTCATTTGCTCCCTTTTATATATATTTTTGGGACTGAGAATACATGCGCTGTTTTTATAAATGTTTTACGAAATAGACACAAGTACTAAAACTAATTCTACGTGGGTTTAAACCAGAAATATTCCCTTAGCTTGGTAACATTAAACTACTTGTCTATGTACGGTAGGCGCGAATCCTAAAGATAGATCTATTGGGCCTGACAAACCCCATCCTGACTATGGGATGCTTTAGTACTTCGAGGTTATTTTAAACACACCTGATCTGGTGTACTTCAGAGGGTAAAACATGAACGTTAAGGCTTGTTACTGGGTGCCTACAACTTATAGAATACTTTTATACACTTGTGAGTGTACATATATTTATAAACGGAAATCTTGTGGTCTATTAATATATTGAAATGATTGTTATGATAAACCTATGAACTCACCAACCTTTTGGTTGACACTTTAAAGCATGTTTATTCTCAGGTATTAAAGAAATCTTCCGCTGTGCATTAGCTCATTTTAAGGATATTACTTGGAGTCATTCATGGCATATTTTGAAAGATGTTGCATTCGAGTCATTGAGTTCATCAAGATTATTATTAAGCCAATTATAGTTGGATGTATTATGAAATGGTGTGCATGCTGTCAACTTTCGTTGTAAAGAAAGTTTGTCTTTTAAAAACGAATGCAATGTTTGTAAAATGTATCATATAGAGGTCAAATACCTCGCGATGTAATCAACTATTGTGAATCGTTTATAATGTATATGAACGGGTCCTTTCAGTTGGTATCAGAGCGGTGGTCGTAGCGAACCAGGTCTTGTATTAGTGTGTCTAACTAGTAGTTGTTAGGATGCATTAATGAGTCTGGACTTCGACCGTGTCTACATGTCAAAAGTTTTGCTTATCATTTCTAGTCGGAAATCATATGCTTATCATCCTTAGGAAATTACCTGCTTATCATTCATAAGTCTAGACACGTTTTACTATATTTACTGCATTGATAGTGTATAGACGAATTCTTATCTTAGCATATCTGTTATTGCGAACTTTGACTGATATCTTTTCAAAGATTCTCCGTAATTTACGGGATTTTGGTATTATATATACATATGTAAATTATGTATTGAAGAGTACCAAATCTAACTCCTATAATCTATTCCATACCAAAAATTCATTTTTCCCATTATACAAGATGGATTCCGCATCTAGTTCGAATTCTTCAGATTCCGACAGTTATGCCGATATGGATTTCCATTCGAGCTCCGAAAGCAGCGTCACCGGAATGGATCAACCAATTTCCCATCATCTATTCTGGATGAATTGGGGATGGGTTCGTAATATACTAAATCACTGGAGACAAGAAGAAGGTGATCCATTTCATCCACCAAATTGCCCTCTTGGCGATGAACCTGAAGCACTTACCGGCGAACCTATTCGAAACACCATTTTCTCTCTCATTTCTAGAGTATCTCGTCACGATTATATACTATCCCATATTACAAATCTTGTTCATTCACTCACTCCAACCGCCAATCATCCCGGTGTACTAGCAGAAGTTAACGAACTTTGCACTCGCGTGACGGCTTTGGAGAACATGGTGCGAAGGTTGCAAACACCAGCAGCAGCAGCACCAGCAGCATAATCAGCACCACCATCAATAACATCAACAATACCATCATCACCACTAACAAACAACATCCGCATCACACGTCTCGACATCATAATCTGTCCCACAAACATCAACATCATATGCACCATAGATACCAAGGAGTACCAACAATAATGAACGATGAAGTATTGATCCATAACTTCATTGATATTCTGCGAAGAATATGTGGTTTCAAAAAGTTTTAGAGATTTCTTATTCTAGCTCAAACCGAAAAGCAAATGAGATTAATATCATATTAACTCATTAAATTCATGATTTCATCTGAAGAAAATATATATGTATATATGTTTTCATAAAGATTGTAATTAAAAGTTCTTTTGTACAAAAAATTAATGGTGAAATTTTTTTTTAACGGGTAGGTAATACCCGAGGAATAATTAGATTTCATCTTAATAAGTTACATTGTACATTCGTCGAAGCTGATTCAATAGTCATTTACTATCCTACTTACAACCACCAATATATGTATCCGTTCACCGCAGAATAACCATTTTCATTCAATTTCATATTTGGATTTTGACTTCCCAGAATCCAACAAGTGGCATATGAAGAAAACCTATGACAAAATAAAATCTGTTAGAAACAAACAAATTAACTATGAAAAATTTTGTTAAGAATCCACGCTAACTGTTCCAGCTAACTGTTCCTAGCTAACTGATTACATTTTATTTATCGCAGTTTATTTATCGCAATTTAATTATCGCACTTTTATTTATCGTCATTTAATTTCTGTAATTATTTTACGCACTTTAAATATCGAGACACGTATACAATGTTTTGACATATTATATCGACGCATCTATATATATTATTTGGAATCACCATAGACACTCTATATGCAGTAATGATCGAGTTCTCTATACAGAGTTGAGGTTGATTCTACAATAATATATATAGTTTGAGTTGTGATCGAGTCTGAGACGTATACGGGTCACGACACGTATTAATTAATTCGTATATTATATATTAAACTATATATGAACTATTGGACTGTTACTGTGGACTATCGACTGTGGACTAATGACATTGGACAATTAAAATGAATTAAAATATTGATTATAACATATGAAACTAAACATTTCTTCAAGATTGCCACTTGATTTCATCTTAAACCTCATTGTATCTCGACAATTACAATCAGCGTTCAAATCTATCATGATTCTTAAAACTACCTCAATCGAGAGGATAAACCAACCGCACTTCATCTACGGAAGAAAAGATTGATGCATATAGTTATGCACCTGAAAAACCCTCGGAAACTGAGTAAACGTTTGACACGTATCTGTTCTAGTTCCTTTGACATTGTTATTACCGAAGATCGTTTTGCAATCCCTTTCCAAAGTAGCTAATTTTGTCACAGCTCCAGCAAGTTAACTCCGACTTTTCATCCGAAACAACTTTATTATAACCGCGATATATATGCGTACTCTTTATTGTTACTGGGGAACCTTTTATATTCCACAATATTACCATCAGTGATTAATCATTCTAAAAACACAATTCTCCTGAAACTACCTCGGTTTGATAACCGATGACCCAGATCAGTTAACTTTGAAAATGCTGACGAAGCAGCATGTTGTAGATGATCTTAATGGCCAAAAGTTTGATGATAAAGAAAGGAGTGTTAGGAACGCTCGATAGAAAATTTAGTACCGAAAAGCGGATTATGTGAAACTATGAAGAAAGCCGTGGACAAATCATAAAGAATAAGTTTGCCTTCAAAGAATCCAAATGATTCTGTGCCTGCTGAAATCGTTATCAAACATCTTATTTCTCATTCTAAACCTTCACAGACAAATCTTCTTCATCATCCATTGATATTAGAAATTCTAAGATATTCTCGTATGTTCTATTATAAATATCCTCCATATTTCTGACGATATTTTCACAACTATTCTTATCTGAGATCATTTTCTCTCCGTAATATCTGCAACATAAAAGAAATTGTGTTAGTTTCTAAATTCTAAAACCTTCGAGTTTAAAATATTAATTTTTGAAGTAGTGTTGGGAACTGAAGCATGGATTAGTATAATATAATGACACTTGATCAACGTCATTATGTTACAGTAAGTCATGCTGAGTTTCTAATGAAGCATGATGATTCACAGTACCATCATCATGTGCCATTTACATGACTCTTACATTCTATCTAATCTCTAAACATATCAAGAGAATATTTTTCTGGATGACTCGGTCTTCTCCAGGGTATTCTGGTAATTTAACAAATCAAAATCGTTCTATTACCATTTTCTTCTTAGAGCATTAGCTATGTTATTCTGAATTTCATATCTACGAATTCCGGACCATTACTCGCTTGACTCGAAGTCGGGAAGAGAAAACGAAAGCATGAAGCTCTGAAAAATAATGGAGAATATAAACTTCGATAATAACCTTGAAATTACAAACCGTGTATATCGATGCAGATAGCAATATAGAGACACGGGAGAATTAGAAACACTATAAACACAAGAGTATAGTAGAAGTAAATAGATTCTTCTGGTGGTAGATGAAAAAAAAAGAATGACAGATATAAAAGTTACGAGTATATCAAGAATCAGGACTGGATGGAGCATATTGATGAATGCTTTAAAGTAAGAATCAAGGGAGAAAGAATAGAAGGTGTGAGTCGTGGAAAATAAGGAAACGAAGGGGTGAATTTATAGTGAAATATCCGATAGAGCAATCGAAACAGATTATAGCATATAATCAAAGAAGATCCTGATTTCCTTAATCACCAAAGAACCAAATCTTATTACGTAAGATTCTTTTAAATCCCTTAAATCCCGGAAATCAATCATAACTACGTCATCGGTTAAGACGAATATATTTTACTCATCTCACTCTTTTACGATAGTCTCATTTATATTCTTCGCATAATTGAATCGTTTTATCTACATTACTCAATGATGATAAAACTCCATTATCACCTTATATTTGTCATGAAAATCTTCTTATTGTTATCCATAACAACCTCTATCAAATTTCGGGGACGAAATTTCTTTAACGGGTAGGTACTGTAATGATCCGGAATTTTTCGACCAAATTATACTTATGATATTAATATTTACATAAATTAAACCATCCAACATGATAAGCAATCCAAATTGTTGAGACTTGTGTTTTTGAAAAGAGTTTTACACAACGTTTGACCGTCCAATATGACCGATGATATCACGAACTATATAACATACGATAATTATACGTTTGTGTATATATATGTATTTATATATATTTAACATGATCTAAGGATGGTTTAACATCTCATTGTGTACTAATGACAATGAGTTATAAGTATATTTTGAAATTACTAACTTAAGTTTTCAAAACGATAACTATACGTAACATTCTTTGATATATATACTTATAATCTATAATGCTTATACATGTATCGTATATATAATGTATTTAATCACTTTTTAAGGACTTAAATACATAAAACAATATAAGTATATTCATAAAAGATAGCTATATTTGAATTCTCGTTCCGTTTCCTCAAGATTTCTATACGTATATCTAGGGTATATGTACCCGTATCATACCCAGCTTCTATACGTATTTACTATTGGTATATACACATCAAATCAACATCCTAATCAACATTATTACTGCCCTAGATATGAGGTAACTAGAATTTGTCAAGTAGTATGAATTATTAGTAAGAAAACAAAATTAGGAATCCTTTTCTTTCTTTATAAACTAAAAACGTTTTTATAAATGATCACCATTTCTTCACTCCATTTTCTCATACCTACACCCTCATTTCTCTCTAAAAATACTCCTAACTTCATACTTGATCATCTCCAAGCATTTTTCTCATCATTTAGCTTCAATTACAAGCCTTAAATACCATAATAAAACTCTTTCAAGAACACATCAAAATAACCACCCATTTGAAGAAGTTTACTTCCAACCTTTTGATCTAACTCCACCACTCTTTGATTCCAAAATTATTTCTTATCTTTTACAGTAACTTTGTCCAAGTAACTTGAGGTAGTAACCTTGTTCATAATCTTATTCAATTCATATTCATATAGCTATCTTATTTTGTGGTATAAAATTTTAACAACAAGAACATAGTTTGAATGATTTCAAACTTGTTCGCAAACTAAATAGATCCTTCTAACTTGACTTTTAAAACACTTCAAGACCTGTAATATATCATAATAATATGCTAACCTAACAAGATATAACTTGGTTTTACAAAGAACATCTTAAAAATTGAATCTACGTCGTCGGAGTGCAACCGGGGGCTGTTTTGGGTCGGATAATTAAAAACCATCTTGAACTTTGAATTGGAAGTTCATGTTCTAGAAAAATTATATTTCTTATGAATATGTTAACACATAAAAATTTCATGGTTTAACTCAAAGTGTAAGTATTTTTAGAAAAATGATCATTAAATGTTATTTTTATGATGGAAAATGATCACTTTCATAAGTTTCACCAAAGTTTGACCTATAACCTATGATTTCAAATACAAACTAAGGTATTTTCAGTTCATATTCTTAAAATTTGACTCGATCCAAGGAAGTGGCAAGTTGAACCAACAAAAACGGAGTTGTAATGAAGAAACTACGACTAAAACAAGATTGGGTATCCGAAGCTAGTTTAGCTACGAAAATATTTGGAGAAAAAGTAAATTAATCATATCTTTCCTAATTAATATGATATTCTATATATAATTACTTATGATTTGATTTTATATATTTCAGGACCACCAGTAAACAACACGAGAAGATTAATCATAAGACCTCATGATTGTACGCAACACGTCATTTGACAACACGGTACTTTATGTACGCAACACGTCATTTGACAACATGGTACCATGGGTTGAGATTAATTCTGATCAATACGAATACGATGGGGTCTTTATTTATTTTATTTAAACAACTAATTGTGGACCACTAACATCGGACTGCTAACTACGGACTAAGAAAATATTAAAAGTATTAAAAGTATATATATATATATGTAACGATTACTTAAAAAGAAAATATGTTGATATATTATATATATGGTTAGGTTCGTGATATCTATCGGAGACCAAGTCAAATTAAATACCTTCAAGGCAAAATGTGAGTTTCATTTGCTCCCTTTTATATATATTTTTGGGACTGAGAATACATGCGCTGTTTTTATAAATGTTTTACGAAATAGACACAAGTACTAAAACTAATTCTACATGGGTTTAAACCAGAAATATACCCTTAGCTTGGTAACATTAAACTACTTGTCTATGTACGGTAGGCATGAATCCTAAAGATAGATCTATTGGGCCTGACAAACCCCATCCTGACTATGTGATGCTTTAGTACTTCGAGGTTATTTTAAACACACCTGATCTGGTGTACTTCAGAGGGTAAAACATGAACGTTAAGGCTTATTACTGGGTGCCTACAACTTATAGAATACTTTTATACACTTGCGAGTGTACATATATTTATAAACGGAAATCTTGTGGTCTATTAATATATTGAAATGATTGTTATGATAAACCTATGAACTCACCAACCTTTTGGTTGACACTTTAAAGCATGTTTATTCTCAGGTATTAAAGAAATCTTCCGCTGTGCATTAGCTCATTTTAAGGATATTACTTGGAGTCATTCATGGCATATTTTGAAAGATGTTGCATTCGAGTCATTGAGTTCATCAAGATTATTATTAAGCCAATTATAGTTGGATGTATTATGAAATGGTGTGCATGCTGTCAACTTTCGTTGTAAAGAAAGTTTGTATTTTAAAAACGAATGCAATGTTTGTAAAATGTATCATATAGAGGTCAAATACCTCACGATGTAATCAACTATTGTGAATCGTTTATAATGTATATGAACGGGTCCTTTCAACAGGTCATAATCCAAACTTGAATTACAAATCTGTATGGGTTCCTAAGTCCACGACTAAGAAAGTAGCAACCAAACCAAAGCAATCTGCTAGTCGGCCTAGGAAATCATCTCATGTTTTTCAATTTTCGTCTGTGAACAAAACATCTATTTGGAATAAATTGTGTGTTAAGACTTCTGATAACGATGTAAAGATTGATATTGCGTATGATGCTTCATGTAATGTGGTTTTAAATGATGCTTTATTGTCTAAACTGCATGATGTTTTACGTGATTATTTCATCATTGATCCAAAGTTTGTTGTTAATCCAAAGTTTATTGCTGGTACTAACCAAAAAGGACCCAAGAAACTTTGGGTACCTAAACTCTAGGAAATTCACATTTAGAGGGTTTCGACGTCTGTGTTTGGTATATCGATTCCGGTTATTCTCGACACATGACGGGCGATAAATCCTTGCTTGTCAACTTCATTGACAAATTCCTAGGAACAGTTACATTCGGAAATGATGAGATTGTAGCAATAACGGGTTAAGGAGATTTTGTGCAAAATGGCATAACAATCAAACGGGTTTCATATGTTGAGGGTTTGGGGTGCAGTTTATTTAGTGTGAGCCAATTCTGTGATGGAGATCTCAAAGTTTTGTTTGAACGTCAATAATGCTCGGTGCAATCCACCGAAGGGAATGATCTTCTTGTTGGTAAACGTTGTGCTTCACTATATACTATTGACCTCAATGATGCACCATCACATGCAACCATGTGTTTGGCCACTCGTTCTACCAAAGAAAATTCATGGTTATGGCATCATCGGATGTCACACCTGAATTACAAGGGTATCAATCGACTAATCTCTAAAGATTTAGTTGATGGTATTCCAACCTTTCAATATGATAAGCATCATGTGTGTCCATCATGTGCGATGGGTAAGCTGAAGCGGACCAATCATCCGCTTAAGCAAAACCCCAGTACTTCATCGTCTTTGCAATTATTGCATATGGACTTATGTGGACCCATGCGTATTTCTAGCCTCGGTGGCAAGAAACATATGCTTGTCATTTTTGATGACTATACCCGGTTTACATGGATTTTTCTTTTGCGAACTAAGTCAGAAACCCCCGCCATTATCATTGAGTTCATTAAAAAGATTCAACGCTCTTTTAACAAACATGTTAAGAGCATCAGAACTGATAATGGGACGGAATTTAAGAATGACCCGCTTGATAGTTATTTGAAAGACCAAGGCATTGAACATCAGTTCTCTGCTGCTCGAACCCCCCAACAAAATGGAGTAGTCAAAAGACGTAATCGTACGTTGTGCGAAGCAGCATGAACGATGCTTGGCTACTCCAAATTACCTCCAAAAATGTGGGGGGAGACCATTTCAACTACATGCTATACCCAAAATCGTTGTATTATAAACAAACGTTTTGAGAAAAAACTCCATATGAGTAATTATATGGTAGACGCCCGAATGTCAAATATTTCCGTGTTTTTGGTTGTATATGCTATGTGCTTAACAATTTTGACAGCCTCGGAAAGTTTGATCCTCATGGCGATCAGGCCATATTTCTTGGTTATTCCTCAAACAAAGTTGCTTATCGTGTTTATCATAAGCGGACAAAGATGATTAAAGAGAGAATTAACGTCAGAGGAACTGGATATCTTGTTTGATAGTCTTTATACTCCTCAACGGGATTCAAATGTTCAAGCCGTACCGGTTACACCATCACAGTCAACTACTGTGGAGACTCTTCAAAGTCTTTTTGATGAAGATTCAACACCAACTGATTCACCTGTTGCTTCTTCATCCTCCCTCCAACCTCCTGTTACTGATAATCTTGAACAAGATCAAGATTCATCATTTGACACAACTTCAGCTGTTTCTCCAGATACTCTATTGAATCCATTAGATAATGTTACATCAGATCAAGCAGATCAAGGCTCAACGTCAACAACGGTTGATGTTCCGATACAATTGATGTTCAACCTCTTCCCCACACCCGATGGACTAAAAGTCATCCAATCGATCTTATTATTGGTGACGCATCTGCTCCAGTTTCAACTCGAAGGGCTACTAAGAATATGTGTCTATTCACAGCCTTTCTTAGTAAGATTGAACCAACAACAGTTGCTCAAGCTTTACTAGATCCATACTGGGTAGTTGCAATGCAAGACGAGATCAATCAATTTGAACGATTGAAAGTATGGCGATTAGTTCCAAGACCAACGGGTCAACGACCAATAGGGGTTAAGTGGATTTTCAAGAACAAGAAGGATTCTGATGGAATTGTGGTTCGAAATAAGGCACGTCTTGTGGCCAAAGGATATTGACAACAAGAGGGCATTGATTATGACGAAATGTTTGCTCCGGTTGCTAGGATTGAGGCAATTCATCTTTTCCTTGCATTTGCTTCTCATATGAAGTTCACGGTGTTTCAAATGGATGTCAAAACTGCTTTTCTGAATGGTTAACTTCAAGAGGAAGTCTATGTTGATCAACCAGAAGGCTTTGTCGATCCCATTCATCCAAACCACATTTACTACTTGGAGAAAGCTTTATACGGTCTGAAGCAAGCACCGCGTGCATGGTACGAGACCTTAACAAAGTATTTGCTGGATAATGACTTCTCTCGTGGAACGATTGATACAACGCTATTCATCCGTAAAAACCACGGTCACATTCTCTTGGTTCAAATTTACGTTGATGATATTATTTTTGGTTCCACGTCCCCGGCTTTATGCAAAGAATTTGGTGACCTTATGGCCAGAAAATTCACAATGAGCATGCTTGACTAGTTAACTTTCTTCTTGGGGTTACAAGTAAAACAATTACCAAATGAGATTTTTATCAGTCAAACAAAGTATATCAATGATATGCTAAAACGTTTTAAAATGACTACTTTAAAACCAATGACAACCCCAATGAGGACTTTACTGGATGCTGATACTAATGGGGAACCCTTTGATATTAC
This sequence comes from Rutidosis leptorrhynchoides, assembly GCF_046630445.1. NCBI lineage: Eukaryota > Viridiplantae > Streptophyta > Magnoliopsida > Asterales > Asteraceae > Rutidosis > Rutidosis leptorrhynchoides. The sequence continues at coordinate 137,680,797 of NC_092337.1, read as the reverse complement.
GCTTTATCGAAGCATGGTTGGTTCTTTAATGTATCTGACTGCAAGTCGACCAAACATTACACTTGCCGTAACTGTCTGTGCCCGCTTTCAGTCCAACCCTAAGAAATCTCACTCCAAAGCGGTTGTTAGGATTTTTCAATACCTTAAAGGTACACCTAACCTTGGGATCTGGTATCCTCATGGATCCGATTTCAATCTCACTGCTTATACTGATGCGGATCATGGTGGTTGCCATGTTGATAGAAAGAGCACATCTGGATCAATTCAGATGTTGGGGAATAGGCTAGTTGGTTGGTCATCCAAAAAGCAGAACTGTGTGTCTTTATCAACAGTTGAGTCTGAGTACATTGCTGCAGCTCACTGTTGTTCACAAGTTTTGTGGATGCAAACTCAACTCTTGGACTATGGCTTTAAGATTTCTAAGACCCCGATCTATTGTGATTCACAAAGTGCTATTGCAATAACAAGCAACCCGGTTCAGCATTCTAAAACTAAACACATAGATATTCGTTATCATTTCATTAAGGACCATGTAGAGAAAGGGGATGTAGAGTTATACTTTGTGCCTACTAAAGTGCAATTAGCTGACATGTTCACTAAACCTTTAGATGAACTTAGGCTAAAATTCTTGATCAAAGAGATTGGAATGGTAGAGTATAGTGCTTGATATTCCTTAGATCTGTTAGGACTTATTTTTGAGATCTTGTCTTTAGGGGGAGTAGATACTTTCTAGGGGGAGCAACTAAGTTTCAGTGCTTTAGATAATTTTTCTTTAAGGGACTGCCTTTAGATTAATGATAACTTCCTAGATATATTTGTTCAATGGTTACGCAAGGGGGAGGTAACTCATTGGTATCCTATTTCAAGGGGGAGTTAATTCATTTTCTTGGGAACATAATCAAAATGCTGATTTACTTTCTTGTATATCACATTTTGAGGGGGAGAAAAAGGGAGAAAATGAGAAAATTATTCAAAAATATTATTTTTCAAAAGTGAATTCAAAATTTCTTTGTATTTATCTGAAATAATTCACTAAGGCTTGTATACATCTCAGTATGCAACCCTTGTCAACAATTGGTATCACTGAAGATTTGTACTTTGTATAAAATTCAAAGTTCTTTTAAGTACAAATCTTATTTTGAAAAATTTATAAAAATTGGAAAAGATAAAATCCAAAAAATATTTAAATTTTACTGAATAAATGCTATTTTTAGCATTTTACCGAGTCTGACAACCAACAGTACAGATTCGGTAAGTTCAAAGTTTTCAAAAATTGTCTCAGAATTGTTTTTCATGAAAAGATTGAAATGGATTTCAAGAGGAAAAATCAATTTGTCAAGATTTGGAGTTAAATTGTTAAAGTTTTGAAAAATTGGACTGTATTCGGTATATTAGGCCCATTCTGTAAAGCCCATTCGGTATTTTACCTTCGGTATCTATAAAAGGAGAGTCAAAGTCAAACATTACTCTCTTACTGTTATTAATTACCTACCGAGTCTGTTGATTATACCGAATCTGCCTAATTCTACCGAGTTCGTCATTCTGTTTCTTCAAATTCTTAGTAATTGTTCATTTTAATCAATGTTTAATATATATAATTGTAGATCTGAGATAATTAAGTTTTTATCAACCAGAAAAGATAAAAAAATAACTGGATTATGACCTTTAATTTTCGAAATCTTGTTGATTATACCGAGTCTGACTCGATTTCAATTTATCTTTGATTAAACTCAATTGATTTGGAAAATCAACATGAAATCTTGTCTAATCTGAGTTAAATTGACTGATCTATCATTTGACCGAGCCTGATTACATGTTTAATTGCTTATTTGATGAATTCTGTATCTACCGAATGTGTTCTTATCCTGATACCGAGTTGGTTCATACAATTAACATGTTAATATGCTTGTAATTGAATGGTTAATTGATCATGGTTGTGAAATTACATGATATGTGATAGAATATGCATGTTTGAGTGACTTTCTGTTAATTGTTGAAGATACCGAATCTGGTTTTCTTTCTTGATACCGAGTCTGAAATTTGGTACCTTGAAATATTCTGATTTTTTATCTTCAAACACTTAACATGTTTATTCTATATCTTTCTGATATGAAAACTCAAGCTTATTTGGTTACAGAATCTAAAGTTTTCATAAATACCGAATCTGCTTGAATTGTGCTGAAAATTGACTAAGTGTTGTTATGATTCCTTGTGTTATATAATTGACTTTGCATGATGATTTTGTACTAAGATGAATATCATATGAATGTCATGGTTGTCAATTATTTGTTCATATTTGGAATAAATGATTTTTATATCTTAGAAAAGTCATAAAAATTATAAAATTTGAAAAATATAAAAAGGATTTCAAAGGAAATAAGAATAGAGAAATGTGCTTTATGATAACATTTTGTGGTCTTCTATTTCTTATGTTTACAGCTAAATGGCGAATAATCACTTTATCAATTCTGTAACCAATATTCCCTGCAATTATTGGACTGCAATTCTCGAGAGGCATACTTTATGGCCTGCTCTGAGCTCCACAGTTAGTGTGCCAGAAACAGACTTGGATATTCTTAACAGATCAATCAGATTTGTGGAGGCCACACAACCAAATGCTACTAATCCACAGGGTGAACCAGCCAGATTTGAATTTAGGCTGAGGGGAGTACAAGGATTCAGGAGTATCACAAAAGCAGACTTCAGGAGGATATTCAGACTTCCTCTTATACAGAATGCTCCTGCTTTTCCTGCCACACAGCAGATGATGTCTTCAATCTTTTCTCTTGGATATGTTGGAGCAACTAATGTTCCACCTGCTAAGTTTTAAAAGAAGTATCTGCACTCCAGGTGGTATGTGATACTCTCAATCATCAACAGATGCTTGTTGATGACAAGAAGTGGATCTGATAGCTTAACTGTGCCGATGCTCAAACTTTTCTACTCATTCACAAGAGTAGAGAATCCTGATTATGCAGAACTTATATGGGATTTGGTTCAGGCACAAGTTGAAAAGCCAAGGGGTGCTTATATCCCTTGCGAAAGGTTTTTCTGTATCTTTATCCATGATGCTATAAATGATTGCAGAAATGCAAATATATTTGTACCAGGTACACATGGATTACAGATGAAAAGGTTTGGAGAGCTGAAGATGAACATCCCTATGGTGTCTGATAATCAATTCACTGCGCCAATTCCAAATTGGCTAGTAAGGCTAGCTGAACCCCAAGACGCTCGTATGCGTTCTTATTTTCAGGTTGTAGGAATACCTCTTCCGAACCCGGTACAACAAGAACAAGTTGAACCTACCGTGGTTCCAGCCCCAGAGGTTGTAGAGGAACCTGTAGTTCAACCACCCGGGCTAGCTAATCCTCCACTTAGGGTGAACCTCAAATGATCTAGGGTAGCACACCAAGCTCAACCCGTGAGGATCAGGGAACCTAGTTCAACTAGGATTGAACCAACCCTTTCCACAACACCCGAAGTAAGCAGTGACACTTCAGCAATAGCATCTGAATCATCTCCTGAACATTCTCCTAAGAGAACTCGATACATGCCTGATGAGATGATTCAGACTCTGCCAACCCAACGAGTAACTAGATCTAGGACTTCAACACCCATCATCCGCCAAACAGTTACTCCAACCATTGGTGATATGGACCAAGACCTAGAGCCAATTAGGTCACCTTCACCCATCTCCGTATCACATCCAAGAATAACAGTATGTCATAACCCGACCTTAACCATAAGGACGAATACAATAACATATGATTTCATCGCGAGGTATTGACCTCTATATGCGACATTTTTCAAAAACTGCATTCGTTTTTACAATACAAACCATAGCTTTTATTACAAATACAAGGTTTAAACAACTTAATAATGATTATCATTTAGCGATAATCTTAGACTTACAAACTTTACATGTGATAATAACAATACGACCTCCAACATATTTTACATTACAAATCCTCCGATATGTAGTTTTATTTTTGACACAAATATGCATACTCAAGATCTTGCTTAAATTCAACATGTTGCAGCGGAAGCTTTTAGTTATCACCTGAGAATAAACATGCTTAAAACGTCAACATAAAGTTGGTGAGATATAGGTTTAATGCCGGCAGCGTTATAAATATAGACCACAAGATTTCATATATAAACTTTTTAATAAAAATATTCTAAGTTGTTGAGCACTTGATAACCATACTTAACATTTAATCAACGTCGCATATTCCCTTTATTATGAAATCTTACTACACCGTACCAAGTGTAGTTACCGAAACGAAGTACTGTGCAACCGTTGAATACTGGTCGTCCAGTTCGGTTGAGGTTGTCAGGCCCGATAGATCTATCAACAGGATTCGCGTTTACAATACCTCATGTAAATAAAAGTTACCAAGTTACAGGGAAGTATGCCAGTGGTACAACTCAACGTAGAATATATATTTTTAATCACTTGTGTCCATAACGTAAATCATAAAATGCATGTATTCTCATCCCGAAATATTTAGAGTTTAAAAGTGGGACTATATACTCACCTTTTCCTTGAAGGTATTTAACTCGACTTGGTCTCCGATAGATATCACGAACCTAACCATATATATAATATATCAACATATTTTCTTTTCAAGTAATCGTTACATATATATATATACTTATAATACTTTTAATATTTTCTTAGTCCGTAGTTAGCAGTCTGTTGTTAATGGTCCACAATTAGTTGCTCAATAAAATAAATAAAGACCCCATCGTATTCGTATTGATCAGAATTAATCTCGACCCATGGTACCATGTTGTCAAATGACGTGTTGCGTACATAAAGTACCGTGTTGTCAGATGACGTGTTGCGTACAATCATGAGGTCTTATGATTAATTTTCTCGTGTTGTTTACGGGTGGTCCTGGAATATATAAAATCAAATCATAAGTAAATATATATTAAATATTATGTTAATTAGCCAAGATATGATTAATTCGATTTTGTCATAATATGATATATTACAGGTTTTGAAGTGTTTTAAAAATCAAATTAGAAGGATCTATTTAGTTTGCGAACAGGTTTGAAATCATTCAAACTATGTTCTTGTTGTTAAAAATTTTATAACACAAAATAAGATAGCTATATAAATATGAATTTAATAAGATTATGAATAAGGTTACTACCTCAAGTTACTTGGATAAAGCTACTGGAAAAGATAGAAAATAATCTTGATCAAACTTTCTTATGATGATTATAGGTTGTTCATGAAGCTAGTTCTTCATGAGTATTTGCTGAGATTGTGAAGAACACTTAGAGTTCCTAAGAGTGTGTTTTTGGTTAGAGAAAGATGGTTGTAAGAATGAAATGAAAAACCAAGGTGATGGTGATACTTATAGGACAGTCTGGTTGTTGAGGGAACAAGGACAAATTATTGTGTTGAATTTTTGAGTAATAATGTATGCTAGCTTACAAATAAGATTCCCTCTTATCTAGGGCAGATCTAAAGCTGATAAGGATATTGATTTGATGTGTATTTACCAATAGTAAATGCGTATGGATGATGAGTATGATACGGTAAAAGAAGCTCAAAATCGGGCTTTTATTTTGGGTCCAACCGGGCCAAAAATAAAATTTTAAGACATTTTTAATAAAGCAATGTTAGCCCCAAAAAAATTTCCAAGCTGACCTGGCAGCTCGACCCCAGCCAGGGGCTCTGCCCCTTGGACCTCGCCAGGGGTTGCCACCCCTTGGACCCCGCTTATCGGGGGCGCTGCCCCCGAACCCCCGTCATAATCAAGATAAGTTCAAACAAGTGTGCACTCCACACTTCCCCAAACTTGTTCGATATTTATCAAGATTATTTTAGTTACAAATTAATCCCATTACACTTAAATCATATTGGTGACATAAATCACAACACATTATAGATTGTAAGTATATATGTCAAAGAACGTTACATATAGTTATCGTTTTGAAAACTTAAGTTAGTGGTCTCAAAGTATACTTATAACTCATTGTTGTTAGCTCACAATGAAATGTTAAACCATCCTTAAATCATGTTAAATATGTATAGATATGTACATATACATAATCGTATAATTATCGTGTATTATATAGTTCGTGATATCATCGGTCAAATTGGACGGTCAAACGTTGTGTAAAACTCTTTTCAAAAATATAAGTCTCAACAGTTTGAATTGCTTATCATGTTGGTAAGGTTTAATTTGTGTAAATATTAATCTCATAAGTATAGAACGATCAGAAAATTCTGGGTCGTTACAGTACCTACCCGTTAAATACATTTCGTCCCGAAATTTTAAAATTGTACCTATTTTGCGTTCTCGGGAAACAAATGGGGGTACTTTTGTTTCATCTGATCCTCTCGTTCCCAAGTAAACTCGGGACCCCTTCGAGCATTCCAACGAACCTTAACGATTGGTATGTTGCTCTGCTTGAGTTGTTTAACTTCACGGTCCATGATTTCGACTGGTTCTTCTATGAATTGTAGTTTCTCGTCGACTTGGATTTCTTCAAGAGGAATGGTGAGGTCTTCCTTTGCAAGACACTTCTTAAGGTTTGAAACGTGAAATGTATTATGTACTCCGGCGAGTTGTTGTGGTAATTCGAGTCGATAAGCTACCAATCCAATGCGTTCGATGATCTTGAACGGGCCTACATACCTTGCGTTCAGTTTACCTCTTTTTCCAAAACGTATTACACCTTTCCAAGGTGACACCTTTAACATAACCATGTCACCAATCTGAAACTCTAATGGTTTCCTTCGGACATCGGCGTAGCTCTTTTGGCGACTACGGGCTGTTTTCAATCTCTCCTTGATTTGTACTATCTTCTCAGTCGTTTCGTGTATGATCTCGGGACCAGTTAAATGTCGATCCCCTACTTCATTCCAACAGATAGGGGATCTACACTTCCTTCCATACAGTGCTTCGAATGGTGCAGCTTTAATGCTCGCATGATAACTGTTATTATACGAGAATTCTGCTAATGGTAGATATTTATCCCATCCGTTTCCAAAATCGATCACACATGCCCTGAGCATGTCTTCAAGAGTCTGAATTGTTCTTTCACTCTGCCCGTCAGTTTGTGGATGATATGCGGTGCTCATATCCAAACGAGTTCCCAGGGCCTCCTGTAGTGATTACCAAAACTTTGATGTAAATCTACTATCACGATCGGATATAATGGAAATAGGTATTCCATGCCTTGAAACAATTTCCTTTATGTATAATCGTAATAGTTTCTCCATTCTATCCGTTTCCTTTATAGGCAAGAAATGTGTAGATTTGGTGAGACGATCAACTATTACCCAAATGGTGTCATAACCCCAGGCAGTCTTAGGTAACTTTGTGATGAAATCCATGGTAATACCGTCCCATTTCCATTCTGGGATTTCTGGTTGTTGAAGTAACTCTGACGGCTTCTGGTGTTCTGCTTTGACTTTGGAACAAGTTAAACATTCCCCAACATATGTTGCAACGTCTGTCTTCAAATTAGGCCACCAATAATGCGTCTTAAGATCTTGATACATCTTTCTAACTCCAGGATGTATCGAGTATCTTTTCTTATGTGCCTCATTCAATATCAACTTCCTTAATCCACCCAACTTTGGTACCCAAATACGGTTTGCAAAATATCGAATTCCGTCTTCCCGTATAACGAGTTGTTTCCCATACTTCTTCATTATTTCATTTCCTATGTTTTCTTTAGTAAGAGCTTCTCGCTGAGCCTCTTTGATTTGTGAGTTGAGATTCATGCGAATTTTTATGTTCATTGCTCGTACTCGAATTGGTTCCCGTTCCTTTCTGCTTAGAGCGTCGGCCACTACATTCGCTTTCCCAGGATGATAGCGAATCTCACAATCATAGTCGTTTATCAGCTCGACCCACCTACGTTGCCTCATGTTCAGCTGTTTCTGATCGAAGATATGTTGAAGGCTTTTATGATCGGTAAACACAGTGCATTTAACCCCATATAAGTAGTGTCTCCATATCTTCAATGCAAACACTACTGCTCCCAATTCTAAATCATGCGTCGTATAATTCCGCTCATGAATCTTCAATTGTCGGGATGCGTATGATATAACTTTCTTCCATTTCATAAGGACGCAACCAAAACCTTGTCGCGAAGCGTCACAATATATCTCAAAATCATCGTTCCCTTCAGGTAACGATAAAATAGGTGCTATAGTCAACTTCTTCTTCAGTAATTGAAATGCACTCTCCTGCTCAGAAGTCCATTCGTACTTCTTCCCTTTTTGTGTTAACGCTGTTAATGGTTTAGCTATTCGAGAAAAATCTTGAATAAACCTTCTATAATAACCAGCTAAACCCAAAAATTGGCGTATCTACGTTGGTGTCTTAGGAGTCTCCCATTTTTCAATGGCCTCAATTTTAGCTGGGTCAACCTGAATTCCTTTGCTACTAACAACATGGCCAAGAAATTGCACTTCTTTCAACCAAAACGCACACTTAGAAAATTTGGCATATAATTGTTCTTTTCTTAACAATTCTAATACCAATCTTAAATGCTGCTCATGCTCTTGCTCACTTTTGGAATAGATAAGAATATCGTCAATGAAAACGATAACAAACTTATCCAAATACGGACTACAAACTCGATTCATGAGGTCCGTGAATACAGCTGGCGCATTCGTTAACCCAAACGGCATGACCAAAAATTCATAATGACCGTAGCGTGTCCGAAAAGCAGTTTTCGGAATATCTTCTTCTTTGACGCGTAGTTGATGATAGCCCGACCTTAGGTCGATTTTCGAGTAAACACATGATCCTTGCAATTGATTAAATAAGTCATCAATTCTCGGTAGTGGATACCGATTCTTGATAGTTAACTTATTTAATTCACGATAATCTATACACATTCGGAAAGATCCGTCTTTCTTCTTGACGAATAAAATCGGAGCTCCCCACGGTGAAGTGCTCGGTCGAATGAAACCACGGTCCAGTAATTCTTGTAACTGGCTTTGTAACTCTTTCATCTCAGATGGTGCAAGTCTATATGGAGCACGAGCCACTGGTGCAGCTCCTGGTACTAGATCTATTTGAAATTCTACAGATCTAAATGGAGGTAATCCTGGTAACTCTTCCGGAAATACTTCAGGAAAATCTCTTGCCACAGGCACGTCGTTGATGCTCTTCACTTTTTCCTTCGTTTCGACTTTATTAACATAAGCTAAGATAGCATAGCACCCTTTCTTCAAGCACTTTTGAGCTTTCAAATAACTAATGAGTTTTAGCTTTGAGTTACCCTTCTCTCCATAAATCATTGCTGGCGTTTTATCCTTACGAGGAATGCGAATTGCCTTCTTGGCGCACACAACTTTAGCTCCTATTTTGGACATCCAGTCCATGCCGACTATTACATCAAAACTTCCTAATTCTACGGGTATCAAATCAATCTTAAATGTTTCTCCGGCTAAATTTATTTTACAATCACGGCAAATTTTATCGGCGTTAATTATTTTACCATTAGCTAACTCAATCATGTACTTAGCATCTAGAGGTAATGATGAACAATTCAATTTAGCGTAAAAGTCTCTACTCACGTAACTTCTATCGGCACCAGTATCAAATATAATAGATGCAGATAAGTTATTAATGGTAAACGTACCCGTAACAAGCTCCGGGTCTTCACACGCCTCTCTAGCATTAATAACAAATGCTCTTCCACGTGCAGATCCATTATTCTTCTCTGGATTCGGACACTGGCTCTTATAATGACCCTGTTTCCCACACCCATAACAAGTAATAGTGGCCAAGGCAGTTCTATTTGCATTGGTGGCAGGAGTCTTGGTACCATTTGTATTTGTAGCAGGAACCCTACAATCTTTAGCAAGATGACCTTTTCGATTACAATTGTTGCACACCACATTACAATAACCAGAGTGATGTTTGTGGCATCTGTTACATAAAGGATTTCGTCCTTTGTAACCTGAGTTTGAACCGCTACCCGCACCTTGCGTGGTTTCTTGTTTCTTGTTGGATTGTTGATGATTACCTTCCCACTTTCTTTTGTTTCCCGGTGTCTTGACATCGGTGTTCTTATCCAGAATAATCTGGTCCATCAATTCGTTTGCCATGGTGATAGCTTCATGAATAGTCTTGGGTTTGGATACTGTAACATTTGCCTTGACCTTTTTAGGCAAACCGTCTTTGTACAGTTCAATCTTCCGTTCTTCGGTTGGTACCAATTCGGGACATAGCAAAGCTAATTCCATGAATCACTGATTGTAGTTGGTGAGTTCAGTACCAACAGCTTTCAGGCTTCGTAATTCAGCTTCCAACTTCCTAACCTCGTTCCTTGGACAATATTCGTTGATTAGCATTGTTTTGAATTCTTCCCAAGGAGTATCATAAGCTACATCTCCTCCTACGGCCTTCACATAGTTTTTCCACCACGTGAGTGCACTATCTTGTAGGGTGCACGATGCATACTTGGTCATGTCCTTCTCAATACAACCACTGATTTTAAACACAGACTCAATCTTTTCGATCCACCGGGTTAAACCGACCGGTCCTTCTGTTCCACTGAATGATGAGGGCTTGCAACCTTGAAAAGTTTTGTAAGTGCACCCCACACGAGGATTTGAGTTAACTGCAGCACCTCTTGCAGCCTCGACCCATAACATTCTGTCATTCACTCGCTGATTGATGAGTTCCTGGATTTCTTGTTCCGTCATTCGGTTCAATCGCGCCATAATCTTCAATAAGAATGAAAAAATAATTATTCACATGGAATATTATAGATGTAGTATATAGTTACAGTACATCGTAGCTTATTAATAATATGAACCAGTTATTATTATAAAAGTCTTTTCTTCTTATTAGCGTTTTATAATTATATCTAGGGTAGTACCTACCCATTAAAGTTCATACTTAATAGCTTAGTACGAAAATCAATTACTACCACCCAAATAATACTTAACCATGGAAAATTATTGCATTTCACACTTCACTATTTTACATATGCTTATCTTACATCAAACATTAAGCAAACCACACTAGTAATATTATACAAAACATTATATGATCCCATGGTTTAAAACAACAGCGCATCATTTAACCCAAAGCGTTTGTGTTCAAAGAAATCGCTTAAAGGTTATCCTGGTTGTCTCCCTGCGTTTTGGCTGAGGAACCGAAGAACTGGATGTCGGGATAGAACTAATAGGAATAGCGGGAATAGGTGTGGAAGTATCTGGTGGAGTTGGTGCCACAACATCCTCTCTAGACTCGGGATTTAGATTTTCCATTTCAGTAGCCTTTCGTTTCTTTCCTCGTTCGAACTTGTCTTTCGTAATTTCCTGTATTTCTTCCTCCTCAGGATCACTTTCCGGTTCCTCTTCAATTGATTCATCCGGAACTTGTGAGTCTTCCCCAAAGGTGTCGTTTTCATCATCGGATAGATTAATGACTGGAACACCATCTGAAGAGTCTGGTTCGGAGTCGCTGAATGTGATAATAAGTTCTAAGCCAGACATCTATCACATAACAACTAGCACGTTAATACCACATAATATTTACATATTAATTTTTAACCAACAAGGATAAGCAATAGTTTTCGAAATCAAACACGGTCAAAGTCCAGACTCACTAATGCATCCTAACAAACTCGATAAGACACACTAATGCGAATTCTCTGGTTCTCTAAGACCAACGCTCTAATACCACATGTCATAACCCGACCTTAACCATAAGGACGAATACAATAACATATGATTTCATCGCGAGGTATTGACCTCTATATGCGACATTTTTCAAAAACTGCATTCGTTTTTACAATACAAACCATAGCTTTTATTACAAATACAAGGTTTAAACAACTTAATAATGATTATCGTTTAGCGATAATCTTAGACTTACAAACTTTACATGTGATAATAACAATACGACCTCCAACATATTTTACATTACAAATCCTCCGATATGCAGTTTTATTTTTGACACAAATATGCATACTCAAGATCTTGCTTAAATTCAACATGTTGCAGCGGAAGCTTTTAGTTATCACCTGAGAATAAACATGCTTAAAACGTCAACATAAAGTTGGTGAGATATAGGTTTAATGCCGGCAGCGTTATAAATATAGACCACAAGATTTCATATATAAACTTTTTAATAAAAATATTCTAAGTTGTTGAGCACTTGATAACCATACTTAACATTTAATCAACGTCGCATATTCCCTTTATTATGAAATCTTACTACACCGTACCAAGTGTAGTTACCGAAACGAAGTACTGTGCAACAGTTGAATACTGGTCGTCCAGTCCGGTTGGGGTTGTCAGGCCCGATAGATCTATCAACAGGATTCGCGTTTACAATACCTCATGTAAATAAAAGTTACCAAGTTACAGGGAAGTATGCCAGTGGTACAACTCAACGTAGAATATATATTTTTAATCACTTGTGTCCATAACGTAAATCATAAAATGCATGTATTCTCATCCCGAAATATTTAGAGTTTAAAAGTGGGACTATATACTCACCTTTTCCTTGAAGGTATTTAACTCAACTTGGTCTCCGATAGATATCACGAACCTAACCATATATATAATATATCAACATATTTTCTTTTCAAGTAATCGTTACATATATATATATACTTTTAATATTTTCTTAGTCCGTAGTTAGCAGTCTGTTGTTAATGGTCCACAATTAGTTGCTCAATAAAATAAATAAAGACCCCATCGTATTCGTATTGATCAGAATTAATCTCGACCCATGGTACCATGTTGTCAAATGACGTGTTGCGTACATAAATTACCGTGTTGTCAGATGACGTGTTGCGTACAATCATGAGGTCTTATGATTAATTTTCTCGTGTTGTTTACGGGTGGTCCTGGAATATATAAAATCAAATCATAAGTAAATATATATTAAATATTATGTTAATTAGCCAAGATATGATTAATCCGATTTTGTCATAATATGATATATTACAGGTTTTGAAGTGTTTTAAAAATCAAATTAGAAGGATCTATTTAGTTTACGAACAGGTTTGAAATCATTCAAACTATGTTCTTGTTGTTAAAAATTTTATAACACAAAATAAGATAGCTATATAAATATGAATTGAATAAGATTATGAATAAGGTTACTACCTCAAGTTACTTGGATAAAGCTACTGGAAAAGATAGAAAATAATCTTGATCAAACTTTCTTATGATGATTATAGGTTGTTCATGAAGCTAGTTCTTCATGAGTATTTGCTGAGATTGTGAAGAACACTTAGAGTTCCTAAGAGTGTGTTTTTGGTTAGATAAAGATGGTTGTAAGAATGAAATGAAAAACCAAGTGATGGTGATACTTATAGGACAGTCTGGTTGTTGAGGGAACAAGGACAAATTATTGTGTTGAATTTTTGAGTAATAATGTATGCTAGCTTACAAATAAGATTCCCTCTTATCTAGGGCAGATCTAAAGCTGATAAGGATATTGATTTGATGTGTATTTACCAATAGTAAATACGTATGGATGATGAGTATGATACGGTAAAAGAAGCTCAAAATCGGGCTTTTATTTTGGGTCCAACCGGGCCAAAAATAAAATTTTAAGACATTTTTAATAAAGCAATGTTAGCCCAAAAAAAAATTCTCAAGCTGACCTGGCAGCTCGACCCCAGCCAGGGGCTCTGCCCCTTGGACCTCGCTAGGGGTTGCCACCCCTTGGACCCCGCTTATCGGGGGCGCTGCCCCCGAACCCCCGTCATAATCAAGATAAGTTCAAACAAGTGTGCACTCCACACTTCCCCAAACTTGTTCGATATTTATCAAGATTATTTTGGTTACAAATTAATCCCATTACACTTAAATCATATTGGTGACATAAATCACAACACATTATAGATTGTAAGTATATATGTTAAAGAACGTTACATATAGTTATCGTTTTGAAAACTTAAGTTAGTGGTCTCAAAGTATACTTATAACTCATTGTTGTTAGCTCACAATGAAATGTTAAACCATCCTTAAATCATGTTAAATATGTATAGATATGTACATATACATAATCCTATAATTATCGTGTGTTATATAGTTCGTGATATCATCGGTCAAATTGGACGGTCAAACGTTGTGTAAAACTCTTTTCAAAAATATAAGTCTCAACAGTTTGAATTGCTTATCATGTTGGTAGGGTTTAATTTGTGTAAATATTAATCTCATAAGTATAGAACGATCAGAAAATTATGGGTCATTACACAGTAAGCCCTATACTAAATGAAGCGCAAGCTTCGGTAGGTAAGAGATCTAAACGCACTGATGGTAAAAAGACCACTAAGCCCATCCAATCTAAACAGGACTTAAGAATAAATTCCACAAAGCAAGATACTTCGGCATCTAAGGAAGTAAAGTCTTCCTCTGTAGTAAAGTCTGCGTTGACTCAATCGATTGAGGACACTCAATCATTGAAGTCCAGAACAGCCGAAGGGGAGCAGAAAAATCTTGAAAAGGCACCCTGCGTATCGGCTGGAAATCCTCCTGTGCCTCAACGTACAACAGGGTCTCGAGGTCCGGCTTATCTTGATGAGGAAGATCTGCCGCGTCCCATGGAAATGAGTCAACATGACAATCCTTTGGGATATTTATCAGACTTCCAGCAGACTGTTCCCTTGGTTCATGAAAGTGATCCATTGGTTCAAACCACTTCTCTTCTGGATTCTGAATCTCAGGGTCTGGAGGAAGAGTCTTTAACTGAAAGAGATGTGCCACCTCATGGTATATCAATGATTTCAGGAGTCGGGGATAGCAATATCTCTGCGAGAACTAAACAGACGGGTAGTTCTACTACTCTGTCAGAGTCCCATGAGACCAAAGTCATGGAGGTGGATGCTTCGAAAGAAACTTCGCCGGTGACAACTCCGGTTGTTACCCAACCTCCATCAGAAGGGGATATCACGAATCTGACTAGTAGTATGTATAGCCCTACATATAAGAATAATACCGCACAATCATCCTTACCTGCCCTCACGGCAACTCAAACACTTTCACCAACATCGCCTTCAACAGTTGCTGCTGATGCTGCTTTTGTTCATGGTTACACTGTTGTTTCACCAACTGGGTCACCTTCTCGAAGTTCAAATAGATATGGATTACAGTATCTCTCTGACAATGAGGTGGAGGAGCTATATCTTGCTGAGTTTGCTAAACGAACTGATCTTGATGAAGTTCGCGAAACTATGATGATTTATCTTGAGCAAGCAAGGATAGTGTATCCTTTATCTCCATGCAAGTCACCTGGACCAATTCACATGCCTGATCATGATGATTTCGATTCCGACAATCTTCATGAGGGGGATAATAGACAATGTGGTTATCGGTCCAGTGTTTTTCAAAGATCAACGTATGAAGCTGGTACATCTAGTCAAAAGAAGGATAAAGATGTTGTTGATATATCTGATTCCAGTGATGAAATTGAAGAAATTCAGTGTGAAAGTTTTCTAGATGAATCGGAAAGTCAGAGAGAGGGTGACTCAGGGATGTTAATGATTATGGATTCAGCTGATCAATCAGAGAAAAAGTTAACTCAAGAGGACAATCAAAACTTTGACAACATTGAAGATATTTTGAAGGGGTCATCGAGTGTCGCCAATGAATTCAATGATCATCAATTTTTTAATTTGACATCTCCAACTGACGAATTTGGAATACACTTCGAAAAGGAGATTTTCTCTAATGGCAAAGAAGATACCACGACTCCTCCCGATTTGAATGTTCCTTTTCAAATTGCAGAGATTGTTGTTGAACGTGATGCTAATTACCAACTGAGTGAGGATGAAGAGAAAGATATTCTTCGTTCACCATTCATTGAACAACAAGCATATAGAATTTATGGTGATTCTGATCTCGTCCTTTCTGCATCAATGAGTGTTCTGGGTGCATGGAAATATCATAAGAAACCAGAATATCTCAAAGCTTATCTGAGTGTTCGTGACAAATTTAAATTGAAGAATGAAGAGAAACTTCAAATTCAGCGGAGTTCAGAGATTAAAAGCATAAATAAGGTTTTGATGATTAACAAGGATGGAGTGAAGATGCCATTGTTTCAAGTTACAAGAATGGATGATGAGGATTACCAATTCTCAGAAGCGAATTTTGATAAACTGAAGATGGATGACATTATTTTCTTTTACAACTATCTGATTAACTTAAATGAATCTGCAACAATTTATCATGCTACTGCAATGAAGGCAGTCTACAGATTTATTCTTGATTCGATGAGATGGATGTCAGTTCATGATTTTCAGTTGGGATTGGAATCTGGACACAAAAAGCTCGGAATCAAACCACCAAATCAAGTGATTGAAGAGCTAAGATACATGTCCTTACTTGAAGTGAGCGACTGTCCATATGGGTTTGCATTTGTCAATTCTCACTATACAAAGATCTTCATCAGAGTCTCAGATTTTAGAAGATACTCAGACGGAACGTTGATGTATGCTTTCAAGTACATGAGATGGAGATTGATCAATAACTTCTATTCAAGTGAAGATATTGAGATTGTCAAATGCATTCTCACAAGATTAAAAACTCGTCTCAAAACAAGAGTGAACATACGAAGATATGAGAATCTCAAGGGTTTCAAATCCAAAGTTCACTTCAGAGGAACAAAGTTCCTTTAGATGTTTTAAATAGGATTATGTTGTAAAGTTCATATTTAACACTAAGGGGGAGATTGTTAGGACCCCGAAGTTGTATACTGTTAATGTGAAATAAGCTTAAATGAAAGTTCCTTAGAAGAGGGCTATATAAGGAACCTAAGTAGTCCTAATTAGATAGTCATTGCATTGTAACTGAGTTCTAGAAGCTGTGGAATGTAATTTTACCGATTCTTTCTAATACCGAGTCTCATTCTTACATACCGAATCTCTCTTTATCTTATCATTTCTCTCAATCTCAACATGATCTGACCTATCATTGTGTTTTGAATTTAGAATTTTGACTAGATATTTCCATCTAAGATTATTAAGTTGTTGCTTTTGCAAATCTCCTTCTTTCTTGAATCCACAAGACCATCTCCACTTTGCAGTCCCCATAAACGTCTCCATATGCCTCATCATAAAAATTCCACAATCAACTGAATTGTTTTTGTTCTCCATGGCATCCTCATTCTCTCAAAATTTTGGAATAAAATTTGTTTGGAGTTTGGATGTTTATTTGCAGCACAATAAAGCATTAAACCCTCCATCTGTGATAATTCAAAAAGAAAACAAATATATAAAGTATATTTTTCATATAATAAAAAATAAACCAAATATTTAAAATCATTGAATACAAGTTAGTAGTATATATCGGTCAAACGTAGTTAATTTTGTTCGGTCAAAGTTGTTTATAATAAGTCAAAATCAGTAAAACACAATCAAAATTGGACAGACATTCAATTTTTGGTCAACTTGGTAAATAACTAAGTACTCGTCTAACTTTTCCGAGTTTTAAATATAGTTTTTAAAAGTACTAACTATATAAAAAAATTTAGACAATGATTTCCTTACCAAATATTCAGTTACATGTCTGTAAACGTCTTCCCATCCTTCTTCATGGAAAACATTATCAATAACATAACATTTTGATATCCGCAAATTGAAGCATGTTAAGTAATAATGACTGTTTAGCAAAATAAGGAAAAGTACCTGAAAAATATAAATCAATGACTATTATTCGAAACATAAAAAGTTAAATTATATTTAAGTAGTTAAAAAAAGTATAAAACTTACAACATCAATTTCTGCAATTGAAATCGGAAACTTTGTAATCCATTCATCCATTTCTTTCTTAAAGTATGGCAGATAATCAACAAAGTTCATTAGATCATTAAATGAGTTGAAGATTTCATCGGTCTGTATCAATCATTTTATAAAAATTTTTTAATAATTTTAATCAAATTATAATAATTCTATTAACTATTCTTTATAATGTAAAACTTACTACAAATCATGTGTGACACATTAGTCTTTTTGGAGAAGTTTTTTTGGCCATTTCCTCGAAATTCAAAATCGACACCCATGCCTGAATTACGCCGACGTGAACATTTGAGTTTGACATCATACTTTCCATTAGAACAGTACTTACTTCCACTTCATTTTTGCTCATGAACACAAATTCACTGAAAATAAAAATTAATTAAATTATAAATTAAAAATTAATTTTTATAGATTTTTTTTACAGTAATGAATACTTACTGTGGGATTATTCCACCCGAAAACACTGCCGATGCCAATTTAATTTCAAACTCTGTTAGTTTGCTGTTAATATCCACGATTGTACTAGTATCATCAGGAATATGGATAAGTTTTGTTGTCTTTGGTTGACTTTTTTTTCCTGCAAACACGTCGTCTAATCTCTTTTCAAGACATTCTGTTCCAGCTTCATCTTTCTTTGTCAAACCTTCACTAACAATGCGTACAGGAAACAATTGTGCATCTTCACCAAATTTAGTAACATATTCTTGGTCACTTTTATATCTCAATGACAAAGTTTGTCTCTCTCATTCTTTTCTTTCCTTTGATAATTCAAAACCACTGAATGAGGGTGATTGTGACGACCCGGAAATTTCCGACTAAATTTAAACTTTATCTTTATATTATTCTGACACGATAAGCAATGCTTGTTAAGTTAAATCTCAAGGATTTTAAACTATGTTTATACATTCATTTAAACCTCGACCAAATTCCAATGATTCACGAACCATTAAATGAACATATATGAATATGTATGTATATGTGTATATGTTATAAATTGAAAATGTCAACAAAGTATTTAAAAGTATAATGCTTTATATGAACGTAATTGTTTCAATATGATTATCGACGAAATAAAAAAAATATATTAAATGATTGAATTATCAGAAACATTGAATTATGATTACAAGTCTCTGTTGAGAGGTCCACTATGATTTGAGAAATATATTCCTCTTAACGATATTCGGAATAAATTGTAAAGCTATTTATAAATAAAAATAAAAAGTGTCATTTACGAAAGTTAGACAAAAGCTAGTGGAGAATTGGTTTCCATAATATTCTATTAATCTATTTTCAAACGTACAAAAACGTTTTCAGTTTAAAAAGAACTTTATTATTAAAACGTATATAACTTTTATAAATATCTAGAATCACTTTTGACAACTCATTACTTAACCAGTATAATAAATATAACGATATTTATATTTTATTTCATTAAATATATATAACGATTTAAATTAATATTATATATATTTATACGCGTATTATACATACATAGTTTTTATACTTTTACTATACTTTAACTTTACCTTTACTTTACTTTTACTTTACTTTAACTTTAATAATTCACTTTAATAATTCATACTTTAATAATTCACTTTAATAATTCATACTTTAATAATTCACTTTAATAATTCATACTTTAATAATTCACTTTAATAATTCATACTTTAATAATTCACTTTAATAATTCATACTTTAATAATTCACTTTAATAATTCATACTTTAATAATTCAAAAATCTATTATAAATAGAATTCAATAGGTTTCATTATTTCATAGAAACTTGAAAATATATTTCTCTAAACTCTCTCAATCGATTTACATATATATATATATATATTTGCTCTGTATTATTTCAAGATATTATTAGTATACATAAAATATTACGACGGAGTGATGTCCGAGTGATTTCAAAATAGTTTTTTGAATGAGTCGAAGCTAAGGAAATTATGGGTTATAGCTATGGAGGTGATGGGTATGGTTCATGGGTATGCTCGTGAGGTCAATCTAGTATTTATCATCTCCGTTACGTCTACGTACTTTTCTACAATATTGAATCTCAATATTGATACGTGAGCACTCATAACTTAACTTTTATATATCAATAGTGTATCCCTGACTAGTGCTCGAGTATATAGGATTATGCATGCTTGTACATTCGATATTGTCCTTAGATAGGTTTGTTGAATCCTGAATTAGATACATATGCTACTGAGATAGGGTATATGATATGCATGTCATTGGAAAGCTAGCGAAAAATTAAGAACTTTTCATTTAGATATCGAATGGTTTCGATGAACGGATTTGAAGTTATAGTCAACTGAATTTTAGTATTATTGTTAAAATGATTATTATTACTATCGTCGTTATTATTTTAATAGAAATATCATTGTTATTATAAAATATCATTATTACTATTATGTTAGTATTATCATTTTATCATAATAACATTTTTAGTAAATATAAATATTGTTATTTTTTATAGAATAATAATAATTATTATTACAAAATAATACAACTTTTACTTATTATTATGATGATCAATATTATTTTATCAAATAAATAGGGGATATAAAGATATTTTTCACCACGCGTAATATAATTACATTAATAATACTTACCACTATAGTTTTAAGATATTAAGTGAACTTTATAAATTTTACTACTTAAGATATATAAAAGTATATTTTATCATATATAAATGTTAATATAAATTTTTATTAATAAATGACTTTTATTATTATAAAATCTAATAAATATATTTAAATATATAAAACGACTATAGTTAAGTTATATAATAAACACGTATAAATTTTAGAAGTCATTTTGGGTCAAGTTGACTTTTGTTGACTTTTGCATATTAGTCTCGAGCATTAGGATTGTGGTACACTATGACTTGACCAAAAATTGTTTGACAAATATTGACCAACATATAAATATATATAATTAATATAGGTTCGTGAATCCGAGGCCAACCTTGCACTTGTTAAATGACGTTATATGTATTTTTACTACGAAATATAGTATGGTGAGTTTCATTTGCTCCCTTTTATATATATTTTTGGGACTGAGAATACATGCGCTGTTTTTTATAAATGTTTTATGAAATAGGCACAAGTACTAAAACTAATTCTACGTGGGTTTAAACCAGAAATATACCCTTAGCTTGGTAACATTAAACTACTTGTCTATGTACGGTAGGCGCGAATCCTAAAGATAGATCTATTGGGCCTGACAAACCTCATCCTGACTATGGGATGCTTTAGTACTTCGAGGTTATTTTAAACACACCTGATCTGGTGTACTTCAGAGGGTAAAACATGAACGTTAAGGCTTGTTACCGGGTGCCTACAATTTATAGAATACTCTTATACACTTGCGAGTGTACATATATTTATAAACGGAAATCTTGCGGTCTATTAATATATTGAAATGATTGTTATGATAAACCTATGAACTCACCAACCTTTTGGTTGACACTTTAAAGCATGTTTATTCTCAGGTATTAAAGAAATCTTCCGCTGTGCATTAGCTCATTTTAAGGATATTACTTGGAGTCATTCATGGTGTATTTTGAAAGACGTTGCATTCGAGTCATTGAGTTCATCAAGATTATTATTATGTCAATTATAGTTGGATGTATTATGAAATGGTGTGCATGCCGTCAACTTTCATTGTAAAGAAAGTTTGTCTTTTAAAAACGAATGCAATGTTTGTAAAATGTATCATATAGAGGTCAAAATACCTCGCGATGTAATCAACTATTGTGAATCGTTTATAATGTATATGAACGGGTCCTTTCAGTTGGTATCAGAGCTGGTTTAATGCCGTTTATGAGCGGGTTAATCGTAGAGGGGGTTCTCACAGTGTTACCTGTGATGAAGCATTGTCTCTTACTCCTCGCGGTCCCTATTAGGGTTGGATGTACGTTGCCGAGAGGCGGGCCGTAAAATCAGTGTCTGAGGTACGCTCAGTGGTCACCAGGCGGTTAGCTGGGAAGGCACTGAGTGGGATGCGTCCCCACTGTTATCACAGGTGGTATCAGAGCGGTGGTCTTAGCGAACCAGGTCTGCATTAGTGTGTCTAACTGATAGTCGTTAGGATGCATTAGTGAGTCTGGACTTCGACCGTGTCTGCATTTCAAAAGTTTTGCTCATCATTCTTGTTGAAAATTACATGCTTATCATTCTTAGTCTAGACACATCTTATTGTATTGATTGCATGAATAGTGTATAGACAAAATTCATATCTTAGCGTATCTGCTAATTCATATCTTAGCGTATCTGTTACTGTAAACTTTTCCTGACATATTCCGTAAATTCCTCTGTAATCTACAAAACCTTTTGCTCTATATAATTAGAATACCACCCGATAGCCGGAAAATCATTTCATATCGAAAAATTCTTTATTCAATCGTACGAAATGGAATTCGTCATTAGTTCAAGTCCCTCGGATTCTGAAATGGAATCCCACTCAAGTTCCGAAAGCAGTGTGACCGGAATGGATCAACCAATTAGTCATCATCTATTCTGGATGAATTGGGGATGGGTTCATAGCCTCCTTAATCATTGGAGACAAGAAGAAGGTGATCCCTTCCATCCACCACATTGCCCTCTTGGCGAAGAACCTGAAGCACTTACCGGCGAACCTATCCGAAACACCATTTTCTCTCTTATTTCTAGAGTATCTCGTCACGATTACATACTACACCAAATTCTAGATTTTATTTATCCGCTCGTCCGAACTGACAATCACCTCGGTGTAATAGAAGAAGTCAACGAGCTTCGCGCTCGGGTAGTGGCTTTGGAGAATATGGTGCAAAGGTTACAAACACCAGCAGCAGCACCAGCAGCATAAACAGTACCACCATCAGCAACACCAACAGTACCATCACCACCACCAACAACAACATCCACATCCCACACCGCAACATCACAATCTGTATCTCAAACATCAACGTCATACGCCCTGTAAATATCCAGGAATATCAACAACAACAAACGATGAAGTATTAATTCATAAACTTCATTGAAGAGATATCTCTGCGGCAGTTATGTAATCTCCAAAATCTTAGAGATTATTTAATTCTGACCGTAAATCGGATGAGTGAACGGAGATGGTAGAGTAGAAACTTTGATCGAAAATGGTGTACGATTTACAAGCTAGAATTGTTTTACCAACAGCATCAACAGGACCATAGCATCATTAACACAGTCAGTGCCGTCAGTATCGTCAGAATCAACAGCACCTGTAACATCACAAACTCTGTCAGTTCAAGAATCATTGTGGACATCATTACAAATCAACAACAAATATATTGTATCAACGAGTTATGAAGTATTAACTCATTTCCAATCGAAAGATTTATATGTATATTTTATATGTATAAATTTTTAAACCATAATAAATCTTCCCGTACTAAGCTAATATGTGTGAATCTTAACTACTCAGTTAATTCATATTACAAATATGCAATGATGTACGTCCTTCGTCCGCAACTTAACCATCGTTAATTACAATCTCTGTCTCAATTCAATAAAAATCCAATTCATAATAAATCAAGTGTATTATTCGAATATATGTTTGATTTTACACTTTCATCATCGATGTACTCGAAACTTTTCAAATAACATCATTCGTACCTTGCGAAGTTCCCAAGAATTTCACGAAAACTAACAAATAACAAAGTAATGATTCATAATTTCAATATTATTGAAGAAATACTTATGCAATTTATAAAGTTTTAGAGATTACTCAATTCTAGTTCCAACCATAAAACAAATGAGTTTAATTTAATATTAACTCATTAAATCTATATTACATCTAAAGAAAATATACACATATATTTTCATAAAGACTGTAATAAACTTCTTTTGTACAAAATATTAATTGTGAAAGTTTTTTTTAATGGGTAGGTAATACCCGAGAGATATATAAATTCACAATTAATATATTACATTTTTCGAAACTGATTCAGCAATCATCAACTATACTCCCTACTTTCACAACAATATCCATTCTTTCATATAAATCAAAATAATCATACTCATTCAAATTCAATTACATATTCTGATTTTGAAATCGCATAATTCAATTCGAAATATAACCAGTATCATCACTCTTAGATTCCTATATCTTTCAAAGCTATACTTTGACTTCAAAACTGTGTTAGAACATCATATGTATTAACGATTACAATATGTGCTCAAACCCTTCGAAATTCCTGAAGACACTTCAACTAAGGAACAATCGAGATGATGATCCAACCACATGTTACCCATAATTATACACCTAAAAAACTCTCAAAACCCAAGTCATAGTTCTACACGTATCCGTGTTAGACCCTTTGGCATTTACTAGCTAAAATAACTTTTCAATTCCGTTTCAAAATAGACAGTTTTGTCACAGCTCCAGCAAGTCAACTTTGACTTCTCAATCAAAACAGTCTTATTATAACCTCGATAGATACGTTGCCCTTTCGCCAACGTTACCGGGGAATCGTTTATATTCACCACATTAGCAATAAACTTACCAACAACTTCACTGATCTTTGACTTTCCAAAAAAAAAAAATTCATTACAATTATCGAAACCCTATCATATACTCATTCGTACCTTATAACAAGAATTGCCATACCAATTATTGAGAATCAGCAATCAGTATTTTGAAACCTCGCAGCATGTCTACATCAACAATTACATATACACACAACATCTACCTCTAAGACTTACATTCTTTGAATGAGAAATTTCTGAAAAACACCCTAAACTGCGAACCAGTTCTCGAAATTTTGAAAAATGCTGATGAAGCAGCAAAAACTGTAAACGACCTTAACAGTAAAAAGTTGGATGATAAAGGATAGTATATTGGCAAAGCTCAGAAAAAGAGAAGATTTGGAACTGGAAAACGGATTGAGCAAAGTATGAAGGAGGCTGTGGACAAATCACAAAGGCTGAACCTGCCTTCAAAGAATCTAAATGATTCAGTACTTGCTGAAGTCATTAACGAATACCTTGCTCCTGACTCTAAACCCCTGCGGACAATATCCTTCATCATCCTCTGATATTAGACATTCTAAGATATCATCGTATCTTTCATTATAAATATCATCCATACTTCTGAAGATATTTTTATAATTATTCTTATCTGAAATCATTTACCTCTTCGCGCTATCTGTATTATATCATAAAAGAAACTATTTTAGTTTCTAAATTCTGAAACATTCGAGTTTAAAATATGAATATTCTTGAAGAAGTGTTGGGAGCTGAAGCATGAGTTAGTATAATATAATGACACTTGATCAACGTGATTATATTACAGTAATTCATGCTGAGTTTCTAATGGGACATGACGATTCACAGACCATGCCGTCATCATGTTCCATCTTACACGACTCTTGTATTCTATTTAATCTCTAAAAATATCAAGAATATATTTTCTTGATGATTCGGTCTTTTTAGGGTATTCTGGTAAATTAACAAATCAAGATCGTGCCATTACCATTTCCTTCTTAGAACATTAACTATGTTCATTCTGAAATTCATATCTGCGAATACTGGACCATTACAAACGTTGCTTAATCACAAGAAGAAGAGACGAAAGGACAAAACTCCAAAATAGAAATTGGAGTATAAATCGCAGCAAATAGAAGGGAGCATCAACTGTGGATGTCAATGATTATAGAAGACAAAAGCAGGGGCTTTGAAATATAAGGGAAGATATAAAACCCAACAACCACCCAAAAATTATAAACCGTATATATCGATGCATATAGCAATATAAAGACACGGAAGAACTAAAAACACTATAAAACCGAGAGTATAGTAGAAGTAAATAGATTCTTCCGGAGACAGATGAAAAAGAAGAACGACAGATATGAAAGTGAGGAGTATATCGAGAATCAGTACTGGATGAAGCATATTGACAAATACTTTAAAATATGAGTTGGGGGAGAAAGAATAGAAGGTGTGAGTTGTAAGAAAACGAAGGAGGTGGATTTATAGTGAAATACCCGACAGAGAAATCAAGATGGATTATCGTATTAATTCGAAGAGAATCATAATCTCCTTAATCACCGAAGCATCAAATCCAACATAGATTACAAAGATTTTCTTTAAATTCGGAGATCAATTGTGATGACGTCAAAAGATATGACGAATCACTATAATCTTATTTCCTTCATTTACGATAACTTCCCTCATACGCTTTGAGTAATCGAATTATTTTATCCATACTTCTTAGACATGATAAAACTTCATAATCGTCATAATAACATTCTCATTGTTAGCCATAACGACCTCTATCAAATTTCGGGGACGAAATTTCTTTAACGGGTAGGTACTGTGACGACCCGGAAATTTCCGACTAAATTTAAACTTTATCTTTATATTATTCTGACACGATAAGCAATGCTTGTTAAGTTAAATCTCAAGGATTTTAAACTATGTTTATACATTCATTTAAACCTCGACCAAATTCCAATGATTCACGAACCATTAAATGAACATATATGAATATGTATGTATATGTGTATATGTTATAAATTGAAAATGTCAACAAAGTATTTAAAAGTATAATGCTTTATATGAACGTAATTGTTCCAATATGATTATCGACGAAATTAAAAAAAATATATTAAATGATTGAATTATCAGAAACATTGAATTATGATTACAAGTCTCTGTTGAGAGGTCCACTATGATTTGAGAAATATATTCCTCTTAACGATATTCGGAATAATTTGTAAAGCTATTTATAAATAAAAATAAAAAGTGTCATTTATGAAAG
Source organism: Rutidosis leptorrhynchoides (assembly GCF_046630445.1). NCBI lineage: Eukaryota > Viridiplantae > Streptophyta > Magnoliopsida > Asterales > Asteraceae > Rutidosis > Rutidosis leptorrhynchoides. Next base: position 137,654,253 of record NC_092337.1, on the reverse strand, counting down.
TTAGACAAAAGCTAGTGGAGAATTGGTTTCCATAATATTCTATTAATCTATTTTCAAACGTACAAAAACGTTTTCAGTTTAAAAAGAACTTTATTATTAAAACGTATATAACTTTTATAAATATCTAGAATCACTTTTGACAACTCATTACTTAACCAGTATAATAAATATAACGATATTTATATTTTATTTCATTAAATATATATAACGATTTAAATTAATATTATATATATTTATACTCGTATTATACATACATAGTTTTTATACTTTTACTATACTTTAACTTTACCTTTACTTTACTTTTACTTTACTTTAACTTTAATAATTCACTTTAATAATTCATACTTTAATAATTCACTTTAATAATTCATACTTTAATAATTCACTTTAATAATTCATACTTTAATAATTCACTTTAATAATTCATACTTTAATAATTCACTTTAATAATTCATACTTTAATAATTCACTTTAATAATTCATACTTTAATAATTCACTTTAATAATTCATACTTTAATAATTCAAAAATCTATTATAAATAGAATTCAATAGGTTTCATTATTTCATAGAAACTTGAAAATATATTTCTCTAAACTCTCTCAATCGATTTACATATATATATATATATATTTGCTCTGTATTATTTCAAGATATTATTAGTATACATAAAATATTACGACGGAGTGATGTCCGAGTGATTTCAAAATAGTTTTTTGAATGAGTCGAAGCTAAGGAAATTATGGGTTATAGCTATGGAGGTGATGGGTATGGTTCATGGGTATGCTCGTGAGGTCAATCTAGTATTTATCATCTCCGTTACGTCTACGTACTTTTCTACAATATTGAATCTCAATATTGATACGTGAGCACTCATAACTTAACTTTTATATATCAATAGTGTATCCCTGACTAGTGCTCGAGTATATAGGATTATGCATGCTTGTACATTCGATATTGTCCTTAGATAGGTTTGTTGAATCCTGAATTAGATACATATGCTACTGAGATAGGGTATATGATATGCATGTCATTGGAAAGCTAGCGAAAAATTAAGAACTTTTCATTTAGATATCGAATGGTTTCGATGAACGGATTTGAAGTTATAGTCAACTGAATTTTAGTATTATTGTTAAAATGATTATTATTACTATCGTCGTTATTATTTTAATAGAAATATCATTGTTATTATAAAATATCATTATTACTATTATGTTAGTATTATCATTTTATCATAATAACATTTTTAGTAAATATAAATATTGTTATTTTTTATAGAATAATAATAATTATTATTACAAAATAATACAACTTTTACTTATTATTATGATGATCAATATTATTTTATCAAATAAATAGGGGATATAAAGATATTTTTCACCACGCGTAATATAATTACATTAATAATACTTACCACTATAGTTTTAAGATATTAAGTGAACTTTATAAATTTTACTACTTAAGATATATAAAAGTATATTTTATCATATATAAATGTTAATATAAATTTTTATAAATAAATGACTTTTATTATTATAAAATCTAATAAATATATTTAAATATATAAAACGACTATAGTTAAGTTATATAATAAGCACGTATAAATTTTAGAAGTCATTTTGGGTCAAGTTGACTTTTGTTGACTTTTGCATATTAGTCTCGAGCATTAGGATTGTGGTACACTATGACTTGACCAAAAATTGTTAGACAAATATTGACCAACATATAAATATATATAATTAATATAGGTTCGTGAATCCGAGACCAACCTTGCACTTGTTAAATGACGTTATATGTATTTTTACTACGAAATACAGTATGGTGAGTTTCATTTGCTCCCTTTTATATATATTTTTTGGACTGAGAATACATGCGCTGTTTTTTATAAATGTTTTACGAAATAGGCACAAGTACTAAAACTAATTCTACATGGGTTTAAACCAGAAATATACCCTTAGCTTGGTAACATTAAACTACTTGTCTATGTACGGTAGGCGTGAATCCTAAAGATAGATCTATTGGGCCTGACAAACCTCATCCTGACTATGGGATGCTTTAGTACTTCGAGGTTATTTTAAACACACCTGATCTGGTGTACTTCAGAGGGTAAAACATGAACGTTAAGGCTTGTTACCGGGTGCCTACAATTTATAGAATACTCTTATACACTTGCGAGTGTACATATATTTATAAACGGAAATCTTGCGGTCTATTAATATATTGAAATGATTGTTATGATAAACCTATGAACTCACCAACCTTTTGGTTGACACTTTAAAGCATGTTTATTCTCAGGTATTAAAGAAATCTTCCGCTGTGCATTAGCTCATTTTAAGGATATTACTTGGAGTCATTCATGGCGTATTTTGAAAGACGTTGCATTCGAGTCATTGAGTTCATCAAGATTATTATTATGTCAATTATAGTTGGATGTATTATGAAATGGTGTGCATGCCGTCAACTTTCATTGTAAAGAAAGTTTGTCTTTTAAAAACGAATGCAATGTTTGTAAAATGTATCATATAGAGGTCAAAATACCTCGCGATGTAATCAACTATTGTGAATCGTTTATAATGTATATGAACGGGTCCTTTCAGTGATACTCTTATCTCTTTATCTTTTATAACCCCATCAAAAAAGTCAGGTGTAATTTTTGTTGATATTTCAACTTTTTCAATTTCTGGCAATGGTAACAAAAAGAATTTCTTCCGCAAACTTTGTTGCTCATGATATTTTTCACAAATTGGATCTGCGAATTTTCCTATTTCTTCAAATATACTATCTGGGGGAGAAGGTAATTCTTCCTCAATATCATTCATCGACTCAATTGCTCTATCCTCATTATTTCTCTCCACCTCTTTTCTTACTAGCATCATATCTAACTTTCTTTTTTTATCAAGAACATCTGTTATCATTGAAGCCCTAATTTCTTCAATTACTACATACACTTTTTCATTATCCCCATGTTTCATGAGTGTCTTCTCCATTTGGTTTATTAGATCATCATTCTTTTGAACAGTCATATCATATAATTTTCGGATATGAAGACAATCGAACTGGATTAAAAGCAATATAAAACGAATTTATATTTTTTTCAAAAAATTAATAAAATCAAAACTTTTTTATTAAATATATAAAAATAGAAAGTATGTACCTCAGATGTATCTTCATGTAAAACATGATTTGTATTTCTTTGTTCTTCATTTCTTTCTTGTTCTTCTTCGTGTTCCACTTCAACCATTTCTTCTTCTTCATCTTCGTTATCATCATCTTCTACAGTTGCATTTTTTTTAGATTTTTTTTTCATAATAGGTAATAGTTACATTTTAATTATATGATCATAATTAATTTTAGATAATAACATACATTGTGGGTCTTCTTGTATGTAAGAGCTAGAAGCAGGTGGGCTATATAATACAATTAGTTTTTTATTTTTTATGAAGTTTAATATTGTTTCATTACCAAATCCACCATTTTTGTATTCGTCATCTTCTCTTTCAATCAACATTTGAGTTGTCCATTTTAACATTTCTGGTTTTGTACACTTCGAATCTTCATACAACTTTGATGTCGTACTAACATACCATAGCTGTCATAATTTAAAAAGTAAAAACTTTGAATATTTGTTGTAGGAACATTGATACAATTTGTCAGAAGTGAAAATATAAAACAATAAATAATTACATACCACCAAAAATGTAAGAGGACCAGTATACCAACTGTTAGATGCATCCTTTTTCCAATTGTCCTTACTTCTTCTAAGGCAGTCAATCACATACTCACTCCAATCCATATTGGCAATATCATCCAATTTTGATATTGACGAAATAAATCTTTGATTTACAGTTGAATTAGAATTGCCTTCAGCCATAATAGTCATAATCATTATCAACATCTCAAGTTAAAACCTATCACCTCCTTTTATGAGATTCAAAATTGATTCTTGTAATTTCCCAATATATATTTTTGAATACCCTTTTGATAACAGTCTGGGTAATCATTCCTAAAGTTATTCAATAAATCATTTGTTGACTTTCCTAATCGTTGTACTGCATTTACAACTTTATCTCCAATTGGAAAACCAAGAATTTCATTAACATCCTCTTTGGTAACCTTTAATTCAACAAGACCTAAATCAAGATTCAAACTTTTTGCATCAAACTTGTCGACTAACCACAATGACAATTTCCCTGGAAGTGATTTAATCTTAAAATCTAATAAGCTCTCAAATCCCATACTTATTAAATCCCTTTTTTGATCATTACTTAAATTTCTAATTGTATTATACAATACAGTAGGACTTTGCCTATTGATGTGTAAAATCGTGTCTATAATTTATAATAGAAAATGCCGGTTAAAAGATTACTACACACTAACGGGCAGTGTACCCGATCGTGTAATAGTATAAAATTGGTAATTCCGAAATCGTTCCAAGGACAGTTTAAACGTGAGAATTAAGATTGTAACTAATAAAATAAACTAAGTTAATCTATGAAATCGAAAGTACGAGATAGTTTGTTTTGTGACTATTTAACGATTAGCCAAATCAAAGATTGATTAAAAGTAAAAGACGATATTTTTGTGTTTTTAAGTTTATAAAAATAAATGCTGACTCAACAAAAAGTAAAGATATTTGAATTCAATGGATAAAAGGATGTTCGCCTAGATCTCCTATTCGTAGTGTCGGATGATTTGTTATTAAGCAACAGTTCAATTTATCAATACATGCAACTACAAAGTCGGTTTACCCTGAGTTCTCTTTTAGCAAACACGTCAAACTTAGATTTATTGGCTTAGCGTTCCCTTTTACCAAAGACCTCGTTTGTTTGTGACTTAGTAATTAACTAATTACAAGATTAAGATTCAATTGGTTACGCGTTCGCTCCACACAATTCACCCCTATTTTGTTTAATCCTTGTTACCCGGTTTACCCCCTTGGTCCAGTAAGCACCCAATTGGTTAAGACAAATCAATTGAAAACTAATGTACAAAATTGAAACAGGGTTCCCTTTGTTCAAACAAGATCACTAATCAACCTAGTAACAATAATCAACACCCACAAGAATGGTTCTTAATCAAAACTCATAATTATCATGCATTAATCAATAAAACGTTAAAGTATCATCTAAACACATACGAATATTCAATCAAGACAAACATTAAAAAAGCTTAGCCAATCATGGCTAGAACAAAAATCACAATTAAACAATTAAGAGTATTCATAATCATGTTAAGAATTAAACCTAATGAAAATTGTGTTCTTGATTGGTAGACGGATCGAGACTTGTTTCCGGAATGATTGATGTGTTAGAATGACCTTGAAAAACCCCAAAAATCGCCTTGGTTCGTCAAAAAGGTGCTGGAAATTGTCTGGGTGCGAAAGTGTATTATTAGGGTGTTTTTCGGGCTTTAAATAGGGAAGAAATCTGAACCGGGCTCAAAGTGGCCTCCTGAAACTTTGATTTCTGGCCTCCTGAAAACCGTCGAACTGATTTTCTAGCCTAATGGAGTGGCGCGCCACCTTTTGGAGCGGCGCTCCAGACCCCTTTTTGCTGAATCTGAGCTGAAAACTCACTAATATCGCCTGTTTTCGAACCAAACTCGAATCAAACCAATCCCTTTCACTTGCTTTCATATAAAATCACTAAAAACCATCAAATATCTTTAAAATTCATCTCCTTGGTCTTAGAACTCGAACTTTCAAAACACTTATCAAAATAACACCAAATCGTATCCAAAAGGACCAAAATGTACCCGATATCGCTAAGGAAAACGCGTATGAAATATGCGATACCAAACAACCCCACACTAGAGTTTTGCTTGTCCTCAAGCAATTAAACTCGATAATAATCTTCTACCATATAATAACTCTTCAGACATGTATATAGAACCAAACGAACAAGAAACCAAACCAACAACTAGCGTGGGCACGATTTGGAGTAAATAACAACCATGTTTCCCACTTGCCTTCCCCCAAAATACCTTCCCAAACCGCAATCAATATGTAATGGATATAGTAACCAATGATAACCTCGAATAATGTACCATACTGATGAAGTAGAGAATCTCAAATCATAAATAAGTCTTCAAAGAAAACGGGAATCAAGTGAAAACTGAGCACCAAAAAGTATAGCAATCGAACAAATGTGCCAAAAGAACGCACGGGCTACCCCGCAATTGGTCAATCCAAGCCTCCCACAGTACCTAACATCGCGAGATGTCGGTAAGAAAATAATGTGCTTAGGAGGATACACATTACGTCCAGATATCATCGATAATCATGAGGTGATCATCTAATCCGTTAAGTCAACCATAAAGATTGAGGTTCATCAGGCTTAAAAGCTGATATCTTACCTTTCTGGAGGTTATCCACTGGGAATCTGATCAATCACTGACATTTTGTGTATCATGGTGCTCTTCCCATTTGGCTAGCAAGTCTCCCTCATTGAGACAAGCTTTGACTACTAGTTTCTCTGTTTGACGTTGAGGCCTGGTATATTTTCAGTCGATTTTAGCAATGACTTTTCAAGATTTTTCGTCACCCTACAACTGGTCTGGACTACATCTTCTGAAACAAATCAGCAAGTGTGTCGTTCGGGAGACTTGACTCCCTTAAGGATGGAAAAGATACATCATGTGTGGTTAAATAAGGTGGTCGGGTGCAACATTGTCCTTGTTAGGAGAAACAATGAGGATCGCCCTGTTTAAGTTTTCGATCTAGCACATGATCCGGTTTCGACCACACGCCACTATCACCATTCATACGGTTGACACCCGCCTTGGTGCAGATAACCTACATATGAATTTTTATGTTCATGTATGATTTCACATTCAAAATAATGAACATGTTTTGAAAGTTCAAGACTTTCTCCTCTAACAGTACCTCATCGTGAAATGATGGGTAATGAAATGGTATCGCTTAAGAGGTATACGTACCAAGTGAAACGGTCGGAAGACTTTACTTCCTTAATGAATGGATCTGAGTCACTCGGGAATGCCAATCTATTTCAATTGACACTCGGTTTAAATCCCAAAAATCTTTGGGTGCCATAGCTTTTGGCTATGGGTTGTATTGTCTAAGCAAACATAAGCACGTAGCTATTGTTCCTAAAAAGGACAACACTGGTGAAGCTCGAGGCTCCTCTTCCCACAAGTATCACACCATTAGATGATGTAATAATAAAATAGTATAGTTTCGGAAGTCTGCTATACCAAGTAACCAAAAGTTTTTGATCTGGCACGTGATTCGGTCACAATCACGCTATGCAATCACCGCTCTCTCACGGTTTACACCCGTTTTGGTACAGGTGACCTACTATTGAGTTCCCCGAACTCGTAGGATTTCATGTCCAAAATAATGAACACGTGGAACAAATTTGGCTTCTTTAAAAACTCGAATTATACCATAAAATACCAAGCCAATTTTCAAAATAAGGGTTTTGGTCGAATTTTCAATTGTTTTTCCACTTTTTTTTTATTTTTAAACTAACTTTTCTGTTTTTTTTTTTTTTATCCCTAATTTTTCAATTTTTTTGGTTTTTACGACCAAACCCCGTGAAACGTCAAGTCTTTTTAAATCAAAACTAATATGATGATGATTTCATTAACAACCAACCCGAGAGATTTTACATCCCCACCCCACACTTGAGATCAAGTAATGTCCCCATCACTTGAGATTAAAAATAGATAAAAATCGAAAGGGTTATGTGAGAAAGAAAATATAAAAACTTATCGAGTTAACCACTGATCGCGGAATGCCAGTGACAGATGGCGCTGAACTGACTGCCAGCATAAGAACATCGTCCATTCCTGATCATCACACCAATATCATCAATCATGCAGTTTTGCTGAACTTAATGCCAGACTTGAAAAATCGTTTCACCAACAAACCTAAGAAAATAAAAAACAACGAACTACATAAACGGGACAAGGTGGCACCACCCGATGCCGAAACACCTTGTCCCTCAAATAAGTTGCAGAGTACATAAACAGAAAAATAAAATTATTCAAGTACAGACCAAATGAAAAAGAAATAGTTTCAAACAAATACAACATAACATGCGCAACAATCAATCACTTCCCGGCCAAAAATCTCTGGTAGGGTCCCAATTCACACCATACGTATCCTGACAAGCTTGGTACGGGTCATATGAAGGATCCGGTCTCGGAGGAGTAACTGACGTATAATCGGGAATGGTAGTTCGCGTCGGAATATACGCCTCCGGGTTCTGACGCATCTGACGCTGAATTTGTCACTGATGGACCTCCCACTGATTGTGGGCCCTAATTCCCCTAACATCGTACTCTACCCTGTCAACACGCTCTCTCAAACGACCCAACTCTGTTCCAAACTGTCCCAAGGTTGTGTTAATCGACCCATAATTTTTTTGATGCCAAGTCATCAAATCCTCGTTATGCCTACGCTGCTCCGCTAACATCCGCTGATTATGCTCAACCTGAGCATCGTACGCTGACCTGCTGTCCCTATACTCTATATGAAGACCGTCAACACTGTTAACCAACGAATTCCAACTCTCTTCACCCATTGACCATGTACCCTGTACGTTCGCAGCACTCGAGCTTCCTGCCTCATACGTGGATCGACTAGCCCCACGTCCACCTCCACGACCTGCACCTTCACCTGGCTATTGCTGTTGCTATTCATCAGACCACAAAACCCAACCTGCTAGACCACGACGGATAAACTCAGCCTTAGAGAAAAACAGAATATTGGTGGGCATCGCCTCAACTCCCACCACATTACACCTACTCGTCGGGACCAAAAACGCCCGAGCCAACCTAGTAACAAAATGCCCTCCTAACAATGGGCGTTCCGTGCGTGTGTCTGTTCTAATTTCCTGCAACCTTGCCCCTAACATACACGAGACATCGATTGGCTCCCTCAATTTAATTTGTTGTAGGATCCAAAGATCCCTTCTCTTTGTTCGCGTTTCTCCTAGCCATAAACATAGTAGCAATCATATTAAAAATTATTCGATCCTCAGGAAGTCTAAGCATCGACTGAACACTTCGACTTGAACTAAACGGACCAGCAGTATCATTTGCCATAGTCGGCTAATAATCACTCTCACTGAAAACTTGCTGCCCGAACACTCTGCAATTCATAAAATGCCACTTCAAATCATTATCAGTCAACTCAGGATATAGATCTAACGCCCAAGCCAACGCAACTTTAGACATGCGACGCTCTAATCTGCCAAGCCTAAATGTTAAGAAATCTGCCTCGGTCAGAGAGACTCGAGGTCGACAACTAACAGTTGAGAAGAACTCTATAGTTATCTGCTCATAAATATCTTCATTAATCTCAAATAACCTTTCATAAGGTCTCAACTCATTACCCGCATAAACTACCCACAAGTAACGGCGCAACTCCCGAACAATATTATTACCCAATGATGAAAGTTGCGACCAATCTAAATAATAAGTTCGCTCAATCAGACGAGCGCTATTTGTTGTGAACCTTTCTTCCAAATCCTCATCGTTAGAGATGTGAGATAACCATAATTCAGGATTATTCGGTGGTTGCCTTGGTTGTTCCTGGTTTCCTCTTGATCTCTACATTCATGAAATAAGTAAAGAAAACAAAACACCAAACTCAAAAGTTAGTGTTAGTCATAATAATAAACACCAAGTGCCCTTTACAACTAAACCATGTTTCATGTCAATCCACTTTTGAAAACAATCTCCAAGTTAACAAATAACACTTGTAAAACAATGCCAAGACCACAATCTATCTCATATCATACTATCATGTAAACCAATTCATCATATCAACGACACTCACTTAACACCATTACCAAAATATTAACAAATATGACTACTCATAACACTTTTTAACTTCCAAAAATCTAGAAAAGTTCATCATGTTTACCAATGTTCACCAATGTAAATTACTACCACCAACATACTCATCACAACTCAAAAACACATGTTTAATCCTCACTAGCATGGCATCATACATAACTAAACCAATTTTGCATCAAGTCATTCAAACCAATATGACCCGCCCATATGAACACAACCCCACACTAGTTCAAAAACACATGAACAATTCAAAAACTAGATCAATTTCAAGCATGAAACACCTTTATCCCCTACAAATTAGGATTTTCAAACATACAAACCCTAGTTTTAATTGCAACTTCTAAAAACACAAAATTAATTATGAATTCAAAGCATACAATCTTTATCTAACAAAACCCATCAATAATTAGAACACATAACTCTAATTAAAGAAACCCCACACTAATTCATCATATAAATCAAAGATTAAGCAAGTAATTACATATAATTAGATGAAATTATAAGATAGAAAACAAATTCGGACCTTTGGGTTAACCATTCTTGAAAGATTGGAAGTTAATTGCACAAGAAATTTAAGTCTTGAAAATTAGTGTTTGTAAGATCTATGTGTTTGTAGGTGTAAAAAGTTGTTATGAATGAAAAGAATGAAGGAATTGAGAGTAAATACAGCTGGTACCCGTTTTTTATTATGTGTGGTGGAGAAAATTCTTTTTTATTTCATTTAAAAAGGCAAACAGTCTGACTGACAGAAACGGCGCGGCGCTCCAGGTATTCGCGCGGCGCGCCAAAAGGCCGCGCGGCGCGCCATATAACTGAAAAATCAGTTCTAGGCTTTTTCAAGATCTAGCACATCAGGTACTTTAAAGTGGAGCGGCGCGCAAGGGTATGGAGCGGCGCTCCAAGTACTGTTTCCTCAAAAATTCGCAATTTTAAGCCATTTTAACCCATTTTCTCAACCTAAAAACCAACAAACAACCCAAACAAAAATCCGAGCATTATAACATTGCACATATCATCAAACAAGCACAAAAACATACAAACTCTACAACAATGTGAAGTTTATTACCGAGTCATTCACAAGACTCGTTTCTAACTTCAAGTAACCTTAGGATCGGGTTCAACGTAAACCCCGTCATCAATCTCCAATGGACCATCGAAATATTTCTTCACACGATGTCCATTCACCTTAAAGGAAGTACCACTAGCATTTTTCAACTCAATCGCACCGTAAGGGTACACCTTAACAACCTCAAATGGTCCCGTCCACCGAGACTTAAGTTTACCCGGTAAAAGCTTCAACCTAGAGTTAAACAAGAGCACTCGATCGCCCTCATTAAACTCTTTCGGACCCTTTAACCTTCTATCATGCCATATCTTGGTTTTCTCTTTATAAATTAACGAATTCTCATACGCATCAAGGCGTAATTCACCAAGCTCATTCAATTGCCCCGCCCTTAGGCGTCCGGCTTCCTTCAAATCCAAATTGCACTTTTTAAGTGCCCACATCGCTTTATGCTCAATCTCCAACGGGAGATGGCACGCTTTCCCATAAACCAACCGATAAGGAGTGGTACCAATTGGCATTTTGTAGGCAGTTTGAAACGCCCACAAAGCTTCATCGAGCTTATTCGCCCACTCCTTCGGATTCGACCCCACAGTTTTCTCAAGAATCCCTTTAAGAGCTCGATTGGTATTCTCAACTTGTCCGCTCATTTGGGGATGGTATGAAGTAGAAACTTTATGGAGAACTCCATATCGCTTCAATACCTTCTCCATTTGAGCGTTACAAAAATGAGTACCCCTATTGCTAATTAAAGCTTTTGGAGTTCCAAATCGAGAGAATAAACGCTGAAGGAACGAAATCACAACTCGTGCATCGTTTGTAGCCAAAGCTTGTGCTTCGGCCCATTTAGACACGTAGTCAATGGCAACGAGTATGTAACTATAATTCTGAGATTTTGAAAATGGCCCCATAAATTCAATTCCCCAAACGTCAAATACTTCGCAAACTTGGATGCTTTGTTGAGGCATCTCGTCCCGTTTGGTGACTTTACCGGCCCTTTGACAAGAATCGCACGATTTGCAAATCCGGTGAGCATCCTTGAAAATTGTCGGCCAAAAGAAGCCGGCATCATAGACTTTACGTCCCGTGATTTGGGGTCCAAAATGCCCACCGGTAGGCCCACTATGGCACTCGGTCAAAATACGCATACACTCCTCACCGGAAACACATCGGCGGATAATCCCATCGGGACAACAACGAAAAAGATAAGGAGCCTCCTAGAAATAGTACTTAAGGTCACTGAAGAATTTCTTCCTCTTTTGATGTGACCACCCTTTTTCCAAGAATCCCCCATGAGATAATTAGCAATGTCCACGTACCATGGCTCGTCCACCTAGTCCATCGCCATGAGATATTCATCGGAAAAATCATCATGGATACTTGATTCGTGAAGGACTTCGAGATTTGGATTCTCGAGTCTAGACAAGTGGTCAGCCGCTAGATTTTCATCACCTTTCTTATCCCGGATCTCGATATCAAATTCTTGCAAAAGCAAGATCCATCTAAGAAATCGAGGTTTTGCATCCGATTTCGAAAATAGGTACTTCAGAGCAGAATGGTCCGTAAAAACTATAGTCTTAGACAAGACTAAGTAGGACCGGAACTTATCAAACGAAAAGACCACCGCAAGGAGCTCCTTTTCAGTGGTAGTATAATTCAATTGCGCTCCCTGCAAGGTCTTGCTTGCATAGTAAATGGGTCGGAAGTGTTTCTCGACCCTTTGACCCAAAACAGAGCCAACAGCAAAATCATAAGCATCGCACATAAGCTCGAATGGAAGGGACCAATTCGGAGCAATTATGATTGGCGCATTGATCAGTTTCTCCTTAAGAAGATTGAATGCCTTAAGGCACTCTTCGGAGAAATTCCAAGGCATGTCCTTTTCGAGGAGTTTGTTCATCGGGTTAGCAATTTTAGAAAAATCCTTAATAAACCGCCGGTAAAAACCTGCGTGCCCGAGAAAACTCCGAACACCCTTAACATCGGTGGGAGGTGAAAGGTTCTTAATAGCCGTTACCTTCGCAGGATCCACCTCGATACCGTCCCTAGAAATCTTGTGCCCGAGAACTATGCCCCCTTGAACCATTAAATGGCACTTTTCCCAATTGAGCACAAGATTAGACTTCTCACACCTTTCCAACATCCGCTCTAAATTAAGAAGGCATGAATCAAAAGTGTCACCGAAGACCGAAAAGTCATCCATGAACACCTCCATGCAATCCTCTATCATATCGTGGAATATGGCCATCATGCACCTTTGAAAAGTGGTCGGAGCATTGCAAAGGCCAAAGGGCATGCGTCGGTATGAAAATGTGCCATATGGGCACGTGAAAGTAGTTTTCTCCTGATCCTCGGGCGAGATAGGAATTTGAAAATAGCCCAAAAAACCATCAAGAAAACAATAAAAGCTGTTTCCCGCTAACCTCTCTAGCATTTGATCCATGAAAGGTAACGGGAAATGGTCTTTGCGTGTGGCCTCGTTCAACTTTCGATAGTCAATACAAACACGCCACCCCGTGACAGTCCTAGTAGAAATTAACTCATTTTTATCGTTGGTGGTAACAGTCATACCACCTTTCTTAGGTACACAGTGTACCGGGCTAATCCAAGGACTGTCAGAGATCGGGTAAATCAGACCTGCATCGAGGAGCTTAATGATCTCTTTCTTCACGACTTCTTGCATGTGCGGGTTCAAACTCCTTTGTCGTTGCACCACAGGTTTGGAGTTATCCTCCATTAGGATTTTGTGGGTGCAATAGGAGGGACTAATACCCTTAATGTCTTGAATTTTCCACGCAATGGCCGGTTTATGGGCCTGCAGCATGGTTACAAGCTCAGTTTTCTGACATGTAGTAAGAGAAGAAGAAATAATTACCTGGAGCTTAGATTCCTCCTGCAAATAAGCGTATTCTAAATGATCAGGAAGTGGCTTCAATTCTAACTCGGGAGGTTCTTCAATTGAAGACTTGCTCCGGTAATCTGCATCACGTTCGAGTTCTTTGAACTCCTCCTCAGTCGGCTCATAGCCGTTTTCCATCAAGGTGGTCAAAATATCCACCTCCTCAACCTGCAACTCTTCATCAATTTCAACCAATGAACACTCTCCTGAACCCTGTAACTCTGGGAATTCTTGCAACAACTCAGACTGGACATTCACAGTGTTAAGAAAATAACATGTATCATCAGTGTAGGCAGGGTATTTTAAAGCATGGTCGATTGAGAAAGCTGCATGCAAATCATCTATTCTAAGGGTTAACTGTTGGCCATAAACATCAATGATACACCTAGCAGTATTCAAAAATGGCCGACCCAAAATTAGTGGAATCCTCTCATCCACTTCCATATCCAACACCACGAAATCGGCCAGAAAAACCAACGACCCGGTCTTAACTAGCATATTCTCGATAATTCCAAGAGGGAATTTAATAGAGTGGTCCACTAGCTGAATAGCCATACGCGTGGGTTTCAACTCCCCGGGGTCTAGCTTCAAATAAATAGAATAAGGCATTAAATTTATGCTAGCCCCCAAATCTGCCAATGCCCTCATACAATCCAAATTACCCAGTAAACAAGGGATGGTGAAACTCCCAGGATCCTCAAGCTTCTCGGGAAGCTTGTTTGCAACTACCGCTGAGCATGCGGCATTCAAGCTGACTGAAGACACGTTCTCCAGCTTCTTCCTGTTAGTTAGCAAGTCCTTAAGAAACCTTGCATACTTGGGCATACCTGCAATCACATCAATAAAAGGCAAATTAATGTTACTTTTTTAATCAAGTCCATGAACTTGGACTTTTCTGCCTCCAGCTTTTCCAATCTCTGCTTCCTCGGGAATGGGAGCGGTGATTGATACTCTTTTACTACCGGTTTAGCAGCAACAGTTTCTGGTACCCTCATAACCTTCTCAATCACCTGTTCCGGCTCCTTATCCCCCTCCGGTTCACTAACAACAACCGGCTCATTATCCTTAACCAACGGCACTCGTAAATCATACTCATCGGCCTTCCTCGGTAAATCATATGCTAAACCACTGCGGGTAGTGATAGCATTAACGTGCCCATTCTTTGGGTTAGTATCTGTCTTACTCGGTAACTCCCCCGGTTTCCTCACATTATTCTTGTAGAGACCCGTCCTAATCCATCCGGACGAAGTCCATATCTGAAAGGACCCGTCCTGATCCATCTGGACGAAGTCACCAACATCTGGTTCTATTGCGATGATCGACTCTAAGTAATGTCTTTAAAATGAGCAAATGCACAGCGGAAGGTTTCTTTCATACCTGAGAATAAACATGTTTTAAAGTGTCAACCAAAAGGTTAGTGAGTTCATTAGTTTAAATAAATAATCATTTCATAAATTTTATAGACCACAAGATTTCATATTTCCATTTCTCATAAACATACGTCCCATGCATAGAGACAAAAATATCATTCATATGGATTGAACACCTGGTAACCGACATTCACAATATGTATATAAGAATATCCCCATCATTCTGGGATCCTCCTTCGGACATGATATAAATTTCGAAGTACTAAAGCATCTTGTACTTTGGATGGGGCTTGTTGGGCCCGATAGATCTATCTTTAGAGTTCGCGTCAATTAGGGTGTCTGTTCCCTAATTCTTAGATTACCAGACTTAATAAAAAGGGCATATTCAGTTTCGATCATTCAACCATAGAACGTAATTTCGATTACTTGTGTCTATTTGTAAAACAGTTATAAAAGTTGCGCATGTATTCTCAGCCCAAAAATATAAAGAGTAAAAGGGATCAAATGAAACTCACGCATACAAATATTGTAAAATAGTTATTAAAACATTGCATGTATTCTCAGCCCAAAAATATATATAAAAAGGGAATAAATAAACTCACCTAATGTATTTTGTAGTAAAAATACATATTACGACATTGAATAATGCAGGGTTGGCCTCGGATTCACGAACCTATATCATTTGTATATATATTAATATGGATAACCGTAATTGAACAAGTTTATATATTATATCTTAAATTATATATTAAACTTATTTAGTTTGTGTATATATGAAAAATGTTTAATATCAATATATTTAGTTATATTATTATATCCCTTTATATATATACATATATATATGGTTAGAATTATATAAGAATATCATTAGTTTGTTATATATGAGTGTTTATATAAATAATGTTATTATATAGTTATATGAAATATTAACATAGTTATAGTATACGTACTAAATACATTTTTATATACAAAATTATTTATTTGTTAAAAAAAATGATAGTTTTGACATTAGTGGATTACTAATAATAATAACTCTATTAATAATGATAATACCAATAATAGTAATGGTATGGTTAATAATAATAATAATATATCCTTATTTCTTTCATAATAATAATAATGTTAATCATAATCATAATGATGATAATAATACTGATTTGATAAGATTTCAACTAATAATAATTTTATTAATATTTGTAGCAATAACAATAATAAAGATTATAATACCTGTCCTATTAATAACGACAATGATAATACTCTTAATTTGGTTAATGATGCTTCTAAATATTAGGAGTAATAATAATTATCATTATCTTAATAATAATAACGATAATAATAATAACAATATTAGTTATGCTAAGGATAATAATACTCATTACATTTATATTAGTGATAATAACACAACAATATTATTATAATTAATAATATTAGCAATACTACCATAATAATAATAATAATGTTACTAATAATAATACTTATCATGACAATAACAATAATAATAATAATAATAATAATAATAATTAATAACAATAATATTAAAAATTATTAATAATAATAAAAATAATAAAGGAGATAATAACTACCTCAATAAGTCTTGTAAAAAAAAATATGGCAGCTACAACACTCGAACCCGAGACCTCTAAGTATCCAACACGATCCCATAACCATTGAACCATTATTACATATCTGTTTTAATCCCAAACTCATTTATATTTAACTGATAAACTGTCTGTTTCAATTTTTCATCTTCTTCATAATACAAATCGACCAGAAATTGTTTACCATAATTATAACACACATTGGATTAGTTTTAGGATTTATAATCAAAACATAAACGATTAACCTATGATGATTAATCATTTGAAAACAAAAAAAAAATAAAAATAAAAATAAAAAGAGCTGTAACAGCTTTTTTTATGAACACGAAGAACATAAATAATGATTTTGAAATTGAGACAGTTTTGGATCACGCTTTCAACATGAAATAAGTTTCAAATCTTTCCTATAATCTATCTGAATCATCAATTCAACTTAAAACATCAAAACGTACTCGAATTTTATCAAGAACAATTCGTTTGACTTTTGAAATTTAAACTTTGACTCACGAATTCGTACTCGATACAACGAATTGGCTTTTGAAACTTTACAGAAAGTTTAAATGAAAACTTTCTAACATCTTTGCATTTACAGATTTTAAAATGGAGTTCAGTTTCAAGGTTTTTGGAAAATTAAGAAGAAACAGAGATATCGTTAAAAAAGAAAGAAAAATAGCTAAAATAACTCTGCTTATTCTTGATTTACTGGTGTAGGGATATTGGGTAATTGATAGTGGTGTTAAGAATTCAAACGCAGTTCCATCATAACTTGTAATGATCGAATAAATATAAATTAAGGCCGACAATAAATATTTTCAAGGACAGATAAATAGAAAAATAAAATAAAAAGGTGAATACGATTTGTAACAACTTTTGTTTGATCCTGTAGATTTATTCAACTGGTAACCAGCTAAGAAACAAAGATATAAAGTTGATCGTGAGGTTAAACTGATTCAAAAGAAAAAAAAAAGAACTCGTTTCTTTTTTTCTTTTTTTTGTAAATAATAATTATAGTATTAATAATAATTGTATTAAATATTATTAACAAAATACTGATAATTATTAAAAAATATAAATATATATACATAACAATAAATATATGAGGATTTTTAATGACAATCAAAATGATATAATATTCATATTGATACAAATAATAAATTGTATTATTAATAATAATGATCTTAATGATAATGATAATAATAATAATAATAATCTTAATCAAAGTGTTACTACTCATTATAACATAATAATGATATTAATACTGATAACAACAATATTTGTAATAATAATATCATAACAATTTATATGTATGAATTTTCATCTCCATACTTTATCTTTTAAAAATAATAATAATAATATTATCACTAAATTTTAATATTAACATTAGTATAACAATCATATTTGTAATTACATTCATCATGTTATACCATATATATTATATGGTAACCTAGGTTTATTTGTACAGTTTTAATATAAATACATCATATAATATGCGTTTGCATATTGAATATTATTGTCTTATATATTAATAAGTATTATATATTTATTTACTGATATGTTATTTCCTTTTAAAATAAATTTCGACATATAATAATTATAATTTATATATATATTTCTATTTAATTATTTACAAACAATTGTTCGTGAATCGTCGAGCACAGTCAAAGGGTAATTGATTACATGAATATAGCTTCAAATCTTTTTGAGACTCAACATTACAGGCTTGCTTATCGTGTCGGAAACATATATAATTAAGTTTAAATTTGGTCAGAAATTCCCGGGTCATCACAGTACCTACCCGTTAAAGAAATTTTGTCCCGAAATTTGAGTGAGGTGGTCATGACTAACAATAAAAATGTTTTCATGACAACTATGAGTTGATAGATTGAGTTTTATCATTATTGACTAATATAGATAAAACGATTCGATTAGATGAAGTGTACGAATGAAGCTATCACAACAGATTGAGATAGAGATTCAACTTTTGACGTAGTTACGGTGGAAATTAGAAAATAAGGTGCGTCTTAGCTTTTGACGTTGTCTTGGTTGAATTCTGGAATTTAAGGGATTTAAAGAAAATCTTTGAGATCTAAAAGATTTGATTCTTCGGCGAATAAGGGAATTAAGATCTCTATAATTAAATACAGTGACCTGCCTCGATTACTCTGTCTGATATTTCCATTATAAATTAAACTCTTCCCATTCCATAATTTTCACCATTCTTATACTTTCTTTCATGGTTCTTACATCCACAAGATTGTGAAAATGCTTAATCCAGTTCTGATCCTTGTCCTTGTCCTGACTATTGCAACAATCATTCTCTTTTTCCAACTTCCACCGAAGGAATCTGTTTTCTTTTACTTCACCCTTGGGGTTATAGTATTTTTAATTTTTCCGTGTCTTTATGTTGCGATAAACATTGATATACACGGTCTGTAATTTCCATGTTGTTATCGGGCTTTATATCTTTCCTTATATTTCAATGTCCCTATATCTGTTTTCTATAATCATTATCATCCACGGTTAATACTCCTTCCTCTTTGCTGCGATTTATACTCCAATTTCTATTTCTTTTGGAGCTTTGTCCCTTCGTTTCTTCTTTTTACGATTGGACACCTCTTGTAATGGTCCAAAATTTGTAAGTATGGAGTTTCGAATGAATATAATGTTCTAAACAAGAAAGAACGTAATAACACGATTTGATTTGTCAAATTACTAGAGTCACTGAGAATAGAACTATCAAGAATATATTTTCTTGATATGTTCAGAAATTAATCAGAATGAAAGAGTTATGTAACATGTCACATGATGACGTTGTAATCTGTGAATCATCATGTTCCATTTAGAAACTCAGCATGACTTACTATAATATAATCACGTTGATAAAGTGTCATTATATTATACTAACTCATGCATCAGTTCCCAACACTACTTCAAAACATTCGTATTTTAAACTCGAAATTTTACAGAATATAGAAACTAACAGTTTCTATATGATGTAACACTGATAGCACGAAGAGATTAATGATTTCAGATATGATTAGTTATGAAAATATCTTCGGAAATATGGAGGATATTTATAATGAAGGATACGATGATATCTTGGAATTTCTAATATCGATGGATGATGAAGAAGATTTATCCGTAAGGGTTTGGATTCGGAAGCAAGGTATTCGCTAAAGATTTCATCAGAAACAGAATCATTTGGATTCTTTGAAGTCAAACTTATTCTTTGTGATTTGTCCACGGCTTTCTTCATAATTTCGCATAATCTGCTTTTCGGTACTAAACTTTCTATTGAATGTTTCCAATATAATGTTACACAGGAAGCACGAAGAAGTATATAATTTCGGACGAGAATATTTATGAAAATATCCTCAGAAATATAGAAGATATTGATGATGATATTTTGGAATTTCTAAGTTCGATGGTTGATGGAGAAAGATTTTCCGCAAGATTTTAACATGACTTCGGAGCAAGATATTCTCTAAAGATTTCAACGGATCCAGAATTACCTGAATCCTTTGAATATAGGGTTTGGTCCTTGTATTTGTCCTTGGTCTCCTTCATGGGTAGCTAAATCTGTTTTTCAATACCCAATTTTCTATCGAGCGTTCCTAACACTCCTTTCTTTATCATCAAACTTTTGACCGTTTAGACCATCTACCATATTTCTGTTTCCTCTGCATTTAATGCTATGATATCTGAATCATCGGTTATTAATCCGAGGTGGTTTTAGGAGAATTGTGTTTTTAGATGATTAAACGCTGATGGTAATATGGTGGAATATGGAAGGTTCCCTGGTAACAATAAAAGAGCACGCGTATATATCAACGTTATAATAAGGTTGTTTCGTACGAAAAGTCGAAATGGTCTTGCTGGAGCTGTGACAAAATTGACTAATTTTGAAAAGGAATTGCAAAGTTATTTTTGGTAATAACAATGCCAAAAAAAAAAAAAAAATTAACACAGATACGTGTTTAACGTTTACTCAGGTTCCGAGTGTTTTTAGGTGTATAACTATATGCATTAACCTTTTCTTCCGTAGATGAAGTGCGGTTGGTTCATCCTCTCGATTGAGGTGTTTTCAAGAATCATAAAAGGTTTGAAAATAGACTGGAATTGTCAAGATACAAATGAGGTTTAAGATGAAATCAAGTGGCAACTTGAAGAATTATTTAGTTTCATATGTTATAATCAGTATTTTAATTCATTTTGATTGTCCAATATTATTCGTCCTCAGTTAACAGTTCAATAATTTATATACAGTTTAATATATAATATTCGAAGTAATTAATACGTGTCGTGACCCGTATACGTCTCAGACTCGATCACAACTCAAAGTATATATATTATTGTAGAATGAACCTCAACCCTGTATAGAGAACTCGATCATTACTGCATATAGAGTGTCTATGGTGATTCCAAATAATATATATAGATGCGTCGATATGATATGTCAAAACCTTGTATACGTGTCCCGATATTTAAAGTGCGTAAAATAAATAACAGAAATTAAATAACGATAAATAAAGTGCGTAAAGTAAATAACAGAAATTAAATGACGATAAATAAAATTGCGAGAATGTAAATTGCGATAAAATAAATTGCGATAATTAAATTGCGATAAATAAAATGTAATACGGAATTAACAGTTAGCTAGGAACAGTTAGCTAGGATTTTGTTAGCGTGGTTTCTTAACAAAATTTCATATTGTCAATTAGTCTGTTTCTAATCAATTTTTTTATTGTGTCCATTATTTCTTCATTATGCCACTTGTTGGATTCTGATAGGTCAAAATCCAAATATGAAATTGAATTTGAATGAAAATAGTTATCCTTTGGTGAACGGATACGTATCTTGGTGGTTGTAAATAGGATATTGAATAACTGTTGAATCAGATTCGAAGAATATACAGTGTAACTTATTAATGTGAAATTTAAATATTCCTTGGGTATTACCTACCCGTTAAAATATTTTCACCATTAACAGTTTGTACAAAAGAATTTTTAATTACAATCTTTTTGAAAACATATATACATATATATTTTCTTCAGATGTAATCCTGGATTTAATGAGTCAATATGATATTAAACTCATTTGATTTATCGTTAGAACAAGAATATATAATTTCTAACATATTAGAGATTACATAATGACCATGTCGAACGAAGATAATTGATGTAGAACGATACATAGAACGATGATTATACTCGAGGTACAGAATGAGATGTTGAGGCATGTGATGTTGAGGCATGTGATGTTGAAGCTTGGGTTGTTGGTGGTACTGTTGATGCTGGTGACGTTGCTGAAGCTGGTACGTTTTGCACCATATTTTCCAAAGCTACAACTCGAGCGCGAAGCTCGTTGGCTTCTACTATTACTTCGAGATGATTGTCGGTAATAATGAGCAGATGAATAAGGTTTAGAATCTGAGTTATGATATATTCGTGGCGAGATATTCGAGAAATGAGGGTGAAAATGGTGTTACGAACAGGTTCGCCGATAAGTGCTTCAGGTTCTTCGCCAAAAGGTGAATTCGGTTAGTGGAAGAGATCGCCTTCTGCGCGTCTTCATTGATTAAGTCGACTACGATTCCATCAGATGCATTGGGGATGGATGATTGGTTGATTCATTCTGCTGACGTTGCTTCCGGAGCTTAGATGACTATCCATTCGGAATAACTGTCGGGATAACTATCGGAATAGCTGTCGGAATCTGAGGGACTCGAACTAGTTGAAGGATTCATCTCGTACGATCAGATGAAGGATTTTCGATAAGAAATAGATTATAGGATATAGATTAGTATCCTGCAATACATAATTTACATATGCATATATAATACTAAAATCCCATAAGTTACGGAGGAATCTACGGAAGCTGTCAGACATCGGTAACAATAACAGATACGCTAAGATATGAATTTTGTCTATACACTATTTATGCAATCAATGCAGTAAGATGTGTCTAGACTAAGAATGATGAGTAGGTAATTTCCTAAGGATGATAAGCAGATGTTTTCCGATAAAAATGATAAGCAAAACGTTTGACATGCAGACACGGTCGAAGTCCAGACTCACTAATGCATCCTAACGACTATCAGTTAGGCACGCTAATGCAAGACCTGGTTCGCTAAGACCACCGCTCTAATACCAACTGTAGAGACCCGTCCTAATCCATCCGGACGAAGTCCATATCTGAAAGGACCCGTCCTGATCCATCTGGACGAAGTCACCAACATCTGGTTCCATTGCGATGATCGACTATAAGTAATGTCTTTAAAATGAGCAAATGCACAGCGGAAGGTTTCTTTCATACCTGAGAATAAACATGTTTTAAAGTGTCAACCAAAAGGTTGGTGAGTTCATTAGTTTAAATAAATAATCATTTCATAAATTTTATAGACCATAAGATTTCATATTTCCATTTCTCATAAACATACGTCCCATGCATAGAGACAAAAATATCATTCATATGGATTGAACACCTGGTAACCGACATTCACAATATGTATATAAGAATATCCCCATCATTCCGGGATCCTCCTTCGGACATGATATAAATTTCGAAGTACTAAAGCATCCGGTACTTTGGATGGGGCTTGTTGGGCCCGATAGATCTATCTTTAGAGTTCGCGTCAATTAGGGTGTCTGTTCCCTAATTCTTAGATTACCAGACTTAATAAAAAGGGCATATTCAGTTTCGATCATTCAACCATAGAACGTAATTTCGATTACTTGTGTCTATTTGTAAAACAGTTATAAAAGTTGCGCATGTATTCTCAGCCCAAAAATATAAAGAGTAAAAGGGATCAAATGAAACTCACGCATACAAATATTGTAAAATAGTTATTAAAACATTGCATGTATTCTCAGCCCAAAAATATATATAAAAAGGGAATAAATAAACTCACCTAATGTATTTTGTAGTAAAAATACATATTACGACATTGAATAATGCAGGGTTGGCCTCGGATTCACGAACCTATATCATTTGTATATATATTAATATGGATAACCGTAATTGAACAAGTTTATATATTATATCTTAAATTATATATTAAACTTATTTAGTTTGTGTATATATGAAAAATGTTTAATATCAATATATTTAGTTATATTATTATATCCCTTTATATATACATATATATATGGTTAGAATTATATAAGAATATCATTAGTTTGTTATATATGAGTGTTTATATAAATAATGTTATTATATAGTTATATGAAATATTAACATAGTTATAGTATACGTACTAAATACATTTTTATATACAAAATTATTTATTTGTTAAAAAAATAATAGTTTTGGCATTAGTGGATTACTAATAATAATAACTCTATTAATAATGATAATACTAATAATAGTAATGGTATGGTTAATAATAATAATAATATATCCTTATTTCTTTCATAATAATAATAATGTTAATCATAATCATAATGATGATAATAATACTGATTTGATAAGATTTCAACTAATAATAATTTTATTAATATTTGTAGCAATAACAATAATAAAGATTATAATACCTGTCCTATTAATAACGACAATGATAATACTCTTAATTTGGTTAATGATGCTTCTAAATATTAGGAGTAATAATAATTATCATTATCTTAATAATAATAACGATAATAATAATAACAATATTAGTTATGTTAAGGATAATAATACTCATTACATTTATATTAGTGATAATAACACAACAATATTATTATAATTAATAATATTAGCAATACTACCATAATAATAATAATGTTACTAATAATAATACTTATCATGACAATAACAATAATAATAATAATAATAATTAATAACAATAATAATAAAAATAATAAAGGAGATAATAACTACCTCAATAAGTCTTGTAAAAAAAAATATGGCAGCTACAACACTCGAACCCGAGACCTCTAAGTATCCAACACGATCCCATAACCATTGAACCATCATTACATATCTGTTTTAATCCCAAACTCATTTATATTTAACTGATAAACTGTCTGTTTCAATTTTTCATCTTCTTCATAATACAAATCGACCAGAAATTGTTTACCATAATTATAACACACATTGGATTAGTTTTAGGATTTATAATCAAAACATAAACGATTAACCTATGATGATTAATCATTTGAAAACGAAAAAAAATAAAAAAAATAAAAAGAGCTGTAACAGCTTTTTTTATGAACACGAAGAACATAAATAATGATTTTGAAATTGAGACAGTTTTGGATCACGCTTTCAACATGAAATAAGTTTCAAATCTTTCCTATAATCTATCTGAATCATCAATTCAACTTAAAACATCAAAATGTACTCGAATTTTATCAAGAACAATTCGTTTGACTTTTGAAATTTAAACTTTGACTCACGAATTCGTACTCAATACAACGAATTGGCTTTTGAAACTTTACAGAAAGTTTAAATGAAAACTTTCTAACATCTTTGCATTTACAGATTTTAAAATGGAGTTCAGTTTCAAGGTTTTTGGAAAATTAAGAAGAAACAGAGATATCGTTAAAAAAGAAAAAAAAATAGCTAAAATAACTCTGCTTATTCTTGATTTACTGGTGTAGGGATATTGGGTAATTGATAGTGGTGTTAAGAATTCAAATGCAGTTCCATCATAAATTGTAATGATCGAATAAATATAAATTAAGGCCGACAATAAATATTTTCAAGGACAGATAAATAGAAAAATAAAATAAAAAGGTGAATACGATTTGTAACAACTTTTGTTTGATCCTGTAGATTTATTCAACTGGTAACCAGCTAAGAAACAAAGATATAAAGTTGATCGTGAGGTTAAACTGATTCCAAAGAAAAAAAAAGAACTCGTTTCTTATTTTTATTTTTTTTTGTAAATAATAATTATAGTATTAATAATAATTGTATTAAATATTATTAACAAAATACTGATAATTATTAAAAAATATAAATATATATACATAACAATAAATATATGAGGATTTTTAATGACAATCAAAATGATATAATATTCATATTGATACAAATAATAAATTGTATTATTAATAATAATGATCTTAATGATAATGATAATAATAATAATAATAATCTTAATCAAAGTGTTACTACTCATTATAACATAATAATGATATTAATACTGATAACAACAATATTTGTAATAATAATATCATAACAATTTATATGTATGAATTTTCATCTCCATACTTTATCTTTTAAAAATAATAATAATAATATTATCACTAAATTTTAATATTAACATTAGTATAACAATCATATTTGTAATTACATTCATCATGTTATACCATATATATTATATGGTAACCTAGGTTTATTTGTACAGTTTTAATATAAATACATCATATAATATGCGTTTGCATATTGAATATTATTGTCTTATATATTAATAAGTATTATATATTTATTTACTGATATGTTATTTCCTTTTAAAATAAATTTCGACATATAATAATTATAATTTATATATATATTTCTATTTAATTATTTACAAACAATTGTTCGTGAATTGTCGAGCACAGTCAAAAGGTAATTGATTACATGAATATAGCTTCAAATCTTTTTGAGACTCAACATTACAGGCTTGCTTATCGTGTCGGAAACATATATAATTAAGTTTAAATTTGGTCAAAAATTCCCGGGTCATCACAATTCTGACTAGTAAGCTGACCAATTTGTTTCTCCAGATTCTGAATAGCTGCTTGTTGATTTCGAAACATTTGATCATTCTTCTCATTGTTCTGAGTAACAGTAGTAACAAGCTGAGTTTGAGAAATCACAAGCTTGATCATAGCTTCAAGGTTGGACTTTTTCTCTTCGGCTTGAGGTTTCTGAAAATACCCGGGAGCTTGCTGTTGATATCCTCCACTAGAACCTGGCTGGAACCTCGAACCTTGATTACCTTGAGGATTATAGGGATTGTTGAAATTCCTATTAAACTGCGCACGTCCCTGAAACTGATTGTTGTTCTATTGACTAATATAAGCGATCTCTTCCTTCTGATTCATAGTCAAACCTGCATCACAATCTTTTTCCAGATGTAATCCCCCACAATACTCACAACCAACCTTCATACCATGAATATCCTTATTTATCTTCTCCAAATTCCTACCAAAGGAATCCAACTTAGCACTTATAGACCCAAAATCGTCATATGCACCCGTGATTTCGGTTCTCTTAACTGAAGCTGAATGGAATGACTCATGATCTTGATGCCATTCGTGAGAGTAGGCAGCTTGCTTTTCAATTATCTCTAGCGCCTCTTCTTCGGTCTTATCCATTAACATACCACCTGCTGCTTGTTCAATAGTCTGACGAGTTGGGATGTCACAACCCTTGTAGAAAATCTGGACCTTTTGTAAATCATTCAACCCGTGTTGCGGACACGAGCGTAGCATATTAGAATAACGGTCCCAAGCATCAAATAATGTCTCACTGCTCTTTTGTCTGAATTGAGAAATTTCTGCTTGAAGTCTAGCAGCTCGAGACGCAGGAAAAAACTTTGATAAAAACTTATCCATCAAAATCTCCCAAGAGGTAATCGTACCCTCTGGTTGCTTATCTAACCATCTCTTTGCTTCTCCCTTAAGAGTCCAAGGAAAAAAGCCTTGTCTTTATCGACGTATCGGCAACCTCGTGCAGTTTAAACAAATTGCAAACATCATTGAAAACACGAAGATGCTCGTTAACATCCTCACTATCCTTGCCATGAAATTGGCAGTCAGAAGAAATCAAACTCAGGATCGGCCCTGTAAGTTGAAAAGGCTGAGTGATGTTCGGTTGAGTAATCGAATTGCCTTGGCCCCCTCGTGTGGCCTTTAACTTTTCTGCCATAGTCTGAGGACTAGGTGGTTGTTCAGCTCGGTCAGCCATATCTTCAGTCTCAAAAAGATCTAATGAAATGTAAGATTCTTCTTCTTCTCTGATTTCAGGTGGTGTATCGGGCACCACAGTCTCAGAACTACTACCCAAATTAATTATATTAGCACTCGAAGAAAAAGATGAATCCACTGTAGACTGTTGCTCTTGACTTAAAGCTCTGAATAACTCTCTTTCGGGTTCTGCAAATGGTTGAAGAATCGGAGAATTAGAAGAACGCGTATGTGGCATGCACTACCTGTTATCTGCGAAATCACAACTAACAACTGATTAAACGCACCGATTCAACTGAGAATAACGAAAAGAAATAATAAACTATAACTAAACTAAACTAAAAACAATTAGATAACAATCTTAATTTTCGACACAACTGTCCCAGGCAGCGGCGCCAAAAACTTGATGTGTAAAATCGTGACTATAATTTATAATGGAAAATGCCGGTTAAAAGATTACTACACACTAACGGGCAGTGTACCCGATCGTGTAATAGTATAAAATTGGTAATTCCGAAATCGTTCCAAGGACAGTTTAAACGTGAGAAATAAGATTGTAACTAATAAAATAAACTAAGTTAATCTATGAAAATCGAAAGTACGAGATAGTTTGTTTTGTGGCTATTTAACGATTAGCCAAATCAAAGATTGATTAAAAGTAAAAGACGATATTTTTGTGTTTTTAAGTTTATAAAAATAAATGCTGACTCAACAAAAAGTAAAGATATTTGAATTCAATGGATAAAAGGATGTTCGCCTAGATCTCTTATTCGTAGTGTCGGATGATTTGTTATTAAGCACCAGTTCAATTTATCAATACATGCAACTACAAAGTCGGTTTACCCAGAGTTCTCTTTTAGCAAACACGTCAAACTTAGATTTATTGGCTTAGGGTTCCCTTTCACCAAAGACCTCGTTTGTTTGTGACTTAGTAATTAACTAATTACAAGATTAAGATTCAATTGGTTATGCGTTCGCTCCACACAATTCACCCCTGTTTTGTTTAATCCTTGTTACCCGGTTTACCCCCTTGGTTCAGTAAGCATCCAATTGGTTAAGACAAATCAATTGAAAACTAGTGTACTAAATTGAAACCGGGTTCCCTTTGTTAAAACAAGATCACTAATCAACCTAGTAACAATAATCAACACCCACAAGAATGGTTCTTAATCAAAACTCATTATTATCATGCATTAATCAATAAAACGTTAAAGTATCATCCAAACACATACGAATATTCAATCTAGACAAACATTAAAAAAGCTTAGCCAATCATGGCTAGAACAAAAATCACAATTAAAAAATTAAGAGTATTCATAATGATGTTAAGAATTAAACCTAATGAAAATTGTGTTCTTGATTGATAGACGGATCGAGACTTGTTTCCGGAATGATTGATGTGTTAGAATGACCTTGAGAAACCCCAAAAATCACCTTGGTTCGTCAAAAAGCTGCTGAAAATCGTCCGGGTGCGAAAGTGTATTATTAGGGTATTTTTCGGGCTTTAAATAGGGAAGAAATCTGAACCGGGCTCAAAGTGGAGCGGCGCGCCAGGTAATCGCGCGGCGCGCCAAATACCTGCGCGGCGCGCCATATACTGTAACTTTGATTTCTGGCCTCCTGAAAACTGTCGAACTGATTTTCTAGCCTAATGGAGCTGCGCGCCACCTTTTGGAGCGGCACTCCAAACCCCTTTTTGCTGAATCTGAGCTGAAAACTCACTAATATCACCTGTTTTCGAACCAAACTCGAATCAAACCAATCCCTTTCACTTGCTTTCATATAAAATCACTAAAAACCATCAAATATCTTCAAAATTCATCTCCTTGGTCTTAGAACTCGAACTTTCAAAACACTTATCAAAATAACACCAAATCGTATCCAAAAGGACCAAAATGTACCCGATATCGCTAAGGAAAACGCGTATGAAATATGCGATATCACCTATGTACTATATTTTCCACTTGTTTTTGTTTTTTTCCTTAATAATTTTTCCTTTAAACTTCTTAGATAATCTTTCATTAAATGTCACTCTAAAACGTAGTTCCACATTTTTTTTATTATCTCTGCATTCTTTTGTATCCATTCGATCAGTTTCTGCAAATATAACAAACATTTTATATTAGATCCATTAGAGTTTTATACAAGTTAACGCATGATTCACAAATTTCATATAAAACTACTTTCCTAAACATATTTTTACAATTTTTCAGATTCTTTTTATCAGATGCAAGTTAATGCATCTTTATATATGAGTCTTAACTGTACTTTATCACAATAGATGCAAGATTTAAAAATTTCAGATAACAGGACTTTCATAAACATATCACAATTTTTTCATATGCATTAGATACAAGTTAACATGAATATATTTTCAGATGCAAGTTAATGCATCTTTAAATATGAGTATTAAGTGTACTAACATAACTACATGTGTACCATAATAGATGCAAGTTAAACAAATTTAAGATAACAGTACTTCCCTAAACAAATTTCAGATAACATAGTTTTTTTTAAGATGCATTAGATGCAAGTTAATGCATATTTTTCAGTCTGATTTTTATATACTATTTATCAGATGCAATTTAATGCATCTTTAAATATGAGTGTTAACTGTACTTATCACAATACATGCAAGATTATAAGACTTTCCTAAACATATCAGAATTTTTTCATATGCATTAGATACAAGTTAATTCATATTTTAGATGTATTAGTCTATATTTTTCAGATGCATTAGACTATATATCAGATGCAAGTTAATGCATCTTTAAATATGAATCTTAAGTGTAGTTACATAACTTCATGTATAACATAGTACTTCCCTAAACATATCACATTAGATGCATTAGAGGCAATTTAGTGCATATTTTTCAGATTACAGTACTTCCCTAAACAAATTTAAGATAACATAGTTTTTTTTTAAGATGCATTAGATGCAAGTTATTGCATATTTTTGCAGGCTGAATTTTATAGACTATTTATCAGATGCAAGTTAATGCATCTATACTTTCATAACTAAATACATATCATAGCAGATGTTGAAATGTCCCGTTCTTATTGATTAAAAACGTTCCATATTAATTGATTTCGTTGCGAGGTTTTGACCTCTATATGAGACATTTTTCAAAGACTGCATTCATTTTTAAAACAAACCATAACCTTTATTTCATAGATAAAGGTTTTAAAAAGCTTTACGTAGATTATCAAATAATGATAATCTAAAATATCCTGTTTACACACGACCATTACATAATGGTTTACAATACAAATATGTTACAACAAAATAAGTTTCTTGAATGCAGTTTTTACACAATATCATACAAGCATGGACTCCAAATCTCGTCCTTATTTAAGTATGCGACAGCGGAAGCTCTTAATAATCACCTGAGAATAAACATGCTTAAAACGTCAACAAAAATGCTGGTGAGTTATAGGTTTAACCTATATATATCAAATCATAATAATAGACCACAAGATTTCATATTTCAATACACATCCCATACATAGAGATAAAAATCATTCATATGGTGAACACCTGGTAACCGACATTAACAAGATGCATATATAAGAATATCCCCATCATTCCGGGACACCCTTCGGATATGATATAAATTTCGAAGTACTAAAGCATCCGGTACTTTGGATGGGGTTTGTTAGGCCCAATAGATCTATCTTTAGGATTCGCGTCAATTAGGGTGTCTGTTCCCTAATTCTTAGATTACCAGACTTAATAAAAAGGGGCATATTCGATTTCGATAATTCAACCATAGAATGTAGTTTCACGTACTTGTGTCTATTTTGTAAATCATTTATAAAACCTGCATGTATTCTCATCCCAAAAATATTAGATTTTAAAAGTGGGACTATAACTCACTTTCACAGATTTTTACTTCGTCGGGAAGTAAGACTTGGCCACTGGTTGATTCACGAACCTATAACAATATATACATATATATCAAAGTATGTTCAAATTATATTTACAACACTTTTAATATATTTTGATGTTTTAAGTTTATTAAGTCAGCTGTCCTCGTTAGTAACCTACAACTAGTTGTCCACAGTTAGATGTACAGAAATAAATCGATAAATATTATCTTGAATCAATCCACGACCCAGTGTATACGTATCTCAGTATTGATCACAACTCAAACTATATATATTTTGGAATCAACCTCAACCCTGTATAGCTAACTCCAACATTCACATATAGAGTGTCTATGGTTGTTCCGAAATATATATAGATGTGTCGACATGATAGGTCGAAACATTGTATACGTGTCTATGGTATCTCAAGATTACATAATATACAATACAAGTTGATTAAGTTATGGTTGGAATAGATTTGTTACCAATTTTCACGTAGCTAAAATGAGAAAAATTATCCAATCTTGTTTTACCCATAACTTCTTCATTTTAAATCCGTTTTGAGTGAATCAAATTGCTATGGTTTCATATTGAACTCTATTTTATGAATCTAAATAGAAAAAGTATAGGTTTATATTCGAAAAAATAAGTTACAAGTCATTTTTGTAAAGGTAGTCATTTCAGTCGAAAGAACGACGTCTAGATGACCATTTTAGAAAACATACTTCCACTTTGAGTTTAACCATAATTTTTGGATATAGTTTCATGTTCATAATAAAAATCATTTTCTCAGAATAACAACTTTTAAATCAAAGTTTATCATAGTTTTTAATTAACTAACCCAAAACAGCCCGCGGTGTTACTACGACGGCGTAAATCCAGTTTTACGGTGTTTTTCGTGTTTCCAGGTTTTAAATCATTAAGTTAGCATATCATATAGATATAGAACATGTGTTTAGTTGATTTTAAAAGTCAAGTTAGAAGGATTAACTTTTGTTTGCGAACAAGTTTAGAATTAACTAAACTATGTTCTAGTGATTACAAGTTTAAACCTTCGAATAAGATAGCTTTATATGTATGAATCGAATGATGTTATGAACATCATTACTACCTTAAGTTCCTTGGATAAACCTACTGGAAAAGATAAAAATGGATCTAGCTTCAATGGATCCTTGGATGGCTCGAAGTTCTTGAAGCAGAATCATGACACGAAAACAAGTTCAAGTAAGATCATCACTTGAAATAAGATTGTTATAGTTATAGAAATTGAACCAAAGTTTGAATATGATTATTACCTTGTATTAGAATGATAACCTACTGTAAGAAACAAAGATTTCTTGAGGTTGGATGATCACCTTACAAGATTGGAAGTGAGCTAGCAAACTTGAAAGTATTCTTGATTTTATGAAACTAGAACTTTTGGAATTTATGAAGAACACTTAGAACTTGAAGATAGAACTTGAGAGAGATCAATTAGATGAAGAAAATTGAAGAATGAAAGTGTTTGTAGGTGTTTTTGGTCG
This sequence comes from Rutidosis leptorrhynchoides, assembly GCF_046630445.1. Taxonomy (NCBI): domain Eukaryota; kingdom Viridiplantae; phylum Streptophyta; class Magnoliopsida; order Asterales; family Asteraceae; genus Rutidosis; species Rutidosis leptorrhynchoides. The sequence continues at coordinate 137,621,233 of NC_092337.1, read as the reverse complement.
TTGGTGTATGGATTAGATATAAAGGATATGTAATTTTGTTTTCATGTAAATAAGTCATGAATGATTACTCATATTTTTGTAATTTTATGAGATATTTCATGCTAGTTGCCAAATGATGGTTCCCACATGTGTTAGGTGACTCACATGGGCTTCTAAGAGCTAATCATTGGAGTGTATATACCAATAGTACATACATCTAAAAGATGTGTATTGTACGAGTACGAATACGGGTGCATACGAGTAGAATTGTTGATGAAACTGAACGAAGATGTAATTGTAAGCATTTTTGTTAAGTAGAAGTATTTTGATAAGTGTATTGAAGTCTTTCAAAAGTGTATAAATACATATTAAAACACTACATGTATATACATTTTAACTGAGTCGTTAAGTCATCGTTAGTCGTTACATGTAAGTGTTGTTTTGAAACCTTTAGGTTAACGATCTTGTTAAATGTTGTTACCCCAATGTTTATAATATCAAATGAGATTTTAAATTATTATATTATCATGATATTATCATGTATGAATATCTCTTAATATGATATATATACATTAAATGTCTTTACAACGATAATCATTACATATATGTCTCGTTTAAAAATCATTAAGTTAGTAGTCTTGTTTTTACATATGTAGTTCATTGGTAATATAATTAATGATATATTTACTTATCATAGTATCATGTTAACTATATATATATCCATATATATGTCATCATATAGTTTTTACAAGTTTTAACGTTCGTGAATCACCGGTCAACTTGGGTGGTCAATTGTCTATATGAAACATATTTCAATTAATTAAGTCTTAACAAGTTTGATTGCTTAACATGTTGGAAACATTTAATCATGTAAATATCAATCTCAATTAATATATATAAACATGGAAAAGTTCGGGTCACTACAGTACCTACCCGTTAAATAAATTTCGTCCCGAAATTTTAAGCTGTTGAAGGTGTTGACGAATCTTCTGGAAATAGATGCGGGTATTTCTTCTTCATCTGATCTTCATGCTCCCAGGTGAACTCGGGTCCTCTACGAGCATTCCATCAAACCTTAACAATTGGTATCTTGTTTTGCTTAAGTCTTTTAACCTCACGATCCATTATTTCGACGGGTTCTTCGATGAATTGAAGTTTTTCGTTGATTTGGATTTCATCTAATGGAATAGTGAGATCTTCTTTAGAAAAACATTTCTTCAAATTCGAGACGTGGAAAGTGTTATGTACAGCCGCGAGTTGTTGAGGTAACTGTAGTCGGTAAGCTACTGGTCCGACACGATCAATAATCTTGAATGGTCCAATATACCTTGGATTTAATTTCCCTCGTTTACCAAATCGAACAACGCCTTTCCAAGGTGCAACTTTAAGCATGACCATCTCTCCAATTTTAAATTCTATATCTTTTCTTTTAATGTCAGCGTAGCTCTTTTGTCGACTTTGGGCGGTTTTCAACCGTTGTTGAATTTGGATGATCTTCTCGGTAGTTTCTTGTATAATCTCCGGACCCGTAATCTGTCTATCCCCCACTTCACTCCAACAAATCGGAGACCTGCACTTTCTACCATAAAGTGCTTCAAACGGCGCCATCTCAATGCTTGAATGGTAGCTGTTGTTGTAGGAAAATTCTGCTAACGGTAGATGTCGATCCCAACTGTTTCCGAAATCAATAACACATGCTCGTAGCATATCTTCAAGCATTTGTATCGTCCTTTCGCTCTGCCCATCAGTTTGTGGATGATAGGCAGTACTCATGTCTAGACGAGTTCCTAATGCTTGCTGTAATGTCTGCCAGAATCTTGAAATAAATCTGCCATCCCTATCAGAGATAATAGAGATTGGTATTCCATGTCTGGAGACGACTTCCTTCAAATACAGTCGTGCTAACTTCTCCATCTTGTCATCTTCTCTTATTGGTAGGAAGTGTGCTGATTTGGTGAGACGATCAACTATTACCCAAATAGTATCAAAACCACTTGCAGTCCTTGGCAATTTAGTGATGAAATCCATGGTAATGTTTTTCCATTTCCATTCCGGGATTTCGGGTTGTTGAAGTAGACCTGATGGTTTCTGATGCTCAGCTTTGACCTTAGAACACGTCAAACATTCTCCTACGTATTTAGCAACATCGGCTTTCATACCCGGCCACCAAAAATGTTTCTTGAGATCCTTGTACATCTTCCCCGTTCCAGGATGTATTGAGTATCTGGTTTTATGAGCTTCTCTAAGTACCATTTCTCTCATATCTCCAAATTTTGGTACCCAAATCCTTTCAGCCCTATACCGGGTTCCGTCTTCCCGAATATTAAGATGCTTCTCCGATCTTTTGGGTATTTCATCCTTTAAATTTCCCTCTTTTAAAACTCCTTGTTGCGCCTCCTTTATTTGAGTAGTAAGGTTATTATGAATCATTATATTCATAGATTTTACTCGAATGGGTTCTCTGTCCTTCCTGCTCAAGGCATCGGCTACCACATTTGCCTTCCCCGGGTGGTAACGAATCTCAAAGTCATAATTATTCAATAATTCAATCCACCTACGCTGCCTCATATTCAGTTGTTTCTGATTAAATATGTGTTGAAGACTTTTGTGGTCGGTATATATAATACTTTTGACCCCATATAAGTAGTGCCTCCAAGTCTTTAATGCAAAAACAACCGCGCCTAATTCCAAATCATGCGTCGTATAATTTTGTTCGTGAATCTTCAATTGTCTAGACGCATAAGCAATCACCTTCGTTCGTTGCATTAATACACAACCGAGACCTTGCTTTGATGCGTCACAATAAATCACAAAATCATCATTCCCTTCAGGCAATGACAATATAGGTGCCGTAGTTAGCTTTTTCTTCAATAACTGAAACGCTTTCTCTTGTTCATCATTCCATTCAAATTTCTTCCCTTTATGCGTTAATGCAGTCAAGGGTTTTGCTATTCTAGAAAAGTCTTGGATGAACCTTCTGTAGTAACCAGCTAGTCCTAAAAACTGGCGTATGTGTTTCGGAGTTTTCGGGGTTTCCCACTTTTCAACAGTTTCTATCTTTGCCTGATCCACCTTAATACCTTCTTTGTTCACTATGTGACCGAGGAATTGAACTTCTTTCAACCAAAATGCACACTTTGAAAACTTAGCATACAATTCTTCCTTCCTCAATACTTCTAACACCTTTCTCAAATGTTCACCGTGTTCTTGGTCATTCTTTGAGTAAATAAGTATGTCATCAATGAAAACAATGACAAACTTGTCAAGGTATGGTCCACACACTCGGTTCATAAGGTCCATGAACACAGCTGGTGCATTAGTTAAACCAAACGGCATGACCATAAACTCGTAATGACCGTAACGTGTTCTGAAAGCAGTCTTTGGAATATCATCTTCTTTCACCCGCATTTGATGATACCCGGAACGTAAGTCAATCTTTGAATAAACAGACGAGCCTTGTAGTTGATCAAATAAGTCGTCGATTCTCGGTAGTGGGTAGCGGTTCTTGATGGTTAGTTTGTTCAACTCTCGGTAGTCGATACACAACCTGAATGTACCATCTTTCTTCTTGACAAACAAAACAGGAGCTCCCCACGGTGATGTGCTTGGTCGAATGAAACCACGCTCTAAAAGTTCTTGTAATTGGCTTTGTAGTTCTTTCATCTCGCTGGGTGCGAGTCTGTAAGGAGCACGAGCTATTGGTGCAGCTCCTGGTACAAGATCTATTTGAAATTCAACGGATCGATGTGGGGGTAATCCCGGTAATTCTTTCGGAAATACATCGGAAAATTCTTTTGCAATGGGAACATCATTGATGCTCTTTTCTTCAGTTTGTACTTTCTCGACGTGTGCTAGAACAGCATAGCAACCTTTTCTTATTAGTTTTTGTGCCTTCAAATTACTAATAAGATGTAGCTTCGTGTTGCCCTTTTCTCCGTACACCATTAAGGGTTTTCCTTTTTCTCGTATAATGCGAATTGCATTTTTGTAACAAACGATCTCTGCTTTCACTTCTTTTAACCAGTCCATACCGATTATCACATCAAAACTCCCTAACTCTACTGGTATCAAATCAATCTTAAATGTTTCGCTAACCAGTTTAATTTCTCGATTTCGACATATATTATCTGCTGAAATTAATTTACCATTTGCTAATTCGAGTAAAAATTTACTATCCAAAGGCGTCAATGGACAACTTAATTTAGCACAAAAATCTCTACTCATATAGCTTCTATCCGCACCCGAATCAAATAAAACGTAAGCAGATTTATTGTCAATAAGAAACGTACCCGTAACAAGCTCCGGGTCTTCCTGTGCCTCTGCCGCATTAATATTGAAAACTCGTCCGCGGCCTTGTCCATTCGTGTTCTCCTGGTTCGGGCAATTTCAAATAATGTGGCCCGGTTTTCCACATTTATAACAAACTACATTGGCATAACTTGCTCCGACACTACTTGCTCCGCCATTACTCGTTCCGACACCATTTGTTCCTTTCGTTCTGTTAACCCCTGGTCCGTAGACATCACACTTCGCCGCGCTATGACCATTTCTTTTACACTTGTTGCAAAATTTGGTGCAGAACCCCGAGTGATACTTTTCACACCTTTGGCATAGCTGCTTCTGATTGTTGTTGTTGCGGTTATTATTGTTGTTAAGATGATTGTTGTGGTTGCTGTTGTTGTTGTTGTTGTTGTTGTTGGGCCATTTGTTGTAGTTGCAATTGATGTTGCGATTGTTAGGATAGTTGTTGCGATTATTGTTATAATTGCTGTTGTTGTTGTATTGGTGATTCTTATCACCGTTTTCCTCCCACTTTCTTTTGACTTGCTTCACATTGGCCTCTTCAGCAGTCTGTTCTTTAATTCTTTCTTCAATCTGGTTCACTAGTTTGTGAGCCATTCTACATGCCTGTTGTATGGAGGCGGGCTCGTGTGAACTTATATCTTCTTGGATTCTTTCCGGTAATCCTTTCACAAACGCGTCAATCTTCTCTTCCTCATCTTCGAATGCTCCCGGACACAATAGGCACAATTCTGTGAATCGTCTTTCGTACGTGGTAATATCAAATCCTTGAGTTCGTAACCCTCTAAGTTCTGTCTTGAGCTTATTGACCTCGGTTCTAGGACGGTACTTCTCGTTCATCAAGTGCTTGAATGCTGACCACGGTAGTGCGTACGCATCGTCTTGTCCCACTTGCTCTAGATAGGTATTCCACCATGTTAACGCAGAACCTGTGAAGGTATGCGTAGCGTACTTCACTTTGTCCTCTTCAGTACACTTACTTATGGCAAACACCGATTCAACCTTCTCGGTCCACCGTTTCAATCCGATCGGTCCTTCGGTTCCATCAAATTCCAAAGGTTTGCAGGCAGTGAATTCTTTGTAGGTGCATCCTACACGATTTCCTGTACTGCTAGATCCAAGGTTATTGTTGGTATGTAGCGCAGCGTGTACTGCGGCTATGTTTGAAGCTAGAAAAGTACGGAATTCCTCTTCATTCATATTCACGGTGTGTCGAGTAGTCGGTGCCATTTCCTTCAAAATAGTTAAATGGAACAAGTTAATCATACAGAATATTAAGAGTAGTTAAAAGTATTTCGTAGCATAATATGAACTCATTTATAAAAGCTTTTTCTTCATATTAGCGTTTTATAAGTTTAAATTCGGGTAGTACCTACCCGTTAAGTTCATACTTAGTAGCTAATATACAATTCAACTACTACAATTCTATATGAAAAACTGATTATAATAATATTTCGCGTTCAAACTTTTATACAATATTTTACAAACTTACAATACTGCTTATTTTACATAAAGCATGAAATATAGCACACAATAACTTTGATACAAGATAGTTGTGAAGATAATTCTAGCTAGTACACAAGTCGTTCAGCAAAGGCAATAAAGACACGTAATTCATACGTCCAGAAACAAGTCATGCATTCTGGTTTTACTAGGACTACTTCCCATCCTTGGTCTTGTGGAACATAACCGTTATGGCCGTTGATAAGACAGCGTGTTGTAATGTCGTCAAAGGGACGAGGGTTACGTAATGTCCAACAGTCCCGTAACAATCTAAAAACCTCATTTCTTACCCCAATTACCGACTCCGTCACTTGTGGGAACGTTTTGTTTAATAGTTGTAGCCCGATGTTCTTGTTCTCACTTTGGTGAGAAGCGAACATTACTAATCCGTAAGCATAACATGCTTCTTTATGTTGCATGTTAGCCGCTTTTTCTAAATCACGAAGTCCAATATTCGGATATATTGAGTCAAAATAATTTCTTAACCCATTGCGTAAAATAGCATTTGGGTTCCCCGCAATATATGCGTCAAAGTAAACACATCGTAACTTATGGATTTCCCAATGTGATATCCCCCATCTTTCGAACGAAAGCCTTTTATAAACCAAGACATTCTTGGAACGTTCTTCGAATGTCTTACAAACTGATCTCGCCTTAAATAGTTGTGCCGAAGAATTATGACCGACTCTAGACAAGATTTCATCAATCATGTCTCCGGGTAGGTCTCTTAAAATATTGGGTTGTCTATCCATTTTGTGTTTTTATACTGTAAAATAGACAAGAGTTAGATTCATAAAAAAAATACTTATTAATACAAGCAAATTTTTTTTACATATATCATAAAGCATAAGCACACTATATTACATATATTACACCACACGAATACAACTATCTTATTCTGACTCGCTTGTTTCTTCTTCTTCGGTTTTGGTTCGTTTTGCCAAGTTTCTAGGGATATATGATGTTCCCCTAATACGAGCCGTCGTGGTCCACATTGGTTTAGAAAAACCTGGTGGTTTAGAGGTTCCCGGGTCATTGTTACAACTTAAGGACTTCGGGGGTTGACGATACATATAAAGTTCATCGGGGTTGGAATTAGATTTCTCTATTTTTATGCCCTTTCCCTTATTATTTTCTTTTGCCTTTTTAAATTCAGTTGGGGTAATTTCTATAACATCATCGGAATTCTCGTCGGAATCCGATTCATCGGAGAATTGGTAATCCTCCCAATATTTTGCTTCCTTGGCGGAAACACCATTGACCATAATTAACCTTGGTCGGTTGGTTGAGGATTTTCTTTTACTTAACCGTTTTATTATTTCCCCCACCGGTTCTATTTCTTCATCCGGTTCCGATTCTTCTTCCGGTTCCGATTCTTCTTCCGGTTCCGACTCTTCTTCCGGTTCCTCTTCGGGAACTTGTGAATCAGTCCACGAATCATTCCAATTTACATTTGACTCTTCATTATTATTAGGTGAGTCAATGAGACTTGTTCTAGAGGTAGACATCTATCACATAATATCAAACGCGTTAAGAGATTAATATATCACATAATATTCACATGTTAAAAATATATAGTTTCCAACAAAATTTGTTAAGCAATCATTTTTCAAGTAAACACGGTCGAAGTCCAGACTCACTAATGCATCCTAACAAACTCGATAAGACACACTAATGCAAAATTCTGGTTCTCTAAGACCAACGCTCTGATACCAACTGAAATGTCCCGTTCTTATTGATTAAAAACGTTCCATATTAATTGATTTCGTTGCGAGGTTTTGACTTCTATATGAGACATTTTTCAAAGACTGCATTCATTTTTAAAACAAACCATAACCTTTATTTCATAGATAAAGGTTTTAAAAAGCTTTACGTAGATTATCAAATAATGATAATCTAAAATATCCTGTTTACACACGACCATTACATAATGGTTTACAATACAAATATGTTACAACAAAATAAGTTTCTTGAATGCAGTTTTTACACAATATCATACAAGCATGGACTCCAAATCTCGTCCTTATTTAAGTATGCGACAGCGGAAGCTCTTAATAATCACCTGAGAATAAACATGCTTAAAACGTCAACAAAAATGCTGGTGAGTTATAGGTTTAACCTATATATATCAAATCATAATAATAGACCACGAGATTTCATATTTCAATACACATCCCATACATAGAGATAAAAATCATTCATATGGTGAACACCTGGTAACCGACATTAACAAGATGCATATATAAGAATATCCCCATCATTCCGGGACACCCTTCGGATATGATATAAATTTCGAAGTACTAAAGCATCCGGTACTTTGGATGGGGTTTGTTAGGCCCAATAGATCTATCTTTAGGATTCGCGTCAATTAGGGTGTCTGTTCCCTAATTCTTAGATTACCAGACTTAATAAAAAGGGGCATATTCGATTTCGATAATTCAACCATAGAATGTAGTTTCACGTACTTGTGTCTATTTTATAAATCATTTATAAAACCTGCATGTATTCTCATCCCAAAAATATTAGATTTTAAAAGTGGGACTATAACTCACTTTCACAGATTTTTACTTCGTCGGGAAGTAAGACTTGGCCACTGGTTGATTCACGAACCTATAACAATATATACATATATATCAAAGTATGTTCAAATTATATTTACAACACTTTTAATATATTTTGATGTTTTAAGTTTATTAAGTCAGCTGTCCTCGTTAGTAACCTACAACTAGTTGTCCACAGTTAGATGTACAGAAATAAATCGATAAATATTATCTTGAATCAATCCACGACCCAGTGTATACGTATCTCAGTATTGATCACAACTCAAACTATATATATTTTGGAATCAACCTCAACCCTGTATAGCTAACTCCAACATTCACATATAGAGTGTCTATGGTTGTTCCGAAATATATATAGATGTGTCGACATGATAGGTCGAAACATTTTATACGTGTCTATGGTATCTCAAGATTACATAATATACAATACAAGTTGATTAAGTTATGGTTGGAATAGATTTGTTACCAATTTTCACGTAGCTAAAATGAGAAAAATTATCCAATCTTGTTTTACCCATAACTTCTTCATTTTAAATCCGTTTTGAGTGAATCAAATTGCTATGGTTTCATATTGAACTCTATTTTATGAATCTAAACAGAAAAAGTATAGGTTTATAGTCGAAAAAATAAGTTACAAGTCGTTTTTGTAAAGGTAGTCATTTCAGTCGAAAGAACGACGTCTAGATGACCATTTTAGAAAACATACTTCCACTTTGAGTTTAACCATAATTTTTGGATATAGTTTCATGTTCATAATAAAAATCATTTTCTCAGAATAACAACTTTTAAATCAAAGTTTATCATAGTTTTTAATTAACTAACCCAAAACAGCCCGCGGTGTTACTACGACGGCGTAAATCCGGTTTTACGGTGTTTTTCGTGTTTCCAGGTTTTAAATCATTAAGTTAGCATATCATATAGATATAGAACATGTGTTTAGTTGATTTTAAAAGTCAAGTTAGAAGGATTAACTTTTGTTTGCGAACAAGTTTAGAATTAACTAAACTATGTTCTAGTGATTACAAGTTTAAACCTTCGAATAAGATAGCTTTATATGTATGAATCGAATGATGTTATGAACATCATTACTACCTTAAGTTCCTTGGATAAACCTACTGGAAAAGAGAAAAATGGATCTAGCTTCAATGGATCCTTGGATGGCTCGAAGTTCTTGAAGCAGAATCATGACACGAAAACAAGTTCAAGTAAGATCATCACTTGAAATAAGATTGTTATAGTTATAGAAATTGAACCAAAGTTTGAATATGATTATTACCTTGTATTAGAATGATAACCTACTGTAAGAAACAAAGATTTCTTGAGGTTGGATGATCACCTTACAAGATTGGAAGTGAGCTAGCAAACTTGAAAGTATTCTTGATTTTATGAAACTAGAACTTTTGGAATTTATGAAGAACACTTAGAACTTGAAGATAGAACTTGAGAGAGATCAATTAGATGAAGAAAATTGAAGAATGAAAGTGTTTGTAGGTGTTTTTGGTCGTTGGTGTATGGATTAGATATAAAGGATATGTAATTTTGTTTTCATGTAAATAAGTCATGAATGATTACTCATATTTTTGTAATTTTATGAGATATTTCATGCTAGTTGCCAAATGATGGTTCCCACATGTGTTAGGTGACTCACATGGGCTGCTAAGAGCTTATCATTGGAGTGTATATACCAATAGTACATACATCTAAAAGCTGTGTATTGTACGAGTACGAATACGGGTGCATACGAGTAGAATTGTTGATGAAACTGAACGAGGATGTAATTGTAAGAATTTTTGTTAAGTAGAAGTATTTTGATAAGTGTATTGAAGTCTTTCAAAAGTGTATAAATACATATTAAAACACTACATGTATATACATTTTAACTGAGTCGTTAAGTCATCGTTAGTCGTTACATGTAAGTGTTGTTTTGAAACCTTTAGGTTAACGATCTTGTTAAATGTTGTTAACCCAATGTTTATAATATCAAATGAGATTTTAAATTATTATATTATCATGATATTATCATGTATGAATATCTCTTAATATGATATATATACATTAAATGTCTTTACAACGATAATCGTTACATATATGTCTCGTTTAAAAATCATTAAGTTAGTAGTCTTGTTTTTACATATGTAGTTCATTGGTAATATACTTAATGATATATTTACTTATCATAGTATCATGTTAACTATATATATATCCATATATATGTCATCATATAGTTTTTACAAGTTTTAACGTTCGTGAATCACCGGTCAACTTGGGTGGTCAATTGTCTATATGAAACATATTTCAATTAATCAAGTCTTAACAAGTTTGATTGCTTAACATGTTGGAAACATTTAATCATGTAAATATCAATCTCAATTAATATATATAAACATGGAAAAGTTCGGGTCACTACAGATGTTAGATGCATGATGTTGAAAATTCATGATGTTCTACATGTTACTTTTTGTTCAAGTGTTTTCTACATGATGTTTTACACATAATGTTCTACAATAATACTAAAGTATATCACATACTACGAACAATTAAAGCAGATAACACTGATAATTATTTGTCAAACATAACAATAATAAACATAATTAAACTAAACATTGAATTTAAAAAACCTTGAGAACCCAGATCGCAATGAAACGAAGCATCTATTGGATTTGAATCTTCGTCTGAGCTATTCCTACTGTCGTCATTGTTCAATTCAAATGTATCTGATATTTGATATCTTTTGTTAGCATTATTAACAGATGACTGAACATTATCAGATTTTCCTCTTTTCATATTGAATTTTGAGTAATTATAGAATTTTTCAATTTAGGTTAAAAATCGATTTGGATTTTGGGGAAGAACAATTTCAGATTTTAGGGTTTAAGAAAGTTATGAATGTCAATTAGATCCTTATGTATACAATGTGTAAAATGTCTAAAATACCCCTCGAAAATTTTTGTTCGGCCGCGTTACTTTTTGTTCGAATTTGAGTTCTCAGGTTCTCACAATACAAGTGTTCTCAGTGGATCCCTACCATATATATATATATATATATATATATATATATATATATATATATATATATATATATATATATATATATATATATAACCTTGCACATGAACCTACGATATTCAACTATTCTTGAAAAAAAAGCAATTCGGAAAAAAGTTTTCTAAAAAAATCGAAATTTAAAAAAAAAAAATCATTAATATCTGGAACCGAACCGAATCAAATTAGGGTTTCGTTTGTATTTCATTTAGAGCCGCAGGGACTAGGCTGTTTCTTAGATGTATCATAGTATCACGCCATCTACTTGTCATCTCAAACAAAGCTTATCAAGGTTTGATTTGTGTTCAGTTTCAGTTTTAAACTCTTTCTCAGTTTTAGGGCACAACTTTGACCGACTTTGGTCTCACGCAGAGTCTTAGTTCTCATTGAGCCGCTATTAAATCGATCTAATATTACTTCTATATCATTTCAGTTCTCAATCACAGCTTCTCAAGGATCGATTAATCCAGGTTTGCTTTTTTGATTTTCAGTTAATCATTTGGCAGAACCGGACCGAAAGCTTGGTTTGGTTCTTTGACTCTTTCCTATGTCCCACTAAATGTAGGATCGAGGACTGGACCAAATATTAGTGGTTCTGTTCGGTTTGATAATCGCAATAGGTTTCTTGAAAATATAAATATATAATAGTGCATACACAAAAGCTGGATAACATTTGATAATAATAATTTTTTATTTTTTATAAAACCTATAATTAAAATTAATGATTCTTATTGTAATGAAAGTCTGTTAAACAAAATTTTGTAGCCTGTTAGGAAAAAAGCACAATATATTCTAATTTGTAGTCAGTTAGGAAAATAGCACAGCCGAAAAATATATGTGATCTGTTACTTCTTAAAGCCAAAGTCTGTATTTACACGCAGTAGCAAGACCTTATTGCTACAAAGTAGTCAAAGTAAATCTCGACAGTAACATGAAAAATAATATGGCTACTGTTATTATCTCCTTTTGTTATTGTTATTGTTATTGTTATTGTTCTTCTTGAATGAATTAATCTCAATTGATTGAAGGAGGTTTAAAAATTCATTAATTTTGTTTTATTAACAACTTGATTGATTGTAGCAGAAACTTGATTGATTGACCGAGACTCATGATGCTAAAAACTTGTAACCTTTTTTCTCGTTTGAATTATCCGAGATGGCGAGTAATCCAACCTTGTACTTTGATGTATGTAGCCCAACAAGGTTACTCCATGGTTGTTTCCAACCCTTCGCTGGTCACTACAAGATTCGAACCTAGGACTGACGATGTTGATTCAGATAAACCAGTCTTGAAAGGTACTTACTTGCATACTTATTTTCCTCTCTCATTCAATAATTAATAAATTAATTGTTAATTGTTAATTTATTTTTTTCCTATTCATAACAACTAATAACTTGATTGATTGATTGAAGGCAATAATTGGGATAGCCAATTATTAAAAGTGACATTCCTTGAGTCTAAAACCCTATCCCTCGAAAAACAGTGAGTTTACTATATTACTCGTATTAATATTAATATTAATATTAATGTACTCTTTTGGTACTTTTCCATGGTTACTATTTTAATTACATCACATATACATTTAAACCCTGCGTGCTTGCTTGCCTACCTACCTACCTAATTGTGCTATCCTTTCGAATTGAAATATTGTAGACGACTATGGCTAATAGCGCATCTCATTTTAAGAAACCGGTGAGTTTTTTTTTCCAAGTATATATTTAACTCTGCTTTTTTTTTTTTTATATATATTCCTGATCGTACCTGTTTTTTTGTATGTTGTCGACGACGGCTTCATTGTAGTCGAAGCATTCTTGAGATAGTTTCTTCAAACTCAGGTTCTTTGAAATTCAACTTGGCACTAATCAGTTTAAATTACATGTTTGGATCTTAACATTGTTTTTTTGTTTGTTGAGTAATTGAAATTGATATGTAAACCATTTGAGATATTTATGAACCAAATAAACTCCTCGTTATGAAGAATAATGCCCAACTCATGCTGAAGCTCCTCATTGTAAAGAACATAAAATATTGAAATCTCAAAATTGTAGTGAATAAGGTTAATATAAGTAAATTATTATTATTCTCATCTTGTTCTTCAATTAAATATAAATCTAGTAATAATTAATCCCAATTAATTAATGGAGGTTTAAAAATTTATTATTTTTCAATTATTAACAACTTGACTTCATTGATTGATGGTTGATTGTAGCAGATGATGAAGACGAAGAAAATTGCAAAATCATCCAGAATATTGTTTGTTCAGACAAGATATGCATTGACGCCAAGCACTTTGAGAGGGAGTCTATTTGTATCCAAGACAATTACGAGTGCGGCTGTGACGTCATAGAAGTCGAAAGCAATAGCGAAATCATTAAAAAGGTTGAATTCTTTTGTGTGGAACGTGCCAAGATCCAGGATTATTATGCCCATGATCATTACCTCCTCCAACACAAGTTGGATTCTTTCAATTCCATCTTTTGCCGAGACAATCGAATCTATGCTATTGATCTTATGATTGTACGCCTCTCTCTCTCTCTATATATATATATATATATATATATATATATATATATATATATAATGAAAGGATCAAGAGAGAACCCATGAAACTAACACAGATTGAGTTCAGTCTGCAACCTTCGACCTGTGTACAGATTGAACCGATTGTGCATATAGATTGAAGAGTCTGTAGATCGAAGGTTGCAGATTGAACTCATTCTGTGTTAGTTCCATGGGTTCTCTCGTGGGGAAGCGGGGGGAAGCAAATTTTTTTTTTTTTTCGTTTTTTGAAAAAACTTTGTTCACGAACATTATAGATTGGATGAAAATATGAACGTTTAATGAAGACACTTTGTGATAAATGTTTTTATTTTGGCGGGAAAACGCTCGAATAATTAATATATAACAATTATCGTGTTTTTCGAGCGTATGTTGAGGTTTTAGATATTAGGGTTTAGATATTAGGGTTTAGAAATTTAGGGTTTAGGGTTTAGATTTAGGATTTAGATTGAGTTTTTAACACGAACGATTTAGAGTTTAGGGTTTGGTGTTTTGGGTTTATGGAATAAACCCAAAACACCAAACCCCAAACCCCAAACCCTAAACCCTAAACTCTAAATCGGGCTAAATTTTACTTCACAAAACATGAAGAAAAAAAAAACGTTCACATTCTTCACGAACAATATTATCTTGAATGTTATTTTTGTCGATCGTTTTCCCGCCAAAATAATAACATTCATCACGAAGTGTCTTTTTTAAATGTTCATATTTTCATGTGATCTTGATGCCTGAAAAAAAAATTCCAAAAAAACAAAAATAAATAAATTTTTTTGCTTCCCTCGATTGGTTACTTCCCCATTGATCCTATATATATGGGGAAGTAACCAATCGGGGGAAGCAAAATTTTTTTTTTTTTTCGTTTTTTTTTTAAAAAACTTTGTTCACGAACATTATAGATTGGATGAAAATATGAACGTTTAATGAAGACACTTTGTGATAAATGTTTTTATTTTGGCGGGAAAACGCTCGAAGAAGTAATATATAACAATTATCGTGGTTTTCGAGCGTATGTTGAGGTTTTAGATATTAGGGTTTATAGGGTTTAAATATTAGGGTTTAGAGTTTAGATTTAGGATTTAAATTGAGCTTTTAACACGAACGGTTTAGGGTTTGGGGTTTTTGGTTTAGAGACTAAACCCAAAACACCAAACCCTAAACTCTGAATCGGGCTAAATTTTACTTCACAAAACATGAAAAAAAACGTTAACATTCTAAACGATCAATATTATCTTGAATGTTATTTTTGTCGATCGTTTTCCCACCTAAATAATAACATTCATCACGAAGTGTCTTTTTTAAATGTTCATATTTTCGTGTGATCTTGATGTCTGAAAAAAAAAATTCCAAAAAAACGGAAAAGAAAATAAATTTTTTGCTTTCTCCCGCTTCCCCCCGATTGGTTACTTCCTCATTGATTCTGCCCATATATATATAATATATATATATATATATATATATATATATATATATATATTATAGAGAGAGAGAGAGATAATGAAGAGGGAAGCACTTTTTTTGGGAGGAAGGGGAAGAATTTTTTTTCGAATTTTTATTTCCAGGCATCAAGATCACACGAAAATATGATCATTTAAAAAAGACATTTCGTGATGAACGTTATTATTTTGGCGGAAAAACGCTTGAAGAAAAGAAATAAATGATAACATTCATTGCACTGAATATTTTGCTAATGAGTTTTACTTCCCCCTTCCCCCCCCCCCCCCCCCCCCAAAAGTGTTTCCCTCTTGATTATGACCCTATATATATATATATACATATATATATATATATATATATATATATATATATATAGGGTCATAATCAAGAGGTAAACACTTTTTTGGGGGAAGGGGGAAGCAATTTTTTTTTTTTATTTTTTCGTTTTTTGAAAAAACTTTGTTCACGAACATTATAGATTAGATGAAAATATGAATATTCAAAAAAGACACTTTGTGATGAATGTCATTATTTTGGAAGGAAAACGTTCGAAGAAAAAAATAAAAACATTCAATGCATTGAATGTTTTGCTGCTTAGTTTATTTGCATCGTTTTGTTTTCATCTTGTGTGAAGTGTTTTTTTTTCCAATTTAGCCCGATTTAGAGTTTAGGGTTTAGGGTTTTGGGTTGAGGGTTTACTCCGTAAACCCTCAACCCTAAACCCTAAACTCTAAACCGTTCGTGTTAAGATATTCAATCTAAACCCTAATTTCTAAACCCAAAACCCTAATTTCTAAACCCTAATAGCTAAACCCTAATTTATAAACCCCTAATTTCTAAACCCTACTTTCTAACCCCTTAAAAAAAACACAGCAGCAAAACATTCAATGCATTGAATGTTTTTATTTTTTTCTTCAAGCGTTTTCCCGCCAAAATAATGATATTCATCACAAAGTGTCTTTTTTAAATGTTCATATTTTATCTAATCTATAATGTTCGTGAACTAAGTTTTTTCAAAAAATGAAAAAAAATTACTTCCCCCCACTTCCCCCTAAAAAAGTGCTTCCCTCTTGATTAAAAATCTCTCTCTCTCTCTATATATATATATATATATATATATATATATATATATATATATATATATATATATATATATATAGAGGTAGGATCAAGAGGGAAGTAACCAATCGAGGGGAAGCGGAAGCAAATTTTTTTTTTTTTTCGTTTTTTGAAAAAACTTTGTTCACGAACATTATAGATTGGATGAAAATATGAACATTTAATAAAGACACTTTGTGATAAATGTTATTATTTTGGTGGGAAAACGCTCGAAGAAGTAATATATAACAATTATCGTGTTTTTCGAGCGTATTTTGAGGTTTTAGATATTAGGGTTTAGAAATTTAGGGTTTAGATTTAGGGTTTAGATTTAGGATTTAGATTGAGTTTTTAACACGAACGGTTTAGAGTTTAGGGTTTGGTGTTTGGTGTTTTGGGTTTATGGAATAAACGCAAAACCCTAAACTCTAAATGGGGTCAAATTTTACTTCACAAAACATGAAAAAAAAAAAAAAACGTTAACATTCTTCACGAACAATATTATCTTGAATGTTATTTTTGTCGATCGTTTTCCCGCGAATATAATAACATTCATCACGAAGTGTCTTTTCTAAATGTTCATATTTTCATCCAATCTATAATGTTCGTGAACAAAGTTTTTTCAAAAAACGAAAAAAAAAAAAAATTTCTTCCCCCCGATTGGTTACTTCCCCATTGATCCTTTGATCCTGCCCCTATATATATATATATATATATATATATATATATATATATATATATATATATATATATATATTAGTCGTTTAATTTTCTGTTGTATTGTTGATCATTTTTCAACTAATTTGTTTGTTAATTTTCTGTTTTGATTTCAGGCTGCTACCGATTTGGAGATAAAATGCCTAATCGACTTGATGATGGAAGACGTTGATGACATATTCAACCAAATGACTAGTGATGATGAAGCTTACAAAATCTTATTCGTGAATTTGAGAGTCGACTATTCACTTCGTAGATTTGAATGCATGTTGAAAATGGTTCTTAAGCATTGCCGTTGGGCTTTTGATGATGCTGATTCACATAAACCAGGCTTGAAAGGTTATTTATCTCCCTCGTTTAGTTAATAAATAAATTGATCCTAGTTGTTAAATTTTTTCATATTAATGACAGTAACAACTTGTTTGTTTGATTAATTGATTGATTGTAGCCAAGGAAAACATTAATTGGGGTCTCAAGTCATTGAAATTGCCATTCTATAAGTTATTGAAAGTGTCATTCTATGAGTATAAAACCCTACCCTATGAACAAAGGTGATTTACTTTACTACTCTATATTATAATATAATATTTACTCTACTCTTTTGATACTTTTTGATGGTGTTACGATTTTAAATTACGTTACATATACTTATAATAACACCTGCCTCCCTAATTGTGATATTCATCCTAATTTAAAACATTGTAGACGACAATGGCTAACAACACATTTCCTTTTAAGAAAACGGTGAGTATTCTTTTTCTGTCAGTTTTTATTATCTTTCCAGATTTATCCAGTTCTAAGTTTTCTGATATGTTCCCGATCTCGTACTTAATTTTTTTTTCTGTTGATGACCGGAACGATTTCATTGTAGTACAAATGCCGATTTAGTTGGAAACTATCTTCTACATACCGAGAGGAAGAGTAAACCTACGCTTCTTGAACCATCAGAAGAAGAAGTAAACCAGTTGCTTGCTTCCATCTAGTATTTTACTTATCATCATGATGATTAAGTGCAATGGATGTGTTTACCTTTTTTTTTTTTTTTCCTTACACTGTTGTTTGATGATTGCTTAAAATAAAATGGTTTTCTGATTTTGATGATGAATGTTAAAAATAAAATGCTTTACTTGTGAAGCCCACCACAAGCATCAAACATCCTCATTCAGAGTAACATAAGAGTGGTGGTGAATCATTAACTACTTAAGCATCTGAGCGCTGGTAATCTATGGAGAATGAAACAGAATACGCACATAGCTAACGTTATGAAACCCGAGTTTTGACTCAGTTTGGACTGGTGTTTAAAACTTTGTTTGCTGACTTACATACGTGTCATTAATTTTAGACTGCAGCCAAATAAGATTGATAATCTGGGGCGATAAAAATAAAATATTTTCTTTAGAATTGGGTTACAGATTATATTACAGAGGTAATTTGTAGTGTCTGTGAGCTTGTATGTTGACTTTTGAGGTCAAATGAACAAAAAATTGAGCAAGTGATTCTGGGTTATGGATGGTTAGATTTGAATTATAAACGTGCAGGGAGGCATTTGGGTGATAATGCAGATATGGTGGTGATAAAGAAAGCAACAAGAAAAGACACTAGGGCAGTGCTACTATCTGAACTTTATATTGTGTGTCCATCATCATGCTCACGTTCTTAAGTAATTGTGTTGACCTGTGTGAAGTCACATGACCGGGGTTTGAATAGTTTACGGCTAACCTTTGCGATCATATGCCACTCACTCACATGTTAGAATGAAACTCCTTACACACCACCGCACAATGCGTACCCAGTGTGCTTTGAATTAAACCGAGTGGCTTATGACATGTACCTTGTCACCACAATAGAACCCTGAAGAAAACCTTCCACTAAGCATTCGAACCTGCACCGATTTTTCACGGATACATGCCCGTAAACAACGTGGGCTTTTTACCACTCTGATTGTGTTGTAGTAATCATAATATATGTTGTTCTGGTTGTTAATCCTATATTTCATGCTAGGATAAATCATATAATAATACAGTAATAATTATTCTTTACTCGAGTAATAAGCTAATCATATTTACGTGGGTAAATACGAAATGATGTACACCCACAGTCTTTACTTGCTAGTGGGTACCAATGTGGTAGTTGCTAGGGGGTTTCCTCTATTTGAGTAAATACTATTTACTCAAGGATTTATCAAATGTCATACTTCCTTACAAAATAATAGCTATAGTTAGTTATCAACACCACCTTTGTATAGAGTAAATACGAAAGGATTTATCAAATGTCATACTTCCTAAAAAAAATGATATAGTTATTAAGAACATCTTTGTATCAGTAATGCTCCGTATCACTCTCAAGATAATTTCTTATGAATTAGTGCATCACTATCAATGGCTGATTCAGTCAATATCCTCTTATATAAGTAATTTTTCTTCGTTAAGACCAAGTTCGTAGAAAATAAATACATCTGCCCTGAGTGAGTGACAGATCATACCATGTCACATTGAACATGTTAACAACAAAGGTTTTATTAATGACAGACAGCCACGGAGTATTATTGATAAGCTTAATATGCATAAGTTAGTATGCTCCAAATTATATTCAGTTGTGATATTAAGTTTCTAATGATTCGAGTACAGTTATTTATGCATGATTTAAGGTATCAATGACAGCTTAGATCACGACTTTATAATTTTTTTTGGAAGGTTTTGATTCTACCCTGTAAGAACAGTAATAAACACAATTGTATTTGGATATGCTTTCCATATATGGTGGATGTACATATCAATTTGGATTTTCAACATTTCAAATGGTCTTATCTCCTTTAAGTGAGTAATGGCAAGTGGAGCAAGTTGCCACAACATTGAATCAATGTTACTTACTAGAACGTGATAAATGACATCATTTTACATGTTTCAATAGGTTTTTAGCGTGTTATTACAATGTCTATAAAACGATGGGTCATTCATCAAAAGATGGATGAATGACATCATTTTACATGTTTAATGTTAGTTACTAGAACGTGATAAAATAACGAATACTATAAAACAATGGGTAATTCATCGAAAGATGAACAAACCGAACAAATATACAACAAGATAACATAAGGCTCGAAACTAGAAAACGAAAGCCTACCGCTATCTCCCACTGAGCCTACCGTAAAAATTAACAAAACAAGACAACAAACAACCAATCAAACAAACATCAAAGTAAAATAACAACTACATGATCACCACAAACGCAAGGGACCAAAGTCAATAGAAGACACATCACTACGGAATTAAATGCACCTCCTTGCATTCTTACCTTCAATGAATGACACGGATCAGAATACATTGCCAAGACTACAATAAATTCTTCGTAACTCTGGCATTCATTAAGTTACTTTTTATCAACCCATTTTACTTGTTTAGTAAAATCATATGACCTACTAGATCCATGGGAGAAAAGTTAACCCAAATTGACCCACCCATAAGTAAATGGGTTAAATTTTGGTATCCTTTGACAACCCTTCATCTCTAACCATACACCTCTCTGTAAGAATGAACTTGTACGTACTATAGAGACAAAACATACATGGTTAGTGTATGAACCAACGCAAACGAAAGACAAACTGTAGTAATCAAAAGGGGTCGCCTAAAAGCAGCCGGGTCACCCGCCTTGAAAACTGAAATTCTTTTGATAATGTTAAATGTTGAGTTTTGAATGATTTTTTTATAACAGAAACTCAGGTACCCAACACAAATTAATACACAAATAATGCCTACTATGAGGCTCGAACCTCTAACATGTTGGTTAAAAAGTTTCCTGGTTACCGCTAGGCAATAAGCCATTTGGCTTGAGTTTTGTAAAATAAAATAACAAAAATTCTAGCCATGGCCATCTTATTTTCAATGAAATATTTTTCTAGATTAGGTAAAACATGTACTTATGTATTGAGATCTCAACAATTAAGCATCAATCAAACAATTTTTGCTTTTGTACTAACAAACAGAACCTGAATTTTGCCAATAACTATTGTAACTGATTTGATCGGTCTGAGTTTCTTTTGTACATACATTGTACGTACATATCCACCTTTTCCCTTCACCATACCATACATGCTACCTTGTCGATCATATTCTTGTTAATTAACACCCCCTTTTTGAAGCAGCATGCATCATCACCCTGGGTTTTTTTTTTAAACAACAGTTTGAGATCACCCAGATGGGACTTAACCACTCACGCGATCATCCCCGTAGTTGCATAACCCGAACCCAACTGATGCACTAGAGGAAACCTGGACCAATCCGAGGGCATGACCGACAAAAAAAGCCCTCCCCGCTACCCCACAACGATGTGCGAAAGGGGACCTTTGATGGAATTCAAGATCAAGGGATATCCTTGGGTGAAATGTTGCAACCATAGGGAATCGAACTTCCAACCTCTAACAAAGAGGTATCGGCCATTACCATTGGACAAAAAACCCTCCCTCCGGTCGCCTCGTTGATACGTGTGCAGTTGTGTGAAGTTGGTGTTAGTGTCTTACTGCTAATAATTACATCATAAATAATGAATATTCTTATCAAGTGTTGTCACTTCGCACGGGTAACGATTTTGCACCCTTAGGCTAAGCAAGGGGTCGTATAATACCTGGCTGGCTGGTGTGTACACCTACTCTTAGCTGGAGGAAGATAGGAGGAATGTTGAAGCAACAAGACTGATTATCCAATAAGAAGCCCATCAAACTAAAAGTTTCTAAAACTACTTTGTGAACGTTACTAGATGTAGTTATGTCTAACACGATGATTAAAGGGAATTTCAATTTCAGTCATACCCGTTATTGCCAATTTCTTTGCTTAGACAATGTGTAGATGCAGGCAAACTCTTTGATGAGATGGCAAGTCACAAGGCCGACCAAGTTACAAACGAATTATAGACTTTTAATGTAATCATTCATTCATTCAAGATGGTTTTCTGGTCTTTCTTTGCAGCAGCAAGCAACCATCAAGTAAAAGAAGAAATACCAACTAGGCAATGCTTACCCCAGCATGTGTGGATTTCGAGAGGTCACTAGCTCGATTCTTTGGGTTTTTTTCCCAATGCGGTTTCTCCCTGACCCGTTGGTGGCATATAAACGCGAAGGTGATTAATTCTCCACTAGATGATACACTGTTAAAAAGAAATAGTAAAAGAAGGAATTTTTTTCTTTCATCTTTGTTTTACTTTAAAATTTGATGGGTAAAATTAATAAATAAATGGGAAGGTAACTTCTTGTAATATAGTTAGTATAGTACTGTGGTATGCAAGGGCTCTTTCGTAAGGTTAAGTTCAGTGTGTGATGATGATGATGATAAGTGGTGGGTTTGTGACGGGAAGAAGGTCTATCTATTGGAAGAAAAAAAGCTAAAGAGTTGTTTCAGAAAATGGATCCAACTAAGCTAATCATCACCTCACCATGATGATGATGATGATGATGATGTAGACATTTTTTTTTACAAGAACTAGAAACAAAAGCTCTCAAGGAGAGATATAAATATGGGACACCACGAAACCATTTTATTTTAAACAATCATCAAAATCAAATTAAATACAACCAAACCAATTATTTTAAGCATTCATCAAACACTTCAAAAAAAAAAAAAAAAAAAGTTAACACATCCATGGCATTGGTATTTAATCATGATGATGATGATAAGTTACAATAAAGACAAAGCAACAACAAAAAGCTGTACCTACTTAAAGGCCTTCATAAGCCCACCTGTTAAGCTTCACACGCTTATTCATCTTATCAAAATCAGCATAGCTATAATTATCTTTCAAATTCTCGTATAAGATTTTGTAAGCCTCATCATCACTAGTCATTTTGGCAAAAATGTCAAGAACATCTTCAATCATCAGGTCCAGGAGGCTTCTTATCTGCATATCAATAGCAGCCTGAAATGAAAAACAGAAAAAATCTATCAAGAAAATTATCATCCATTATCCATAAATAATAGAAAAGAAAAAAGAAAAAAAGGGGCGATAAAGTGTTGTGTTCAGGTTTGAGATATATATGTAGCACACGGGCAGTTGCCTTTACCTATTAACGTCAAAATTATTAATTAATTATTCATAAATAAATCCCTAACTAATTAGGACCTAAGGTTGAGGTTGTTAAGACATATGAGAAGGAAAACAGAAAGTCCAAATTCGGAACAAGCTTCTTCTTCTTTTAATGTGAATATGGGCATGTTTGGCAAAAGTAGTTAGTAGCTTTTAACTGAATAGCTGTTAGGTTTTTTAGATGCACTTAGGTGTTTGGTAGAGTAGTCTAATCTTTGAAATCAAGAGTAAAATGACAAAAAAAAAAAAAAAAAAAAAAAAAAAAAAAAAAAAAAACTATTTTCTTAAACGTTAGTTATAGAAGCTTTTATCTTTTTCCATCCGTCTAAAAGCTTTAAGCTCTTTTAACCAAACAAATATTTTCATTATTAAATATGAGCTTTTTCATAAAGGCTAGAAACTCCAAAAAGCTTCTAGCTAAACATAACCTTATGAATGATTGCGATCCTTATAAATAAAAATAAAAAAGGAAATTCTAATAGGCACGATTTAAAAAAGAAAAGAAAAAAGAGAGTACATAGATAAGATCGAGAGCATGCATCCGATTGGCTTGGCGAAAATTGGAATTGAAATCATTCAACTTATGTCGAACGAGGGTTTCATCATGGGCATATTCATTTTGGATCTTCGCACGTTCCACACAGAAAAATTCAATCTTCTTAACGATATCACCTTTGCTTTCAACGAAAAAGTAATCGTAGTCGTAGTACTTATACTTATAATTGTCTTGGACCTTTAGAGACTCCCTGTAAAAGAGCCTAGCATCAAAGCGAATACAGTCGATACAAACAAGATCCATCTTTTTTCTATTGCTTTCGACTTCAGTCGCTGCTATTTGTTCATCCAGCTGCATGTTTTCTGTTACAATCAATCAAGTTGTTAATAATAATAAAGTAAGCTACACTATCTAATAAACGTGTAATTTGATGATGTCATCTTTGCTTATCTGTACCTCTATTATGATAAGTCATGCTTATGCGTCACTTTGAGGTTAATTGTGCTTATGTCATAATCAGATTTTAAATTTCTATTAGTTGTATTGTAAATATAAATAAAAGAGAGTTTTTGTTGATGTCATGATCATGACTTAGTCACTCTCTATAGTTTGACGATGTCATTAATTTTATGTCATTTAAATGATTTGAAACGCCGCCGCCGCCGACGCCGACGCCGACAACAACAACAACAATAATAACTAGAAAAATATTGGCCTGCGTGATGCGGCGAGGCCTTTCAGGTTGTATATTCGTGTTTCACGTAGCGTTATTTATTTACAGAATTTAAAACGTGTTGCCACGGGTATTTCTGGAAACCCTTGGTTACTACCTAGTATACATAATGTATAGCGCGTTTTTAACGATGGGAAAATCTCGTAAAAAAGGGATCGGAACCATCGATATGAGGTGGTTAGTTTAAGATATTTATTATACGTGTATGTATATGCATAAAAAATAGCCCGAAATTATTTAGCTTTTTTTTAAAACAGTCCGTTTCGCGCGTAGTTAGTTACGTTGTGTTCGTAAAATTATTTCCAGGTGGTCTCGGAAAAATTTACCTCGCACCGAGCGAGAAGATAGGGCCCGTTAAAAATTCGGCGAGCAAGAAGATAGGGCCCGTTAAAAATTCGGGTGGAATTAGTTTCTTTTAGTTTAATAAAATATATATTTACACTTTCTACCCCTGAAAAAGTGTAAACTTAAGGGGCTGTTGTGTAAATTGAGCCAAAGTTGAGGGGCCGATTGTAGTGTGAATGCAAACTCGAAATGACAATCTGAAACAACTGAAACGACGAAAATCTGGGTGACGATTCAGCAGCAGCGGCGGCGGCGGCGGCGGCAGCAGCAAGAAATGGCCAACCCTAATTTAGTTTGGGCCGGATCTAGAATTAATTAGACTAGGATTTATCTAATTCATAGTCTATAAATACTCTCCCATATGTACATGCTCTGTATCACCTCCAAATAATAAAAGAATACACTCTAGTTCCAAAGTGGATTAAGACTCTCTCAAATCGAGACCGAACATCTATAATTCTTGTGTCGTTATTTTTCTTTCTTGTGTTTATTATAGTTACCCATTCATAGATAAAACAGGTCATAATTGCCACCACTAATCATAGTAAACTTGTAAATGTTACCATGTTGACCTAAATTTAAATTACGTCATCGTTTTCTCGTGAACAGACTGCTTTGATGCAAGCATGTCAATATGGTCATTGTGAAGTTGTGTTGACAGTTGACACTTATATTCTTTTCAAAGCCAATGTATGCCTATCTACGCTATCGTGTTTATACAGCATTTCATTTAAATATAGTAATTAATTGATTATTTATGAGTATTTAATTATAGTAATTGAACAGCCCCAACACTATTGCGACTGCTTCAACAATTTTACTCGTATTGTATAATTTTTCAACTTTCTTTTCCTTGGCTTAAATATATTTTTTTGAAGGCGAATTAAAGTCTTTTCGTGTAATGATGTTTCATACTCTTTTGTCCTCAGTAAGTTAAATGGAAATTGGGTGTGTGATGGATGTTTTTGGATTTAAGACCTGTATTTGATGATGAACTATAACTGTTTTGCACTCTAACCGTTTGAATAAATGCTTCAATGGAAACCAATATGTCAATGTCAAATTGTCAACTGTGGATTCAAACACGATTCAATGTTGTATCGTTTTACAACTTTGTGAGTTGTCTTTATAATCGTATCATCTCTACTGCTTGTTGATACATTGAAAATAAGATGATCTTAGTTACCGATAGTTAGATTGGGTCATTAGGGTAGCTGTGCTATGATTCCTCAATTAATATATTTTTCAGTCGCAATATCGGTTCCTAACATTACGATTTTGAGTGGATTTGACGATCTTCTGTTTGCAGTGTATTAAAAGTGTTGATTTGGAAGATAAAGTGGTTTAATGGAGCTTTGCGGGTGACTTCAGCGGACCCAACAGCGAATTTTATCCAGTCACATAAGTGTAAATGTAATGTGATGGTCATTTTGATTTATATAAAGGCTGCTATTTTTACAAGACATATAGTGAATATGATGAAAGCTGAGAAATTATATGAGACTCAAGGTGGTCTAATTATTAATTCTCAGGTAATCAAAGCCACTAAACAGAAATTATATCCACCAATAGCTGTATACGAAGGAAAGTTAATGTAACAAAGTTAATATATTATTGGTGCATCTGGTCATGCCTATAGAAAATGGTCATCTAAAATAGCAATAGATGCTCTAGCATCGTTCCACAAGACGTAGTACATGTTAATTTGCTTCAGATTTATTAAGAGACTTATATTGTTTTTGTTTTCTGGTCATCGACTTTTTATGGTCAGAGTGGATATTGGGATAATAATCATAATACAGAATTTGGAGGTTTTGGGGGTAGCGACTGATTAGAGCAAATTTTGTTGTTTTGAAGTTATTTAATGTTCTTTATAAAGTAATTTATTATTATTATTATTATTATTATTATTATTATTATTATTATTATTATTATTATTATTATTATTATTTATTTATTATATCTTACACTTCTGGGTGGTTATAGGTTAAAGTATATCTCTTTTTTCATATCTTTGATTTATCCGTAAGAGTAATCAATTTCAGTTGAGTACTAAATTACCAACAATTTAGGGTGTAAAATTAAAAGGTTTTATTAGTTACACCAATTCACTTACCAGTTATGAATTCGAATTTCAACTTCCTATCTAAAAAGGGGGTGAATGACATGCTTATGTCACTTTTGCTTATTTTGTCTAATTCTAAAGTATAAAATAATTCGATGATTATTTGATATTCTTTCGACTTCCTATCGAAAAGGGGTTAATTTGATTGAAATTGAACTGAATACCAGTTTTCTTAAGACGATGACTTTAGGCAAAGTCAAGTAACTCCTGCATAGTACTATATTATCATTCAATTCGACAGTAAATAAATTCTTAATCCTCCTTCAATAAGTTGGGATTAATTTTTATGAAGAAGAAAAAGAACATACCTGTTAAGACTGGTGGTTTATATGAATCACCATCATCAGTCTCACTCTCAGTCTCAGCTATTTGTTTATACTGTTGCATGTTTTCTGCTACAATCAATCAATCAATCAATCATCAATCAATCAATTTGTTAATAATAGAAATGTATAACAAATAACAAATAATAATAATAATAATAAAATTATATATATATATATATATATATATATATATATATATATATATATATATATATATATATACCAAGAGTATCATATGGACATTTTTCATCGGTCCAATTAGCAGCCGTAGCTAACATCCTCTGATGATTTCTAGATCCAACACATGGTAAAGTTTCCATCTTTCTAACATTTGATGAATCAATTAATCTAGACTTTAAAGAATTAGGGTTTTGTATCGGATTCGAAAGGCTAACAATCAATCGAGGTTGACATCTAGCTCGATTGTAACAGCATGATAACGATGAGTATACCGCATGATTAAGCCTACAAATTTTCCTCAAATTGCTCATGCTTTGATTTCCGTTGCCAAACCCTAGTTCCCAATTTCAAAGAAATCAATTATCAAGAAGACGTGGATTCAGGATTTGACTAGTCACCTTTTTTTCAATTAGATGAGTAAAAGGATAAGACTCTTTTTAACCGGACGTCGGTTTTTTTATTATAGAAAAAGTGGATTTTTTTTATTTTTATTTTTTTAGCAATAATGGTGAGTGTTAAATCAGATACTTAGAAAAGATTTTCAATTTTCAACGATTTGATAATAGTATAATAATAATAAAATAATTAATAATTCAATTCAATTAAAAGTTGAGTACAGTATTAATTAATTAATTAATTAATTATATTTAAAAAAAAATTAATGGCAGATTCTCGTTTGTTTCCATCAAATTTGTGACTGATGCCCCAGGTGTGTCAGGCTTAAGTGTGTCATTGCGTCAGATTTCGTTCCACTTCACATACCACATCAGATCTTAGGTCGTTTCTTTTGGGATTAACGATCGATTAAAAAGAGTCTAAGACCATTGTTAACCTTGCATGTGTCATCACATGCAAATAGTACACTTTTTTTGGCTAAAAAATGAAAACTGACTTTGACATACCAATGTTACTATTTGACATTCATTAACCAATAATGTCAATATGTCATACTTCTATATCAAATTATTGTAGGGTCCACATGTTATTTAGTTTTACATTTTATTATCTATATTTAATTAATACATATATTTAATACAAACTAATAATTTAAAATTCATCAAAATTTATTACAACTAAATAAACATAAAGTACTTAAAAAAATAAACAAACAATTAAATTACTAAATTTGAAAAAAATGTACTTAAATTAGAAAAATACAATAATCAAATAAATAAATTAATCGTCATATTTAGATGAATAGTTGGTGCTTGTCCAGATGCTGTGAGATTATCAACCAAATGTTTGAAATTTTCAAGGTATATTTTTTTTAAGCTTTTCAAAATAGTCTTTGTGCTCAAGGTTCGCGACATCATCGGTCCTTAACGTTAAAATGCTAGCATAATATAAAGCTATTCGGAGTTTCTCTTGATTATCTAAATACTTAAGACTTTTTGTTTTTGCCGTCTTATGTTTTGAAATAGCTTCCATAGCCTCTTCCGCTTTTGATAAATCATAATGAGTCATAATTTCACATGTAAGTAATACTTAATATTTAAGGGCATTTTGGATATCAAATAGTTAAAATACTTCCAAACCAGGGATGGCAATGGATGCCAAAAAATTCGAGATCCGCGGATATTGTAACATCCCGTCTTTTTTCGTTTACTTTCCGTTTAATTAATTTAAAGTCCGTTATTTAATTATAACATCTCTTGTTTACTCTACGTATTTAAAATATTTCGTTTAGATGATTCACGCACCCGCTTTTAAACTTGAAGGACCAATGTTGCCATGTGACCAAAGTCATGACTAGGTCAAAGGGTCAACCATCCATCTCCTACACTCATTCACCTCCCCATTTTCACTACTTCCACTTTTATTCTCTCAAACCCTCAAATACAAATTCATTATCTAAATTCGATCTAGTAAGCGTTCTTCAAAACAAATTACATATTTGGAATCCTTGCATCTTCCTCTTCGAATCCATACCAACTTCATCTCATTTGGGTAACTTTCTAAAAATACTAAATTTCTTGTTCTTGATCTTTTAAACTCAAAAGTGTATTAATTAGTGTATATGGCTCAAGTCTAACATGAATATGTGATTTATATGCTTGTTCTTGTCATTTTGATGTAACTAGCTTAAACTTGAAAGATGACTTGCTTAATCTTGAGATTTAATTGATTAAATGTTGTTAGATGTTAAAGTACATGTATTAAAAGTGTTACTAGCATCACTAGCTTCAATTTGGTATGTAGGTTGACTTGGAAAAGCCCCATTAACATGATTAAGGATTTTATGATTGTTAGTTAGGGTTTGGTAGCCGTGAATGTGAATTTTGATGTATTAAAAGCCTTGCAATATTGTTTGTAAGTGTTTAGTAGTATTGTATGCGTAATTACCTACGAAACGGCGGATTATATGTGTGTATTAAGTTCCCGAATCATCTTATGCATTTGTGAACTTGAAACCTTGATAATGAACCTTTAATGATCACTTGACGAGAATTCGGTTATTGTAAATGATGTTTTTGTTTGATGAAAAGTGTTTAGTTGTATTCCTCGTTAAATTACCTTTCCAACATAAGATACGTGTTTTGAATGTTTACGTTTCTCGATTTATGGTTATTTGAAGTTTGGTTCGTGCATACCACAAATTAGCAAAACAGCTGGTGAAAAAGGCTATTTCGCGATCGCAAGGTTCGGACTCGCGGTCGCGAGATTTCCCCTGACCTAGCCCACTTTTTGATTTTTGCAAATTCGTTCCCGCTTACTCGCAACTCCGTTTAACATGAAATTTTGCCAACATGCATATATATGACTACGTTTTTATGTGTAATGGTCTGAAACCCGACCCGACCCCGTTGACTTTGACTTTGACCAAGTTTGACTTTTAGTCAAACTTAACCAAACGCTTATGCAATCGTTCTAACTTGCATTTATACTTATATCTTGCATGAAACTTGACAATTTGACTCACATGCTATATTAATCGAGTCGTAACGAGCCATATGACTAATTGAACACTTTGACCTACTTTATACTTTACCGATATTGATACAACCTATTGTTTAGGTCAAGACTAGCATTCGTTCTTACACACGTTAACTTTGTGAAGTATATTTATTCTCGTGCACTCAAGGTGAGATCATAGTCCCACTTTTACTCTTTTATACTTATACTTGGGATGAGAAAACATAAACATTTCTTTTTACAAAGTGAACATAAGTACGAAAACAAACATTCTACGTACGAGTTAGAACAAAAAGCCTCAATTCAATTATCATTAGTTACACTTGTAGGGTGTAAGCGAGAACTTATGTTGTGTGGCCATACGGGTTTGACGAACCCTCATTCGGAAGGTTCGCTACCGTCAGCGGATGAAATATATTTTCGGGTATAGTGTAGGTTCTAACACTATGATTCATAGGTACTATTCAGTTAAGCCTTGATAATTGGGTGCTCGTGATACAACAACATCTTTTGGAATGTAAACGATTTGGATAATCAATTTTATACTAAATCTTGTGGTTCAATACAATATACTTATTAAACCTATGATTTCACCAACGTTTTCGTTGACAGATTTTCTATGTTTTTCTCAGGTCCTTGAACGCTAAGTGATACATGCTTTCGCACTCTAATTTTGATACTTGCTTGGATGTCGAGTATACATGTAGCGACCCGACAAGATCGTCATTGACGGCACCGTCTACTTAGGTCCCGTTACGTGGTCATAAGTCTTTAAAATAACGTTTGACCAAAGATATGTCACATTCATTTCAAATGTAAAGATTGTTTCAAAGTTTACAAGAATTGTTCAACCAAAAGTTACGTTACAAAGTTATAAGTACAAATGAAACATATGCGACACGGTTTTTAATAAAGTCAAAAGACGCTTCATGTATGCATATATACTCGACATCCAATGCAAGTATTAAAATAGTGAGCGGAAGCATGTATCACATATCGTTCAAAGACCTGAGAAAAACATAGAAATCTGTCAATGAAAACGTTGGTGAAATCATAGGTTTAAGTAAGTAAGTGAGTAAATAAGTAAATTGAACCACAAGATTTGCAACATCGAAATAATAGTTAACCATTCCAAAATTTGTTATCACGAGCACCCAATTATCAAGGCTTAACTTTCCTTTCATAGAACCCCATCACAATAGTGTTAGAACATACACTGTTTCTCAAAAATATATTTCATCCGAAGTAACGGTAGCGAACCGTCCGAATGAGGGTTTGTCAAACCTATATGGATCCATACAACATAAGTTCTCGCTTACACCCGGCAAGTGTAAGTAATGATAATCGAATTGAGGATTTTTTTCTAACTCGTATGTAGAATGTTTGTTTTCATACTTGTGTTCACTTAGTAAAACAAAACGTTTATATTTTCTCATCCCAAATGTAAGTTTAAAAGAGTAAAAGTGGGACTATGATCTCACTTAGTAAAACAAAACGTTTAACGTGTGTAAGAACGAATGCTAGTCTTGACCTAAACAATAGGTTGTATCAATATCGGTAAAGTATAAAGTCGATCAAAGTGTTCAGTTAGTCCTATGGCTCGTTACGACTCGATTAATATAGCATGTGAGTCAAATTGTCAAGTTTCATGCAGGATATAAGTATAAACGCAAGTTAGAACGATTGCATAAGAGTTTGGTTAAGTTTGACTAAAAGTCAAACTTGGTCAAAGTCAAAGTCAAAGTCAATGGGGTAGGGTCGGGTTTCCGACCATTACACATAAAAACGTAGTCATATATAAGCATGTTGACAAAATTTCATGTTAAACGGAGTTGCGAGTAAGCGGGAACGAAATTGCAAAAATCAAAAATTGACTTTGGTCAGGGAGAATCTCGCGACCGCGAGTCCCAGCCTTGTGGTCGCGAAGTGGCCTTTTTCAGCATCTGGTGACCGCGAGTCCAAACCTTGTGGTCGCGAAATGGCCTTTTTCATCAGCTGTTTTGCTGATTTTGTGGCATGCACGAACCAAACTTCAAATAACCATAAATCGAGAACCGTAAACATTCAAAACACGTATCTTATATCGTTGGAAAGGTAATTTAACGAGGAATACAACTAAACAATTTCATAAAACAAAAAAATCATTTACAATAACCGAATTCTCGCCAAATGATCGTTATTTAACGTTTCAAGCTCAAAAATGCAAATGGTGATTCGGAAATCCAATTTACACATACGATATGCCGTTTCGAAGGTATATAAACATACATTGCAACTAAACACTTACTAACCACACTTCATAGCATTCAATGCATCAAAATTTCATAATCAAGCCTATCAAACCCTAACCCAAATCACCAAAACAATAATCATGTTAATGAAGTTTCCTTAATCAACCTACATATCAAAACGAAGCTAGTGATGCTAGTAACACATTTAATACATGAACTTTAACATAACAAAAACATTTAATCATCCAAAACTCAAGATCAAACACACCAAATTTCAAATTCAAGCTAGTTACTCAAAACAACAAGATCGAGCATTCAAATCATATATTCATGTTAGACTTGAGCCATAGACACTAATTAACACTTTTATAAGTCAAAAACATCAAGAACAAAGAATCTAGTGATTTTAGAAAGTTACCCAAATGAGATGAAATTGGTATCAAGTTGTAGAGGATGAAGAGAGGATTCCAAATATGTAATTTGTTTTGATGTTTGCTTGCTAGATCGAAAATAGATGATGAATCTTTGTTTTGGGTGTTTGAGAGTAAAAGGTGAAAGTAAGAGAGAAAGAGGAGGGTGAGTGAATAGAGATGGTGAAGTGGTTGACTAGTTGACCTAGTCAACACTTTGGTCACTTGACACAAATAGTCCCTCAAGTTTAATTCGGGTGCGTGAATTACCTAAATGAAATATTTTAAAACGCGTATTAACGGGAGGTGTTATAATTATATAACGGACTTTAAAATAGTATAACGGAAAATAAACGAAAAAAAAAGACGGGATGCTACATTACCTACTCCTTAAAAGAAATTTCGTCCCGAAATTTAAGTAGGCGTAGTAGTCGTTGTTTCTTCCTCGGGATCTTGCGTTTCCGAATTCACGAATAAATGAGGATACTTTCTTTGCATTTGGTCTAGTCTTTCCCAAGTAAACTCGGGTCCCCTTTTGGCATTCCAACGGACCTTGACAATTGGAATTCGGCTTTGTTTTAGCGTTTTGATGGAGTGGTCCACAATCTCAACCGGTTCTTCCACAAAATGAAGTTTGTCATCAATAGTAAGTTCCTCGAGAGGGATGACGAGTTCGGGCTCGGCAAAACACTTCTTCAAATTCGATACATGGAAAGTAGGATGAACGGAGCTCAGTTGAGGTGGAAGATCTAAACGATAAGCAACGATTCCGACACGCTCTAAGATTTCGAAAGGACCAATATACCGCGGATTTAGCTTCCCGCGTTTCCCAAAACGGATTACACCTTCCAAGGTGCGACTTTTAGCATTACGCGGTCACCGACTTGAAATTCGAGGTCATTGCGTCTAGTATCGGTATAGCTCTTTTGACGACTTCGGGCCGTCCTAAGCCTATCTCGGATTTGAACGATCTCCTCGGTTGTTTCATGAATGAGTTCGGGTCCGGTGATTTGTGTGTCGCCTACTTCGGCCCAACAAAGAGGTGAACGACATTTTCGGCCATATAATGCTTCGAATGGCGCGGCGTTGATACTCGCATGATAACTATTGTTGTAGGAGAATTCGGCGAGGGGTAAGTGCTTGTCCCAAGCTTTTCCAAAGTCGATAACGCAAGCTTGTAGCATGTCTTCCAAAGTTTGAATTGTGCGCTCGCTTTGTCCGTCGGTTTGCGGATGATATGTGGTGCTCATGTCTTAACGTGGTCCCAAGGCCTCTTGTAAAACTAGAAGTGAAACGAGTATTTCGATCCAAGATAAATGACAATGGTACCCCATGTTGGAATAGAATTCTTTAAGATATGTTTGAACAAGTTAGTTAGGGCTCGAAAACGTTTGTTGGAACAAATTTCTTATCGGTTACTGAAAACGTTCGTCAGGGATATTCATCCTTGTGGCGTATACTAGTAATACGTTAAGAGTCTCTCTCTCCATTGAGAATTTGGATGAAAGGGTTCCTTATACGGAAGTACGAGCGAAAAAGATAGGAGTGAAATGACGATTTAGAATAGGATGGGTTTACATCTTGATGTAGCCGTATCGCGCATCTTGTGACTAAATGTTGAGACTTGGTGGGAACGAGATAGTAACGTAGTTGTATATGTTTTGGAGCTAAGTAGTAGTTGGCCATATATTGGAAGCATAAGGACGATAAGTCAAAGAAGAAAGAGGTATCCTTGGATTGTGTGTTATCTTAGGTCCCAGTAATATCAGACGGTAACAGTGAAATAACAGAGTTATGTAACACGGTACGTGGTGATAAGAAGGTTGATCGGGTCCATAATTAAGTGTTCAAATTCTTCGTGCTAAATAACGAATTTCAGTTTCCTTGATTTCGAGTCTAGAGAGTATGCCTTTCAGGCGTTCACGTAGAAATATTTCCGTAATTGAGTTCCATTTTGTGTTACACGAATTTGGCTAGTAAGATGGGTGTGAACAATCACGTTCAAGGTCCGGACATGGATAGGTTTAAGTCTTCCCTTAGTAAGATAACGAGGTTAAAGGACGAGTAAAATGGGAAAAGTCAGAAATGAATCTTTGGTAATAACTGGCGAGATCCAAGATTTTACGAATACAAATCGGAGTTGTGAATGTCTCCCGATTACGTGGGGCTTCGGCGTTTGCAAGGTCTACTCTAATCCCTGGACCACTAACAACATGGTTTAGGAATTAGACTTCGTTTAACCAAAATTCTCACTTGGAGAATTCGGCATAAAGTTGCTCTTTCCTCAAGAGTTCGAACGTGAGATGGAGATATTGTTCGTTTTCTTCTCTACTTGAATTGGATAGGTTAGGACATCACCTATGGATATGATGACGGATTTGTCTAGATAAGTTTACATACGCGGTTCATAAAATCCATGAATACGAACGGGGTCTCAGTTAGATGGAATGGCGCTAAAAGGAATTCTTAATAATCGTAGCTAGTTCGGAAGGCAGTTTTGGAGACATATTCTCCCTTAACCCTCAATTGATGATAACCGGAATGGAGGTCGATTTTGGAATACACACGGAATCCTTATAATTGACCAGGAGGTCATTGATACGGGGGAAAGGATATCGGTTCTAAACCGGAAAGTATTTAGTTCACGATAATCAATACATATTTGCGGGGAAACATTTCTTTTTAACGGATATGTTTTGAGCTCCTTTGTTCTATAGGTATCAAGTTAATTTCAAATTCTTTACTCAACAAGTTTAACGTACCCCCTCTAATAAAATTTGTCAGCAAGCAATAGTTTTTCGTTGATCACTTAAATGGCATAAGCAGTATCTAGGGGGGAGTGGTAGAGTGTAAAAAGCATGAGTTAAAGTCTTGGTTATAAAACATTTATCGGCACCCAAATCGAAATAAACAAGAAACATGAGAGTTATTGAGAAGAAACGTACCCGTGACTAGTTGTCATCTCGGGCTTCCTCGGTGTTAATGTTGGAAGCTCGGCCGCTTACATTGGGGTTTTCTTTCTCCTTGGGACATGCATTCTTAAAATGACCCAGTTGGCCACATTCGAAACAAGCACCCCTTCTGCGTGCACTGGGCACCTTTTTAGCGACGGGGGTGGCACTTTTACAAACATGGGCCACATGGCCACTTCTTTGACACTTGATGCAAAATGGCTTGCCACATTCACCATAATGATGTTTGTGGCACCTGTTACAAAAAAATAGGTTTCCGGCATACCCTTTCTTGCCTCCGGAGGCGAAAGGCTTCTTAGTGAAATTGTTGTTGTAGTTGCTTGATGGGGAGGCTTCCCATTTCCTTTTGTTGCCACCCGATTTCTCATCGGCCTTCGGTGCCGGCACTTTAATTACATCCACCGTTTCCATAAATTGGCGGGCTATCGTTAAAGCCTCTTGTAGGTTGGCAGGTTTTGATGACATTACCCCGTGTTGGATGCTCGTAGGGAGGCCATCCATGTAAAGTTCCACTCTTAGGGACTCGAGAGCCATAAGGTTTGGACACATTAAGGCTAGTTCGGTAAACCGTTAATTGTATGCTTCGAGGTCATTCCAGACCGTTTTTAAATTTCTTAGGCCCTGTTCGAGCCTTCGAGTCTCGTCGCACAGAAAGTATTCGGTGATCATTCTTTCTCTTAATTCGGTCCAAAAGAGTGAGTGGGCTTCATCGGTACCGATAGATTGTACATACTTGTTCCACCATGAGAGAGCGATACCGGCGAAATTAAGGGTGGAAAACTTGACCTTTTCTTGATCCCGGCATCCGCTCATGCTAAAAATGGTTTCCGTTTGCTCAAACCATCTGGTCAGAGCAACCGGTCCCCCGGTTCCATCGAAAGTGGGAGGTTTGCACCCCACGAAGTCCTTGTAGGAGCACCCCTCGTTTGAATTATTGGCTCCATGGTTAGTGTCGTTGTTATTGTTGTTGGAGGAGTGACCGGCCATGGCCGCATCCACAGCGGTGGCTATTATTTGTTGAAGAGCTCGTTCGAGAGATTCGGGAGAAGTGTTGTGTTGACCTTGGTGAGCCATTGTTCCTTCATGACATAAGAATATCGTTGATTAGTATTATCAATAATACAATTCGTGATATGGAACAAAAATAGAGGGAAAATTTTCCTTAACTCGCCTTAAATTCTTTACGTCATAATGTCAGAACGTCCATATGAGTCACCGTAATATAATCCCGGCAATTATATTACCCTAATTCATATGTGCATTTGACATTATTTCATATAGTCAAGGTGGCGTGTCAATCAAATTAAACAACGTGAGATTAAGATGGAATAAAAGTTAGATATGAATAGAAGAGTTCGAGTATAAATGCACAAGTAGTCAAATAATTCCTACTTCAATTCTATATGCCGGTTGTAGTCTAGACTCACTAATGTACCCTATGACTCGGGGTTGACACCAATGACCTCTAAATCCCTACAACCAACGCTCTGATACCATCTGTAGCGACCCGACAAGATCGTCATTGACGACGCCGTCTACTTAGGTCCCGTTACGTGGTCATAAGTCTTTAAAATAACGTTTGACCAAAGATATGTCGCATTCATTTCAAATGTAAAGATTGTTTCAAAGTTTATAAGAATTGTTCAACCAAAAGTTACGTTACAAAGTTATAAGTACAAATGAAACCTATGCGACACGGTTTTTAATAAAGTCAAAAGATGCTCCATGTATGCATATATACTCGACATCCAATGAAAGTATCAAAATAGTGAACGGAAGCATGTATCACATATCGTTCAAAGACCTGAGAAAAAGATAGAAATCTGTCAACGAAAACGTTGGTGAAATCATAGGTTTAAGTAAGTAAATGAGTAAATAAGTAAATTGAACCACAAGATTTGCAACATCGAAATAATAGTTAACCATTCCAAAATTTGTTATCAGGAGCACCCAATTATCAAGGCTTAACTTTCCTTCCATAGAACCCCATCACAATAGTGTTAGAACATACACTGTTTCTTGAAAATATATTTCATCCGAAGTAACGGTAGCGAACCGTCCGAATGAGGGTTTGTCAAACCGATATGGATCCATAAAACATAAGTTCTCGCTTACACCCGACAAGTGTAACTAATGATAATCGAATTGAGGATTTTGTTTTAACTCGTATGTAAAATGTTTGTTTTCATACTTGTGTTCACTTAGTAAAACAAAACGTTTATGTTTTCTCATCCCAAATGTAAGTTTAAAAGAGTAAAAGTGGGACTATGATCTCACCTTGAGTGCACGAGAATAAATATACTTCACAAGGTTAACGTGTGTAAGAACGAATGCTAGTCTTGACCTAAACAATAGGTTGTATCAATATCGGTAAAGTATAAAGTCAGTCAAAGTATTCAATTAGTCCTATGGCTTGTTACGACTCGATTAATATAGCATGTGAGTCAAATTGTCAAGTTTCATGCAAGATATAAGTATAAACGCAAGTTAGAACGATTGCATAAGAGTTTGGTTAAGTTTGACTAAAAGTCAAACTTGGTCAAAGTCAGAGTCAATGGGGTCGGGTCGGGTTTCCGACCATTACACATAAAAAGGTAGTCATATATAAGCATGTTGGCAAAATTTCATGTTAAACGGAGTTGCGAGTAAGCGGGAACGAAATTGCAAAAATCAAAAATTGACTTTGGTCAGGGAGAATCTCGCGACCGCGAGTCCCAGCCTTGTGGTTGCGAAGTGGCCTTTTTCAGCATCTGGTGACCGCGAGTCCAAACCTTGTGGTCGCGAATTGGCATTTTTCAGCAGTTGTTTTGCTGATTTGTGGCATGCACGAACCAAACTTCAAATAACCATAAATCGAGAACCGTAAACATTCAAAACACGTATCTTATATCGTTGGAAAGGTAATTTAACGAGGAATACAACTAAACACATTTCATCAAACAAAAACATCATTTGCAATAACTGAATTCTTTCCGAATGATCGTTATTTAACGTTTCAAGCTCAAAAATGCAAATGGTGATTCGGAAATCCAATTTACACATACGATATGCCGTTTCGAAGGTAATTAAACATAAATTGCAACTAAACACTTACTAACCACACTTCATAGCATTCAATGCATCAAAAGTTTATAATCAAGCCTATCAAACCTTAACCTAAATCACCAAAATAATAATCATGTTAATGAAGTTTCCTTAATCAACCTACACATCAAAACGAAGCTAGTGATGCTAGTAACACATTTAATACATGAACTTTAACATAACAACAACATTTAATCATCCAAAACTCAAGATCAAACACACCAAATTTCAAATTCAAGCTAGTTACTCAAAACAACAAGATCGAGCATACAAATCATATATTCATGTTAGATTTGAGCCATATACACTAATTAACACTTTTATAAGTCAAAAACATCAAGAACAAAGAATCTAGTGATTTTAGAAAGTTACCCAAATGAGATGAAATTGGTATCAAGTTTTTAGAGGATGAAGAGAGGATTCCAAATATGTAATTTGTTTTGATGTTTGCTTACTAGATTGAAAATAGATGATGAATCTTTGTTTTGGGTGTTTGAGAGTAAAAGGTGAAAGTAAGAGAGAAAGAGGAGGGTGAGTGAATGGAGATGGTGAAGTGGTTGACTAGTTGACCTAGTCACCACTTTGGCCACTTGACACAAATAGTCCCTCAAGTTTAATTCGGGTGCGTGAATTACCTAAACGAAATATTTTAAAATGCGTATTCACGGGAGATGTTATAATTATATAACGGACTTTAAAATAGTATAACGGAAAGTAAACGAAAAAAAAGACGGGATGTTACATTACCTACTCCTTAAAAGAAATTTCGTCCCGAAATTTAAGTAGGCGTAGTAGTCGTTGTTTCTTCCTCGGGATCTTGCGTTCCCAATTCACGAATAAATGAGGATACTTCCTTTGCATTTGGTCTAGTCTTTCCCAAGTAAACTCGGGTCCCCTTTTGGCGTTTCAACGGACCTTGACAATTGGAATTCGACTTTGTTTTAGCGTTTTGACGGAGTGGTCAATAATCTCAACCGGTTCCTCCACAAAATGAAGTTTGTCATCAATAGTAAGTTCCTTGAGAGGGATGACGAGTTCGGGCTTAGCAAAACACTTCTTCAAATTCGAGACATGGAAAGTAGGATGAACAGTGCTTAGTTGAGGCGGAATATCTAAACGATAAGCCACGGTTCCGACACGCTCCAATATTTCAAAAGGACCAATATACCGCGGATTTAGCTTCCCGCGTTTCCCGAAACGGATTACACCTTTCCAAGGTGCGACTTTTAGCATTACGCGGTCACCGACTTGAAATTCGAGGTCGTTGCGTCTAGTATCGGTATAATAATTATTATTTAAAATATACCTATATATAAATAAAGTATATTAAAAATAAATATTAAATGATTGTAATACTCGTTTGATGTTCCGATAGATATTAAGCAAGTTAAATTCAAACGTATGTGATTTTAAAATAAATGGTGATCCAAAAATGAGTTTTATAAACTATAGGCATATTAAAAATATATTTAGGAACTACTTGCTGAATATTAATTTTTTTTATTTTTCTTGAGGTTGGGAGTGAATAATTAATGTAATTTTTATTTAATAGTTAATGATCGAATTTTATACCATAATGACCAAAATAAATAAATATAGTTAAATTAAAAATATGGAATTTTTCTGAACACTTTTAGCCGCTTCTAATTAACAACGTAGTATGATATACTCTTCGTGGCAAAAATGTCGGTAAGAAGAGAACAAGAATTGAGGCTGCTATCCTATTCAATCCACT
This sequence comes from Rutidosis leptorrhynchoides, assembly GCF_046630445.1. NCBI lineage: Eukaryota > Viridiplantae > Streptophyta > Magnoliopsida > Asterales > Asteraceae > Rutidosis > Rutidosis leptorrhynchoides. Next base: position 137,580,416 of record NC_092337.1, on the reverse strand, counting down.
AATTGGTCACTGTGTTTAACCTTGCACATTTTAAATTTATATATGTATATATGTATGTGATGTACATATCTAAACCATATCACCACCATTCTTAAAACCTATAAACCGGCAACTAGTTTGATTTTTTGATCGACCAACATCTATCTACAACAGTTGCTTTTAGGTTTCTACTTCAATCATCTTTGATCACCATCCTTCTTCCTTTACGGCTACAACCAAACACCCGTATGACTACTTATTGTTTGCTACTCGACCAACAACAAAACTATATCTTCGATTTCTTTCTGCTCCACAACACCATAGAACCCACTTGCTTCTTTTTCTCGTCATGAACACGCCACAAACCCACTTCGAACACCCCAAGTCTGTTACGCTTACCGTTTTTGTATTTCAACTAAACACCACTTCACTACCCTCACACCACCATCAAACTTCAACCACCATCACCCATTTTTCTGTTTTTCTTTCATAAAGACATAACCAAAGCACCACCCGAACGATCACCTCCACCGAGAATCACCATCGCCACCGTCATAGCTGATGCACCTGCTATGTTACTGTTTCTGTAAACCGGAAAACCACCACCATGAAAATCACAACCATCATAAACCACCATACGCTAATGTTTAAAACTGCTGCTATAGTAACAATGGCAAGGAATTACGCGTTTCGCGTAGTAGATCACACGTTCCGCGTATTTAGTTGGCAAGATTATACGTTTCGTGTAATATGGTACACGTTCTGCGTAATTCTCAAATAGATTACACGTTTCGCGTAGATTTCACATGATCCGTGTAATTCAAAGAAGAAGAAGATGAAGTACTGTGCTGCTGTTATGATTTTCTGTTTCAGCTTGATTCAAAACCCAAAACCATCAAAGCTTGTATTACTGCTGCAACACATTTCGGTTTAGCCTTTAACTATGAACCACCTTATATTTTTTTTCTTTTCTTTCGAGAACCCGACACCCATGCGTAATATATATACTTCTTTTTGGTTAAAGTAGGACCAAACCACCACAAAAGTTTACAACCTCCAGCTATTTAAAAATATATATACACGAGCTACTTCATATTTTTTTTTGTGGACGACTAAAGTGGGAGACAAAAAGGAAAGCTTTGGTTTTTCTTTTTAAAGTTATGTGGTGATGATAATTAGGATATATAATGCGTTTTTTTTAATCAAGTGGGAGTTTTGGCCAACAAAAGTGGGATAGATATTAAAGTAGAGGATGAGCCGTGATTAAAGGAAAACGATTTTTTTATTAGTAATTAGAGCTGGCATCTTAGTCACTAGGAATGGAGTATTTTTTTCTTTTATTACTATTTGGCCGTGAACTTGGGTTTTAGTAATTAGAATTGTGTTAATGGATTACACTTTGATGTTGGTGATAAATGGGTGTTGTTGAAGAAGAAGGAGAAACCGAAACATGGGCTAAATAAATAATAGATTGGTATGATTTTAGAAAAACATCGATAGTTGAGTGGTTAAGGGTGTTGATGGGTGAGTGGGAGGTTGTGAGTTTGAGCCTGGACTCTTGCATTTCTTTTTAGAAAAAGAAGAAGATGAAAACAAAATAGTGGGTTCCTTAAAAAGAAAACTGAATTGTGGGTTAAAACAATTTGGATCCGTATTATATCAGAAAATCACAAATGGAGTGATGGTTAAGGATGTTATCGGGTTAGCGGGATGTCGCGGGTTCAAACCCGGACTTGGGCATTTTTTTTAGAACCACTTCTTTGAGGTAGTTTACTTATTACTTAATATTATTATTACTATTATTATTTATTATTATTATTATTATTATTATTATTATTAGAACTGTTAGTTTCTATATTCTGTAAACTTTCGAGATTAAAATATGAATGTTATTGAAGTAATGTTGGGAACTGATGCATGAGTTAGTATAATATAATGACACTTGATCAACGTGATTATATTACAGTAAGTCATGCTGAGCTTCTAAATGAAACATGATGATTCACAGATTATAACGTCAACATATGTCATGTTACATAACTCTTTCATTCTGATAAATTTCCGAACATATCAAGAAAATATATTCTTGATAGTCCCATCTTTTCCTTGAATTCTGGTAATTTGACAAGTCAAATTGTGCTATTACCGTTTCTTTCTTAGAACATTAACAATGTTCATTCTGAAACTTATATCTACGAATTCTGGACCATTACAAGAGATGCCCAATCGCAAGAAGAAGAAAGGGACAAAGCTCCGAAACAGAAATTGGATTATAAATCGCAGCAAATAAGGGGGAGTATTAACTGTGGATGACAGTGATTATAGGAGACAGGAATAGGGACATTGAAATATAAGGAAGAATATAAAGCCCAACAACAACACCGAAATTACAAACTGTGGATATCAGTAAGTATAGTAATATAAAGACACGGGAGGATTATAAATACAATAATCCCTAGAGCATAGTAGAAATAAACAGATTCATCCTGTGAAAGTTGGAAAAGGAGAATGATTGTTACGACAGTCAGGATTAGGACAAGGATTAGAATTGGATTGAGCATTTTCACAATCTTTTGGATTTGGGAATTGAGTATAGAAGTGGTGAAAACTAATGGAACGGAAAAGGTAAATTTATAATGGAAATATCAGATGTAGTAATCGGGACAAATCTTCGCATTTAATTATAGAGATCTTAATTTCCTTATTTGCCGAAGAATCAAATCTTTTAGATTTCGAAGATTTTCTTTATATCCCTTGAATTCTGGAATTCAATCGAGACAACGTCAAAAGTTAAGACGAACCTTACTTTCTAAATTTAACAGTGACTACGTCAAAAGCTAAGACAAATCTTTACTTTTTTATTTCACTCTTTTGTGATAACTTCACTTGCACTCTTCGAGTAATCGAATTATATTATCCATATTACTCGACAGTAATAAAACTCTATTTACCAACTCATATTCGTCATGAAAACATTTTTTTTGTTAGCCATGACGACCTCACTCAAATTTCGGGACGAAATTTCTTTAACGGGTAGGTACTGTGACGACCCGGAAACTTTCGACCAAATTTAAACTTAATCTTTATATGAGTTCGACACGATAAGCAAAGTCTGTAATGTTGAAGTCTTAAAATCTTTGAATTGTGTTCATGTATACATTTGACTAATCCAGACGATTCACGAACAATTGTTGTTAATAAATATGTATATGTAAATATAAATATAAGTATACGTGTATAAATAATAATGTGAAATAATAAACTACAAATAATTCAGTAGAATTAAATATGTAAAATAATATATAATGTAATAAAGTTAGTATTAAAAAGAATTTATATATAAGCATATATGATAACCATACATAATTACTATTATATATATATATATATATATATATATATATATATATATATATATATATATATATATATATATTGCTTAAATATTAAATTATATATCATACAATTGATAAATCTTACATAAGTAATAAATTTTAAATGTAATTACAAGTTAATTTTAGTTGTTACATTATTATTATTACATTAATATTTAATATCAGTGCTATTAAAAAAATTATAAAACAAATTTTAATATAAAATTAAGACATTTGATTTGTTATGATATTATAACTAATAATATTATTAGTACCATAAAAAAAATATTTTTATCATCATTAATAAAATTAAAGTTAGACATACTATGAATACCAATAAATAATATACAAATATAAAATTGGAATATATAAATTGATATAATATGATTATAATTATTAATATTATTATTATTAATGATTGTTGTTATAAATGTTAAAGTAATTGTTATCATTATCATTAGTAAAGAGAATACTATATTTACTATTATAATATTAATAATTATATTAAGAATATTATCAGTGTAGTTATATTTGTTAATGATATTAATTATATTCTATAAAAAAATATATAATAAATATACATATATAGAGTTGGATATACACAAGTATATATATATATATATATATATATATATATATATATATATATATATATATATATATATATATATATATATATATATACACACACGCAGTCATTTACAGTTATATTTTTTTAGGAAATCAGTATTAATTTTATTTAAATTATTATTATTAATATAACTATAATTATTAATTATTGATTATTTATAAATTGGATAAAAATCATGCGTATAAAATGGGAATCAAAATCAGGTTCACGTGTTAAGCAAACTGTATCACAAATTTGTTCTGTCTCTAATGTCAAACTCAGACATCAATTACAAAACAAATATATAGTACAATTTGGTTAGCAATCGCTTTCTGTTTTATTTTTTTATTTGTTCTGCTGTATGTGATTGATCCAATCTGTCGATCTATGAGACTTTATACTAAACGAATCATTTGATGCAATGGAGTAATACATTCGGTTCTCTCATTACCAGCATCATCTATCAGATAAACAACTTTTTTTTATCGAAATTAAACAGCAAAAAAAGGCAAGAACATCTTATTCTCTGTTCTTACTTTCATTTTCAATTTGATCGATCTCGTAATAAATTTCAAAATGTAATAATGTTGTTTTGTAAGGAATCGTTTACTCGACCTCTCTACAAAAGATAAACTTCCAATTCGTCCTAACAAATTCAAATTTCCGAGTCAAACTTAAATTTTAAAAAAGTCAAACTATTCGTTTTTGAAGAAATTCATAATCGTGTTTATGTTTCAAATTAAATTGAGAATTCAGATAGTTTCCTGGAACAATTTAAAACTTGTTTCATTAAGGAATAGAGGGCTGAAACACTTTAAAATTCGATGTTGAGTTTCAAGTTCTTCACGTTCAAACTGTTATGAACCCAGTTTTAATTTTTTTTTATATCTTTTATCTGTTTTAATCACTGCAAACATTCCAATAAGTTATTTCTGATTATTTATTGTGATGACCCGGGAATTTCCGACCAAATTTAAACTCAATCTTATTATGATTCCAAAATGATAAGCAAAGTTTGTAATGTCGAATTCTTAAAAACTTTGAACTGTGTTCATAAATACATTGGACCTTTAGCTATTCCCAACGATTAATGAACAATTGTGTGTAAGTAAAATATATATATATATATATATATATATATATATATATATATATAAATATATATATAAAAGAATATATGTATAAAAATGAATATAAATAAAAGTACATTTTGTGATTTAAAATAATAAAATACAATAGGTCTATAAGGTTAAGTATGTAAAATAATATACAAGATAATAAATAGGTTATCAAAATAAAGCTATATAAATATGTATGAATTCTATAAATAATTATTATGATATGTATATATTGGATTATATATATAAAAGATATATAAATATTATATGTTATTATATTTAATAAATGATACATAATTGATAATATGCAATATTAGTATATAGTAATTTAATTATAAGTTTAAAAATAGTGTTTTATCAATGTATTAACATCACCCTCATTTTTATTATTAACATTAATAATAAAATTATTAATTGTATTACTAATATTATTATAACATATATAGATAAGAAAGTTAAAACAAGTGACATGTTATATCATAATTATTACTAGTATCATTAGATATGATTATCATTAAAATCATTTTTTTTTTACAATATTATCATTATCATTTTTATAATTATTATTAATAAAAGTATTGATATTTTTTTTAGTATTATCGGAATTATTATTATTATTTTTGAAGCATTACCATTAATAGTATATTTATATTTATTAACTATTAGTATTAAATATAATTACATATAATATATAAAAATCAAATAAAAGCACTTCTTATTCCCATTCCCATCTAATTTTATATCTGATTCATATCTGAAGTTGTTATCTGTCGACATCAAAATTCAGTACGAGCCAAAACCATGATTCATTCTTGTTCCCACTACCATTATTCAATCTCATCTTATACATTACCTAAATAATGCAGTAGAGAAATAGAAGAACAATTTTTTTTCTTTCTTTATTTCTTTTTCTCTCCTTACCCTGCACGCATAACCCCTTTCTTAAAATCTCGAATTTTAAATCGTTTTTAAAAATGTAAAATTGTAGTTGTATTAGGAATCCATGTGTTGAACTTTCTGTAATTTTTCAGATTCAAATTCCTCAAATTGAGGTTTGATTTGAGAGTCAAAACTTTGAAGTTAAAAAGTCAAACGATTGAACAAGGATTAAATTCGGGTTATCTGTTATGTTTATAACTAAACTAAAGGTTCAAAGAGTTTCTATTGAAGGATTGAAGAACCTTTTATGTTATAAACATACCGTAAAACATCATCAAACTTGAATCAAAATTTTTTTATTTTATTTTCGCGAGCAGCAGCCGCTGTAGAAAATTTTATATTTTTTTTTCCAATTAATTACAGGGTATATGTGGTCGATTATAATCTGGTTAAAAGTCCTAAAAATGTTTGGATGATTGATTATCATATTGGTTTGATCTTGGGTCGATTTGGTTCTCAAGATGATGAAGAAAAGGGAAACAAATTGAAACTGGGCTAAATAAAATTGGGTTCGTTATAATTACAGAAAAATGGAAACGGTTGGGTGGTCGTGGGAGTTAATGGGTTATCGAGGGTCCTGAGTTCGAGCCCCAGCTAGGCATTTCTTTTTGGAACGAATTTTTGAGGGTATACATTTCTATTTTTCTTAGATACTATTATTATTTATTATTAATCTTAACTATTATAATTATTATGATTATTAGTAATGTTATTATTATTGTTATTATCATTATAATTATTAGTATTATTGTTACAAATAAAAGTGTTAAAGATCATTATTATTATTATTATTATTATTATTATTATTATTATTATTATTATTATTATTATTATTATTATTATTATTATTAATATTATTATGATTATTAATATTATTATTATCATTATTAGGAACATAATAAAACTCTCATTATAAACATTATATTTAGTGACAAAATAATGCAACTTATTATTATTTTTGTAAATATTAGTAATTGTACCATTTTTAATACTATTATTATTATTATGAATATGTATCAATTTTAACAATATCGTTATTTATATTAGTATTATCAATATTAAGAAAGTTATTATTATTAGTAAATCATTATTATCAAAACTATCATTTTCGTTACAAATAAATATTTTGTACCAAAAATATACTTAATACATATATTATAATCATATTAATAGTTTATATATCACCTACCAATTATAATAACATTATTTATATAAATAATTATATATAACGAATTAAGAATATTTTCATATAATACTAACCATATATATATATATATATATATATATATATATATATATATATATATATATATATATATATATATATATATATATATATATAACCAAATATATAGATATTAAACATTTAAAATATATATACAAACTAAATAAGTATAATATATAATTCAAGTTATAATATATAAACTTGTTCGAATACGATTATACATTTTAATATATATACAAATGATATAGGTTCGTGAATCCGAGGCCAACCCTGCATTGTTCAGTTGTTAAGTATCATCATATGTATTTTTACTACAAAATACATTAGGTGAGTTTTATTAATCCCTTTTTAAATGCTTTTGCAATATATATTTTTGGGACTGAGAATGCATGCGCTGTTTTTATAAATGTTTTACGAAATGGACACAAGTGATTGAAACTACATTATATGGTTGAATGATCGAAATCGAATATGCCCCTTTTTATATAGTCTGGTAATCTAAGAATTAGGGAACATAAACCCTAATTGACGCGAAACCTAAAGATAGATCTATCGGGCCCAACAAGCCCCATCCAAAGTACCGGATGCTTTAGTACTTCGAAATTTATATCATGTCCGAAGGCGGATCCCGGAATGATGGGGATATTCTTATATGCATATTGTGAATGTCGGTTACCAGGTGTTCAATCCATATGAATGATATTTTTGTCTCTATGTATGGGACGTATGTTTATAAGGAATGGAAATTTGAAATCTTGTGGTCTATTAAACTTATGAAATGATTATTTATGTTAAACTAATGAACTCACCAACCTTTTGGTTGACACTTTAAAGCATGTTTACTCTCAGGTACGAAAGAAATCTTCCGCTGTGCAATTGCTCATTTTAAAGATATTATTTGGAGTCATTCATGTCATATTTCAAAAGACGTTGCATTCGAGTCGTTGAATTCATCAAGATTATTGTTAAGTCAATTACAGTTAGATATATTATGAAATGGTATGCATGCCGTCAACTTTTGATGTAAATGAAAGATTGACTTTTCAAAATGAATGCAATGTTTGTAAAATGTATCATATAGAGGTCAAATACCTCGCGATGTAATCAACTGTTGTGAATCGTTTGTAATCGATGAGGACTTTGTCCGGATGGATTAGGACGGGGCATTTCATTTGGTATCAGAGCGGTGGTCTTAGCGAACCAGGTCTGCATTAGTGTGTCTAACTGATAAGTCGTTAGGATGCATTAGCGAGTCTGGACTTCGACCGAGTCTGCATGTCAAAAGTTTTGCTTATCATTTCGTGTCTAAAATCATCTACTTATCACTCTTAGGAAATTACCTGCTTATCATTCTTAGTCTAGACACATATTACTGCATTGATTGCATGAGAAGTGTATTGACAAAATTTGTATCTTAGCGTATCTGTTATTGTTACCTTTGCCTAACAGATTCCGTAGATTCCTCCGTAATTTATGAGATTTTAATATTATATATGCATATGTAAATTATGTATTGCAGGATACTAATCTACATCATATAATCTATTTCTTATCAAAAATCCTTCATCTGATCGTACGAGATGAATCCTGCAACCAGTTCGAGTCCCTCAGATTCCGATAGCTATTCCGATAGTTATTCCGACAGCTATTCCGACATAGATGTTCACCTAAGCTCCGAAAATAGCGTCATCGGCATGAATCAACCAATCATCCATTATCAATCCATCTGATGGGTTCGTAGTCGATTTAATTAATGGAAACGCGCAGAAGGCAATCCCTTCCACCAACCGAATTCACCTCTTGACAATGAACCTGAAGCGTTTACCGGCGAATCTGTTCGAGACACCATTTTCAGTCTCATTTCCAGGGTAACTCGACAAGATTATATTCTATCCACAATTCTGAACCTTATTCATCCGCTCATTCTGACCGACAATCATCCTGGAGTAATAAGTCAACGAACTTCGCGCTCGAATAATCAATTCGGAGAATATGGTGCAAAATGTACCAGCTTCAGCAACATCACCGGCACCAACAGTACAATCAATAACAGCACCAGTACCATCAACAATCCATGCTTCAATATCATCATCTGTACTTTGAGTATGATCTTCGTTCTACGTATTGTTCTATCTCATTTATCTTCGTTCGACATGGCGAATATGTAATCTCTAAAGTTTTAGAGATTATTTATTCTAGTTCCAACCGAAAAGCAAATGAGTTTAATATCATATTAACTCATTAAATCCATGAATACATCTGAAGAAAATATATATGTATATATGTTTTCATAAAGATTGTAATTAAAAATTCTCTTGTACAAACTGTTAATGGTGAAAATATTTTAACGGGTAGGTAATACCCGAGGAATATTTAAATTTCACATTAATAAGTTACATTGTACGTTCTTCGAATCTGTTTCAACAGTCATTTACTATCCTACTTACAACCACCGATATACGTATCCGTTCACCGCGGAATAACCATTTTCATTCAATTTCATATTTGGATTTTGACCTATCAGAATCCAACAAGTGGCATAATGAAGAAATAATGGACACAATAAAAATTGATTAGAAACAGACTAATTAACAATATTAAATTTTATTAAGAAACCACGCTAACAAAATCCTAGCTAACTGTTCTTAGCTAACTGTTAATTCCGTATTACATTTTATTTATCGCAATTTAATTATCGCAATTTATTTTATCGCAATTTATATTCTCGCAATTTTATTTATTGTCATTTAATTTCTGTTATTTACTTTACGCACTTTATTTATCGTCATTTAATTTCTGTTATTTATTTTACGCACTTTAAATATCGGGATACGTATACAAAGTTTTGACATATCATATCGACACATCTATATATATTATTTGGAATTACCATAGACACTCTATATGCAGTAATGATCGAGTTCTCTATACAGGGTTGAGGTTGATTCTATAATAATATATATACTTTGAGTTGTGATCGAGTCTGAGACGTATACGGGTCACGACACGTATTAATTAATTCGAATATTATATATTAAACTATATATGAATTATTGGACTGTCAACTGTGGACTATCGACTGTGGACTAATAACATTGGACAATTAAAATGAATTAAAATATTAATTATAACATATGAAACTAAACAATTCTTCAAGTTGCCACTTGATTTCGTCTTAAACATCATTTGTATCTTCACAATTACATTCTGCGTTCAAACCTTACATGATTCTTGAAAACACCTCAATCGAGAGGATGAACCAACCGCACTTCATTTACGGGAGAAAAGATTGATGCATATAGTTATGCACCTAAAAATACTCGGAACCTGAGTAAACGTTTAACACGTAGCAGTGCTAATTCCTTTAGCGTTATTATTACCGAAAATAACTTTGCATCTGCTGTTCGAGATAGTCAGTTTTGTCACAGCTCCAGCATGACAACTTCAACTTTTTGTACGAAACAACCTTATTATAACGTTGATATATACGCGTGCTCTTTTATTGTTACCAGGGAACCTTTCATATTCCACCATATTACCATCACCGTTTAATCACCTAAAAACACAATTTTTACTGAAACCACCTCGAATTAATAACCGATGATTCAGATATCATAGCATTAAATGCAGAGGAAACAGAAAAATGGTAGAGGGTCTAAACGACCAAAAGTTTGATGATAAAGAAAGGAGTGTTAGGAACACTCGATAGAAAATTGGGTATTGAAAAACAGATTGAGCCACCCATGAAGGAGACCAAGGACAAATACAAGGACCAAATCCTATATTCAAAGGATTCAGATAATTCTGGACCCGTTGAAATCTTTAGAGAATATCTTGCTCCGAAGTCATGTTAAAATCTTGCGGAAAATCTTTCTCCATCAACCATCGAACTTAGAAATTCCAAAATATCATCATCAATATCTTCGATATTTCTGAGGATATTTTCATAAATATTCTCGTTCGAAATTATATACCTCCTCGTGCTTTCTGTGTATCATTATATTGGAAACATTCAATAGAAAATTTAGTACCGAAAAGCGGATTATGCGAAACTATGAAAGAAGCCGTGGACAAATCACAAAGAATAAGTTTGACTTCAAAGAATCTAAATGATTCAATGTCTGCTGAAATCTTTAGCGAATACCTTGCTTCTGACTCCAAATTCTTGTGGACGGACTTTCTTTACCATCCATCGATATTAGAAATTCCAAGATATCATCGTATCTTTCATTATAAATATCCTCCATAATTCTGAGTATATTTTCATAATTACTCTTATCTGAAATCATTAATCTTTTCGTGCTATCAGTGTTACATCATATAGAAACTGTTAGTTTCTATATTCTGTAAACTTTCGAGCTTAAAATATGAATGTTATTGAAGTAATGTTGGGAACTGAAGCATGAGTTAGTATAATATAATGACACTTGATCAACGTGATTATATTACAGTAAGTCATGCTGAGTTTCTAATGGGATGTGATGATTCACAGATCATAACGTCATCATGTGCCATGTTACATAACTCTTTCATTCTGCTTAACTTCTGAACATATCAAGAAAATATATTCTTGATAGTTCTATTCCCAGTGATTCAGGTAATTTGACAAAACAAATTGTGCTACTACCTTTCCTTTCTACCTTGTATAATATGATAATTCGAAACTCCATACCTATGAATTCTGGACCATTACTTGCGAAAAGTAAACAAAAGCATGAAGCTCCGAAATAGAAATGGGGTATGAATCGCAGCAAATAAGAGAGCGCATTAACTGTGGATGACAATAATTATAGGAGATAGAGGCAGGGACATTGAAATATAAGGAAAGATATAAAGCCCGATAACAATACATAAACTACAAACCGTGTATATCAATGTTTATCGCAACATAAAGACACGTGAGAATTAAAAGCACTATAACCTCAAGGGCGAAGTAGAAGAAAACAGATTCCTCCGGTGAAAGTTGGAAAAGGAGGATGATTTGCGATAGTAAAGATAAGGACAAGGATTAGGACTGGATTAAGCATTTTCATAATCTTTTGAATTTGGGAATTTAGAATAGGAATGGTGAGAATAATGGAACGAGAGAGTTTAATATATAATGGAAATATCAGACGGAGTAATCGAGGCAGATCACCGCATTTAATTATAGAAATCTTAATTTCCTTATTCGTCGAAGGATCAAATCTTTTAAATTTCGAAGATTTTCTTTAAATCCCTTGAATTCCGGAATTCAAACCAGACTACGTCAAAAGTTAAGACGCATTTTATTTTTTTTAATTTCAACCCTGACTCTATCAAAAGTTAAGATGAATCTTTACTTTCCTATTTCACTCTTTGGTGATAGCTTCACTCGTACTCTTCGAATAATCGAGTTATTTTTATCCATATTACTCAATAATGATAAAACTCAATTTATCAACTCATATTCGTCATGAAAACATTTTTATTGTTAGCCATGACCACCACACTCAAATTTCGGGACGAAATTTCTTTAACGGGTAGGTACTGTGATGACCCGGGAATTTCCGACCAAATTTAAACTCAATCTTATTATGATTCCAAAATGATAAGCAAAGTTTGTAATGTCGAATTCTTAAAAACTTTGAACTGTATTCATAAATACATTGGACCTTTAGCTATTCCCAACGATTAATGAACAATTGTGTGTAAGTAAAAATATATATATATATATATATATATATATATATATATATATATATATATATATATATATATATAAGAATATATGTATAAAAATGAATATAAATAAAAGTACATTTTGTGATTTAAAATAATAAAATACAATAGGTCTATAAGGTTAAGTATGTAAAATAATATACAAGATAATAAATAGGTTATCAAAATAAAGCTATATAAATATGTATGAATTCTATAAATAATTATTATGATATGTATATATTGGATTATATATATAAAAGATATATAAATATTATATGTTATTATATTTAATAAATGATACATAATTGATAATATGCAATATTAGTATATATTAATTTAATTATAAGTTTAAAAATAGTGTTTTATCAATGTATTAACATCACCCTCATTTTTATTATTAACATTAATAATAACATTATTAATTGTATTACTAATATTATTATAACATATATAGATAAGAAAGTTAAAACAAGTGACATGTTATATCATAATTATTACTAGTATCATTAGATATGATTATCATTAAAATCATTTTTTTACAATATTATCATTATCATTTTTATAATTATTATTAATAAAATTATTGATATTTTTTTAGTATTATCGGAATTATTATTATTATTTTTGAAGCATTACCATTAATAGTATATTTATATTTATTAACTATTAGTATTAAATATAATTACATATAATATATAAAAATCAAATAAAAGCACTTCTTATTCCCATTCCCATCTAATTTTATATCTGATTCATATCTGAAGTTGTTATCTGTCGACGTCAAAATTCAGTACGAGCCAAAACCATGATTCATTCTTATTCCCACTACCATTATTCAATCTCATCTTATACATTACCTAAATAATGCAGTAGAGAAATAGAAGAACAATTTTTTTTCTTTCTTTATTTCTTTTTCTCTCCTTACCCTGCACGCATAACCCCTTTCTTAAAATCTCGAATTTTAAATCGTTTTTAAAAATGTAAAATTGTAGTTGTATTAGGAATCCATGTGTTGAACTTTCTGTAATTTTTCAGATTCAAATTCCTCAAATTGAGGTTTGATTTGAGAGTCAAAACTTTGAAGTTAAAAAGTCAAACAATTGAACAAGGATTAAATTCGGGTTATCTGTTATGTTTCGAACTAAACTAAAGGTTCAAAGAGTTTCTATTGAAGGATTGAAGAACATTTTATGTTATAAACATACCGTAAAACATCATCAAACTTGAATCAAAATTTTTTTTTTTTATTTTCACGAGCAGCAGCCGCTGTAGAAAATTTTATATTTTTTTTTTCCAATTAATTCCAGGGTATATGTGGTCGATTATAATCTGGTTAAAAGTCCTAAAAATGTTTGGATGATTGATTATCATATTGGTTTGATCTTGGGTCGATTTGGTTCTCAAGATGATGAAGAAAAGGGAAACAAATTGAAACTGGGCTAAATAAAATTGGGTTCGTTATAATTACAGAAAAATGGAAACGGTTGGGTGGTCGTGGGAGTTAATGGGTTATCGAGGGTCCTGAGTTCAAGCCCCAGCTGGGCATTTCTTTTTGGAACGAATTTTTGAGGGTATACATTTCTATTTTTCTTAGATACTATTATTATTTATTATTAATCTTAACTATTATAATTATTATGATTATTAGTAATGTTATTATTATTGTTATTATCATTATAATTATTAGTATTATTGTTACAAATAAAAGTGTTAAAGATCATCATTATTATTATTATTATTATTATTATTATTATTATTATTATTATTATTATTATTATTATTATTATTATTATTATTATTAATATTATTATGATTATTAATATTATTATTATCATTATTAGGAACATAATAAAACTCTCATTATAAACATTATATTTAGTGACAAAATAATGCAACTTATTATTATTTTTGTAAATATTAGTAATTGTACCATTTTTAATACTATTATTATTATTATGAATATGTTTAGGATTATTATTATTGTTATAAAACAATACAAGTTATTATTACTCTCATTAATATTAGTATAAATATCATTTTCGTAATTATTAGTTTTACTATTATTATTATTAACATATGTATCAATTTTAACAATATCGTTATTTATATTAGTATTATCAATATTAAGAAAGTTATTATTATTAGTAAATCATTATTATCAAAACTATCATTTTCGTTACAAATAAATATTTTGTACCAAAAATATACTTAATACATATATTATAATCATATTAATAGTTTATATATCACCTACCAATTATAATAACATTATTTATATAAATAATTATATATAACGAATTAAGAATATTTTCATATAATACTAACCATATATATATATATATATATATATATATATATATATATATATATATATATATATATATATATATATATATATAACCAAATATATAGATATTAAACATTTAAAATATATATACAAACTAAATAAGTATAATATATAATTCAAGTTATAATATATAAACTTGTTCGAATATGATTATACATTTTAATATATATACAAATGATATAGGTTCGTGAATCCGAGGCCAACCCTGCATTGTTCAGTTGTTAAGTATCATCATATGTATTTTTACTACAAAATACATTAGGTGAGTTTTATTAATCCCTTTTTAAATGCTTTTGCAATATATATTTTTGGGACTGAGAATGCATGCGCTGTTTTTATAAATGTTTTACGAAATGGACACAAGTGATTGAAACTACATTATATGGTTGAATGATCGAAATCGAATATGCCCCTTTTTATATAGTCTGGTAATCTAAGAATTAGGGAACAGAAACCCTAATTGACGCGAAACCTAAAGATAGATCTATCGGGCCCAACAAGCCCCATCCAAAGTACCGGATGCTTTAGTACTTCAAAATTTATATCATGTCCGAAGGCGGATCCCGGAATGATGGGGATATTCTTATATGCATATTGTGAATGTCGGTTACCAGGTGTTCAATCCATATGAATGATATTTTTGTCTCTATGTATGGGACGTATGTTTATAAGGAATGGAAATTTGAAATCTTGTGGTCTATTAAACTTATGAAATGATTATTTATGTTAAACTAATGAACTTACCAACCTTTTGGTTGACACTTTAAAGCATGTTTACTCTCAGGTACGAAAGAAATCTTTCGCTGTGCAATTGCTCATTTTAAAGATATTATTTGGAGTCATTCATGTCATATTTCAAAAGACGTTGCATTCGAGTCGTTGAATTCATCAAGATTATTGTTAAGTCAATTACAGTTAGATATATTATGAAATGGTATGCATGCCGTCAACTTTTGATGTAAATGAAAGATTGACTTTTCAAAATGAATGCAATATTTGTAAAATGTATCATATAGAGGTCAAGTACCTCGCGATGTAATCAACTGTTGTGAATCGTTTGTAATCGATGAGGACTTTGTCCGGATGGATTAGGACGGGGCATTTCATTTATAAATTCAAAACAAATTCGATAACTCGTTTTATTAATCCTTTGGAGATTCTCAGTCGTTTGAAACTAGGGAGGATGATGAAGAATTAGAATAACGGTTATATATATTAGAATGAGGATTAAAACAGAAAAGGCAAGTAGATCAGACGGTTGTGTCATTGTTTGTGTAATCGAGGGACCTGGGTTCGAATCCTGTATCTGCCACATTTTTTTTAGAGAGCTTAATGAGGTAGTTATTTATCTCTATTATTTTTATTATTATGTGATTTATTATCTTTAATATTATTAATATGAATATTATAATTATTGTTATTTTATTATTATTATTAGTATTAGTTAACATTTATCAATATGATTATAATTAAGAATATTGATATTATAATTATTATTATTACAATTTGTATGAATTATACTAATATTATTATCAATATCAAATATTATTAGTATTATTATTATTATTATTATTATTATTATTATTATTATTATTATTATTATTATTATTATTATTATTATTATTATTATTATTATTATTATTATTATTATTATTATTATTATTATTTAGTTATCATTACTAATTTAAGTAGTAAATTCTATTTTTACAAAAATGAATATATTTACTATTATTGTTAAGTTAAGTAATACTACAATTTATTATTTACTATCAATAAATATTACTGTTATCATTATATTTACAATTGTTATTATTATTATTAATACAGGTATTAAGTATCATTAATTATTATTGATGATTATAATTACAAATATAATTGCTAGTATTATTATTATTATTATTAAGTATTACGAATCTTAGTTATTAGTATTATTATTATTACTATTACTACAAGTATTAGTTACCCATTTTTTTATTATTATTATCACAAACATAGTTACAATTAGGTTTATTATTAACGAAAGTATTTTATTAAGATTACCATTAATAATAAGATCGTTATAATTATTATTATCCAAATAAGTATTATTATTAAATAATATGATTAGTAATATTATCCCTATTAATCTCAAAAAATTACGTTTTTTTAAGCAGATAAATATTTTGTACATAAAATACACTTATTAAGTATATTATAATTTTATTAAAATTTCACAATAATTATATATATCAAACTTACTAATAATATTTATAAAAATACTTACAAATAACAAATTATCGATTTTTAATTATAACATTAAACAAGCATGAATATATAAATATAATTATATAAATAATAATTATTTTGAATATAAACACAAATTAAATATATAATATATAAATTAAGATATAGTAAATTGTTCGATTACGATTATACGTTTTAATATATACATACCAATGATATAGGTTCGTGAATCCGAGGCCAACCCTTCATTGTTCAGTTTTGTCATATGTATTTTTACTACAAAATACATTAGGTGAGTTTCATTTACTTTTTTTTACCCTTTATATTTTTGGGCTGAGAATACATGCGTAATTTTTATAAATGTTTTACGAAATGGACACAAGTAATTGAAACTACATTATATGGTTGAATGATCAAAATCGAATATGCCCCTTTTTATTAAGTCTGGTAATCTAAGAATTAGGGAACAGACACCCTAATTGACGCGAACTCTAAAGATAGATCTATCAGGCCCAACAAGCCCCATCCAAAGTACCGGATGCTTTAGTACTTCGAAATTTATATCATGTCCGAAGGAGGATCCAAGAATGATGGGGATATTCTTATATGCAAATTGTGAATGTCGGTTACCAGGTGTTCAATCCATATGAATGATATTTTTGTCTCTATGCATGGGACGTATGTTTATGAGAATTGGAAATATGAAATCTTGTGGTCTATTAAAATTATGAAATGATTATTTATGATAAACTAATGAACTCACCAACCTTTTGGTTGACACTTGAAAGCATGTTTATTCTCAGGTATGAAAGAAATCTTCCGCTGTGCATTTGTTCATTTAAGAGACATTACTTGGAGTCATTCATGACATATTTCAAAAGACGTTGCATTCGAGTCGTCGAGTTCATCAAGATTATTATTAAGTCAATTATAGTTAGATATATTATGAAATGGTATGCATATCGTCAACTTTCGATGTAAGGAAATTTGTCTTTTCAAAATGAATGCAATGTTTGTAAAATGTATCATATAGAGGTCAAGTACCTCGCGATGTAACCAACGATTGTGAATCGTTTGTAATCGATGTGGACTTTGTCCGGATGGATTAGGACGGGTCACTTCAGTTGGTATCAGAGCAGAGGTCTTAGCAAACCAGGTCTTGCATTAGTGAGTCTAGCTGATAATCGTTAGGATGCATTAGTGAGTCTGGACTTCGACCGTGTCTGCATGTCAAAAGTTTTGCTTATCATTTCTAGTCGGAAATCATCTGCTTATCCTCCTTAGGAAATTAACTACTTATCATTCTTAGTCTAGACACATCTTACTGCATTGATTGCATAAATAGTGTATAGACAAAACTCATATATTAGCATATCTGCTAATTCATATTGTAGCGTATCTGTTACTGTTACCCTTGCCTGACAGTTTTCGTAGATCCCTCTGTAACTTATGGGATTTTAGTATTATATATGCATATGTAAATTATGTATTGCAGGGTACTAATCTACATCCTACAATCTATTTCTTATCGAAAATCCTTCATCTGATCGTACGAGATGAAACCCTCAACCAGTTCGAGTCCTTCAGATTCCGATAACTATTCCGATAGTTATTCCGACAGTTATTCCGATATAGATAACACACTTGAGTTCCGAAAGCAGTATAACTGGAATGGATCAACCAATCGGCCATCATCAATTCATCTGATGGGTTCGCAGTCTACTTAATCATTGGAGACAAGAAGAAGGTGATTCTTTTCATCAAACGAATTCACCTCTTAGTGAAGAACCTGAAGCACTTACCGACGAATCTATTCGAAACACCATATTCACCCTCATTTCCAGGATATCCCACAATGATTGTATTCTATCCACAATTCTAGATCTTATTCATCCGCTCGTTCCGACCGACAATCACTCCGGAATAATGGAAGAAGTCAACAAACTTCACGCTCGAGTAATCAATTTGGAGAATATGGTGCAAAACGTACCAGCTTCAGCAACATCATCGGCACCAACAGTACCATCAATAACAGCACCAGTACCATCAAAAATCCATGCCTCAACATCTCATTCTGTACCTCGAGTATAATCATCGCTCTACATATCGTTCTACATCAATTATCTCCGTTCTTCATGGCAACTATGTAATCTATAATGTTTTAGAGATTATATATTTTTGTTCTAACCAAAAATCATATGAGTTTAATATCATATTAACTCATTAAATCCATGATTACGTCTGAAGAAAATATATATGTATATATATTGTTTCATAAAGATTGTAATTAAAAATTCTTTGGTACAAAATGTTAATGGTGAAAATATTTTAACGGGTAGGTAATACCCGAGAAATATTTGGATTCCACATTAATGAGTTACACTGTACATTCTTCTAATATGATTCAACAGTCATTTACTGTTCCACTTACAATCCACCGATATACGTATCCGTTCACCACAGAATAACCATTTTCATTCAATTTCATATTTGGATTTTGATCTATCAGGATCTGACAAGTGGCATAATGAAGAAAACATTGGACAAAATAAAATTTGTTAGAAACAAACAAATTAACTATGAGAAATTTTGTTAAGAATCCACGCTAACAAAATCCTAGCTAACTGTTCCTAGCTAACTGTTAATTCCGTATTACATTTTAATTATCGCAATTTATTTTATCGCAATTTTAATTCTCGCAATTTTATTTATCGTCATTTAATTACTGTTATTTATTTTACGCACTTTAAATATCGGGACACGTATACAAAGTTTTGACATATCATATCGACGCATCTATATATATTATTTGGAATAACCATAGACACTCTATATGCAGTAATGATCGAGTTCTCTATACAGGGTTGAGGTTAATTCTATAATAATATATATACTTTGAGTTGCGATTGAGTCTGAGACATGTACATGGGTCACGATATGTATTAATTAATTCGAATATTATATATTAAACTATATAAGAATTATTGAATTGCTAACTATGGACTACCAATAATGGACAATTAAAATGAATTAAAATATTGATTATAACATATGAAACTAAATAATTCTTCAAGTTTGCCACTTGATTTCATCTTAAACCTCATTTGTATCTCAATGATTACAATCTGCGTTCAAACCTTTCGTAATTCTTGAAAACACCTCAATAGAGAGGATGAACCAACCGCACTTCATCTACGGAAAGAAAAGATTGATGCATATAATTATACACCTGAAAAACTCTCGAAAACTGAGTAAACGTTTAACACGTAGCTGTACTAATCCCTTTAGTGTTATTATTACCCAAAATAACCTTGCAGTTCTTCTTCAAAATAGCCAATTTTGTCACAGCTCCAACAAGACAACTTCGACTTTTCGTATGAAACAACCTTATTATAACGTTGATATATACGCGTGCTCTTTTATTGTTACCAGGGAGCCTTTCATATTCCACCATATTACCATCAGCATTTAATCAACTAAAAACACAATTCTCTTGAAACCACCTTGGATTAATAACCGATGATTCAGATATCATAGCATTAAATGCAGAGGAAACAGAAAAATGGTAGATGGTCTAAACGGCCAAAAGTTTGATGATAAAGAAAGGAGTGTATGGAACGCTCGATAATAAATTGGGTATTGAAAAACAGATTGAGCTACCCATAAAGGAGACCAAGGACAAATACAAGGACCAAACCCTATATTCAAAGGATTCAGGTAATTCTGGATCCGTTGAAATCTTTAGAGAATATCTTGCTCCGAAGTCATGTTAAAATCTTGCGGAAAATCTTTCTCCATCAACCATCGAACCTAGGAATTCCAAAATATCATCATCAATATCTTCGATATTTCTGAGGATATTTTCATTAATATTCTCGTCCGAAATTATATACTTCTTCGTGCTTCCTGTGTATCATTATATCGAAAACATTCAATAAAAAATTTAGTACCGAAAAGCAGATTATGCAAAACTATAAAGAAAGCCGTAGAAAAATCACAAAGAATAAGTTTGACTTCAAAGAATCTAAATGATTCAATGCCTGCTGAAGTCTTTAGCGAATATCTTGCTCCTTACCCTAAACCCTTGCGGATAATAGTCTCCATCATCCTCTGATCTTAAATATTCAAAGATATTATCGAATCTTTCATTATAAATATCCTCCATATTTCTGAAGATATTTTCATAACTATTCTTATCTGAAATCATTAATCTCTTCGTGCTATCAGTGTTACATCATATAGAAACTGTTAGTTTCTATATTCTGTAAACTTTCGAGATTAAAATATGAATGTTATTGAAGTAATGTTGGGAACTGATGCATGAGTTAGTATAATATAATGTGTAGTGACCCGAACTTTTCCATGTTTATATATATTAATTGAGATTGATATTTACATGATTAAATGTTTCCAACATGTTAAGCAATCAAACTTGTTAAGACTTGATTAATTGAAATATGTTTCATATAGACAATTGACCACCCAAGTTGACCGGTGATTCACGAACGTTAAAACTTGTAAAAACTATATGATGATATATAATGGATATATATATAGTTAACATGATACTATGATAAGTAAACATATCATTAATTATATTAACAATGAACTACATATGTAAAAACAAGACTACTAACTTAATGATTTTTAAACGAGACATATATGTAACGATTATCGTTGTAAAGACATTTAATGTATATATATCATATTAAGAGATATTCATACATGATAATATCATGATAATATAATAATTTAAAATCTCATTTGATATTATAAACATTAGGTTAACAACATTTAACAAGATCGTTAACCTAAAGGTTTCAAAACAACACTTACATGTAACGACTAACGATGACTTAACGACTCAGTTAAAATGTATATACATGTAGTGTTTTAATATGTATTTATACACTTTTGAAAGACTTCAATACACTTATCAAAATACTTCTACTTAACAAAAATTCTTACAATTACATCCTCGTTCAGTTTCATCAACAATTCTACTCGTATGCACCCGTATTCGTACTCGTACAATACACAGCTTTTAGATGTATGTACTATTGGTATATACACTCCAATGATAAGCTCTTAGCAGCCCATGTGAGTCACCTAACACATGTGGGAACCATCATTTGGCAACTAGCATGAAATATCTCATAAAATTACAAAAATATGAGTAATCATTCATGACTTATTTACATGAAAACAAAATTACATATCCTTTATATCTAATCCATACACCAACGACCAAAAACACCTACAAACACTTTCATTCTTCAATTTTCTTCATCTAATTGATCTCTCTCAAGTTCTATCTTCAAGTTCTAAGTGTTCTTCATAAATTCCAAAAGTTCTAGTTTCATAAAATCAAGAATACTTTCAAGTTTGCTAGCTCACTTCCAATCTTGTAAGGTGATCATCCAACCTCAAGAAATCTTTGTTTCTTACAGTAGGTTATCATTCTAATACAAGGTAATAATCATATTCAAACTTTGGTTCAATTTCTATAACTATAACAATCTTATTTCAAGTGATGATCTTACTTGAACTTGTTTTCGTGTCATGATTCTGCTTCAAGAACTTCGAGCCATCCAAGGATCCATTGAAGCTAGATCCATTTTTCTATTTTCCAGTAGGTTTATCCAAGGAACTTAAGGTAGTAATGATGTTCATAACATCATTCGATTCATACATATAAAGCTATCTTATTCGAAGGTTTAAACTTGTAATCACTAGAACATAGTTTAGTTAATTCTAAACTTGTTCGCAAACAAAAGTTAATCCTTCTAACTTGACTTTTAAAATCAACTAAACACATGTTCTATATCTATATGATATGCTAACTTAATGATTTAAAATCTGGAAACACGAAAAACACCGTAAAACCGGATTTACGCCGTCGTAGTAACACCGCGGGCTGTTTTGGGTTAGTTAATTAAAAACTATGATAAACTTTGATTTTAAAGTTGTTATTCTGAGAAAATGATTTTTATTATGAACATGAAACTATATCCAAAAATTATGATTAAGCTCAAAGTGGAAGTATGTTTTCTAAAATGGTCATCTAGACGTCGTTCTTTCGACTGAAATGACTACCTTTACAAAAATGACTTGTAACTTATTTTTCCGTCTATAAACCTATACTTTTCTGTTTAGATTCATAAAATAGAGTTCAATATGAAACCATAGCAATTTGATTCACTCAAAACGGATTTAAAATGAAGAAGTTATGGGTAAAACAAGATTGGATAATTTTTCTCATTTTAGCTACGTGAAAATTGGTAACAAATCTATTCCAACCATAACTTAATCAACTTGTATTGTATATTATGTAATCTTGAGATACCATAGACACGTATACAATGTTTCGACCTATCATGTCGACACATCTATATATATTTCGGAACAACCATAGACACTCTATATGTGAATGTTGGAGTTAGCTATACAGGGTTGAGGTTGATTCCAAAATATATATAGTTTGAGTTGTGATCAATACCGAGATACGTATACACTGGGTCGTGGATTGATTCAAGATAATATTTATCGATTTATTTCTGTACATCTAACTGTGGACAACTAGTTGTAGGTTACTAACGAGGACAGCTGACTTAATAAACTTAAAACATCAAAATATATTAAAAGTGTTGTAAATATATTTTGAACATACTTTGATATATATGTATATATTGTTATAGGTTCGTGAATCAACCAGTGGCCAAGTCTTACTTCCCGACGAAGTAAAAATCTGTGAAAGTGAGTTATAGTCCCACTTTTAAAATCTAATATTTTTGGGATGAGAATACATGCAGGTTTTATAAATGATTTACAAAATAGACACAAGTACGTGAAACTACATTCTATGGTTGAATTATCGAAATCGAATATGCCCCTTTTTATTAAGTCTGGTAATCTAAGAATTAGGGAACAGACACCCTAATTGACGCGAATCCTAAAGATAGATCTATTGGGCCTAACAAACCCCATCCAAAGTACCGGATGCTTTAGTACTTCGAAATTTATATCATATCCGAAGGGTGTCCCGGAATGATGGGGATATTCTTATTTATGCATCTTGTTAATGTCGGTTACCAGGTGTTCACCATATGAATGATTTTTATCTCTATGTATGGGATGTGTATTGAAATATGAAATCTTGTGGTCTATTGTTACGATTTGATATATATAGGTTAAACCTATAACTCACCAACATTTTTGTTGACGTTTAAAGCATGTTTATTCTCAGGTGAATATTAAGAGCTTCCGCTGTTG
Source organism: Rutidosis leptorrhynchoides (assembly GCF_046630445.1). Taxonomy (NCBI): domain Eukaryota; kingdom Viridiplantae; phylum Streptophyta; class Magnoliopsida; order Asterales; family Asteraceae; genus Rutidosis; species Rutidosis leptorrhynchoides. The sequence goes on along the minus strand of NC_092337.1, from coordinate 137,555,647 downwards.
CATACTAAAATAAGGACAAGATTTGGAGTCCATGTTTGTATGATATTGTGTAAAAACTGCATTCAAGAAACTGATTTCGATGTAACATATTTGTATTGTAAACCATTATATAATGGTCGTGTGTAAACAGGATATTTTAGATTATCATTATTTGATAATCTACGTAAAGCTTTTTAAACCTTTATTTATGAAATAAAGGTTATGGTTTGTTTTAAAAATGAATGCAGTCTTTGAAAAACGTCTCATATAGAGGTCAAAACCTCGCAACGAAATCAATTAATATGGAACATTTTTAATCAATAAGAACGGGACATTTCAGTTGGTATCCGAGCGTTGGTCTTAGAGAACCAGAATTTTGCATTAGTGTGTCTTATCGAGTTTGTTAGGATGCATTAGTGAGTCTGGACTTCGACCGTGTTTACTTGAAAAATGATTGCTTAACAAATTTTGTTGGAAACTATATATTTTTAACATGTGAATGTTATGTGATATATTAATCTCTTAACGCGTTTGATATTATGTGATAGATGTCTACCTCTAGAACAAGTCCCATTGACTCACCTAATAATAATGAAGAGTCAAATGTAAATTGGAATGATTCGTGGACTGATTCACAAGTTCCCGAAGAGGAACCGGAAGAAGAGTCGGAACCGGAAGAAGAATCGGAACCGGAAGAAGAATCGGAACCGGATGAAGAAATAGAACCGGTGGGGGAAATAATAAAACGGTTAAGTAAAAGAAAATCCTCAACCAACCGACCAAGGTTAATTATGGTCAATGGTGTTTCCGCCAAGGAAGCAAAATATTGGGAGGATTACCAATTCTCCGATGAATCGGATTCCGACGAGAATTCCGATGATGTTATAGAAATTACCCCAACTGAATTTAAAAAGGCAAAAGAAAATAATAAGGGAAAGGGCATAAAAATAGAGAAATCTAATTCCAACCCCGATGAACTTTATATGTATCGTCAACGCCCGAAGTCCTTAAGTTGTAACAATGACCCGGGAACCTCTAAACCACCAGGTTTTTCTAAACCAATGTGGACAACGACGGCTCGTATTAGGGGAACATCATATATCCCTAGAAACTTGGCAAAACGAACCAAAACCGAAGAAGAAGAAACGAGCGATTCGGAATAAGATAGTTGTATTCGTGTGGTGTAATATATGTAATATAGTGTGCTTATGCTTTATGATATATGTAAAAATTGCTTGTATTAATAAGTATTTTTTTATGAATCTAACTCTTGTCTATTTTACAGTTTAAAAACACAAAATGGATAGACAACCCAATATTTTAAGAGACCTACCCGGAGACATGATTGATGAAATCTTGTCTAGAGTCGGCCAGAATTCTTCGGCACAACTATTTAAGGCGAGATCAGTTTGTAAGACATTCGAAGAACGTTCCAAGAATGTCTTGGTTTATAAGAGACTTTCGTTTGAAAGATGGGGTATATCACATTGGGAAACCCATAAGTTACGATGTGTTTACTTTGACGCATATATTGCGGGGAACCCAAATGCTATTTTACGCAACGGGTTAAGAAATTATTTTGACTCAATATATCCGAATATTGGACTTCGTGATTTAGAAAAAGCGGCTAATATGCAACATAAAGAAGCATGTTATGCTTACGGATTAGTAATGTTCGCTTCTCACCAAAGTGAGAACAAGAACATCGGGCTACAACTATTAAACAAAACGTTTCCACAAGTGACGGAGTCGGTAATTGGGGTAAGAAATGAGGTTTTTAGATTATTACGGGACTGTTGGACATTACATAACCCTCGTCCCTTTGACGACGTTACAACACGCTGTCTTATCAACGGCCATAACGGTTATGTTGCACAAGACCAAGGATGGGAAGTAGTCCTTGTAAAACCAGAATGCATGACTTGTTTCTGGACGTATGAATTACGTGTCTTTATTGCCTTTGCTGAACGACTTGTGTACTAGCTAGAATTATCTTCACAACTATCTTGTATCAAAGTTATTGTGTGCTATATTTCATGCTTTATGTAAAATAAGCGGTATTGTAAGTTTGTAAAATATTGTATAAAAGTTTGAACGCGAAATATTATTATAATCAGTTTTTCATATAGAATTGTAGTAGTTGAATTGTATATTAGCTACTAAGTATGAACTTAACGGGTAGGTACTACCCAAATTTAAACTTATAAAACGCTAATATGAAGAAAAAGCTTTTATAAATGAGTTCATATTATGCTACGAAATACTATTAACTACTCTTAATATTCTGTATGATTAACTTGTTCCATTTAACTATTTTGAAGGAAATGGCACCGACTACTCGACACACCGTGAATATGAATGAAGAGGAATTCCGTACTTTTCTAGCTTCAAACATAGCCGCAGTACAGGCTGCGCTACATACCAACAATAACCTTGGATCTAGCAGTACAGGAAATCGTGTAGGATGCACCTACAAAGAATTCACTGCCTGCAAACCTTTGGAATTTGATGGAACCGAAGGACCGATCGGATTGAAACGGTGGACCGAGAAGGTCGAATCGGTGTTTGCCATAAGTAAGTGTACTGAAGAGGACAAAGTAAAGTACGCTACGCATACCTTCACAAGTTCTGCGTTAACATGGTAGAATACCTATCTAGAGCAAGTGGGACAAGACGATGCGTACGCACTACCGTGGTCAGCATTCAAGCACTTGATGAACGAGAAGTACCGTCCCAGAACCGAGGTCAATAAGCTCAATACAGAACTTAGAGGGTTACGAACCCAAGGATTTGATATTACCACGTACGAAAGACGATTCACAGAATTGTGCCTATTGTGTCCGGGAGCATTCGAAGATGAGGAAGAGAAGATCGACGCGTTTGTGAAAGGATTACCGGAAAGAATCCAAGAAGATATAAGTTCACACGAGCCCGCCTCCATACAACAGGCATGTAGAATGGCTCACAAACTCGTGAACCAAATTGAAGAAAGAATTAAAGAACAGACTGCTGAAGAGGCCAATGTGAAGCAAGTCAAAAGAAAGTGGGAGGAAAACGGTGATAAGAATCACCAATACAACAACAACAGCAATTACAACAATAATCGCAACAATTATCCCAACAATCGCAACATCAATCGCAACTACAACAAACGGCCCAACAACAACAACAACAACAACAGCAGCAACTACAACAATCATCCCAACAACAATAATAATCGCAACAACAACAACAATCAGAAGCAGCTATGCCAAAGGTGTGAAAAGAATCACTCGGGGTTCTGCACCAAATTTTGCAATAAGTGTAAAAGAAATGGTCATAGCGCGGCGAAGTGTGAGGTCTACGGACCAGGGGTTAATAGAACGAAAGGAACAAATGGTGTCGGAACGAGTAATGGCGGAGCAAGTAGTGTCGGAGCAAGTTATGCCAATGTAGTTTGTTATAAATGTGGAAAACCGGGCCACATTATTAGAAATTTCCCGAACCAGGAGAACACGAATGGACAAGGCCGTGGAAGAGTTTTCAATATTAATGCGGCAGAGGCACAGGAAGACCCGGAGCTTGTTACGGGTACGTTTCTTATTGACAATAAATCTGCTTACGTTTTATTTGATTCGGGTGCGGATAGAAGCTATATGAGTAGAGATTTTTGTGCTAAATTAAGTTGTCCATTGACGCCTTTGGATAGTAAATTTTTACTTGAATTAGCAAATGGTAAATTAATTTCAGCAGATAATATATGTCGGAATCGAGAAATTAAACTGGTTAACGAAACATTTAAGATTGATTTGATACCAGTAGAGTTAGGGAGTTTTGATGTGATAATCGGTATGGACTGGTTGAAAGAAGTGAAAGCGGAGATCGTTTGTTACAAAAATGCAATTCGCATTATACGAGAAAAAGGAAAACCCTTAATGGTGTACGGAGAAAAGGGCAACACGAAGCTACATCTTATTAGTAATTTGAAGGCACAAAAACTAATAAGAAAAGGTTGCTATGCTGTTCTAGCACACGTCGAGAAAGTACAAACTGAAGAAAAGAGCATCAATGATGTTCCCGTCGCAAAAGAATTTCCTGATGTATTTCCGAAAGAATTACCGGGATTACCCCCACATCGATCCGTTGAATTTCAAATAGATCTTGTACCAGGAGCTGCACCAATAGCTTGTGCTCCTTACAGACTCGCACCCAGCGAGATGAAAGAACTACAAAGCCAATTACAAGAACTTTTAGAGCGTGGTTTCATTCGACCAAGCACATCACCGTGGGGAGCTCCTGTTTTGTTTGTCAAGAAGAAAGATGGTACATTCAGGTTGTGTATCGACTACCGAGAGTTGAACAAACTTACCATCAAGAACCGCTACCCACTACCGAGAATCGATGACTTATTTGATCAACTACAAGGCTCGTCTGTTTATTCAAAGATTGACTTACATTCCGGGTATCATCAAGTGCGGGTGAAAGAAGATGATATTCCAAAGACTGCTTTCAGAACACGTTACGGTCATTACGAGTTTATGGTCATGCCGTTTGGTTTAAATAATGCACCAGCTGTGTTCATGGACCTTATGAACCGAGTGTGTGGACCATACCTTGACAAGTTTGTCATTGTTTTCATTGATGACATACTTATTTACTCAAAGAATGACCAAGAACACGGTGAACATTTGAGAAAGGTGTTAGAAGTATTGAGGAAGGAAGAATTGTACGCTAAGTTTTCAAAGTGTGCATTTTGGTTGGAAGAAGTTCAATTCCTCGGTCACATAGTGAACAAAGAAGGTATTAAGGTGGATCCGGCAAAGATAGAAACTGTTGAAAAGTGGGAAACCCCGAAAACTCCGAAACACATACGCCAGTTTTTAGGACTAGCTGGTTACTACAGAAGGTTCATCCAAGACTTTTCTAGAATAGCAAAACCCTTGATTGCATTAACGCATAAAGGGAAGAAATTTGAATGGAATGATGAACAAGAGAAAGCGTTTCAGTTATTGAAGAAAAAGCTAACTACGGCACCTATATTGTCATTGCCTGAAGGGAATGATGATTTTGTGATTTATTGTGATGCATCAAAGCAAGGTCTCGGTTGTGTATTAATGCAACGAACGAAGGTGATTGCTTATGCGTCTAGACAATTGAAGATTCACGAACAAAATTATACGACGCATGATTTGGAATTAGGCGCGGTTGTTTTTGCATTAAAGACTTGGAGGCACTACTTATATGGGGTCAAAAGTATTATATATACCGACCACAAAAGTCTTCAACACATATTTAATCAGAAACAACTGAATATGAGGCAGCGTAGGTGGATTGAATTATTGAATGATTACGACTTTGAGATTCGTTACCACCCGGGGAAGGCAAATGTGGTAGCCGATGCCTTGAGCAGGAAGGACAGAGAACCCATTCGAGTAAAATCTATGAATATAATGATTCATAATAACATTACTACTCAAATAAAGGAGGCACAACAAGGAGTTTTAAAAGAGGGAAATTTAAAGGATGAAATACCCAAAGGATCGGAGAAGCATCTTAATATTCGGGAAGACGGAACCCGGTATAGGGCTGAAAGGATTTGGGTACCAAAATTTGGAGATATGAGAGAAATGGTACTTAGAGAAGCTCATAAAACCAGATACTCAATACATCCTGGAACGGGGAAGATGTACAAGGATCTCAAGAAACATTTTTGGTGGCCGGGTATGAAAGCCGATGTTGCTAAATACGTAGGAGAATGTTTGACGTGTTCTAAGGTCAAAGCTGAGCATCAGAAACCATCAGGTCTACTTCAACAACCCGAAATCCCGGAATGGAAATGGGAAAACATTACCATGGATTTCATCACTAAATTGCCAAGGACTGCAAGTGGTTTTGATACTATTTGGGTAATAGTTGACCGTCTCACCAAATCAGCACACTTCTTGCCAATAAGAGAAGATGACAAGATGGAGAAGTTAGCACGACTGTATTTGAAGGAAGTCATCTCCAGACATGGAATACCAATCTCTATTATCTCTGATAGGGATGGCAGATTTATTTCAAGATTCTGGCAGACATTACAGCAAGCATTAGGAACTCGTCTAGACATGAGTACTGCCTATCATCCACAAACTGATGGGCAGAGCGAAAGGACGATACAAACGCTTGAAGACATGCTACGAGCATGTGTTATTGATTTCGGAAACAGTTGGGATCGACATCTACCGTTAGCAGAATTTTCCTACAACAACAGCTACCATTCAAGCATTGAGATGGCGCCGTTTGAAGCATTTTATGGTAGAAAGTGCAGGTCTCCAATTTGTTGGAGTGAGTTGGGGGATAGACAGATTACGGGTCCGGAGATTATACAAGAAACTACCGAGAAGATCATCCAAATTCAACAACGGTTGAAAACTGCCCAAAGTCGACAAAAGAGCTACGCTGACATTAAAAGAAAAGATAAAGAATTTGAAATTGGAGAGATGGTCATGCTTAAAGTTGCACCTTGGAAAGGCGTTGTTCGATTTGGTAAACGAGGGAAATTAAATCCAAGGTATATTGGACCATTCAAGATTATTGATCGTGTCGGACCAGTAGCTTACCGACTAGAGTTACCTCAACAACTCGCGGCTGTACATAACACTTTCCACGTCTCGAATTTAAAGAAATGTTTTGCTAAAGAAGATCTCACTATTCCGTTAGATGAAATCCAAATCAACGAAAAACTTCAATTCATCGAAGAACCCGTCGAAATAATGGATCGTGAGGTTAAAAGACTTAAGCAAAACAAGATACCAATTGTTAAGGTTCGATGGAATGCTCGTAGAGGACCCGAGTTCACCTGGGAGCGTGAAGATCAGATGAAGAAGAAATACCCGCATCTATTTCCAGAAGATTCGTCAACACCTTCAACAGCTTAAAATTTCGGGACGAAATTTATTTAACGGGTAGGTACTGTAGTGACCCGAACTTTTCCATGTTTATATATATTAATTGAGATTGATATTTACATGATTAAATGCTTCCAACATGTTAAGCAATCAAACTTGTTAAGACTTGATTAATTGAAATATGTTTCATATAGACAATTGACCACCCAAGTTGACCGGTGATTCACGAACGTTAAAACTTGTAAAAACTATATGATGACATATAATGGATATATATATAGTTAACATGATACTATGATAAGTAAACATATCATTAAGTATATTAACAATGAACTACATATGTAAAAACAAGACTACTAACTTAATGATTTTTAAACGAGACATATATGTAACGATTATCGTTGTAAAGACATTTAATGTATATATATCATATTAAGAGATATTCATACATGATAATATCATGATAATATAATAATTTAAAATCTCATTTGATATTATAAACATTGGGTTAACAACATTTAACAAGATCGTTAACCTAAAGGTTTCAAAACAACACTTACATGTAACGACTAACGATGACTTAACGACTCAGTTAAAATGTATATACATGTAGTGTTTTAATATGTATTTATACACTTTTGAAAGACTTCAATACACTTATCAAAATACTTCTACTTAACAAAAATTCTTACAATTACATCCTCGTTCAGTTTCATCAACAATTCTACTCGTATGCACCCGTATTCGTACTCGTACAATACACAGCTTTTAGATGTATGTACTATTGGTATATACACTCTAATGATCAGCTCTTAGCAGCCCATGTGAGTCACCTAACACATGTGGGAACCATCATTTGGCAACTAGCATGAAATATCTCATAAAATTACAAAAATATGAGTAATCATTCATGACTTATTTACATGAAAACAAAATTACATATCCTTTATATCTAATCCATACACCAACGACCAAAAACACCTACAAACACTTTCATTCTTCAATTTTCTTCATCTAATTGATCTCTCTCAAGTTCTATCTTCAAGTTCTAAGTGTTCTTCATAAATTCCAAAAGTTCTAGTTTCATAAAATCAAGAATACTTTCAAGTTTGCTAGCTCACTTCCAATCTTGTAAGGTGATCATCCAACCTCAAGAAATCTTTTTTTCTTACAGTAGGTTATCATTCTAATACAAGGTAATAATCATATTCAAACTTTGGTTCAATTTCTATAACTATAACAATCTTATTTCAAGTGATGATCTTACTTGAACTTGTTTTCGTGTCATGATTCTGCTTCAAGAACTTCGAGCCATCCAAGGATCCATTGAAGCTAGATCCATTTTTCTCTTTTCCAGTAGGTTTATCCAAGGAACTTAAGGTAGTAATGATGTTCATAACATCATTCGATTCATACATATAAAGCTATCTTATTCGAAGGTTTAAACTTGTAATCACTAGAACATAGTTTAGTTAATTCTAAACTTGTTCGCAAACAAAAGTTAATCCTTCTAACTTGACTTTTAAAATCAACTAAACACATGTTCTATATCTATATGATATGCTAACTTAATGATTTAAAACCTGAAAACACGAAAAACACCGTAAAACCGGATTTACGCCGTCGTAGTAACACCGCGGGCTGTTTTGGGTTAGTTAATTATAAACTATGATAAACTTTGATTTTAAAGTTGTTATTTTGAGAAAATTATTTTTATTATGAACATGAAACTATATCCAAAAATTATGATTAAGCTCAAAGTGGAAGTATGTTTTCTAAAATGGTCATCTAGACGTCGTTCTTTCGACTGAAATGACTACCTTTACAAAAACGACTTGTAACTTATTTTTCTGACTATAAACCTATACTTTTCTGTTTAGATTCATAAAATAGAGTTCAATATGAAACCATAGCAATTTGATTCACTCAAAATGGATTTAAAATGAAGAAGTTATGGGTAAAACAAGATTGGATAATTTTTCTCATTTTAGCTACGTGAAAATTGGTAACAAATCTCTTCCAACCATAACTTAATCAACTTGTATTGTATATTATGTAATCTTGAGATACCATAGACACGTATACAATGTTTCGACCTATCATGTCGACACATCTATATATATTTCGGAACAACCATAGACACTCTATATGTGAATGTTGGAGTTAGCTATACAGGGTTGAGGTTGATTCCAAAATATATATAGTTTGAGTTGTGATCAATACTGAGATACGTATACACTGGGTCGTGGATTGATTCAAGATAATATTTATCGATTTATTTCTGTACATCTAACTGTGGACAACTAGTTGTAGGTTACTAACGAGGACAGCTGACTTAATAAACTTAAAACATCAAAATATATTAAAAGTGTTGTAAATATATTTTGAACATACTTTGATATATATGTATATATTGTTATAGGTTCGTGAATCAACCAGTGGCCAAGTCTTACTTCCCGACGAAGTAAAAATCTGTGAAAGTGAGTTATAGTCCCACTTTTAAAATCTAATATTTTTGGGATGAGAATACATGCAGGTTTTATAAATGATTTACAAAATAGACACAAGTACGTGAAACTACATTCTGTGATTGAATTATCGAAATCGAATATGCCCCTTTTTATTAACTCTGGTAATCTAAGAATTAGGGAACAGACACCCTAATTGACGCGAATCCTAAAGATAGATCTATTGGGCCTAACAAACCCCATCCAAAGTACCGGATGCTTTAGTACTTCGAAATTTATATCATATCCGAAGGGTGTCCCGGAATGATGGGGATATTCTTATTTATGCATCTTGTTAATGTCGATTACCAGGTGTTCACCATATGAATGATTTTTATCTCTATGTATGGGATGTGTATTGAAATATGAAATCTTGTGGTCTATTGTTACGATTTGATATATATAGGTTAAACCTATAACTCACCAACATTTTTGTTGACGTTTAAAGCATGTTTATTCTCAGGTGAATATTAAGAGCTTCCGCTGTTGCATACTAAAATAAGGACAAGATTTGGAGTCCATGTTTGTATGATATTGTGTAAAAACTGCATTCAAGAAACTGATTTCGATGTAACATATTTGTATTGTAAACCATTATGTAATGGTCGTGTGTAAACAGGATATTTTAGATTATCATTATTTGATAATCTACGTAAAGCTTTTTAAACCTTTATTTATGAAATAAAGGTTATGGTTTGTTTTAAAAATGAATGCAGTCTTTGAAAAACGTCTCATATAGAGGTCAAAACCTCGCAACGAAATCAATTAATATGGAACGTTTTTAATCAATAAGAACGGGACATTTCATAATGACACTTGATCAACGTGATTATATTACAGTAAGTCATGCTGAGCTTCTAAATGGAACATGATGATTCACAGATTATAACGTCAACATGTGTCATGTTACATAACTCTTTCATTCTGATAAATTTCCGAACATATCAAGAAAATATATTCTTGATAGTCCCATCTTTTCCTTGAATTCTGGTAATTTGACAAGTCAAATTGTGCTATTAACGTTTCTTTCTTAGAACATTAACAATGTTCATTCTGAAACTTATATCTACGAATTCTGGACCATTACAAGAGATGCCCAATCGCAAGAAGAAGAAACAAAGAGACAAAGCTCCGAAACAGAAATTGGATTATAAATCACAGCAAATAGGGGGGAGTATTAACTGTGGATGACAGTGATTATAGGAGACAGGAATAGGGACATTGAAATATAAGGAAGAATATAAAGCCCAACAACAACACCGAAATTACAAACTATGGATATCAGTAAGTATAGTAATATAAAGACACGGGAGGATTATAAATACAATAATTCCTAGAGCATAGTAGAAATAAACAGATTCATCCTGTGAAAGTTGGAAAAGGAGAATGATTGTTACGACAGTCAGGATTAGGACAAGGATTAGAATTGGATTGAGCATTTTCACAATCTTTTGGATTTGGGAATTGAGTATAGAAGTGGTGAAAACTAATGGAACGGAAAAGGTAAATTTATAATGGAAATATCAGATGTAGTAATCGGGAAAAATCGTCGCATTTAATTATAGAGATCTTAATTTCCTTATTCGCCGAAGAATCAAATCTTTTAGATTTCTAAGATTTTCTTTATATCCCTTGAATTCCGGAATTCAATCGAGACAACGTCAAAAGTTAAGACGAACCTTACTTTCTAAATTTAACAGTGACTACGTCAAAAGCTAAGACAAATCTTTACTTTTTTATTTCACTCTTTTGTGATAACTTCACTTGCACTCTTCGAGTAATCGAATTATATTATCCATATTACTCGACAGTAATAAAACTCTATTTACCAACTCATATTCGTCATGAAAACATTTTTTTGTTGGCCATGACGACCTCACTCAAATTTTGGGACGAAATTTCTTTAACGGGTAGGTACTGTGACGACCCGGAAACTTTCGACCAAATTTAAACTTAATCTTTATATGAGTTCGACACGATAAGCAAAGTCTGTAATGTTGAAGTCTTAAAATCTTTGAATTGTGTTCATGTATACATTTGACTTGTGACTAATCCCGACGATTCACGAACAATTGTTGTTAATAAATATGTATATGTAAATATAAATATAAGTATATGTGTATAAATAATAATGTGAAATAATAAACTACAAATAATTCAGTAGAATTAAATATGTAAAATAATATATAATGTAATAAAGTTAGTATTAAAAAGAATTTATATATAAGCATATATGATAACCATACATAATTACTATTATATATATATATATATATATATATATATATATATATATATATATATATATATATATATTGCTTAAATATTAATTTATATATCATACAATTAATAAATCTTACATAAGTAATAAATTTTAAATGTAATTACAGGTTAATTTTAGTTGTTACATTATTATTATTACATTAATATTTAATATCAGTGCTATTAAAAAAATTTATAAAACAAATTTTAATATAAAATTAAGACATTTGATTTGTTATGATATTATAACTAATAATATTATTAGTACCATAAAAAAAATATTTTTATCATCATTAATAAAATCAAAGTTAGACATACTATGAATACCAATAAATAATATACAAATATAAAATTAGAATATATAAATTGATATAATATGTTTATAATTAGTAATATTATTATTATTAATGATTGTTGTTATAAATGTTAAAGTAATTGTTATCATTATCATTAGTAAAGAGAATACTATATTTACTATTATAATATTAATAATTATATTAAGAATATTATCATTGTAGTTATATTTGTTAATGATATTAATTATATTCTATAAAAAAAATATATAATAAATATACATATATAGAGTTAGATATACACAAGTATATATTATATATACACGCAGTCATTTACAGTTATATTTTTTTAGGAAATCAGTATTAATTTTATTTAAATTATTATTATTATTATAACTATAATTATTAATTATTGATTATTTATAAATTGGATAAAAATCATGCGTATAAAATGGGAATCAAAATCAGGTTCACGTGTTAACCAAACTGTATCACAAATTTGTTCTGTCTCTAATGTCAAACTCAGACATCAATTACAAAACAAATATATAGTACAATTTGGTTAGCAATCGCTTTCTGTTTTATTTTTTTTATTTGTTCTGCTGTATGTGATTGATCCAATTTGTCGATCTATGAGACTTTATACTAAACGAATCATTTGATGCAATGGAGTAATACATTCGGTTCTCTCATTACTAGCATCATCTATCAGATAAACAACTTTTTTTTATCGAAATTAAACAGCAAAAAAAGGCAAGAACATCTTATTCTCTGTTCTTACTTTCATTTTCAATTTGATCGATCTCGTAATAAATTTCAAAATGTAATAATGTTGTTTTGTAAGGAATCGTTTACTCGACCTCTCTGCAAAAGATAAACTTCCAATTCGTCCTAATAAATTCAAATTTCCGAGTCAAACTTAAATTTTAAAAAAGTCAAACTATTCGTTTTTGAAGAAATTCATAATCGTGTTTATGTTTCAAATTAAATTGAGAATTCAGATAGTTTCCTGGAACGATTTAAAACTTGTTTCATTAAGGAATAGAGGGCTGAAACACTTCAAAAATCCGAATTCGATGTTGAGTTTCAAGTTCTTCGCGTTCAAACTGTTATGAACCCAGTTTTAATTTTTTTATATCTTTTATCTGTTTTAATCACTGCAAACATTCCAATAAGTTATTTCTGATTATTTATAAATTCAAAACAAATTCGATAACTCGTTTTATTGATCCTTGGGAGATTCTCAGTCGTTTGAAACTAGGGAGGATGATGAAGAGTTAGAATAACGGTTATATATATTAGAATGAGGATTAAAACAGAAAAGGCAAGTAGATCAGACGGTTGTGTCATTGTTTGTGTAATCGAGGGACCTGGGTTCGAATCCTGTATCTGCCACATTTTTTTTAGAGAGCTTAATGAGGTAGTTATTTATCTCTATTATTTTTATTATTATGTGATTTATTATCTTTAATATTATTAATATGAATATTATAATTATTGTTATGTTATTATTATTATTATTATTAGTTAACATTTATCAATATGATTATAATTAATAATATTGATATTATAATTATTATTATTACAATTTGTATGAATTATACTAATATTATTATCAATATCAAATATTATTATTATTATTATTATTATTATTATTATTATTATTATTATTATTATTTAGTTATCATTACTAATTTAAGTAGTAAATTCTATTTTTACAAAAATGAATATATTTACTATTATTGTTAAGTTAAGTAATACTACAATTTATTATTTACTATCAATAAATATTACTGTTATCATTATATTTACAATTGTTATTATTATTATTAATACAGGTATTAAGTATCATTAATTATTATTGATGATTATAATTACAAATATAATTGCTAGTATTATTATTATTAAGTATTACGAATCTTAGTTATTAGTATTATTATTATTACTATTACTACAAGTATTAGTTACCCATTTTTTTATTATTATTATCACAAACATAGTTACAATTAGGTTTATTATTAACGAAAGTATTTTATTAAGATTACCATTAATAATAAGATCGTTATAATTATTATTATCCAAATAAGTATTATTATTAAATAATATGATTAGTAATATTATCCCTATTAATCTCAAAAAATTATGCTTTTTTAAGCAGATAAATATTTTGTACATAAAATACACTTATTAAGTATATTATAATTTTATTAAAATTTCACAATAATTATATATATCAAACTTACTAATAATATTTATAAAAATACTTACAAATAACAAATTATCGATTTTTAATTATAACATTAAACAAGCATGAATATATAAATATAATTATATAAATAATAATTATTTTGAATATAAACACAAATTAAATATATAATATATAAATTAAGATATAGTAAATTGTTTGATTACGATTATACGTTTTAATATATACATACCAATGATATAGGTTCGTGAATCCGAGGCCAACCCTTCATTGTTTAGTTTTGTCATATGTATTTTTACTACAAAATACATTAGGTGAGTTTCATTTACTTTTTTTTACCCTTTATATTTTTGGGCTGAGAATACATGCGCAATTTTTATAAATGTTTTACGAAATGGACACAAGTAATTGAAACTACATTATATGGTTGAATGATCAAAATCGAATATGCCCCTTTTTATTAAGTCTGGTAATCTAAGAATTAGGGAACAGACACCCTAATTGACGCGAACTCTAAAGATAGATCTATCAGGCCCAACAAGCCCCATCCAAAGTACCGGATGCTTTAGTACTTCGAAATTTATATCATGTCCGAAGGAGGATCCCGGAATGATGGGGATATTCTTATATGCAAATTGTGAATGTCGGTTACCAGGTGTTCAATCCATATGAATGATATTTTTGTCTCTATGCATGGGACATATGTTTATGAGAATTGGAAATATGAAATCTTGTGGTCTATTAAAATTATGAAATGATTATTTATGATAAACTAATGAACTCACCAACTTTTTGGTTGACACTTGAAAGCATGTTTATTCTCAGGTATGAAAGAAATCTTCCGCTGTGCATTTGTACATTTAAGAGACATTACTTGGAGTCATTCATGACATATTTCAAAAGACGTTGCATTCGAGTCGTCGAGTTCATCAAGATTATTATTAAGTCAATTATAGTTAGATATATTATGAAATGGTATGCATATCGTCAACTTTCGATGTAAGGAAGTTTGTCTTTTCAAAATGAATGCAATGTTTGTAAAATGTATCATATAGAGGTCAAGTACCTCGCGATGTAACCAACTATTGTGAATCGTTTGTAATCGATGTGGACTTTGTCCGGATGGATTAGGACGGGTCACTTCAATATATATATATATATATATATATATATATATATATACACAAAAATATAATTAATATATATAACATAACAAAAGTAATATTTTTATTTTAAATATATAAAAAGAATATATGAAATATATAGGTTATTAATATAAAAATGATATAACTAATAAATTTACATATATATAAATTTGTACGATTACAATTATAGGTGTTAATATATATATGATATAGGTTCGTGAATCCGAGGCCAACCCTGCATTGTTCAGTATCGTCGTATGAATATTTTTACTACAAAATATTGTAGGGTGAGTTCATTTGCTCCCTTTTACTCTTTACATTTTTGGGACTGAGTATACATGCGCTGTTTTTACAACTGCTTTATTAAATGCTTTTGAAATCTATATTTTTGAACTGCGAATACATGAAATGCTTTTATAAATGTTTGACGAGATAGACACAAGCAAAACATTCCTCGAATGAATTATTATGCAGACAGAAGTTATGTGGGTTATTATTGAATTATGTGGACATGATAATTGCCACCAATTGATATGAATATTTTTCCCCTGATTATCATTGCTTGGTAACCTAAGAATTAGAATCGGGTATGGCCCTAATTCACGTGAATCCTAAAGGTAGCTACCGGGTTTAACACCCCCACCCAGAATGTTCACTAGACGGAAGAGCTAGTGGGCATGGTGTTTAGTACTTCGAATTTTATATATTATACAGACGAGAGGTTCTGTTTTGGGGATATTATTGATGCGCATTATATGTTAAGGTCGGTTACCAAGTTGAGCAATGAAATTGAAATGAATGTTATGTATCGAGAGAATGATTTTTATACACAGGTTATGTGTATTAGTTTTGTGCACGAGATATGTGCACGATTATTTAAAAATCGCGAGTCAACCTACGGGGGAGAAAAGGATACGAACCTACTCTGCTAAGCATTATGAAAAATGGTTTCGTACATGAGATAGGTGTACTGTATTTGAATCTTGTGGTCTATCAAAATGATGAATTTTATTGTTTTATGATAAACCTATGAACTCACCAACCTTTTGGTTGACACTTAAAAGCATGTTTATTCTCAGGTATGAAAGAAATTTTCCGCTGTGCATTTGCTCATTTAGAGATATTACTTGGAGTCATTCATGACATAATTCACATGACGTTGCATTCGAGTCGTCGAGTTCATCAAGATCATTATTATGTCAATTATAGTTGGATGTATTATGAAATGGTATGCATGCTGTCAACTTTCAATGAAATGAAAGTTTGTATTTTAAAAACGAATGTGATGTTTGTAAAATGTATCATTTAGAGGTCAAGTACCTCGCGATGTACCAACTATTGTGAATCGTTTATAATGTATATGAACGGGTCCTTTCAAATTAGGGTAATATAATTGCCGGGATTATATTACGGTGACTCATATAGACGTTCCGACATCATGACATAAAGAATTTAGGGCGAGTCAAGGAAAATTTTTTCTTTATCCTTATTCCATATCACGATTAGTATTATTGAGAATACTAATCAACGATATTCTTGTGTCTTGAAGGAACAATGCCTCCTCGCCGAGTCCCACATAATGAAACTCCCGAACAAGCTCTTTAACGAATGATAGCTGAAATGTCCCGTTCATATTAATTATAAACGTTCCATATTAATTAATTTCGTCACGAGGTTTTGACCTCTATATGAGACGTTTTTCAAAGACTGCATTCATTTTTAAAAACAACCATAACCTTTATTTTTATCGATAAAGGTTTAAAAAGCATTATGTAGATTATCAAATAATGATAATCTAAAATATATAGTTTACACATGACCATTACATAATGGTTAACAATGCAAATATATTACATCGAAATAAATTTCTTGAATGCAGTTTTTACAAAATATCATACAAACATGGACTCCAAATCTTGTCCTTATTTTAGTATGCAACAGTGGAAGCTCTTAATAATTACCTGAGAATAAACATGCTTAAATCGTCAACAAAAAATGTTAGTGAGTTATAGGTTTAACCTATATATTATCAAATTGTAATAATAGACCACAAGAATTCATTTTTTCCATAAATATACATCTCATATCAGGCCTTTCGCAAACTGCATAAAGATAAAAATTCATTCATATGTTGAACACCTGGTAACCGAACTAACAGGATGCATATGGAATATCCCCATCATTCCGGGACTCTCATCGGACATGATAATCGAAGTACTAAAGCATTCGTAACCCGAAGGGGATGTGTCAAGGTCCATAGATCTATCTTTAGGATTCGCGTCAATTAAGGGCCATTTCCCTAATTCCTAGGCTACCAAGCTAAAAAGGGGCATATTCGATTCGATAATCCAACATAGAAAGTAGTTTCGCTTACTTGTGTCTATTTTGTAAAAATTTATAAACTGCATGTATTCTCATCCCAAAAATAATAGATTTTTAAAAGTGGGACTATAACTCACTTTCACATATTTTTCTTTCGTCGGAAATAAGACTTGGCCACTGGTCGATTCACGAACCTATAACAAATGTGTACATATATATCAAAGTATGAGGTCGATTCACAATATTTTTTTATTACTTTTTTAACGATTTAAGTTTATTAAGTCAGCTGTCCTCGTTAGTAACCTACAACTAGTTGTCCACAGTTAGATGTACAGAAATAAATCAATATATATTATCTTGAATCAATCCACGACCCAGTGTATAAACGTCTCAGGCTAGATCACAATTCAAAGTATATATATTTTTGGAATCAACCGCAACCCTGTATAGCTAACTCGAGCATTACTGCATATAGAGTGCCTATGGTTGTTCCAAATAATATATATACATGGGTCGATATGATATGTCAAAACATTGTATACGTGTCTATGGTATCCCAAGATTACATAATATATGTTTAAATACAATATAAGTTAGCTAGGATATGATTAATATAGATTTGTTACCAATTTTCACGTCGCTACAACAAGCAAAATTATCCAATCTTGTTTTACCCATAATTTCTTCGTTTTAAATCCGTTTTGAGTGATTCAAGTTGCTATGGTTTCATATTGAACTTAAGTTTATGAATCTAAACAGAAAAAGTATAAGTTTATACTCAGAAATTTAGGTTAAAAGTCAATATTATAAGAGGTAGTCATTTCAGTCGAAAGAACGACGTCTTGATGACCATTTTGAAAAACATACTTCTACTTTGAGTTTAACCATGATTTTTGGATATAGTTTCATGTTCATAAGAAAAATCATTTTCCCAGAAGAACAACTTTTAAATCAAAGTTCATCATAGTTTTTAATTAACTAACCCAAAACAGCCCGCGGTGTTACTACGACGGAGTATGTCCGGTTTTACGGTGTTTTTCGTGTTTCCAGGTTTTAAGTCATTAAGTTAGCATATCATATAGATATAGAACATTTGTTTAGTTGATTTTAAAAGTCAAGTTAGAAGAATTAACTTTTGTTTGCGAACAAGTTTAGAATTAACTAAACTATGTTCTAGTGATTACAAGTTTAAACCTTTGAATAAGATAGCTTTATATGTATGAATCGAATGATGTTATGAACATCATTACTACCTCAAGTTTTGTGGATAAACCTACTGCAAATGAGAAAAATAGATCTAGCTTCAAAGGAACCTTGGATGGCTTGAAAGTTCTTGAAGCAAAATCATGACACGAAAACAAGTTCAAGTAAGATCATCACTTGAAATAAGATTGTTATAGTTATAGAAATTGAACCAAAGTTTGAATATGAGTAATACCTTGTATTAGAAAGATATCTTACTGTAAATAAGAAAGATTTCTTGAGGTTGGATGATCACTTAAAATGGATTTGCAAGATTGAAAGTAAGTTAGCAAACTTGGAAGTGTTGTTGGTGTGTTCTTGAGTAGTTGTTTTGTAACTTGGTTTAAGTGTGGATTTATGAACTAGATTGATGTAGATTTTGATGAAGATGATGAAGAACACATAGAACACCAAGAGAGAACTTGAGAGAGATGTGTTTGATGCATGAAAGTTAGAAAATGAATGTGTTTGTGTGTGTGTAAGTCCACGTGAATTATGGCCTTGAATATAGGCTCCATAAGTTTGTAATTTTGTGAGATATTTCATGCTAGTTGCCAAATGGTTGGTTCCAGATGTTTGTTGACTAAATGAGGGCTGCTAATAAGTGATCATTGAAGTGTATATACCAATAGTATATACATCTAGAAGCTGAGTATTGTACGAGTACAAATACGGGTGTATATGAGTAGAATTGTTGATGAAAATGAATGAGGATGTAATTGTAAACATTTTTATTAAGTAGAAGTACCTTGATATGTGTCTTGAAGTCTTTCAAAAGTGTACCAGTACATCTAGATACACTACATGCATATACATTTTAACTGAGTCGTTAAGTCATCGTTAGTCGTTATATGTAAGTGTTGTTTTGAAACCTTTAAGTTAACGATCTTGTTAAATGTAATTAATTCATTGCTATTATACTTAAATGAGATGTTAAATTGTTATGTTAACATGATAACATGGTGTATGAATATATCTTAACATCATATATATATATATGTTAAAATACTATTACAACAATAATCGTTACATATATATATTGTTTCGAAACCCTTAAGTTAGTAGTCTCATCTTACTTGTATAGTTCATTATTAATACACACATTGATATACTTAATTATCATTTTATCATGTTAAATATAGTATATCCATATCTTAATATAATACATATGTATTTAGTAAGACGTTGTTATAATGATAATCGTTATGTATATCATTTCGAGCTTCATAATACAATATTCTCATATTTTATGTATATCACACTTTGTTAATATACTAAGTGATTCTTACTAATCATAATCTCATGTTAACTATATATATGTCCTAATATATATCATCATGTTGTTTTTACAAGTTTTAACGTTCGTGAATCGCCGGTCAACTTGGGTGGTCAATTGTCTATAAGAAACTCATAACAAATAATCAAGTCTTAACAAGTTTGATTGCTTAACATGTTGGAAACACTTAATCATGTAAATATCAATTTCAGTTAATATATATAAACATGGAAAAGTTCGGGTCACTACAGTACCTACCCGTTAAATAAATTTCGTCCCGAAATTTTAAACTGTAGAAGGTGTTGATGAATCTTCTGGAAATAGGTGCGGGAATTTCTTCTTCATCTGATCTTCACGCTCCTAGGTGAACTCGGGTCCTCTATGAGCATTCCATCGAACCTTAACAATTGGTATCTTATTTTGCTTAAGTCTTTTTACCTCACGATCCATTATTTCGACGGGTTCTTTAATGAATTGAAGTTTTTCGTTGACTTGGATTTCGTCTAATAGAATAGTGAGATCTTCTTTATCAAAGCATTTATTCAAATTCGATACGTGAAAAGTATTATGTACCCCGGCAAGTTGTTGCGGTAAATCAAGTTGGTAAGCTACTGGTCCGACACGATCTATAAATTTGAATGGTCCAATGTACCTTGGATTTAGTTTCCCCCGTTTACCAAATCGAACAACGCCTTTCCAAGGTGAAACCTAAAGCATGACCATCTCTCCAATCTCAAATTCTACATCGTTTCTTTTACTGTCCGCATAGCTCTTTTGTCGACTCTGGGCAATTTTCAATCGTTGTTGAATTTGGATGATCTTCTTAGTAGTTTCTTGAATTATTTCCGAACTCGTAATCTGTCTATCCCCCACTTCACTCCAACAAATTGGAGACCTGCACTTTCTACCATAGAGTGCTTCAAACGACGCCATCTCAATAATCGAATGGTAACTGTTATTGTAGGAAAAATCTGCTAACGGTAGATGTCGATCCCAACTGTTTCCAAAATCAATAACATATGCTCTTAGCATGTCTTCAAGGGTCTGTATCGTCCTTTCACTTTGCCCATCAGTTTGTGGATGATAAGCAGTACTCATGTCTAAACGAGTCCTCAATGCCAGTTGTAACGTCTGCCAGAACCTTGAAACAAATCTGCCATCCCTATCAGAGATGATAGAGACTGGTATTCCATGTCTGGAGACAACTTCTTTCAAATATAATCGCGCCAACTTCTCCATTTTATCATCTTCTCTCATTGGCAAAAAATGGGCTGACTTGGTAAGACGATCGACTATTACCCATATAGTATCATAACCACTTGCAGTCCTTGGCAATTTAGTGATGAAATCCATGGTAATGTTTTCCCATTTCCATTCCGGAATTTCAGGTTGTTGAAGTAGACCCGATGGTTTCTGATGTTCAGCTTTGACTTTAGAACACCTCAAACATTCTCCTACGTATTTAGCAATATCAGCTTTCATACCCGGCCACCAAAAGTGTTTCTTGAGATCTTTGTACATCTTCCCCGCTCCGGGATGTATTGAATATCTGGTTTTATGTGCTTCCTTAAGTACCTTTTCTCTCATATCTCCAAACTTTGGTACCCAAATTCTTTCATCCCTATACCGGGTTCCGTCTTCCCGAATATTAAGATGTTTCTCCGATCCTTTGGGTATTTCATTCTTCAAATTCCCTTCTTTTACAATACCCTGTTGCGCCTCCTTTATTTGAGTGGTAAGGTTAGTACGAATAATTATATTCATAGCTTTTACCCGCATAGGTTCTCTATCCTTTCTACTCAAAGCGTCGACTACCACATTCGCCTTCCCCGGGTGATAACGAATCTCAAAACCGTAATCATTTAACAATTCAATCCACCTACGCTGCCTCATGTTCAGTTGTTTCTGATTAAATAGATGTTGAAGACTTTTGTAGTCAGTATATATAATACTTTTGACCCCATATAAGTAGTACCTCCAAGTCTTTAATGCAAAAACAACCGCGCCTAATTCCAAATCATGTGTCGTATAATTCTGCTCGTGAATCTTCAATTGTCTAGACGCATAAGCAATTACCTTTGTTCGTTGCATTAATACACAACTGAGGCCTTGTTTTGAAGCGTCACAATATATCACAAAATCATCATTCCCTTCAGGCAATGACAATATAGGTGCCGTAGTTAACTTTTTCTTCAACAATTAAAACGCTTTCTCATGCTCATCCTTCCATTCAAATTTCTTCCCTTTATGCGTTAATGCAGTCCACGGTTTTCCTATTTTGGAAAAATCTTGGATGAATCTTCTGTAGTAACCAGCCAATCCTAAAAATTGGCGTATGTGTTTCGAAGTTTTTGGCGTTTCCCATTTTTCAACGGTTTCAATCTTTGCCGGATCCACCTGAATACCTTCTTTGTTCACTACGTGACCGAGGAATTGAACTTCTTCCAACCAAAATGCACACTTTGAAAACTTAGCGTACAGTTTTTCTTTCCTCAACAACTCTAACACTTTTCTCAAATGTTCTTCGTGCTCTTGATCATTCTTTGAGTAAATAAGTATGTCATCGATGAAAACAATGACAAACTTATCAAGGTATGATCCACACACTCGGTTCATGAGGTCCATGAACACAGCTGGTGCATTAGTCAACCCAAACGGCATAACCATAAACTCGTAATGACCGTAACGCGTTCTGAAAGCAGTCTTCGGAATATCATCCTCCTTCACCCGCATTTGATGATACCCAGAATGTAAATTAATCTTCGAATAAACTGATGAGCCTTGTAGTTGATCAAATAAGTCATCGATTCTCGGTAGTGGATAACGGTTCTTGATGGTAAGTTTGTTCAGCTCTCGGTAGTAGATACACAACCTGAATGTACCATCCTTCTTTTTGACAAACAAAATAGGGGCTCTCCATGGTGATGTTCTTGGTCGAATGAAACCACGCTCTAAAAGTTCCTATAATTGACTTTGTAATTCTTTCATTTCGCTGGGTGCGAGTCTGTATGGAGAACGAGCTATTGGTGCAGCTCCTGGTACAAGGTCTATTTGAAATTCAATAGATCGGTGTGGAGGTAGTCCCGGTAATTCTTTCGGAAATACATCGGGAAATTCTTTTGCGATGGGAACATCATTGATGCTCTTTTCTTCAGTTTGTACTTTCTCAACGTGTGCTAGAACAGCGTTGCAACCTTTTCTTATTAGCTTTTGCGCCTTCAAATTACTAATAAGATGTAGCTTCGCGTTGCTCTTTTCTCCGTACACCAATAAGGGTTTTCCTTCTTCTCGTACAATGCGAATTGCATTTTTGTAACATACGATTTCCGCTCTTTCCTTTTTCAACCAGTCCATGCCGATTATCACATCAAAACTCCCTAACTCTACTGGTATCAAGTCAATCTTAAACGTTTTACTAACCAGTTTAATTTCTCGATTCCGACATATTTTATCTGCCGAAATTAATTTACCGTTTGCTAATTCGAGTAAAAATTTATTACTCATAGGCGTCAATGGACCACTTAATTTAGCACAAAAATCTCTACTCATATAACTTCTATCCGCAGCCGAATCAAATAAAAATAAGCAGGTTTTTCATCGATAAAAAATGTACCCGTAACAAGCTCCGGGTCTTCCTGTGCTTCTTCCACATTAATGTTAAAAACTCTCCCACGGCTTTTCCCATTATTATTTCCCTGGTTTGGGCACGTAGTTTTCTAGTGGCCCCTTCTTCAAGCATCCATAACAAATAATGTTGGCATTACTTGTTCCTTTACCCGCTGGTCCATAAACTTCGCACTTCGTTGCATCATGACCCTTTCTATTACATTTGGTACATGATGCCGAACAAAAAGTAGTTGGATGATACCCTTCACATCTTAGACACGGAATTTTCTGATTTTGACTGCCAGTATTGTTATTGAGATTGTTGTTGGGATTGTTGTTGTTGTGGTTGGTATTGTTGTTGGGACGATTGTTGTAGTTGTTGTTGTTGTTTGGATGGTTTTTGTTGCGTTTGTTGTTGTGGAAAATGGTGCGATTGTAGTTGTGATTTTGATGTTGATTGTTGAAGCGATAGTTATTGTTGTTGTGTTGGTGACTCTTGTCACTGTTTTCTTCCCACTTTCTCTTGATTTGTTTCGTGTTGGTCTCTTCGACCGTCTGTTTTTTAATTATTTCCTCAATTTGATTTATAAGTTTATGAGCCATTCGACTTGCCTTTTGTATGGAGGCGGGCTCGTGTGAACTTATATCTTCTTGAATCCTTTCAGGTAACCCTTTCACAAACGCATCGATCTTTTCTTCCTCATCTTCGAACGCTCTTGGACACAATAGGCACAACTCTGTGAATCGTCGTTCGTACGTGGTAATATCGAATCCTTGTGTTCGTAACCCTTTAAGCTCTATCTTGAGCTTATTGACCTCGTTTCTGGGGTGGTACTGCTCAGTCATCATGTGTTTGAATGCTGACCACGGTAGTGCATAAGCAGCATCTTGTCCCACATGCTCTAGATAGGTATTCCACCATGTTAACGCAGTACCTGTGAAGGTATGCATAGCGTACTTTACTTTGTCTTCTTCAGTACACTTACTTATGGCAAACACCGATTCAACTTTTTCGGTCCATCATTTTAATCCGATTGGACCCTCAGTTCCATAGAATTCCAGAGGTTTACAGGCAATGAATTCTTTGTAGGAGCATCTTACACAATTTCTTGTGGCATTATTTGCATTGCTAGATTCAGAGTTATTGTTGTTGTTTTACATTTCAGCCTGTACTGCGGCTATGTTGGCAGCAAGAAAAACACGGAAGTCTTCCTCGCTCATGTTCAAATTCTGACGAGTCGTCGGTGCCATTTCCTTCAAAAATAGCCCAAAAGAATTGAGTTAATCATATAGAATATTAAGAGTAGTCAATAGTATATTTCGTAGCATAATATGAACTTATTTATAAAAGCTTTTTCTTCATATTAGCATTTTATAATTTTCCATTCGGGTAGTACCTACCCGTTAAGTTCATACTTAGTAGCTAATATACAATTCAACTACTACAATTCTATATGAAAAACTGATTAAAAAAATATAACGTATTCAAACTTTTATACAATATTATACAAACTTACAATACCGCTATTTTACATATAGCATGAAATATAGTACATAAAAACTTTGATACAAAATAGTTGTGACAAAAATCCTAGTTAATACGCAAGTCGTTCAGAAAAGGCAATAAAAACACGTAATTCATAAGTCCAGAAACAAGTCATGCATTCTGGTTTTACTAAGACTACTTCCCATCCTTGGTCTTGTGGAACATAATGTTCTAATGTCTTCAAAAGGACGAGGGTTTCGTAATGCCCAATAGCCCCGTAATAATCTAAAAACCTTGTTTCTCACCCCAACTACTGAATCCATCACTTGTGGGAATGTTTTATTTAACAGTTGTAATCCGATGTTCTTTTTCTCACTTAGGTGAGAAGCGAACATTATTAACCCGTAAGCATAGAATGCTTCTTTATGTTGCATGTTAGCAGCTCTTTCTAACTCACGAAGTCCTATGTAGGGATATGTTGAATCAAAATAGGTTCTTAACCCGTAGCGTAAGATTGCATTTGGGTTCCCTGCATTTAATGCTTTAAAGAAAACACGGCGTAACTTACGGTCTCCCCAATGTGATATACCCCATATTTCAAAGGAAAGCCTTTTATAAACTAAGGCATGCTTGGAACTTTCATCAAATGTTTTACAAACTAATTTCGCCGTGAATAATTGTGCCGACGAATTCTGACCGACTTTAAACAAGATTTCATCAATTGTCTCCGGGTAGGTCTTCTAAAATTTTTGGTTGTCTATCCTTAACATCCATTTTGTTTTTATACTGTAAAAATAGACGTGGGTTAGATTCGTAAAAGATAATTATCAAATAATACAAGCAATTTTCACATACAACATAAAAATACAAGCACACTTATTTTACATATTTTACACCTCATGATTACAATTCTTTATTCCGACTCACTAGATTCTTCTTCTTCGGACCTGTTTCATTTTGCTAAATTTCTAGGGATATATGATGTTCCTCTAATACGAGCCGTTGTTTTCACAAATGGTTTAGAAAAACCTGGTGGCTTAGAGGTTCTCGGGTTATTGTTACAACTTAAGAAATACGGGTGTTGGCGATACATATAAAGTTCATCGGGGTTGAAATCAGGTTTCTCTATTTTGATGCCCTTTCCCTTATTATTTAATTTTGCTTTTTCAAATTGGGTCGAGGTAATTTCTATAACATCAACGGAATCCTCATAGGAAAATTGGTAATCTTCCCAATATTTTGCTTCCTTGGCGGAAACACCATTTACCATTATTAATTTTGGTCCGTTGGTTAAGGATTTTCTTTTATTTAACTGTGTTCCTAATATTTCCTCCTTCGGAACGTCTTCTTCCGGTTCCTCCTCTTCCGGTTCCTCCTCTTCCGGTTCCTCTTCTTCAGGTTCTTCCTCTTCCGGTTCCTCTTTGGAAATTTGTGAATCTTCCCAAAATATATTCGACTCTTCATTATTATTAGGTGAGTCGATGGGATTTGTACTAGAGGTAGACATCTATCACACAATATCAAATACGTTAAGAGATTAATATATCACATAATATTTACATGTTAGCAATATATAGTTTCCAACAAAAATGTTAAGCAATTGTTTTCAAGCAAACACGGTCGAAGTCCAGACTCACTAATGCATCCTAACGAACTCGATAAGACACACTAATGCAATTTTCTGGTTCTCTAAGACCAACGCTCGGATACCAACTAAAATGTCCCGTTTGTGACGACCCTGGAATTTTCGACTAAATTTAAACTTAATCTTTATATGATTTCGATACGATAAGCAATGTATGTAATGTTGAGTCTAGAAAATTTTGAAACGATGTTCATATATTCAATTGACCTTCGACTGCTCTCGACGATTCACGAACAATTAATTGTAATTAGATATGTGTGTATGTATATATAAATAATAATTCGAAATATAATTTGAAGTATTATATGTTGCTATAAAATTAATAAAATAAAAATAGGATATTATTATAATTATTATTTAAAATATATCTCTATATATATAATAATGTATATTAAAAAATAAATATTAGATGATTGTAATACTCGTTTGATGTTTCGATTGATATTAAACATGTAAGTGACAAACTTTTACAAGGAAAAAGACCAAAATATAATACTTCGTTCTATGTAAATAGTTATGTATTAATATTAATCTGTTATACTAATATTATTATTATTATTATTATTATTATTATTATTATTATTATTATTATTATTATTATTATTATTAACACAAGTATTAGTAATTATCAATTATTATTATTATTATCATTGTTATTAATATTTATTATGATTATAATAATTATTAATATTAAACAATACTATATATTTTAATAATTATTAATATTAAAAAAATAATAATAATAATAAATAAATAAATAATAATGAGGCATTTGTTATACATCCTTTTCATTTAGTTTCCTCATGTCTACCTAAAAATGTACCCGTGAACTTGAATTGTCAATCAAAAAACTATTTGTAATTGATTCTGTCATTTCATTTTACTAACATACAAATATATATCTATTATATATCCATCATGTTCTATATAAACATATAGATATATGTGAACATTTGAGCATTCATCACTTAACTATTTTGTTTAACAAACGGCCACCATCACTGAGAATCACCTCACAATCACCATGAAACTATAGTAAACTTTAGTGGTGTTTTGATATTATTATTCGGGTCAATCCAAGAAATAAAACAACACCCATCGAACCACCTTGTTTCATTTTCGATCACCATGTACAACCACCACTAACCCATTACAATTTCTAGTTTGGTTTAATACAAACACCCCTGAATCACTTTCATCAACACAACACCACCACCTACACGCTTCTGTTTGTAGCTTCTTCTGATATTACTGCTATATTTTTTGAAACTCAGAACTGTAGCTGATGCACCTTTGCTTTTATTTTTGTTCCTGTTGTTCCATCGTGAAGATTATAGCCCCATTCAAAACCACCTGCTACCTTATATTTTCAGTCTAAAACTCAGTTTCAAGTGGTTTTACTTTCTTCTCGATATCAATCAAGAACACCTTCAACTTGCAAGCTAAAGGTTTAGTCGATTACCTGATACTTGTGACTGTAATGGTTTTGCTTCGCTTCAACTGCAACTGTTGCATCTGTTTTCCTATTCGGCTGAACCCAATGCAAATACACTGCTACTGTAGTTGCAAATTTCGCCCACTGTGGTAACCTACTGCTACTAGTACTTTCGGTTACAATTGAAATTATAAAACCAAAATAAATTAGTAAAGATGATGATGTGATTAAGGATAATGATAGTTTAAAGTTTTGGCACATTGAATATTATATAAGGCATTATCAAATTCTAAACAAGTATTATTGGATGTGGGACACTTTAAAACCTTATGGCCGACCAGAATAGAAGACGTGGGATATATATATATTTTTTAGTGAATAAGGCTGTGAGGTCATGATATTATGATTATGATGAATGTTATGCTACACTGTACCTCTACTGCTCCCTTCGAATTCTGTTCCAAAGGAAAACGGGCGATGATGATAATATGTATTGATGATAAAAGATGATTATGAACCGGAACCACCCCATTATCTACAGCCCAATTGACGATACTATTGCTGCTATTTTTATTCATGTTCCTTTTTAATTTTATGTCAAACCAAAAACAAAATTCCCACCATCATCAATTAGTTGTAAATATGTTGCTGTCATCTGTAAAAACATTCAACAATCACCACCTCCCAACACCTTCCACTACCACACCATCGATGCAACATATATCAATTCTAATAATAAAATAAAATTTTAATCTAAATCGAAAAGAAAGAGACTTACTGAAATCGATTTCCATCTAATTGGTTATTGATAAAAGCATCGACTGCCCTGGATAATCCTAATTCTTTTGTTGCTGATCGATCGATGATAAGTTATGGGCGAACCCTAAATCTTGTTTCCTGATTGAATTCATCGATTGCTCCCGAGGGTTTCAATGAATTGATCATTGATTGCTGTTGAAATTTCGGTTGTCGATTTAATGGTTGTGTGAAGAACGGAGTATTTGATTTCCAAAAACCATCGATTGTTGTTGCTGCTTCATCCGTCTGGATCGAACGATTTGGTCACCCACCCATCGGTTTATTTAATTGATGATATCACTTGGGCCAACTAAATCTAGATGGGATTGCAATTGGGCTTCTTTATTTGATTTGGGCTTTATAAGAAGAGAAGGATTTATGGATTTAAATTTAGGAGTCTAACAGAAAAACAGACTGGAGCAGATGGTTGGCGTTATGCTAGGGGTATTGGGAGGTCGTGGGTTCGAGTCTAGTCTGGGGCGGCTATTTTTTTTTAAAGCTTGTTTTGAAGGTAGCCTAATTTAATTATTATTATTATTATTATTATTATTATTATTATTGTTATTATTATTATTATTATTTGTTAAAAATGTTATTAACACTATGATTACAAATATAAATTCTAAGCATTATGTATTAGTTAGAAATGTTGTTAAAATTATTATCATTAAAAGTATCACTAGTATTATTATTAGAATTAACATTATTATTATTATTTTTACATTATTATTATTATCATTATTATTATTTAATTAATATTATTATTATTATTATTATTATTATTATTATTATTATTATTACTACAAATTATTTTAGTATTATTATAATTATTATTTTAAAGGATATTTTTATAAAAAAATAAAAATAAAAATAAATAAGTATAATTAGTACATATATCATCAGTATATCTAATCTACTATTTTAATATAAAAGTAACACATATAGATATATATAACATTTGAAATAACAAATACATTAAAATAAGTAAAATATTATATAATTGATATATATAAACTAGTTTGATTATTATTACATGTTAAATATACATTTTAATATATATAACTGATATAGGTTCGTGTTACTTTTATTTTAATATAAAAGTAACACATAGATATATATAACATTTGAAATAACAAATACATTATAATAAGTAAAATATTATATAATTGATATATATAAACTAGTTTGATTATTATTACATGTTAAATATACATTTTAATATATATAACTGATATAGGTTCGTGAATCCGATTCCAACCCTGCATTGTTCAATTTAGTCATATGTATTTTTACTACAAAATACAATTGGTGAGTTCATTTGATTCCCTTTTACTCTTTACATTTTTGGGACTGAGAATACATGCGCTGTTTTTACAACTGTTTTATTAAATGCTTTTGAAATATATTTTGAACTACGAATACATGAAATGCTTTTATAAATGTTTGACGAGATAGACACAAGCAAAACATTCCTCGAATGAATTATTATGCAGACAGAAGTTCTGCGGATTATTGTTGAATTATGTAGACATGATAATTGCCACCGTTGAATTATGTGGACATGATAATTGCCACCATTGAATTATGTTGATATGATAATTGCCACCATTGAATTATGTGGACATGATAATTGCCACCAATTGATATGAATGTTATATATCGAGAGAATGATTTTATACACAGGTTATGTGTATGTTATTTTTGTGCACAAGATATGTGTACGGTTACTATGATTTATGAAAAATGGTTTTGTACACGAGAAAGATGTACTGTGTCATACCCCGTCCTAATCCATTTGGACGAAGTCACCAACGTCTGGTCCCATTACGATGATCGACTCCAAATAATGTCTTTTCAATGAGCAAATGCACAGCGGAAGATTTCTTTCATACAATACGATATTTTGTAGTAAAAATATGCATACGACGGAACTGAACAATGCAAGGTTGACCTCGGATTCACGAACCTTAAAGAAATAGTTCCCAATAAAAATGTCGCAGTCCAGACTCGAACCCGTGACCTCTCGGTTAAACACAAACCTCCCTAACCAACTAATCCGTCACGTTTATTTTTTTTTCTTAAAACCCAAATCATACCATCACTAACACTATCAACCCGTCATCATAATCAATATCATTATCATAATCAGTTTTTAATCAATATCATCACATAACAATATCATCCTTTTCGTAACCTATTATCACCCTCGTAACAACCATCTTTATTATAATCATGACCACATACCATCGTGATCATCATCATACTCATCATTATCATTTGATACAAGCAACTTATAAGTCCATCAAGTAATAGAAGTCACGACCTCAAATATATGTTCATCTTGGCCGAATTTTTTTGCATGGCTCGATAAAAAAAATAAAGTGTATAACAACCCCCACCACTTTAAAAAGTGAATGAAATTTGATAATTGCTGTCCACTACTTTGATTCCAAATCCAAAGATACGGTAAAAACTCCAACTTACTAAACTAGTTTTCTCAATTTCATTTCCATGTAACGTCCCCACAAATGTCTTTATTATCCCACAAATTTAAACCCAAATATTTTGTGCTATATAGTTGTCCACCATTTTAAAAAAAAATAGTCATAAAGTTGAAGGGTTTTGTAAGTGGAGAATAATAATAATTGTCTAGGAATGCCACTTGATTACTTGGACCGAATGATGGGTATGTGGGATGATTGTAATCCAACACTTGAGAGAAATAAATAGAGATAGAATTTTATGTAGTGTACGGGGTTTGTGATGGTGACGAGGGTGGTTTTAGGCTGCAAGACAGTAGCAAAATGGGTTCAAAAAGATGGCGGTTTTGTGGGTTTGGTATATCACGGTTTAAAGGAAAAACATAGTGACGTTCCTATACAAATCAAATGGGGTTTTACAATGATAACAGCAGCCCACAAGAGACACATTCGACCCAAACTAAACAGGTTATTTGACCAGCTGTAATTCAATAAAGAATCCCAGTTCCTTTTTGCTACACTATAAATGTTGGACTTTTTTTTAAATAAAGCAAAAATAGGATACAGGAAGTAACATATCATTAGATACCATCTTGACCCCCTTCATGATAGTCCACTATCAAAAGTATTGGATTCTATCTACTTTCTTTTCTTAATCGTCACAGTGGCACCCAAAGAAATAAAAGAAAACAACTAAATCGCCTTTTATGACTAAATTTAATACACTTCATTGTACCCACTAATGAAGAAAACAAATTGGTAAGTAGGGTAATCCCACTTGATAATTATCGGCCAAGATGATCCAGAAAAATATATATATAAAAGTAGCCATTTATTCGCTAGTTTACTTCATGGAAGTTCAATACTATTTGTTACCTTGATGATTTTTTCGAGCTATTTTGTTTTGGTAATAAACCATCAAGAAACGCATTCAAGTAGCCATAATGGGTGATGGTGTTTTAGATTGAAGTGGGTTCGAAAGGTGGTGGGTTGCAATGAATTAAAACAGAAGCAGTATGTGAGAGCCGAGGTTCTTTTGGGGTTGTTTTGTCAACTGAAACAGAAAGAAAAGAAAACAACTGCAGCCGATGTAGTAGCGTGGATCCATGGCGGGTTAATATTGTATTTGCAACCAGATATTGGAGAAACAATTGTAGTTGTGATCGAATATTAGAAAGGGAACAAGACGGTGGTTATGGTGTTTCTTGACAAGAAAAGAGGAGAAAGATATTGAGAAGGTGGTGAATCAACAAAGATGGTGGTCGATTACTATCAACAAGCAGGAGAGAATTGGATCGAATAGAAAGAAACAAATGGATAATTGATTTATATGCTTGCCTGTGTTTAAACGGTAACAAGAGAAGCAAAAACAAAATAAAACATTTAAAGTGTTAGATAATAAGTAGGCAAGTTGTTTAAGTGATTGATGATATATCAATTATTAGCAGTGAGTGGGAATGGATTCTCGTGACCCTAAACAGAAAAAGGAGGAATACTTCCAAAAGAAAAAGGCTGAGATGGTGGGTGATTATGTAGTTATGTGTATTGCATCTCAAACTCTCGTACACATATATAAGATATTATATGATAATTAAAATATTAATAATAATAATAAAAATATAAATAATAATAATAGTTATAATACTAATACTTATAATAATAACATAATAATAATACTACAAATAATAATAAGTTGCTTTATATCAATAATTATAAAAATTTCATTAACTTTTGTAATAATAATAATAATACAAATAATAATATTACTAATTATATTATAGATAAATAATAATAACAATAATGATATTCATAATATTAATAATGATAACAATAACAATTTTAAAATATCAAATTTCATATGTATACATATAGATTTACAAACAACAGTTCGTGAATCGTCAGAGATGGTCAAAGGTTAAATGAATGTATAATAACAGTTCAAAATTTTAAGATTCAATTACATAGACTTTGCTTATCATGTCGAAGTTATTTGAAAATAAAGTTTAAATTTAGTCGGAAATTTCCGGGTCGTCACATACTGTATTTAAAAGATATAGCATGTACATTACAGGTGGATATAGGATTCGGGCCCATTTGTACCATGCAGCATTTAAATTTTGTGGTCTATCAAAATGATGAATTTTATTGTTTTATGATAAACTTATGAACTCACCAACCCTTTGATTAACACTTTAAAGCATATTTATTCTCAGGTATGAAAGAAATCTTCCGCTGTGCATTTGCTCATATTACATGGAGTCGTTCATGGCATATAGAGGTCAGAACCTCGCAATGGGACCAACTGTTGAAGACTTCGTCCAGATGGATTAGGACGGGGCATTTCAGTTGGTATCAGAGCGATGGTCTTAGTGAACCAGGTCTTGCATTAGTGTGTCTACCTGATAGATGTTTAGATGCATTAGTGAGTCTGGACTTCGACCGTGTCTGCATGTCAAAAGTTTTGCTTATCATTTAGTATCGAAAATTATTTGCTTATCATCCTTAAAGTCTAGACACATCTTACTGCATTGATTGCATGAAGTGTATAGACAAAAATTCATATCTTAGCGTATCTGTTACTGTAGACTTTTCCTGACAGTTTCCGTAGATTCCTCCGTAACTTATGGGATTTTAATATTATATATGCATATGTAAATTATGTATTGCAGGGTACTAATCTACATCCTATAATCTATTTTTATCAAAAATCCTTCATCTGATCGTACGAGATGAATCCTTCAACCAGTTCGAGTCCCTCAGATTTCCGATAGCTATTCCGATAGTTATTCCGACAGCTATTCCGACATGAATGTTCACCTAAGCTCCGGAAGCAGCGTCACCAGAACGAATCAACCAATCAGCCATCCCCAATTAATTTGATGGGTTCGTAGTCGACTTAATTAATGGAGACGCAAAGAAGGCGATTCTTTTCACCAACCGAATTTGCCTCTTGACAAAGAACCCGAAGCACTTACCAGTACACTAGTCCGAAACACCATTTTCACCCTCATTTCCTAAATATCTCGCCATGATTATATTCTATCTAAAATTCTAAACCTCATTCATCCGCTTGTCCGAACCGACAATCATCCCGGCGTAATAGAAGAAGTCAATGAGCTTTGCGCTCGAGTAGTGACTCTGGAGAATATGGTGTAAAATGTACCAGCTTCAGCAACATCACCGGCACCAACAGTACCACCAGTAACAGCACCAGTACCATCAACAATCCATGCCTCAACATCTCATCCTATATCTCGAGCATAATCATCATTCTACATGACATTCTATATCATTTATCTTCGTTCTATATGACGATTATGTAATCTCTAATGTTTTAGAGATTATATATTCTTATTCTAACAGTAAATCAAATGAGTTTAATATCATATTGACTCATTAAATCCATGATTACATCTGAAGAAAATATATATGTATATATTTTCATAAAGATTGTAATTAAAAATTCTTTCGTACAAACTGTTAATGGTGAAAATATTTTAACGGGTAGGTAATACCCGAGGAATATTTAGATTTCACATTAATAAGTTACACTGTACAATCTTCGAATCTGATTCAACAGTCATTCACTATCCTACTTACATCCACAAATATACGAATCCGTTCTCCGCAGAATAACCATTTTCATCCAATTTCATATTTGGATTTTGATTTATCAGAATTCAACAAGTGGCATAATGAAAAAAAAAACATTTGACAAAATAAAATTTGTTAGAAACAAACAAATTAACTATGAGAAATTTTGTTTAGAATCCACGCTAACTGTTCCTAGCTAATTGTTCCTAGCTAACTGATTACATTTTATTTATCTCAATTTAATTATCGCAATTTACATTCTCGCAATTTTATTTATCGTCATTTAATTTCTATTATTTACTTTACGCATTTTATTTATCGTTATTTAAATTATGTTATTTATTTTACGCACTTTAAATATCGGGACACGTATACAAGGTTTTGACATATCATATCGACGCATCTATATATATTATTTGGAATCACCATAGACACTCTATATGCAGTAATGATTGAGTTCTCTATACAGGGTTGAGGTTGATTCTACAATAATATATATAGTTTGAGTTGTGATCGAGTCCGAGACGTATACGGGTCACGACACGTATTAATTAATTCAAATATCATATATTAAACAATATATGAATTATTGGATTGTCAACTGTGGACTATCGACTGTGGACTAATAACATTGGACAATTAAAATGAATTAAAATATTGTTTATAACATATGAAACTAATCAATCCTTCAAGTTTGCCACTTGATTTCATCTTAAACCTTATTTGTATCTTGACGATTACAATCTGCATTCAAACTTTTCATGATCCTTGAAAACACCTCAATGCAGAGGATGAACCAACCACACTTCATCTACAGAAGAAGAGATTGATACATATAGTTATGCACCTGAAAACACTCGGAACCTGAGTAAACGTTTAACACGTATCTGTGCTAATTCCTTTAGTGTTATTATTACCCAAAATAACTTGGTGATTGATGTCAAAGCTAAGGGGTATAAAATACTATTAAATTTTATAAGGAAATACTATTAAATACGATACAATTTTACACAAGATATTTATTTATTTATTGAATGGATATACTTAAACCTTGCTACAATACTTATAGGAAGTGTACCTAATCGTACAGTAGTGTAGTTTTTAGTAAGTCCGGTTCGTTCCACAGGGAATCTTTTTCACAAAGCTTAACGCTATATTAGTTTAAATTTATAAAAATACAAATATATATATAAGTAATATTATTATTATAAAGGGGGGTTTTTACCGTTTAATGACCGGTTTGTCGATTTTAAAACTTTAGTCGCAGTTAAAACCAAATGTAAAATATTAAATAAATAAAAGACTTAATTTAAAGCGTAAAGTAAATAACGATAATGAAATTGCGAATAATAAAAGTGCGATAAAATAAACTTGCGATAATTAAAAAGTACGATATTTAAAAGTGCAATTAAATACAATAACAATAAATAAAAATGCGATAATTAGAAGTGCTATTAAATATAAAATAAAGGAAATTAAATATGAAATAAAAGAATTATGCTTATTTAAACTTCCGTAATCATGATGTTTGACGTGTTGATTTTAGTTTTATGCCCATGGGTTAATTGTCCTTTGTCCTGGATTATTTAATATGTCCGTCTGGTTTTTGTCCATAACAGTCCATCAGTCATAAATATAAAGTGCGAGTGTCCTCGTCAAATTATCCTTATACCCGAAGTCAAATATTCCAACTAATTGGGGACTTAAACTGTAACAAGATTTTAATACTTTGTTTAATAATTACACCAGGATGTCGACTGAGTGTAACCCAAGGTTTTAATACTTTGTTAACAATTATGCCAAGTGTCCTTGTACATAATTTCACCCCTGTTTTAATAATTCTAGTGGCTATTAATCCATTCCCATGTCCAGTTAAATGAACGATTATTCGTACATATAAATATCCCGCCCATTGTGATGACCCGGGAATTTCCGACCAAATTTAAACATAATCTTATATGATTCGACTCGATAAGCAAAGTCTATTAAACCGAGTCTCATTATGTTTGAACTATTTCATGATAACATTTGACCTTTAACTATTTCCGACGATTCACGAACCTTTAATTGTAACTAAGAATGTAAATATAAATAATTATATATAAAACTAATTATATTAGTATTAATGAACTATTAAGTAATTTTGTTATTATAAAAGATAACATTTAATAACTAAAGATTTTCATTTTGAATATATATAGTATATTGTATATAAATGATTCAAACATATTTTACCAACGTTATCAAAATATTAAATGTACAATGTTATACTTTGTAGTTAATTGTTTAATATACATAATTAATCATCTACTCAACATTTAAAACATGATTTTATATATATGGTAGTATACATATATACATAAATATAACTATATATATATGATTTTATACATAATTATTATATTATGTATATGTAGAAATTTATAATATATCTATGATGAAATAATGTACTATTTTAATAAATATATATAATACTTACATATATAAAAAATTTATATTTTTCATAATTACATACATAAGTATAATATAATTAGTATGTAAATAAATATTATAATATATTTATATTAAAATGCATAAATATATAATATTCAGTATATGTTACAATACATATTACATAATTATTAAATATTACATAATAATAGATGATATTAATAAATTAAATTTAAATACAAATATAGTTGTTGTAGTAATGTTATTTGTATCGTCAAATATCAATATTTGTATTCATAATATCACTTTATATCATATAAAGATGAAATTGGATGTATAAATTAGATTATTATTACTAATATTATTATTATCGATAAAATATTAATATTATCATAATTAGTATGGTATTATTATTATTATTATTATTATTATTATTATTATCATTTTTACAATTATTATTATCATTATTATTAATTTTATTAATATTATTAGATATTAATAGTATTGTTATTATATATTATTATTATTAATTAAAAAAAAACAGTAGGGATCTATATTATACGCGTGACCTCTGTATCCTTTATCTCTATTATTATTATTTTTTTTGTTTCTTTCCTGCTCCCAACTCGTGAACCTGTGTTGACATTTTCTCCATTTTTTATCAACCGATCTCTATTATTACAACATGATTATGTATAATTGCAAATCAAATAAAAAGGAAATCCAATGGGATTAAAGAGCACAGCGATATTTTTTTTTTCTTCTTCTCTGTACGCTCCAATTTTTTTTTCTCTTAATTCAATTTCGAATAAAGTTTCAAAATCTAAAAATGCAGAAAGGTTAGAAATCTTTCTTTGAATCTATCTGCAAAATCTCAACTCTCAAATCTTTATATCGATCTTGAATTTTGAAGTCAAAGTTTAGTTTTAAAAAAGTCAACAATTGTTCTTGAGATAAATTCGCGTTCGTGTATATGTTTCTGATCAAATTGACGATTCCGGTAGTTTTTATACATGTTTAGAAAACTATTTCGTGTTATAAACATTATCTATAATGTTATCTATTACGAAATCAATTTTTTTTGTTTTGTTCCAAGAACCGACGCTGCAGTAGGCCTTTAGTATTTTTTTTATTTTTATTTTAGAACCCAAATTATTTTTTTTTCTGTAATGTTTTGAAGCTTTAAAGGGAACCCCGATTTTTTTTTTTTTTTTTTTTTTTTTTTTGGTTATTGATGTTTTGTTGAATCCATGAGACTTGTGGAGAAGAAGAGGAATAGAAGAAAAACAGTTTATATATAAAATTTAAATTCGATATTAGTACAGAGAATCAGAATTGGTGGGATGGTCGAGAGTGTTTGCGTGTGAGCATGTGGTCACGAGATCGAGTCCAGAGGACGGTAGTTTCTTTTTTTTTTTTTTTTGAAACTCTTTTCATGTGAGGTAGTTTTCTTTTCTAATTTTATTATTGTTATTATATATTAATTATTATTAGTATTATTATTATTATTGTGATTGTTTTGATTGTTATTGTTATTGTTATTATTAGTATCATACTTGTTATCATATTTGAAAGTATTATAGACATTACTATTATTATTATGATAGGTATTAATAATATTATTATTAGTAATGAACTTATCATTTTAGTATTTTATCATCATTAGGATTATGATTATGATTATCATTATTATTATTATGAAGGAAATAAAAATATATTATT
Source organism: Rutidosis leptorrhynchoides (assembly GCF_046630445.1). Classification (NCBI taxonomy): domain Eukaryota; kingdom Viridiplantae; phylum Streptophyta; class Magnoliopsida; order Asterales; family Asteraceae; genus Rutidosis; species Rutidosis leptorrhynchoides. The sequence goes on along the minus strand of NC_092337.1, from coordinate 137,516,350 downwards.
ATCATCAATATTAGAATTTGTACCGGTTTATAAATAATAGTATCATCAGTACATTTACAATTAATAATATCATATTTATCAGTATCATCATTAATATTTACTAGTATTATTATGATTATCATTTATCATTTTATAAATATTAGAACCCTTATTATTAACATAAGTATGGTATTAGTATTAATATTATTTTAGAGTTATTATTATTAGTATCATTAACAGTTATCATTTTCATTTTTTTTGCTATTAGTATTATCATTATTAATAAAATTATTATTATTATTAGTAAATCATTATTATCTAAATTATTATTTTAACAAATAAATCTTTTGTACACTATATATATACTTATGGTATATACTAGGATTGTATTAATAATTCACATAACAAACTAATAAAATTTCATAAATACAATACTAACCACAAATATATGTATATAAATATATTAATGTCACTATTTATATAAACGTAAATCATTATAGATATATATACATAAAATAGATATATATATATATATATATATATATATATATATATATATATATATATATATATATATATATATATATATATATATATATATATATAATATAACTTAAAATATAATATAAGTATACGTTTTAAAATAAAGGTTAGAATAAATTCTACAAAACTATAATATATAAATAATACATATTAATAAATGAAATTTTGTAACTTACATTATACGTATTAATATATACACAATTGATATAGGTTCGTGAATCCGAGGCCAACCCTGCATTGTTCAATGACGTCATATGTATTTTTACTACAAAATACAGTATCGTGAGTTTCATTTACCTTTTTACCCTTTATATTTTTGGGCTGAGAATACATGCGCAACTTTTATAACTGTTTTACGAAATTGACACAAGTACGTGAAACTACATTCTATGGTTGGATTATCGAAGTCGAATATGCCCCTTTTTATTAAGTCTGGTAATCTAAGAATTAGGGAACAGACACCCTAATTGACGCGAATCCTAAAGATAGATCTATCGGGCCCAACAAGCCCCATCCAAAGTACCGGATGTTTTAGTACTTCGAAATTTATATCATGTCCGAAGGAGGATCCCGGAATGATGGGGATATTCTTATATATGCATATTGTTAATGTCGGTTACCAGGTGTTCAATCCATATGAATGATATTTTTGTCTCTATGCATGGGACGTATGCTTATGAGAAATGGAAATCTGAAATCTTGTGGTCTATTAAAATGATGGAAACGATTGTTTAAGTTAAACTAATGAACTCACCAACCTTTTGGTTGACACTTTAAAGCATGTTTATTCTCAGGTACGAAAGAAATCTTCCGCTGTGTATTTGCTCATTTTATAGATATTACTTGGAGTCATTCATGGCATATTTCAAAAGACGTTGCATTCGAGTCGTCGAGTTCATCAAGATTATTATCAAGTCAATTATAGTTGGATATATTATGAAATGGTATGCATGCCTGTCAACTTTCGATGTAATGAAAGTTTGTCTTTTCAAAAACGAATGCAATGTTTGTAAAATGTATCATATAGAGGTCAAGTACCTCGCGATGTAATCAACTGTTGTGAATCGTTTATAATCGATATGGACTTCGTCCGGATGGATTAGGACGGGTCTTCACAGTTGGTATCAGAGCGGTGGTCTTAGCGAACCAGGTCTTGCATTAGTGAGTCTAACTGATAGTCGTTAGAATGCATTAATGAGTCTGGACTTCGACCGTGTTTGCATGTCAAAAGTTTTGCTTATCATTTAGTATCGAAAAATTATTTGCTTATCATCCTTAAAGTCTAAGACACGTCTTACTGCCTTTATTGCATAGACAGTGTATAGTTAAATTCATATCTTAGCGTATCTGTTATTGTTACCTTTGCCTGACAGCTTCCATAGATTCCTCCGTAGCTTATGGGATTTTAGTATTATATATGCATATGTAAATTATGTATTGCAGGGTACTAATCTACATCCTATAATCTATTTCTTATCGAAAATCCTTCATCTGATCGTACGAGATGAATCCCTCAACCAGTTCGAGTCCATCAGATTTCGATAGCTATTTCGATAGTTATTCCGACAGCTATTTCGATATGGATTTCCACTCGAGCTCCGAAAGCAGAGTAACCGGAATGAATCGATCAATTAGCCATCATCTATTCTGAATGAATTGGAGATGGGTTCGTAGTCGACTTAATCAATGGAAACGCGAAGAAGGCGATCATTTCCACTAATCAAATTCACCTCTTGACAATGAACCTAAAACGTTTACCGGCGAACCTGTTCGAGACACCATTTTCTCTCTCATTTCCAAAGTATCTCATCACGATCATATACTATCTCAGATTCTAAACCTCATTCATCTGCTCGTCCGAACCGACAATCATCCCGGTGTAATAGAAGAAGTTAACGAACTTCGCGCATAAGTTGTAGTCTTGGAAAATATGGTGCAAAACGTACCAGCTTCATCCAAATCACCGGCACCAACAGTACCACCAACAACCCAAATTTCAATATCACATGCCTCAACATCTCAATCTATACCTCGAGTATAATCATCATTCTACATGACATTCTACATCAGTTATCTTCGTTCGACATGGTGATTATGTAATCTCTAATGTTTTAGAGATTATTTATTCTAGTTCCAACTGAAAACTAAATGAGTTTAATATCATGTTAACTCATTAAATTCATGATTACATTTGAAGAAAATATATATGTATATATGTTTTCATAAAGATTGTAATTAAAAATTCTTTTGTACAAACTGTTAATAATAAAAATATTTTAACGGGTAGGTAATACCCGAGGAATATTTAAATTTCACATTAATAAGTTACACTGTATATTCTTCGAATCTGATTCAACAGTTATTCACTATCCTATTTACAACCACCGGGATACTTATCCATTCACCAAAGAATAACTATTTTCATTCAAATTCAATTTCATATTTGAATTTTGACCTATCAGAATCCAACAAGTGGCATAATGAAGAAATAATGGACACAATAAAAATTGATTAGAAACAGACTAATTAACAATATTAAATTTTATTAAGAAACCACGCTAACAAAATCCTAGCTAACTGTTCCTAGCTAACTGTTAATTCCGTATTACATTTTATTTATCGCAATTTATATTCTCGCAATTTTATTTATTGTCATTTAATTTCTGTTATTTACTTTACGCACTTTATTTATCGTCATTTAATTTCTGTTATTTATTTTACGCACTTTAAATATCGGGACACGTATACAAGGTTTTGACATATCATATCGACACATCTATATATATTATTTGGAATCACCATAGACACTCTATATGCAGTAATGATCGAGTTCTCTATACAGGGTTGAGGTTGATTCTATAATAATATATATACTTTGAGTTGTGATCGAGTCTGAGACATGTACACGGGTCACGATACGTATTAATTAATTCAAATATTATATATTAAACTATATATGAATGATTGCACTGTCAACTGTGGACTATCGACTGTGGACTAATAACATTGGACAATTAAAATGAATTAAAATATTGAATATAACATATGAAACTAAACAATTCTTCAAGTTTGCCACTTGATTTCGTCTTAAACCTCATTTGTATCTTCACGATTACATTCTGCGTTCAAACCTTTCATGATTCTTGAAAACACCTCAATCGATAGGATGAATCAACCGCACTTCATCTACGGAAGGAAAGATTTATGCATATAGTTATGCACCTGAGAAACTCTCGGCAATTGAGTAAAAGTTCAACACGTAGCCGCGTCAGATCGTTTGGCATTTATTAACAAAAACAACTTTGCGATCCCTTTTCAAAATTAGCCAATTTTGTCACAGCTCCAACAAGTCAACTTCGACTTTTCGTACGAAACAACCTTATTATAACGTTTATATATACGCGTGCTCTTTTATTGTTACCAGGTAACCTTTCATATTCCATCATATTACCATCAGCGTTTAATCATCTAAAAACACAATTCTCCTGAAACCACCTCGGATTAATAACCGATGATTCAGATATCATAGCATTAAATGCAGAGGAAACAGAAAAATGGTAGATGGTCTAAACGGACAAAAGTTTGATGATAAAGAAAGGAGTGTTAGGAACGCTCGATAGAAAATTGGGTATTGAAAAACAGATTGAGTTACCCATGAAGGAGACCAAGGACAAATACAAGGACCAAATCCTATATTCAAAGGATTCAGGTAATTCTGGATCCGTTGAAATCTTTAGAGAATATCTTGCTCCGAAGTCATGTTAAAATCTTGCGGAAAATCTTTCTCCATCAACCGTCGAACTTAGAAATTCCAAAATATCATCATCAATATCTTTGATATTTCTGAGGATATTTTCATAAATATTCTCGTCCGAAATTATATACCTCTTCGTGCTTCCTGTGTATCAATATATTGGAAACATTCAATAGAAAATATAGTACCGAAAAGCAGATTATGCGAAACTATGAAGAAAGCCGTGGATAAATCACAAAGAATAAGTTTGACTTCAAAGAATCCAAATAATTCAATGTCTGCTAAAGTCTATAGTGAATAACTTGCTCCTTACTCTAAACCCTTGCAGACAATAGTTTCTATCATCCTCTGATCTTAGATATTCTGAGATATTATCGTACCTTTCATTATAAATATCCTCCATATTTCTGGAGATATTTTTATAACTATTCTTATCTGAAATCATTAATCTTTTCGTGCTATCAGTATTACATCATATAGAAACTGTTAGTTTCTATATTCTGTAAATTTTCAAGCTTAAAATATGAATGTTATTGTAGTAATGATGGGAACTGATGCATGAGTTAGTATAATATAATGACACTTGATCAACGTGATTATATTACAGTAAGTCATGCTGAGTTTCTAAATGAAACGTGATGATTCACAGATCATAACGTCATCATGTGCCATGTTACATAACTCTTTCATCCTACTTAACTCCGTAACAAATCAAGAAAATGTATTCTTGATGGTTCTATCTTCCGTGATGTTGATAAATTTGAAAATCAAATCGTGCTATCACGTTCCTTCATGCTTAGAACATTATAATCATTCGAAACTCTATATCTATAAATTCTGGACCATTATTCGCTTGACTTGAAGTCGGGAAGAGAAAACAAAAGCATAGAGCTTTGAAATATAAGGGAGAATATAAAGTCCGATAACAACACATAAATTACAAACCGTGTATATCAATGTTTATCGCAACATAAAGACACGGGAGAATTAAAAACATTATAATCCCGAGGGCGAAGTAGAAGAAAGCAGATTCCTCTGGTGGAAGTTGGAAAAGGAGAATGATTGTTGTGATAGTAAGGATGAGGACAAGGATCAGAACTGGATTAATCATTTTCAGAATCTTTTGGATGTATGAACTAAGAAAGAAAGTATAAGAATGGTGAGAATAATGGAAAGGAAGAGCTTAATTTATACTGGAAATATCAGACGTAGTAATCGGGGCAGATCACCGTATTTAATTAAAGAGATCTTAATTTCCATAAATTCCGAAGAATCAGATTTTATAGATCTTCAAGATTTTCTTTAAATCCCTTAAATTCCGGAATTCAACCAAGGCAATGTCAAAAGTTAAGACGCGCCTTATTTTCTAAATTCAAACCTGACTACGTCAAAAGTTAAAAACAAATCTTTGTTTCTCATTTCATCCTTTTGTGAATAGCTTCATTCGCACTCTTCGAATAATCGAATTATTTTTATCCATATTACTCAATGATGATAAAACTCAAGTTATCAACTCATATTCGTCAGGAAAACATATTTATTGTTAGCTATGACGACCTCACTCAAATTTCGGGACGAAATTTCTTTAACGGGTAGGTACTGTGATGACCCGGGAATTTCCGACCAAATTTAAACATAATCTTATATGATTCGACTCGATAAGCAAAGTCTATTAAACCGAGTCTCATTATGTTTGAACTATTTCATGATAACATTTGACCTTTAACTATTTCCGACGATTCACGAACCTTTAATTGTAACTAAGAATGTAAATATAAATAATTATATATAAAACTAATTATATTAGTATTAATGAACTATTAAGTAATTTTGTTATTATAAAAGATAACATTTAATAACTAAAGATTTTCATTTTGAATATATATAGTATATTGTATATAAATGATTCAAACATATTTTACCAACGTTATCAAAATATTAAATGTACAATGTTATACTTTGTAGTTAATTGTTTAATATACATAATTAATCATCTACTCAACATTTAAAACATGATTTTATATATATGGTAGTATACATATATACATAAATATAACTATATATATATGATTTTATACATAATTATTATATTATGTATATGTAGAAATTTATAATATATCTATGATGAAATAATGTACTATTTTAATAAATATATATAATACTTACATATATAAAAAATTTATATTTTTCATAATTACATACATAAGTATAATATAATTAGTATGTAAATAAATATTATAATATATTTATATTAAAATGCATAAATATATAATATTCAGTATATGTTACAATACATATTACATAATTATTAAATATTACATAATAATAGATGATATTAATAAATTAAATTTAAATACAAATATAGTTGTTGTAGTAATGTTATTTGTATCGTCAAATATCAATATTTGTATTCATAATATCACTTTATATCATATAAAGATGAAATTGGATGTATAAATTAGATTATTATTACTAATATTATTATTATCGATAAAATATTAATATTATCATAATTAGTATGGTATTATTATTATTATTATTATTATTATTATTATTATTATTATCATTTTTACAATTATTATTATCATTATTATTAATTTTATTAATATTATTAGATATTAATAGTATTGTTATTATATATTATTATTATTAATTAAAAAAAAACAGTAGGGATCTATATTATACGCGTGACCTCTGTATCCTTTATCTCTATTATTATTATTTTTTTTGTTTCTTTCCTGCTCCCAACTCGTGAACCTGTGTTGACATTTTCTCCATTTTTTATCAACCGATCTCTATTATTACAACATGATTATGTATAATTGCAAATCAAATAAAAAGGAAATCCAATGGGATTAAAGAGCACAGCGATATTTTTTTTTTCTTCTTCTCTGCACGCTCCAATTTTTTTTTCTCTTAATTCAATTTCGAATAAAGTTTCAAAATCTAAAAATGCAGAAAGGTTAGAAATCTTTCTTTGAATCTATCTGCAAAATCTCAACTCTCAAATCTTTATATCGATCTTGAATTTTGAAGTCAAAGTTTAGTTTTAAAAAAGTCAACAATTGTTCTTGAGATAAATTCGCGTTCGTGTATATGTTTCTGATCAAATTGACGATTCCGGTAGTTTTTATACATGTTTAGAAAACTATTTCGTGTTATAAACATTATCTATAATGTTATCTATTACGAAATCAATTTTTTTTGTTTTGTTCCAAGAACCGACGCTGCAGTAGGCCTTTAGTATTTTTTTTATTTTTATTTTAGAACCCAAATTATTTTTTTTTCTGTAATGTTTTGAAGCTTTAAAGGGAACCCCGATTTTTTTTTTTTTTTTTTTTTTTTGGTTATTGATGTTTTGTTGAATCCATGAGACTTGTGGAGAAGAAGAGGAATAGAAGAAAAACAGTTTATATATAAAATTTAAATTCGATATTAGTACAGAGAATCAGAATTGGTGGGATGGTCGAGAGTGTTTGCGTGTGAGCATGTGGTCACGAGATCGAGTCCAGAGGACGGTAGTTTCTTTTTTTTTTTTTTTTGAAACTCTTTTCATGTGAGGTAGTTTTCTTTTCTAATTTTATTATTGTTATTATATATTAATTATTATTAGTATTATTATTATTATTGTGATTGTTTTGATTGTTATTGTTATTGTTATTATTAGTATCATACTTGTTATCATATTTGAAAGTATTATAGACATTACTATTATTATTATGATAGGTATTAATAATATTATTATTAGTAATGAACTTATCATTTTAGTATTTTATCATCATTAGGATTATGATTATGATTATCATTATTATTATTATGAAGGAAATAAAAATATATTATTATCATCAATATTAGAATTTGTACCGGTTTATAAATAATAGTATCATCAGTACATTTACAATTAATAATATCATATTTATCAGTATCATCATTAATATTTACTAGTATTATTATGATTATCATTTATCATTTTATAAATATTAGAACCCTTATTATTAACATAAGTATGGTATTAGTATTAATATTATTTTAGAGTTATTATTATTAGTATCATTAACAGTTATCATTTTCATTTTTTTTGCTATTAGTATTATCATTATTAATAAAATTATTATTATTATTAGTAAATCATTATTATCTAAATTATTATTTTAACAAATAAATCTTTTGTACACTATATATATACTTATGGTATATACTAGGATTGTATTAATAATTCACATAACAAACTAATAAAATTTCATAAATACAATACTAACCACAAATATATGTATATAAATATATTAATGTCACTATTTATATAAACGTAAATCATTATAGATATATATACATAAAATAGATATATATATATATATATATATATATATATATATATATATATATATATATATAATATAACTTAAAATATAATATAAGTATACGTTTTAAAATAAAGGTTAGAATAAATTCTACAAAACTATAATATATAAATAATACATATTAATAAATGAAATTTTGTAACTTACATTATACGTATTAATATATACACAATTGATATAGGTTCGTGAATCCGAGGCCAACCCTGCATTGTTCAATGACGTCATATGTATTTTTACTACAAAATACAGTATCGTGAGTTTCATTTACCTTTTTACCCTTTATATTTTTGGGCTGAGAATACATGCGCAACTTTTATAACTGTTTTACGAAATTGACACAAGTACGTGAAACTACATTCTATGGTTGGATTATCGAAGTCGAATATGCCCCTTTTTATTAAGTCTGGTAATCTAAGAATTAGGGAACAGACACCCTAATTGACGCGAATCCTAAAGATAGATCTATCGGGCCCAACAAGCCCCATCCAAAGTACCGGATGTTTTAGTACTTCGAAATTTATATCATGTCCGAAGGAGGATCCCGGAATGATGGGGATATTCTTATATATGCATATTGTTAATGTCGGTTACCAGGTGTTCAATCCATATGAATGATATTTTTGTCTCTATGCATGGGACGTATGCTTATGAGAAATGGAAATCTGAAATCTTGTGGTCTATTAAAATGATGGAAACGATTGTTTAAGTTAAACTAATGAACTCACCAACCTTTTGGTTGACACTTTAAAGCATGTTTATTCTCAGGTACGAAAGAAATCTTCCGCTGTGTATTTGCTCATTTTATAGATATTACTTGGAGTCATTCATGGCATATTTCAAAAGACGTTGCATTCGAGTCGTCGAGTTCATCAAGATTATTATCAAGTCAATTATAGTTGGATATATTATGAAATGGTATGCATGCCTGTCAACTTTCGATGTAATGAAAGTTTGTCTTTTCAAAAACGAATGCAATGTTTGTAAAATGTATCATATAGAGGTCAAGTACCTCGCGATGTAATCAACTGTTGTGAATCGTTTATAATCGATATGGACTTCGTCCGGATGGATTAGGACGGGTCTTCACACCCATCGTGTCCGATTGAGTGTATATGGTTATTTATAGGGACGTCCAATTGTAAATCTTTATATTAACATTAACAAACTATCATTTAGTTAAACAAATATAAAGCCCATTAATAGCCCATAGTCTAATTTTCACAAGTGTCGTTCTTTTGTCCAAACCCCAATTATGGTACAAAGCCCAATTACCTAATTTTAATATTTTTAGCCCAACATCATGATTACTTCGGATTAAATAAGCATAATAATAACTTAGCTACGAGACATTAATGTAAAAAGGTTGAACATAACTTACAATGATTAAAAATAGCGTAGCGTTACACGGACAGAATTTTGACTTACACCCTTACAACATTCGCTAACATACCCTTATTATTAGAATTAAAATTAAAATTAAAATTAAAATATATATATATATATATATATATATATATTACGTATATATTGAGAGAGAGATAGATTATATGATATTAAAACTCGTCTAACTGCGTTAGCTTTTATAGGAATTTGAGTCCAGGTGAACTCCGCGAGTCGCGTAATTTTTTGCCTTCAAACTTCGCAACTCGCGGAGTTTGAAATTACAGCTCACCCAGCTTTGGCTCTTTGTTTGCCGACGGATTTTTAATATAAATATAATATATAAATAATTTTAAGAATTATTTAAATATTATATTATATTTATGTGCATAGTTGACTCGTAATTTTTAGTCCGTTGCGTCGAGCATTGAGAGTTTACTCATGTCCCGGTTCCGGATTTTCGAACGTCCTTGCGTACAATTTAATATCTTGTACTTTGCGTTTTGAATTTTGTACTCTTGTAATTTCGAGACGTTTCTTATCAATAATTGGAACCACCTTGATTGTATTTTGTACTTTTGAGCTTTTTGGACCTTTGCGTCTTCAATTCGTCGAATCTGTCTTTTGTCTTCACCTTTTATTATTTAAACGAATATCACTTTTAAATAGAACAATTGCAACTAAAAGCTTGTCTTTCTTGAGGAATAATGCTATGAAATATATGTTCGTTTTTAGCATTATCAAATATTCCCACACTTGAGCGTTGCTTGTCCTCAAGCAATATAGTCTTGAATTACTAGAATCACTTCTTTATTCTTCACACTTTGTACATCAGTGATTTCTATACGGCGGTATAAATAATGGTAGTAACGATATGGTTTACAGTCCCACATGATTATAAAATTTAGATCCATTAAGGAAATTGGATCTTTATGAAAACATTTGATCTTTTGAAAATTTTAATCTAGCTTTTACCCTAGATAAGTTTTCCAAAATAACCCTTCACCGGTGTTTGCAAAATATTTTTGTGGGTTTGGTGGGTTTCAGATTTGAAAATTTTAGCTCAAAACTTGCAGTTTTGTGTCACCCACTTGCTAACCTTGTATTAGGAAAGCAACACGTCCAGTATACTTGCTCCGTATATTACCTTTCGGTAAACTACCGTCCGGTTGTAAAGGAAAGCGTTGAACAAGCAACTGTTAAGGCAATGTCCCCTGACATGCTTTTAATTATGGTCTATAATGTGTCGGACGCAATTACTATCCTTGGTAGGAGCAATAGTAAAGCTCACCCTTATGATTTTTCGGTCTGGCACAAGGTCCTGTCTTTGACCATGCTATGCAACTACCGTTCTTACGGTTGATACCCGATTTGGTTCAGGTGACCTAATGAATTCCAGGTGAATTCCTAGGATTTTACGTTCAATGGTAATGAACGCATTGAAAATGGGTTTTCAGAAAACAAATCGGTTTGTAATTTTGATCAAAATATTTTCTCGTTCAAGCTCGAGTTTAGATATCATTGAATTCCATGAGTTTGTAATTCTCAATCTTTAAGGTCAATCTCTAGGATTGAGTAATATCAATCTTAAAAGCTGATTTTTAATCTTTAAGGAGATTATCCTTTCTGGGGATCTGATTCATTAGTCTTATCCAGCTAATTTGCACGGTGCCCCCCATTTTACGAGATAAATCCTTCTCATGGTTAGGATAAATCTGACCACTTGGCGACCCTGTTTTATGCTGAGGTCCGTGGATTTCCTGCTGATTTTAGTGATGACTTTTCTAGATTTTTCGTCAACCTACAGCTGGTCTGGACGACAACTTCCTGACCTAAATCAAGAAGCGTGTAGATCCATCTCTTCTTTTCTTTCATCGGGTAAAACAGTTTAGTTTAGTCCAAAGCAAAAGTATTTTCAGTTATTTGTTATAGAAATATGTGACATATGTTTAAAATATCTTGGTAAATTTTTCCACACTTGGCTTTTATTTTCCTTTTTATTGTCCTCTATTCCATTTTAAATGAATTTTAACATTTTGGTTTGTTTCTCAATTTATGTCCTTTCCGAGGTAACAATAATTTCGATGTTAAAACCTAGTTTTATCGTTCATAAATATGTATAAACATGATTTTGAGTTCATTTAATTGAAAATTTTGAAAAATTTTACTAGAATTGGGTAGTCAGTATATAAGACTAGGGTTGTTCTTTATTATCAGAGAGCACTAGATTCTAATACAACTACTACTTTACTAGTATTTCTAATGGTAACCAAGTGTATAAAGTAAAAATTTTAAAATCCGAAAGAATTTAACCCCTTCCCACACTTAAGATCTTGCAATGCCCTCATTTGCAAGAAATCGGTAACAATTTAAATTATTGAGGGTGATTTGTGTGAAAATGATTAAATTTTACCAAAGTTTCCAAACATATTGGCGTTTGTTTACTGAATGATAAATGGTGCATATCATTTGTTCATTCCGTCTTGTTGTTATATCACATTTATTTTGCATCTTGTCGTCAAAATTAGTTGCTTTTGCTGAACTTAATGCCAGTCTTTGAAAATGCGTTGTTTTACCCTGTTGTGTACATAAGATAAACTGCAAACATATATACATATTTTTGAAGTTTGCTATATTACCCCACATTCAAACATTATTAAAATCTAAAAATAAAAATTTGTAAATTATAAAAACTAATACAATTCCAACATAAGTATTAAATGTATCAACATTACAAATTATAAAATAAATAAAACTAAGTAGACTAGGGATGATACTGATACCAGTAGGGGTTCCATGCATAACCATATGTGTTATAAAATGCTTCGGCTGGGTTATACGTAGGATACGGTGGTTGGATCTCTATAGACCAGGGAGGAAATACGGGCGATGGAGTAGGAATATAGTTTCTACCTACATGTTGGCAATGAGCTATGATTTGGTTTTGATGAACTTGCCAATCTTCAAATGCTCGATGTCTAGCATTTTCATACTCTTGTGAAGCTATAAACCTTTGCATTTCTGTCATTTCATTTCCTCCTCCCACATTACCTGGCTGTTGGTTTCTCTCAACCTGTGGATGTCTACCATGGTATTGTACTGCGGCGTTATTTCGCCTCTTCAAAACCTTCGCACCATGGTATACATTTAAACCTATTGTATCGCGGGGTTCTGGTTCTTCGACTAATAATCCCCCCGACTTATATCCACACCGAGATATTCAGTTATCAAAGTAATAAATATACCACCTCCTATTATGCTATGCGGTCTCATCCCCCTAACCATAGCTGATAAATAATAACCCACACAATAAGGTATACTTACAGCGCTTTGTGAGTCTCGAATACACATGTGGTAAAACAAATCCTGTTCATTTACCTTTTCCTTGTTCTTACCTCGTTGTGTAATCGAATTGGCTAAACACCTATGAATTACTCTTAACTCTGCTCTATCTATATCCAAATAAGAGTAATTTCCCCATTTAAATCGGTGATGGCTAGTCATTTGACTCCATACACCATGCGTATCAAAATTTTCGTCTATCTTTCTACCATTTAGTATCAACCCTCTACAATCGGCAGATGCTAACTCCTCAGGCGTATATATACGTAAAGCCTGAGCCATGTCTAGTAAAGACATGTGGCGCATCGAACCTCCTAACAAAAATCTAATAAAAGATCGATCGGTTAAACTAACTACCCGATCATTTATTTCTATACTACACAATAATTCTTCACACCATACTTTATATACAGGTCTACGCATGTTGAATAAACGTACCCAATTGTTAAAAGTAGAATTACCATACCTCTGTGTAAGTAATTCCCTAATTGGCCCGGCTAATTCTACAGCTTCTAACGGTGCCCATTCTATTACCCTAGGTACTTCAACAGCTTTAGAATGAAGAGTATGCAAACCCCTTTGGTATTTTGGATAATCTATCCAACGTCTGTCAAATCTCAAGTTCGGGTGCAAATCTTCCAAGTGCATATCTGAAAATGTCATGACTGGATGAGGTATATCTTGTTTGTAGTAGTTATCTACCTCCTGTTTTTCCGTATTCTCAGCAGGAGCATTGCGAGCTTGGGATGAAGATTCACCCCTTTCAGTCTGCAAAACACATCAAACACAATTTTTGTGCATCCAAATATGCATTAGTGTCAGCAAAATCATCAATCAAAATAATTACAATGACATGTTCAATTTATATCAAACATAAGCTCATTTTCATATTTTTATCAAATCTACACTTTTTCAAATAAGCATATATGAAAATGTTCACCAAGTTCATAAGCATTCAACTCAAATAACATGTCAAAATAATCATTACTAGCAATTAAAAAAGTTTCAAATGACATTATCTCTCAAAAATCAAGTTCATGAATTTTAGACTTGAAAAAGTCCACTTTAATTCTCAAAATCATGCTTAGGCTCAAAGTTTGGATCATTTAACTACCTAAACATGGTACACTACTTAATTTAGCAATAATTCATGACAAAAATCGGCCATAACCTGTTTATATCAAAAAGCCCCAAATTTGCTCAAGAACACAAACCCTAGATTACTCAAAATTTGAAGTTTAAGGCATCTAATCATGTTAAATAGCATCAATCTAGGTTATACAAGCATAATACATAAGAAATTTAAGCATAATTACACTAAAAAGTATCAAAATCGAATTGGGGAAAAAATTGCTCAAGAACACCAATTTTCGGATTAAATGGTGTTTAGGTGTAGAAATTTACCGTTTTTCTTGAGTAATTCCTTGATAGCATCCTTCTCAACAAGATTTTAGTAAAAGATTTGATGAAAAACGGTGAAAAATTTCGATTTTTGGAGGTTTTAGTGTGTGTTTTTCGGGTGTTTTGTTCGCAGTTTTTGTGTGTGGTGTGTGGACTGATCAGTTCCAGCGATTTTATTTTTTTCTGTATTTTGGTATCTCCACGAGTCGCGGCGTTTGGCAGTTTCAAATACCGCGAGTCGCGGTGTTTGGTTTTTTTTTTTTTTTTTTTTTATATAAGCCTTAACTTATAAAACAAATATAAAATAAATTTAAAATTTTGTTTTCCTTTGTTTTAGTACGAGGTCGTTTCGGATCGATGTCCTAGTCCGTCCTTCGACAAAATTTTAAAATTGGTCTTTTTGTAGCGATTGTTTTAAAAGCTAAGATTTTTGGGTTTTTTTTTAATGTTTTTGGCATACTTTAATTCAATAAATTTAAAAATAATGATAATAAAAGTTCTCGTCCCTCCCTCGGGTAAAGCAATTTCGGTTCAAAGACCCAGTCTTCAACTCACGACGAATTTTAAAAATCATATTTTTAACTTAGCGAAATAAAGTAAATTTTTGTTTTTAAATTCACACCAAACTTAAATTTAAAATGCATAAAATTAAGAATTCATATAATAAAAATTAAAAATTCACACCAAACTTATATTATATTTTTGTTTTAAACATACAAACTGATATTAAAAAGATTAATTTTTCAAATATTTACAATTTTAAATATATTAATTTTAAAAAGTTTACAATATTATTTTAATTTTTATATATTAATTTTTTAAAACATGGTAAAATTAAAAATCTTTTTGGCTTTTATCCCACTTTAATCAATCAAATATTATCAAAAATATACGCCCCTCTTTTCGGTAAAGTAATTTCGGTTCCATGACCTAATTTAACTCATGACGAATTTTTGAAATATTTTGGGTTGATTGATTAAAGATATTTATACCTTAAGAATAAACGTTAAATTTCGCAGTGATGTAATAAATTTTTGAATGATATCAATAATTTCGGTCGCCAAACCTAATTTTATTCAATACCAATTTAATACTTTATAGCGAACAAATTAGCGTTATTTATCAAAAGGTTAAAAATAAAAATAAAAAAATAAAAATTGTACAGACTTACCTGTGAGATAGTATTCTTAGTTATATGATCTATCCCATTCATAAGATAGTCGATTTAATTGGTTTTCCATGGCTACATAGGCGTAACCTCGAGCATTCAGTGTTTTTTCTTCTAAACATATGAACGGTCCGTCTCTGCATAAAGTAACAAATTCGGTGTTTGAATAGGTTTGATTATTTGAACATTTACCTCCATGTGGCCATTTTCCGCATTTGTGACATCTTTCTAGGTGTCGTGCTCTTCTCTTTGCTGCGGATTTTGATTTTCCTTTACCAAATTGTAACTTATTATCTTCGCATCTGGATTCTTTTCTTACTCCGTCCAATCTTTCTCTGATTACTGATACTATTTCACTCGGAAGTGTGTCATTATTACGTTTAGTGATCAAAGCGTGTAGCATTAGACCATGGTTTAGTTCACAGGCAGTCTTCATTTCCTAAAAAAAAATAAAAATTCAGAATAGGGGGAGAAGACTAGTTCTTTAGGGTCTGCTAGGGAAAGACCATTCGGGTTCCATTTTCGAGAACTACACGAAAACAGACAATCTAACTCTAACAGAAATACATATTATCCTTTAAAGACTTGATTCTCCCCACACTTAGTTAGCTGTGGTATCGAAATTGTGATTAACTTCGTTGTCGACTTCCATCGGACTATCTATGTAATGTTTAACTCTGTGACCATTAACTTTAAATTCAATTCCATTTGAATTTATTAATTCTATCGTTCCGTATGGGAAAACTCTTTTGACTATGAATGGTCCAGACCATCTTGATTTCAATTTTCTAGGAAATAGCTTGAATCGTGAATTGAAAAGAAGAACTATGTCTCCTTCTTTGAATTCTTTTGAACTTCTGATTCTTTTATCATGCCATTTCTTCGTTCTTTCTTTATAGATTAATGAATTTTCGTATGCTTCATGTCTTAATTCTTCTAATTGGTTTAGTTGACTTAACCGTAGACGTCCAGCTTCATGTAAATCAAGATTACATGTCTTCAAAGCCCAAAATACTTTGTGTTCAATTTCTACTGGAAGATGACATGCTTTTCCGTAGACGAGTTTAAAAGGTGTGGTTCCAATTGGAGTTTTGTAGGCTGTTCTAAAAGCCCAGAGTGCATCCTCCAATTTAATGGACCATTCCTTCGGATTTGATCCTACGGTTTTCTCTAGAATACGTTTTAAAGCTCGGTTGGTATTTTCAACTTGTCCACTTGTTTGTGGATGATATACGGTGGAGATTTTATGAGTTATTCCATATCTTTTGAGAACTTTCTCAAGTTGATTATTACAGAAATGAGTACCCCGATCACTTATTAAAGCTTTCGGTGTTCTAAACCTTGCAAAAAGACGTTTTAAAAAGTTGACTACAACTCGTGCATCGTTAGTTGGGAGAGCTTGTGCTTTCGCCCATTTAGATACATAATCAATGGCGACGAGAATATAGAGATTATTATGAGATTTTGGAAATGGACCCATAAAGTCAATACCCCAAATGTCAAATACTTCACATACTTGAATGACATTTTGTGGCATTTCATCACGTTGACTTATTTTTCCAGCCCTTTGACAAGCATCACAGGATTTGCAAAGAAGGTGTGCGTCTTTGTAAATTGTAGGCCAATAGAATCCAGCATCATAAACTTTTCTTGCTGTTAGTTGAGGCCCATAGTGCCCTCCTATTGGTCCTGTGTGACAATGGTTTAAAATTTTACTAGCTTCATCTCCGAATACACATCGGCGTATTATTCCATCGGGACAACTTTTAAACAGATGTGGATCTTCCCAAAAATAGTGTTTTATATCACTGAAGAATTTCTTTCGTTTTTGGTACGATAATCCTTTTTCAAGGAATCCACATACTAAGTAGTTTGCATAGTCTGCAAACCATGGTATTTCATTATAATCTATCTTCAATAGATATTCATCAGAAAAGTTGTCTTGTATGGCCGATTCATTTAAAACTTCTAATTCATGATTTTCAAGACGAGAAAGATGATCAGCGGCGAGATTTTCTGCTCCTCTTTTATCTCGGATTTCAATATCAAATTCTTGTAAGAGTAAGATCTAACGGATTAATCTTGGTTTGGCATCTTGTTTCGAAAATAGGTATCTAAGAGCAGAATGGTCGGTATAGACCACCGTTTTTGCTAGAACGACATATGAACGAAATTTGTCAAAAGTAAAGACAATAGCAAGGAGTTCTTTTTCAGTAGTTGTATAATTTGTTTGTGCTCCTTGTAACGTCTTACTAGCATAATATATAGGTTGAAATTGTTTTTCAATCCTTTGTCCTAAAACGGCTCCCATTCCAAAACCACTTGCATCGCACATTAGTTCAAACGGTAGATTCCAATTTGGTGTTATCATGATCGGCGCATTAGTGAGTTTCTCTTTAAGAATATTAAAAGATTTGATACATTCATCTGAAAAGATGAATGGAGCATCCTTTTCTGGGAGTTTATTCAGAGGAGTGGCAATTTTAGAAAAATCTTTTATGAAACGTCGGTAAAAACCGGCATGCCCTAGAAAACTCCTAACTCCTCTAACATTGGTGGGACGTGGAAGTTTAGCAATTACATCTACTTTAGCTCTATCCACTTCAATTCCTTCTTTTGAAATTTTATGTCCAAGAACGATACCTTCTTTAACCATGAAATGGCATTTCTCCCAATTAAGTACTAGATTTGATTGTTCGCATCTAATCAGCATTCGTTCAAGATTAGCTAGACATGATTCAAATGTATCACCGAAGACTGAAAAGTCATCCATGAAAAATTCCATGCATTCTTCTATCATGTCGTTAAAAATCGCCATCATACACCTTTGAAAGGTTGCAGGGGCGTTGCAAAGTCCAAATGGCATGCGTTTGTAAGCAAAAGTACCATAAGGGCACGTGAACGTGGTTTTCTCTTGATCTTCGGGTGCTATTGGAATTTGAAAGTATCCGGAAAATCCATCAAGAAAACAATAATAACTATTTTCGGCTAATCTTTTCTGGTGGCGTCATTTAATTTTCTATAATCAATACATACACGCCATCCTGTTACAGTCCTTGTAGGAATAAGCTCATTTTTTTCATTTGTAATGACAGTCATGCCACCCTTCTTAGGCACGCATTGAACTGGGCTTACCCATGGACTATCAGAGATTGGATAAATTAAACCTGCATCTAGCAGTTTAATAATTTCTTTTTTAACTACATCTTGCATATTCGGATTTAGTCTTCGTTGGTGTTGCACATACGTTTTATGACCTTCTTCCATAAGGATTTTATATGTGCAATATGAAGGACTTATTCCTTTAATATCATGAATCTTCCATGCAATGGCTGGTTTATGAGCTTTCAACACAGAAATGAGTTGAGATTTCTCATTTTTAGTAAGAGAAGACGATATTATTACAGGTAATTCAGATTCACCATGTAAATAAGTGTATTCCAAATGGTTTGGAAGTGGCTTTAACTCTAATTTCGGAGGTTCTTCTATCGATGATTTATATCGATATCTGTCTTCTTCTTTTAGCATTTGAATTTCTTCTGTTGTTGGTTCATATCCATTAGCTATAAGTATAGCTAACATTTCAGCTTCATCAATTGGTTCATTACCTTCTCCTAAAGAACATTCTCCTGTTCCTTGTAATTCTGGAAATTCTTCTAATAATTCTGCATGTGAATCTATAGTTTGAATATAATAACATGTATCATCTGCAGATTGCGGTTGTTGCATTGCTCTATCAACTGAAAAGGTAACACTCTCGTCCTCTATACTTAGGGTCAGTTTCTTACCGAACACGTCTATCATTGCTTTAGCCGTGTTTAAGAATGGTCTTCCTAATATGAGAGGAACTTGAGAATATTCTTCAATGTCCAGAACAACAAAATCTTCTTCAATGGTCTCCATTATCCCTCTAGGATATTTTATTGATCGATTGGCTAGTTGTATGCTTATTCTTGTTGTTTTCAATTCTCCAAGGTCTAGTTTAGTGTATAGTGAATACGGCATTAAATTTATACTAGCACCTAAGTCTGCCAATGCTTCTATTGAACTAAGACTACCCAGAAAACATGGAATTGTGAAACTTCCTGGATCAGATAGTTTTTCTGGTATCTTATTCAACAGCACTGCTGATCAATTAGCATTCATAGTAACAGCCGAGTGTTCTTCCATTTTCTTTCTATTTGAGATTAGATCTTTCAAGAATTTAGCATATCTAGGCATTCCTGAAATCACATCAATGAAAGGAAGATTTACATTTATCTGTTTAAACATATCCAAGAATTTGGATTGCTCGGCTTCAAGTTTCTCTTTTTTCATTTTACTTGGGTAAGGAAGTGGTGGTTGGTATGGTTTAACATAAGGTTTATCCTTAGCTGTGTTATCTTCATTAACCTTTTCAACTACCGGTTCTTTTTCCTTATCTTGATCAGGTTGTGGTTTTTGTGGAGTAGGAATAGCTTCATCAGAAGTTACAGGTATTTCAGGTGGTTTAAGTGTTGTACCACTTCTTGTGGTAATGGCTTTAGCTGTTTCATTCCGGGGGTTTGCATTTGTATCACTAGGTAAACTTCCCGGTTTTCTTTCACCTATTAACCTTGCTAGGTTACTTACTTCTTGTTCCAAGTTTTGAATAGAAGTTTGTTGATTTCTAAATGCTTGAGCATTTTGTTCATTAGTTTGTTTTTGAGATGTGAAAAACTGCGTTTGAGTTTCAACTAGCTTCGTCATCATATCTTCTAAATTCGGCTTTTTATCATCGGTTTGTGGTGGTTTGTTTTGAAAATTAGGTCTTTGCTGGTTGTAAGTATTGTTAGATACTTGATGATTGCTAGGACCTTGTTGGTTGTTGTATGAAATATTTCTATTATAATTCTGGTTTTGATTGTAGATCGGTCTTGACGGTTGATAATTATTCTGATAATTATTTCCAGGCCTTTGGTTTATGTATGAAATATTCTCTCTTTGTTCCATTGTTAATTCAATACTGAGACAATCTTTTGTCAAATGTGGTCCTCCACACTCCTCACAACTAATTCGTATTGAGTGAATATCCTTTGTCATCTTTTCCATTCGTCTCTCGACAGCATCTATCTTTGCGGAAATGGAATCTAAGTCATGGCTAGAATCGGCTCTAGCTGCTTCAGATGATCCAACGATATCTTTTTCTTGGTGCCACTCATGTGAGTGGGAAGCAGTGTTATCAATAATTTTATAAGCATCAGTTTCGGTTTTCTTCATAATGGAACCACCAGCTGCTATATCGATGTCTTTTCATGTAGTGATGTCGCATCTTTGGTAGAATATTTGTACTATTTGACAGGTGTCTAAACCATGTTGCGGACATCCTCTTAATAACTTTCCAAATCTTGTCCACGCCTCATATAGAGTTTCATTCAGTTTCTGTGTGAACGTAACAATTTCTCCTTGAAGTCTTACGGCTTTAGATGCCGGAAAGAATTGTTTAAGAAATTTTTCAACTAAAACGTCCCATGTATCAATCGCCCCTTCAGGTAACGATTCCAACCAATCTTTGGCTTCTCCCTTTAAAGTCCAGGGAAATAACATGAGATATATCTGTTCATCCTCAACTTCTCTTATTTTAAGTAGAGTGCAGATCCTATTAAAGGTACGAAGATGTTTATTTGGATCTTCCTTCGGCGCACCACTAAATTGGCATTGATTAGTCACCATGTGTTGAATTTGTCCTTTGATTTCATAATCTGGCGCATTAATGTCTGGATGAGTAATTGCGTGACCTTGGCCAGTACGTTTAGCTCTCATTCGGTCTTCCATACTTAAAGGTTCTAGATTCTCCATAATTGAATTTATTGAATCGGAATCACTAGAGGATTCTGATTTAATGGTTCGTTCCTCAACAATCTCTGTTTGAATGATTGGTGGTTCCGGAGGAAAATTTAATGGTTCAGGATCTATGAATTGTCCCTGAATATTATCCGGATTCTCAATTGTGAGGTCGGGTTCAAAAAATGGATTATCGGAAATTTGAATTGGAGTACTTGGTCGGCTGGATGACGATTCTAAAGAAAAATCAACGGCGATAATATTAGCTAGATGTCTTGATCTAGTTACAGGTGGTGAACGTACAAAAGGTGGTGAACGTCTTGCTCGGTGCATTCACTGAATATCCTATTAGTTTTTTAAAAGGAAAGAACAATTATATAAGTTATCCAATTAATAGACTTTTCTGATTTTGCCCACGTTTCGAATAGCCAAAAGATGCAGCAGAGGGGCAGGATTCGTTTGGTCTCAATATAATTGAGGATTGTTTGGCTCCAATAACCCGGTCCACGTATAAATCCAACTATTACTACGAACCAGAAAATTTTGATGTCTATCAATTTAACCACTTAAAATAAATTTTCGTAATTTTAAGAAATTTAGATAAGAAGTAGAAAAAAAAATCTATGTCCTAAAACTAGAAAAGCGAGAAATAAGAAAGAAAAAGAGTGCGTCGAAAAAGAAAAAGAAAAGGGTTGAAAAATAAAAGGCGTCGGAAAATAAGAAATAAAAAGAAATGACTTATAGAACTTAAAAACACTCGACTAACCCAACCTTATTACTATCACTAACTTAAAATTATAATCGCAAATTGAGATTACTAATTGGAATGATAATTGATACATAGGTAAAAGGTGTCTAAAAATATTAAAGCTTACAAGTAAAACTATATCCTAAATGGCAATAACTTAAAAAAAAAACTAAAATTTAAAAAGGGGTCGCAAAATTCTAAAGCACCTAGATTATAGTCTAAAGAAAAAGCACTTAAGGGATTTTACGACAAAGCCTAAAAATCTATAAATAAAAATAACTATGGCAAAAATTAAGTTTAAAACTAAAAACTAGAGAAAAACACAAATATTACGCTAAAACAATTAAAAAGGGACAAAATATAAAAATATACTAAAAGTTGTAAAAAGTACAATTTTTATAAAAATATTATTTTTATATTATTTATTTTATAAAATTATTAATTTTATAATTTAATTAAACTAAATAAAATTAAATAAAACAAAATAAACTAATTAAAACTAAATATTATAATAAAAATACCCTAATTAGGGTTTAGAATTAATAATAATAATAATTATTCCGTAATTAATGCTGTTAGGGTTCCTGTGTACCCGTGTCAGGGCTGCTCCGCGACTTGCGGTGCCCGAGGCTGGAAAACTCCGCGAGTCGCGGGGTTTTAAATTTCAGATCAGGTTGCTTCGTTTGACAGGTTCAACGTAATTTTATTTATATATATTTTTTTATTTTTCTGTTTTTAATTTAATTAAAATATTTATATAATTTAAATAAAACTTATATTTTAAAAACTAGAATAGAAATAAAAATATGTTACAATTTTATAAATAAAAATCTTAAAACTAGATTTATATATAATTTTTTTTTTGGTTTTTGATTTTATGTTTTAAATAAAAACAAAATATTTAAATAAAACTTATATTTTTATAAAATAAAAATAAAGAAACTTTATAAAACTTAAATATTTAACAAACTCTTAAAAATATTATATTTTTGTTTTTCTTTTTATGTTTTCAAATATTTAAAACGTATTTTTACAAAAGCCTCTTTTTATAAAAGTAAACTAAAAATAAATTTTTTTTTTAATATTTAGCGTTGCGCTTTCGGCGTTTAAGTTCCCCGGCAGCGGCGCCAAAAATACTTGATGTCAAAGCTAAGGGGTATAAAATACTATTAAATTTTACAAGGAAATACTATTAAATACGATACAATTTTACACAAGATATTTATTTATTTATTGAATGGATATACTTAAACCTTGCTACAACACTTATAGGCAGTGTACCTAATCGTACAGTAGTGTAGTTTTTAGTAAGTCCGGTTCGTTCCACAGGGAATCTTTTTCACAAAGCTTAACGCTATATTAGTTTAAATTTATAAAAATACAAATATATATATATATAAGTAATATTATTATTATAAAGGGAGGTTTTTACCGTTTAATGACCGGTTTGTCGATTTTAAAACTTTAGTCGCAGTTAAAACCAAATGTAAAATATTAAATAAATAAAAGACTTAATTTAAAGCGTAAAGTAAATAACGATAATGAAATTGCGAATAATAAAAGTGCGATAAAATAAACTTGCGATAATTAAAAAGTACGATATTTAAAAGTGCAATTAAATACAATAATAATAAATAAAAATGCGATAATTAGAAGTGCAATTAAATATAAAATAAAGGAAATTAAATATGAAATAAAAGAATTATGCTTATTTAAACTTCCGTAATCATGATGTTTGACGTGTTGATTTTAGTTTTATGCCCATGGGTTAATTGTCCTTTGTCCTGGATTATTTAATATGTCCGTCTGGTTTTTGTCCATAGCAGTCCATCAGTCATAAATATAAAGTGCGAGTGTCCTCGTCAAATTATCCTTATACCCGAAGTCAAATATTCCAACTAATTGGGGACTTAAACTGTAACAAGATTTTAATACTTTGTTTAATAATTACACCAGGATGTCGACTGAGTGTAACCCAAGGTGTTAATACTTTGTTAACAATTATGCCAAGTGTCCTTGTACATAATTTCACCCCTGTTTTAATAATTCTAGTGGCTATTAATCCATTCCCGTGTCCGGTTAAATGAACGATTATTCGTACATATAAATATCCCGCACATCGTGTCCGATTGAGTGTATATGGTTATTTATAGGAACGTCCAATTGTAAATCTTTATATTAACATTAACAAACTATCATTTAGTTAAACAAATATAAAGCCAATTAATAGCCCATAGTCTAATTTCCACAAGTGTCGTTCTTTTGTCCAAACCCCAATTATCTTACAAAGCCCAATTACCCAATTTTAATATTTTTAGCCCAACATCGTGATTACTTCGGATTAAATAAGCATAATAATAACTTAGCTACGAGACATTAATGTAAAAAGGTTGAACATAACTTACAATGATTAAAAATAGCATAGCGTTACACGGACAGAATTTTGACTTACACCCTTACAACATTCGCTAACATACCCTTATTATTAGAATTAAAATTAAAATTAAAATTAAAATATAAATATATATATATATATATATATATATATATATATATATATATATTACGTATATATTGAGAGAGAGATAGATTATATGATATTAAAACTCGTCAAACTGCGTTGGCTTTTATAGGAATTTGAGTCCAGGTGAACTCCGCGATTCGCGTAATTTTTTGCCTTCAAACTCCGCAACTCGCGGAGTTTGAAATTACAGCTCACCCAGCTTTGGCTCTTTGTTTGCCGACGGATTTTAAATATAAATATAATATATAAATAATTTTAAGAATTATTTAAATATTATATTATATTTATGTGCATAGTTGACTCGTATTTTTTAGTCCGTTGCGTCGAGCGTTGAGAATTTACTCTAATCCCGGTTCCGGATTTTCGAACGTCCTTGCGTACAATTTAATATCTTGTACTTTGTGTTTTGAATCCGGTACTTCTCTTGAAGGTCTTCTGAACGATAGGTAGTGCACAGTTTCGGCTCTTGATAAGTCTTAAAGTTCGATGAGGATATGATCCACGGCTCTGCTGGTTGACCCATGAATGTTAATCATAGAAGCAGTGCTGGTGGTGATTATTTCTCTGATGGGGTGCTCATTTCGGAGATCTTCAAATAATGTTAGAAACTATATCTTTAGAATTTCGAAGTCTTCGGAATGGTGATCTCCACAGTAAGAGTCAGTAGCTTTGCACAGGTTTACTAAGAGGCGAAGCTGAAAAGAAGTGAAGAGCAATCATGACCCAAGCATTAATGTCACCATCTTTGAGTATATCTCCCTACATCCAGCTTTAAATGTGAAACTAGGATCCGTGGATTCTTGGAAGATACATGTTATCTGCTTAGTAATGTAAGTGGCAATGTTGACTCGGTCCGGTTCAAGATGAGAGAACGGATTGTTTCTCCTTGCTTCTTCCATAAGAACGTCTTGTAGCTCTTTGATAATCAGATCGGCGTGGTGATCAATGGTTACGTAAATTACTAACCTCTCTGGTGTGCTTTCAAAATTATCTCTTTCTAAGAGAGCGAAAAAGCTATGAATATCCTCGATCATTTGCAAGTCGGAGTGATAAGTCGGGCATCCGGTGGAGAGATCCATATGCTTCCGGATGAGAGTCGGTAGTGCTCGTTGGTTTCGTGAGAACAGAAGTGCAGATCCGGCTAAGGCGTTATAAACCTTAGAGGAAATAATCTTCTGATCTCGACAGAATCTTGTCTCAAGAATAGTAAAAACCACTGAATTATGCTCTCGTTGCCTTTCTTCGTGATAGATATGATCGTGAAGAGAATTAATAAAGTCTTGAATGCATTCTTCTAGGATTTCAACATCATTGTCTTCTCTTCAGAGATAGCGATCGTATTCGTACTTGATAGCCGTGATTCTTTCGGTTAGGCGTACTGAAAAATCAATGGTTGATTTTTGGATGGCTTTGAGAATGTCTTCAAATTCATCGGTATCATTGATGAAGGTTATCATATCTGCGTGTGTGGATATAACCGAAATTCGATCTGAAGAGGAGCCCAGCTCCCCTTGATCTGGTTCGGTTGGAGAGTGTGAGTTAATCAGAATGTCTTCATGTTGCTCTTCCTCGTCATCATCGGTGTATTGTTCTTCTGAGGAAGCGTCTGATGAGCAGGTTTCTTCAGTATTCTGATTCTCTACTTTGACACTTGCAGGATCAATTTCTATATCCTTAACCTCAGCCTTGTCGGTCTTCTTCTTGAAGCGAATGATTAAACTGTGATTCTCCGTCTCAAGCCTCATTACTTCTTCATGACGCACAATGCTTGGAGCGGGTATTTTCGCAGTTTCTTTTACGTCTTCCATTTTCTCTTCCTCTTCAGATTCCTCCTCTTCCTCTATTTCTTCGCTGGGATCCTCTTCTTCCATTTCTGGGTCGTCTACAGACTGTGATTCGACACCCATCTCGATATCGTCGGCTGGTGGGGAAGACTCGTCATCGGAAGTGATCCGTCTGGTAGAAATAGCAAACATCTCTGCCTGTCCAGAAAGATCGGTTGGTCGGTCAATTTTGAAGGTGACGCTCTCCCCATGTGATCGTAAGATCAAGGTTTGATTGTACACATCAATGACAATCCTAGCCGTATTCATGAAAGGTCTTCCTTAATATCCATCACTACGAAATCCGTAGGATATAAGAATTTGTCGACTTTCACCAAGACGTTCTCAACTATGCCCTTAGGATATCGAGTTGTGTGATCGGTAAGTTGGATTGTCATTTTGGGTGGTGATAAGTCTCTTAACTCTAACCTCTGATAGAGAGAGTAGGGGATTAGGTTGATACTTGATCCTAAATCTTCTAGTGCATGAATGGTTCCAGATTGGTAGATTGAACACGGAAAAATGAATCGGCCCGTATCTCCTAGTTTTGGTGGTAAAGAGTTTCTGAGTAAGGCAGAGCATTCTTCACTAAGTGGAATTTTGTTAGAGTTTGGTATCCTCTCCTTTGTAGAGAAAAGCCTTCGGATGTATCTCTTCTGGTTGGGAACTTTGGACATGGTGTCCAGAAATCTTCCATCAAGTTTGAAGGAATCAAGCTTAGATGGTTCTTCTTGTAGCCTCCCAGGATAAGGTACGTGAACTGGAGTTTTAGGGGTCAACTTCTGAGTATACATTGATTTGTTCTTGAGCCTAGCTGACCTTCTCCGTGGTTCTTCCTCTGAGATTACGGAATCCATTTGCTTTGCTTCTTCTATGTGGGGATTTTGGATAGTATTACTTGGCAATCTTCCCTGCGGTCGGGTTTTAAGGTGTTGTGATAACTGTCTGAGCTGCGTTTCCAAACTTTTGAGCAGAGCCAATTTATTTCTCATTAGTATCTCTGTCTGATCTTGTCTGGCTGCAGTTCTCTGATTTATCTGTTGTTGTCCTTGAATGAACTGAGTTAACTGATCATCAGCTCCGAGAGTGGGATTAGTTGCTTTTGTAATCTGGGTGGTAGGGGAATTTTCCTCAACCGGGGCACTAGTGAGTGGGAGTGGTTGATCGTAGGTCAATTGAGATTGTTGGGCTGGATAAGGTGGATAGCGATAGAGGAAAGGTTGATTGCTTCGCTGGAATTGATTAACCCTATGTGGTTGATTGAATCCGGGATTTGGTGGACGAGCTGGATATTGGACGTAACAGACTGAACCGTCAGGGTTTTCGTACTCAACTTGATATTCTTCAGTGGGTTGCGGGTTGGTACAGTTAACACAAGCCTAAGCTTGGTTAACCTGCTACGGCTGCGTCTTCAATTCTCCGAGTTGTTTATCAAGAGATTCCATCTTATTTGTGAGGGATTTGATGGCCTCCGTTTGATCGTTAAGTGCAGAGAGTGGGGCAGATGATGAAGTTGTTTCACCAGTGTTCCAGTCATGATGATGCATTGTCATGTTCTTGAGCAATTCCCATGCTTCGTCTGCGGTTTGGTTCATCAGATTCCCTTGAGCTGCTGCATCGATCGTTGTCCTATGATTTACCGTAAGACCATTATAGAAGGTACAGATTTGGGCTGACCGTTCTAGCTGGTGATTAGGGCATTTCTTCAGCAGGGTTTTGAATCGCTCCCATGCAGTGTAAAGAGATTCATCATAACTTTGTTTGAAGTTAATGATGTCATTCTTCAGTTTGGTTTGTTTAGAAGGAGGGAAATATTTGGTTAGGAATTTAGTAGCCATCTCCGTTCATGACGTGATGGAATCTTTTTCCAATCCTTCGAACCAAGTTTAAGCATGATGAGTGAGAGAATAGGGGAACAAGTATAGCCGGACTATATCTTATCCTATCCCTGGCTGTTTGTAGGAGTTCGAAAGAGATATGAATTTATCAAGGTGAGAATTAGGATCATCATTCGGTAATCCATGAAACTGATAGCTATTCTGGATGAGCTGGATGATGTGGTGTTTTAATTCGAATGAGTGTCCTTGAATCTCTGGAAATATGATTGGTCCTCCTCAACCTTCAATCGAGGGTTTGGTGTTTTCTGCTAAAGTAACGCGTAACGCCATTTGATTTCTGTTTCGTGCTTCCTTACGTGCTTTAGAGATTATTGTGTCTGGATCAGGTACAAACAACAACGGCCCTGGTCTATATCGGGTTTGGGTCATACACTGGGTATGCCTTTTTGGTTTTTAATTTTAGCAGATAAACTAAATTCTAAAGTAAGCTAAACTAATCTAAGGTAATCTAATTCTAAGGTAATCTAATCTAATTTAATCTAAGGTAGTCTAAAGTAATCGAATGTAATCTAATTTAATTAACTAACTATCCTACGATTGAATATGTTTTTGGTTCTGGCTAATGATTCCCTGGTATTTCGGTAACAGAGCTCCGTACGAACTATTCAACAAACCAAGTGGCCAGGCTGACTACGGAGAGGCAGGATCCTTTTGGTCCCAATATAATTGGCGACTGTTCGGAAAATCCAACAATCAAGTCTGTGTATAATTGTCTTTCTTAGACACCACTAAATGCTTGTGAATAAGTTTGATAGAAAGCAGTATTGCCTGATGCCAGTTCCCCGGCAGCGGCGCCAAAAACTAGTTACTTCTCCGTGATATGGCCGAAACGGACAGTTTTTATTTGCGCGGTGTCGTCAGGCCGCGGCTCGCCAGGATCAGTCACTCGTGGGAGAGGGTACTGTTTTAAATTTATATTTAGCGGGGCCTAAATCTTACTACTCCTTATAAGCAAGGGAAGTATGACCTAGAGTCGTATTTTTGAGATATCAGTAGAATCGAACCTATATTTAAGCCTAAGATAGTTAGGGAGTAGTGGTTATTTAATTTGGGATTTTCTAATTTATAAGACAGATAAAGTAAATGCGATAAAATTTGTAATTCAGATAAGGTTAAAGTGAGTGCATGCTATGACTTCGTCAGTTATTCTGCCGAGATTATGGGATGCTGGCTCATGAATAGGCAGAGGCCTTGTATTTATTACACTGGTCCTAAACGCCCCTGTCATAAGATATGTCACTGGGTACTGCATTAGGCTTGAAGATTCTGAATAGATAACAACGTCCCTTACCCCCGACGCCCGTGCAGTCTGACTACAGGCATACACGTTCAGACGGCTCATCCAATTGAGCGACTCAGTTGGGTGACGTATTAACATTCTAAAATGGTCTAAACTTTCTTAAGCATAATAGAATACATGGTTTACAATATCCGAGAGACGTGATGTGTTTCAATGCTTTCGTTAATGATTGGTAAAAGATAGTTAGGCCCTTAAAAAGAGTTCAACCATAAAGAACACCATGGCCAAGTCAGAATGACTTTCATGAACACGTTCGGTTATCCTAACGGTCCAATCCTTTATGTATCTAAACAAACAATTCCTTAATTAACTAAGAATCCCTCAAGAGGGGTGCAATGCTTGAGACCGTGTTATGGTGCAGTGTACTGGTCAACACTAACCGGGTTCCATGGCCTTACTTAGCAGAGGTACAACTTACAACAACCGCTGTGCTTCAGCGTGTACGTACGAAGTTTATATGCTTGGTGACTACACTAGCATGGTCTAGGACCGACAATGTACTAAGGGTCTAGTCATATGTTTCACTACGAAAGAGTTCTCAGTCGGAATCCAAAGCTTGATAGACTTACTACAACCGGTGTGCCTCGGTCGATCTTACGTTGTATCCGATAGACTTCTCTTACCAAGGGGTGACACAGATAGTGCACTCTGAATTGGGGTTCGCGACTTCCCAATAACAGAGCCTATAACTACGTTCTATTAGTTGGAAAAGCGATTGAGTTTAAAGCATAATCGGAAAGCATTTCGACAGCATACACAAACCATATTATTTCGGAATTATAACTGCTTACATCGTAGCATACACTAAAGATAACTACTAGCTAATCATGGCAATAATATAATAAAACATTATGTAAGATAAAGGATAGAAGTACCATTAGATTAAACGAGTTCTGAATACAAAAGTGACAACTTCAAGACTCCAGACCGCTCCTAATACAATCTTCAGCGTTCTTCTCCGGGTACTAGGTTTCCCGCACGGAGTCGAAGGACTTGAGAGTATGAATAATATTGTACAAAAGAAAGAAAGAAGTGAATTGAAGTGTGTGTTGGAATGAATGACAAAGACCCTTTAAATAGACTAGGATTCTGCCAGAATACGGCTGGCAGGTCGTATGGTGGCCCGTATTTGGCAGTCCATTTGACTGGCAGCCCGTTTCTTGGGGGCGTTTGCTGGGCTGTTTGGTAGGCCGTACCCCATACTGGCAGGCTGTATGGCAGGCCGTATCTGGTGCTGGTCAGCCTTGATTCCCTGGATCGTAACTTGATTTCTTGTCTTTCACCGTTTTCGCTCTAGAATCTTCGTTTTAGCTCCGATTCTCTTGATTTTTTTTGCACCGCCTTCGTAATTACTTGTTCTTCAATTTTAACCGACGAAGTGGGTATTTTTCCGACAAAGTTCGAATCTTTCTTGTTTTTGGGCCTTAATACCGGGGTAAAAACGTGACTTTTTAGCCGATATCAAATACCACACACTTAGCTTTGCTTGTCCTCAAGCAAAAAATGGGAATATAAGGATCTTTCTAATAGATTCTCCCTTGCCCCACCCGTAGATCTTTTTATTATGCCTTCATCAGAAGTCGACACATCTTTCAAAAATATTATAAAAAGTTTCGAGCTTCGATGAATTAGTCGCTAGATTTCAATTGTGTCCATAGTGGAAAAGGCGTACTTTCCAACTCTCGGATGTAGAGTATACATGATCAGGCTTCTCACTGACGGATCACTCATATCACTCAAGTATTTAGGGTGTCCTATTCTAATTGTATTGTCGCTCAGAAGCCAGTCGTGTAACAGTTCTCATCATAGGCTTGGTAAAGCGTCGATATCTCCACGGGTTAAGTAAGGACGGCACTGATCTTCTTCCTAAGCATTCTTTCAAGAGGAAAATGGGTTATAGGGTTTGGTTGGAAATTTATGGATTTGGTGAAAGGTATCCAGATCTTTTGATTTGAGAGAATTGATAGATTTTGATTCTTCAGAGTATCCATTTTGGATAGATAATGGCTGAGAATTCCGTAAAGGTTTTCTTCGAAAGAGGCGGATTTTGCTAAGACTTTGTTTAGAATTTTTTTTGCTCTTCCAGCATTCTTCTTTAGGGCATCTTCTCGGGTTTCTTTTTGCCTTATTAGAGACTTTGCTCTTAGAGGCTTTGCTCTTTCATAATCATTTTTTTTTTTTGGCACAATGCTTTAAAAAGATAAAAAAACTAAAATAAAATAAAGATAAGGTAGTCTATGGGATACTATCCTGGTCAATGCTGTGTTGGCTCTGTAAAGTATCTGAAGATCTCATCATCCTCTAGGTTCGGCAAGTACTCGAGAGGTTGCCCTATATCCAACTCAGGGCCTAGTAATGAATCCAGACATAAGTATGACGGCATCTCCAGGTGGGATAAGTCTGGGAAAGGCTCCTCGTCAGGTATGCTCCCAGTGATCTCAAATGCCTGGGCCATTGCCGGCTCCACTGAAATGGGTATAGTGACTAGGTGACTGTAGTGACCCGAAATTTTCCATGTTTATATATATTAATTGAGATTGATATTTACATGATTAAATGTTTCCAACATGTTAAGCAATCAAACTTGTTAAGACTTGATTAATTGAAATATGTTTCATATAGACAATTGACTACCCAAGTTGACCGGTGATTCACGAACGTTAAAAATTGTAAAAACTATATGATGACATATATATGGATATATATATAGTTAACATGATACTATGATAAGTAAACATATCATTAAGTATATTAACAATGAACTACATATGTAAAAACAAGACTACTAACTTAATGATTTTTAAACGAGACATATATGTAACGATTATCGTTGTAAAGACATTTAATGTATATATATCATATTAAGAGATATTCATACATGATAATATCATGATAATATAATAATTTAAAATCTCATTTGATATTATAAACATTGGGTTAACAACATTTAACAAGATCGTTAACCTAATGGTTTCAAAACAACACTTACATGTAACGACTAACGATGACTTAACGACTCAGTTAAAATGTATATACATGTAGTGTTTTAATATGTATTTATACACTTTTGAAAGACTTCAATACACTTATCAAAATACTTCTACTTAACAAAAACGCTTACAATTACATCCTCGTTCAGTTTCATCAACAATTCTACTCGTATATACCCGTATTCGTACTCGTACAATACACAGCTTTTAGATGTATGTACTATTGGTATATACACTCCAATAATCAGCTCTTAGCAGCCCATGTGAGTCACCTAACACATGTGGGAGCCATCATTTGGCAACTAGCATGAAATATCTCATAAAATTACAAAAATATGAGTAATCATTCATGACTTATTTACATGAAAACAAAATTACATATCCTTTATATCTAATCCATACACCAACGACCAAAAACACCTACAAACACTTTCATTCTTCAATTTTATTCATCTAATTGATCTCTCTCAAGTTCTATCTTCAAGTTCTAAGTGTTCTTCATATATTCTACAAGTTCTAGTTACATAAAATCAAGAATACTTTCAAGTTTGCTAGCTCACTTCCAATCTTGTAAGGTGATCATCTAACCTCAAGAAATCTTTGTTTCTTACAGTAGGTTATCATTCTAATACAAGGTAATAATCATATTCAAACTTTGGTTCAATTTCTATAACTATAACAATCTTATTTCAAGTGATGATCTTAATTGAACTTGTTTTCTTGTCATGATTCTGCTTCAAGAACTTCGAGCCATCCAAGGATCCGTTGAAGCTAGATCCATTTTTCTCTTTTCCAGTAGGTTTATCCAAGGAACTTAAGGTAGTAATGATGTTCATAACATCATTCGATTCATACATATAAAGCTATCTTATTCGAAGGTTTAAACTTGTAATCACTAGAACATAGTTTAGTTAATTCTAAACTTGTTCGCAAACAAAAGTTAATCCTTCTAACTTGACTTTTAAAATCAACTAAACACATGTTCTATATCTATATGATATGCTAACTTAATGATTTAAAACCTGGAGACACGAAAAACACCGTAAAACCGGATTTACGCCGTCGTAGTAACACCGCGGGCTGTTTTGGGTTAGTTAATTAAAAACTATGATAAACTTTGATTTAAAAGTTGTTATTCTGAGAAAATGATTTTTATTATGAACATGAAACTATATCCAAAAATTATGGTTAAACTCAAAGTGGAAGTATGTTTTCTAAAATGGTCATCTAGACGTCGTTCTTTCGACTGAAATGACTACCTTTACAAAAACGACTTGTAACTTATTTTTCCGACTATAAACCTATATTTTTTCTGTTTAGATTCATAAAATAGAGTTCAATATGAAACCATAGCAATTTGATTCACTTAAAACGGATTTAAAATGAAGAAGTTATGGGTAAAACAAGATTGGATAATTTTTCTCATTTTAGCTACGTGAAAATTGGTAACAAATCTATTCCAACCATAACTTAATCAACTTGTATTGTATATTATGTAAACTTGAGATACCGTAGACACGTATACAATGTTTCGACCTATCATGTCGACACATCTATATATATTTCGGAACAACCATAGACACTCTATATGTGAATGTTGGAGTTAGCTATACAGGGTTGAGGTTGATTCCAAAATATATATAGTTTGAGTTGTGATCAATACTGAGATACGCATACACTGGGTCGTGGATTGATTCAAGATAATATTTATCGATTTATTTCTGTACATCTAACTGTGGACAACTAGCTGTAGGTTACTAACGAGGACAGCTGACTTAATAAACTTAAAACATCAAAATATATTAAAAGTGTTGTAAATATATTTTGAACATACTTTGATATATATGTATATATTGTTATAGGTTCGTGAATCAACTAGTGGCCAAGTCTTACTTCCCGACGAATTAAAAATCTGTGAAAGTGAGTTATAGTCCCACTTTTAAAATCTAATATTTTTGGGATGAGAATACATGCAGGTTTTATAAATGATTTACAAAATAGACACAAGTACGTGAAACTACATTCTATGGTTGAATTATCGAAATCGAATATGCCCCTTTTTATTAAGTCTGGTAATCTAAGAATTAGGGAACAGACACCCTAATTGACGCGAATCCTAAAGATAGATCTATTGGGCCTAACAAACCCCATCCAAAGTACTGGATGCTTTAGTACTTCGAAATTTATATCATATCCGAAGGGTGTCCCGGAATGATGGGGATATTCTTATATATGCATCTTGTTAATGTCGGTTACCAGGTGTTCATCATATGAATGATTTTTATCTCTATGTATGGGATGTGTATTGAAATATGAAATCTTGTGGTCTATTATTATGATTTGATATATATAGGT
This sequence comes from Rutidosis leptorrhynchoides, assembly GCF_046630445.1. NCBI lineage: Eukaryota > Viridiplantae > Streptophyta > Magnoliopsida > Asterales > Asteraceae > Rutidosis > Rutidosis leptorrhynchoides. Next base: position 137,480,985 of record NC_092337.1, on the reverse strand, counting down.
TAAACCTATAACTCACCAACATTTTTGTTGACGTTTTAAGCATGTTTATTCTCAGGTGATTATTAAGAGCTTCCGCTGTCGCATACTTAAATAAGGACGAGATTTGGAGTCCATGCTTGTATGATATTGTGTAAAAACTGCATTCAAGAAACTTATTTTGTTGTAACATATTTGTATTGTAAACCATTATGTAATGGTCGTGTGTAAACAGGATATTTTAGATTATCATTATTTGATAATCTACGTAAAGCTTTTTAAACCTTTATTGATGAAATAAAGGTTATGGTTTGTTTTAAAATGAATGCAGTCTTTGAAAAACGTCTCAAATAGAGGTCAAAACCTCACAACGAAATCAATTAATATGGAACGTTTTTAATCAATAAGAACGGGACATTTCAGTTGGTATCCGAGCGTTGGTCTTAGAGAACCAGAATTTTGCATTAGTGTGTCTTATCGAGTTTGTTAGGATGCATTAGTGAGTCTGGACTTCGACCGTGTTTACTTGAAAAAAAAAAAGATTGCTTAACAAATTTTGTTGGAAACTATATATTTTTAACATGTGAATATTATGTGATATATTAATCTCTTAACGTGTTTGATATTATGTGATAGATGTCTACCTCTAGAACAAGTCCCATTGACTCACCTAATAATAGTGAAGAGTCAAATGTAAATTGGAATGATTCGTGGACTGATTCACAAGTTCCCGAAGAGGAACCGGAAGAAGAGTCGGAACCGGAAGAAGAATCGGAACCGGAAGAAGAATCGGAACCGGATGAAGAAATAGAACCGGTGGGGGAAATAATAAAACGGTTAAGTAGAAGAAAATCCTCAACCAACCGACCAAAGTTAATTATGGTCAATGGTGTTTCCGCCAAGGAAGCAAAATATTGGGAGGATTACCAATTCTCTGATGAATCGGATTCCGACGAGAATTCCGATGATGTTATAGAAATTACCCCAACTGAATTTAAAACGGCAAAAGAAAATAATAAGGGAAAGGGCATAAAAATAGAGAAATCTAATTCCAACCCCGATGAACTTTATATGTATCGTCAACCCCCGAAGTCCTTAAGTTGTAACAATGACCCGGGAACCTCTAAACCACCAGGTTTTTCTAAACCAATGTGGAAAACGACGGCTCATATTAGAGGAACATCATATATCCCTAGAAACTTGGCAAAACGAACCAAAACCGAAGAAGAAGAAACAAGCGAGTCGGAATAATATAGTTGTATTCGTGTGGTGTAATATATGTAATATAGTGTGCTTATGCTTTATGATATATGTAAAAATTGCTTGTATTAATAAGTATCTTTTATGAATCTAACTCTTGTCTATTTTACAGTATAAAAACACAAAATGGATAGACAACCCAATATTTTAAGAGACCTACCAGGAGACATGATTGATGAAATCTTGTCTAGAGTCGGTCAGAATTCTTCGGCACAACTATTTAAGGCGAGATCAGTTTGTAAGACATTCGAAGAACGTTCCAAGAATGCCTTGGTTTATAAAAGGCTTTCGTTCGAAAGATGGGGGATTCACATTGGGAAATCCATAAGTTACGATGTGTTTACTTTGACGCATATATTGCGGGGAACCCAAATGCTATTTTACGCAATGGGTTAAGAAATTATTTTGACTCAATATATCCGAATATTGGACTTCGTGATTTAGAAAAAGCGGCTAACATGCAACATAAAGAAGCATGTTATGCTTACGGATTAGTAATGTTCGCTTCTCACCAAAGTGAGAACAAGAACATCGGGCTACAACTATTAAACAAAACGTTCCCACAAGTGACGGAGTCGGTAATTGGGGTAAGAAATGAGGTTTTTAGATTGTTACGGGACTGTTGGACATTACGTAACCCTCGTCCCTTTGACGATGTTACAACACGCTGTCTTATCAACGGCCATAACGGTTATGTTCCACAAGACCAAGGATGGGAAGTAATCCTAGTAAAACCAGAATGCATGACTTGTTTCTGGATGTATGAATTACGTGTCTTTATTGCCTTTGCTGAACGACTTGTGTACTAGCTAGAATTATCTTCACAACCATCTTGTATCAAATTTATTGTGTGCTATATTTCATGCTATATGTAAAATAAGCGGTATTGTAAGTTTGTAAAATATTGTGTAAAAGTTTGAACGCGAAATATTATTATAATCAGTTTTTCATATAGAATTGTAGTAGTTGAATTGTATATTAGCTACTAAGTATGAACTTAACGGGTAGGTACTACCCGAATTTAAACTTATAAAACGCTAATATGAAGAAAAAGCTTTTATAAATGAGTTCATATTATGCTACGAAATACTATTAACTACTCTTAATATTCTGTATGATTAACTTGTTCCATTTGACTATTTTGAAGGAAATGGCACCGACTACTCGACACACCGTGAATATGAATGAAGAGGAATTCCATACTTTTCTAGCTTCAAACATAGCCGCAGTACAGGCTGCGCTACAAACCAACAATAACCTTGGATCTAGCAATACAGGAAATCGTGTAGGATGCACCTACAAAGAATTCACTGCCTGCAAACCTTTGGAATTTGATGGAACCGAAGGACCGATCGGATTGAAACGGTGGACCGAGAAGGTCGAATCGGTGTTTGCCATAAGTAAGTGTACTGAAGAGGACAAAGTGAAGTACGCTACGCATACCTTCACAGGTTCTGCGTTAACATGGTGGAATACCTATCTAGAGCAAGTGGGACAAGATGATGCTTACGCACTACCGTGGTCAGCATTCAAGCACTTGATGAACGAGAAGTACCGTCCCAGAACCGAGGTCAATAAGCTCAAGACAGAACTTAGAGGGTTACGATCCCAAGGATTTAATATTACCACGTACGAAAGACGATTCACAGAATTGTGCCTATTATGTCCGGGAGCATTCGAAGATGAGGAAGAGAAGATCGACGCATTTGTGAAAGGATTACCGGAAAGAATCCAAGAAGATATAAGTTCACACGAGCCCGCCTCCATACAACAGGCATGTAGAATGGCTCACAAACTAGTGAACTAGATTGAAGAAAGAATTAAAGAACAGACTGCTGAAGAGGCCAATGTGAAGCAAGTCAAAAGAAAGTGGGAGGAAAACGGTGATAAGAATCACCAATACAACAACAACAGCAATTACAACAATAATCGCAACAATTATCCCAACAATCGCAACATCAATCGCAACTACAACAAACGGCCCAACAACAACAACAACAACAACAACAACAACAGCAACTACAACAATCATCCCAACAATAATAATAACCGCAACAACAACAACAATCAGAAGCAGCTATGCCAAAGGTGTGAAAAGTATCACTCGGGGTTCTGCACCAAATTTTGCAACAAGTGTAAAAGAAATGGTCATAGCGCGGCGAAGTGTGAGGTCTACGGACCAGGGGTTAATAGAACGAAAGGAACAAATGGTGTCGGAACGAGTAATGGCGGAGCAAGTAGTGTCGGAGCAAGTTATGCCAATGTAGTTTGTTATAAATGTGGAAAACCGGGCCACATTATTAGAAATTACCCGAACCAGGAGAACACAAATGGACAAGGCCGCGAAAGAGTTTTTAATATTAATGCGTCAGAGGCACAGGAAGACCCGGAGCTTGTTACGGGTACGTTTCTTATTGACAATAAATCTGCTTACGTTTTATTTGATTCGGGTGCGGATAGAAGCTATATGAGTAGAGATTTTTGTGCTAAATTAAGTTGTCCATTGACGCCTTTGGATAGTAAATTTTTACTCGAATTAGCAAATGGTAAATTAATTTTAGCAAATAATATATGTCGGAATCGAGAAATTAAACTGGTTAGCGAAACATTTAAGATTGATTTGATACCAGTAGAGTTAGGGAGTTTTGATGTGATAATCGGTATGGACTGGTTGAAAGAAGTGAAAGCAGAGATCGTTTGTTACAAAAATGCAATTCGCATTATACGAGAAAAAGGAAAACCCTTAATGGTGTACGGAGAAAAGGGAAACACGAAGCTACATCTTATTAGTAATTTAAAGGCACAAAAACTAATAAGAAAAGGTTGCTATGCTGTTCTAGCACACGTCGAGAAAGTACAAACTGAAGAAAAGAGCATCAATGATGTTCCCATTGCAAAAGAATTTCCCGATGTATTTTCGAAAGAATTACCGGGATTACCCCCACATCGATCCGTTGAATTTCAAATAGATCTTGTACCAGGAGCTGCACCAATAGCTCGTGCTCCTTACAGACTCGCACCCAGCGAGATGAAAGAACTGCAAAGCCAATTACAATAACTTTTAGAGCGTGGTTTCATTCGACCAAGCACATCACCGTGGGGAGCTCCTGTTTTGTTTGTCAAGAAGAAAGATGGTACATTCAGGTTGTGTATCGACTACCGAGAGTTGAACAAACTTACCATCAAGAACTGCTACCCACTACCGAGAATCGACGACTTATTTGATCAACTACAAGGCTCGTCTGTTTATTCAAAGATTGACTTACGTTCCGGGTATCATCAAATGCGGGTGAAAGAAGATGATATTCCAAAGACTGCTTTCAGAACATGTTACGGTCATTACGAGTTTATGGTCATGCCGTTTGGTTTAACTAATGCACCAGCTGTGTTCATGGACCTTATGAACCGAGTGTGTGGACCATACCTTGACAAGTTTGTCATTGTTTTCATTGATGACATACTTATTTACTCAAAGAATGACCAAGAACACGGTGAACATTTGAGAAAGGTGTTAGAAGTATTGAGGAAGGAAGAATTGTACGCTAAGTTTTCAAAGTGTGCATTTTGGTTGGAAGAAGTTCAATTCCTCGGTCACATAGTGAACAAAGAAGGTATTAAGGTGGATCCGGCAAAGATAGAAACTGTTGAAAAGTGGGAAACCCCGAAAACTCCGAAACACATACGCCAGTTTCTAGGACTAGCTGGTTACTACAGAAGGTTCATCCAAGACTTTTCCAGAATAGCAAAACCCTTGACTGCATTAACGCATAAAGGGAAGAAATTTGAATGGAATGATGAACAAGAGAAAGCGTTTCAGTTATTGAAGAAAAAGCTAACTACGGCACCTATATTGTCATTGCCTGAAGGGAATGATGATTTTGTGATTTATTGTGACGCATCAAAGCAAGGTCTCGGTTGTGTATTAATGCAACGAACGAAGGTGATTGCTTATGCGCCTAGACAATTGAAGATTCACGAACAAAATTATACGACGCATGATTTGGAATTAGGCGCAGTTGTTTTTGCATTAAAGACTTGGAGGCACTACTTATATGGGGTCAAAAGTATTATATATACCGACCACAAAAGTCTTCAACACATATTTAATCAGAAACAACTGAATATGAGGCAGCGTAAGTGGATTGAATTATTGAATGATTACGACTTTGAGATTCGTTACCACCCGGGGAAGGCAAATGTGGTAGCCGATGCCTTGAGCAGGAAGGACAGAGAACCCATTCGAGTAAAATCTATGAATATAATGATTCATAATAACCTTACTACTCAAATAAAGGAGGCGCAACAAGGAGTTTTAAAAGAGAGAAATTTAAAGGATGAAATACCTAAAGGATCGGAGAAGCATCTTAATATTCGGGAAGACGGAACCCGGTATAGGGCTGAAAGGATTTGGGTACCAAAATTTGGAGATATGAGAGAAATGGTACTTAGAGAAGCTCATAAAACCAGATACTCAATACATCCTGGAACGGGGAAGATGTACAAGGATCTCAAGAAATATTTTTGGTGGCCGGGTATGAAAGCCGATGTTGCTAAATACGTAGGAGAATGTTTGACGTGTTCTAAGGTCAAAGCTGAGCATCAGAAACCATCAGGTCTACTTCAACAACCCGAAATCCCGGAATGAAAATGGGAAAACATTACCATGGATTTCATCACTAAATTGCCAAGGACTGCAAGTGGTTTTGATACTATTTGGGTAATAGTTGATCGTCTCACCAAATCAGCACACTTCCTGCCAATAAGAGAAGATGACAAGATGGAGAAGTTAGCACGACTGTATTTGAAGGAAGTCATCTCCAGACATGGAATACCAATCTCTATTATCTCTGATAGGGATGGCAGATTTATTTCAAGATTCTGGCAGACATTACAACAAGCATTAGAAACTCGTCTAGATATGAGTACTGCCTATCATCCACAAACTGATGGGCAGAGCGAAAGGACGATACAAACGCTTGAAGACATGCTACGAGCATGTGTTATTGATTTCGGAAACAGTTGGGATCGACATCTACCGTTAGCAGAATTTTCCTACAACAACAGCTACCATTCAAGAATTGAGATGGCGCCATTTGAAGCACTTTATGGTAGAAAGTGCAGGTCCCCGATTTGTTGGAGTGAAGTGGGGGATAGACAGATTACGGGTCCGGAGATTATACAAGAAACTACCGAGAAGATCATCCAACTTCAACAACGGTTGAAAACCGCCCAAAGTCGACAAAAGAGCTACGCTGACATTAAAAGAAAAGATATAGAATTTGAAATTGGAGAGATGGTCATGCTTAAAGTTGCACCTTGGAAAGGCGTTGTTCGATTTGGTAAACGAGGGAAATTAAATCCAAGGTATATTGGACCATTCAAGATTATTGATCGTGTCGGACCAGTAGCTTACCGAGTTGAGTTACCTCAACAACTCGCGGCTGTACATAACACTTTCCACGTCTCGAATTTGAAGAAATGTTTTGCGAAAGAAGATCTCACTATTCCGTTAGATGAAATTCAAATCAACGAAAAACTTCAATTCATCGAAGAACCCGTCGAAATAATGGATCGTGAGGTTAAAAGACTTAAGCAAAACAAGATACCAATTGTTAAGGTTCGATGGAATGCTCATAGAGGACCTGAGTTCACCTGGGAGCGTGAAGATCAGATGAAGAAGAAATACCCGCATCTATTTCCAGAAGATTCGTCAACACCTTCAACAGCTTAAAATTTCGGGACGAAATTTATTTAACGGGTAGGTACTGTAGTGACTCGAACTTTTCCATGTTTATATATATTAATTGAGATTGATATTTACATGATTAAATGTTTCCAACATGTTAAGCAATCAAACTTGTTAAGACTTGATTAATTGAAATATGTTTCATATAGACAATTGACTACCCAAGTTGACCGGTGATTCACGAACGTTAAAACTTGTAAAAACTATATGATGACATATATATGGATATATATATAGTTAATATGATACTATGATAAGTAAACATATCATTAAGTATATTAACAATGAACTACATATGTAAAAACAAGACTACTAACTTAATGATTTTTAAACGAGACATATATGTAACGATTATCGTTGTAAAGACATTTAATGTATATATATCATATTAAGAGATATTCATACATGATAATATCATGATAATATAATAATTTAAAATCTCATTTGATATTATAAACATTGGGTTAACAACATTTAACAAGATCGTTAACCTAATGGTTTCAAAACAACACTTACATGTAACGACTAACGATGACTTAACGACTCAGTTAAAATGTATATACATGTAGTGTTTTAATATGTATTTATACACTTTTGAAAGACTTCAATACACTTATCAAAATACTTCTACTTAACAAAAATGCTTACAATTACATCCTCGTTCAGTTTCATCAACAATTCTACTCGTATATACCCGTATTCGTACTCGTACAATACACAGCTTTTAGATGTATGTACTATTGGTATATACACTCCAATGATCAGCTCTTAGCAGCCCATGTGAGTCACCTAACACATGTGGGAGCCATCATTTGGCAACTAGCATGAAATATCTCATAAAATTACAAAAATATGAGTAATCATTCATGACTTATTTACATGAAAACAAAATTACATATCCTTTATATCTAATCCATACACCAACGACCAAAAACACCTACAAACACTTTCATTCTTCAATTTTATTCATCTAATTGATCTCTCTCAAGTTCTATCTTCAAGTTCTAAGTGTTCTTCATATATTCTACAAGTTCTAGTTATATAAAATCAAGAATACTTTCAAGTTTGCTAGCTCACTTCCAATCTTGTAAGGTGATCATCCAACCTCAAGAAATCTTTGTTTCTTACAATAGGTTATCATTCTAATACAAGGTAATAATCATATTCAAACTTTGGTTCAATTTCTATAACTATAACAATCTTATTTCAAGTGATGATCTTACTTGAACTTGTTTTCGTGTCATGATTCTGCTTCAAGAACTTCGAGCCATCCAAGGATCCGTTGAAGCTAGATCCATTTTTCTCTTTTCCAGTAGGTTTATCCAAGGAACTTAAGGTAGTAATGATGTTCATAACATCATTCGATTCATACATATAAAGCTATCTTATTCGAAGGTTTAAACTTGTAATCACTAGAACATAGTTTAGTTAATTCTAAACTTGTTCGCAAACAAAAGTTAATCCTTCTAACTTGACTTTTAAAATCAACTAAACACATGTTCTATATCTATATGATATGCTAACTTAATGATTTAAAACCTGGAGACACGAAAAATACCGTAAAACCGGATTTACGCCGTCGTAGTAACACCGCGGGCTGTTTTGGGTTAGTTAATTAAAAACTATGATAAACTTTGATTTAAAAGTTGTTATTCTGAGAAAATGATTTTTATTATGAACATGAAACTATATCCAAAAATTATGGTTAAACTCAAAGTGGAAGTATGTTTTCTAAAATGGTCATCTAGACGTCGTTCTTTCGATTGAAATGACTACCTTTACAAAAACGACTTGTAACTTATTTTTCCGACTATAAACCTATATTTTTTCTGTTTAGATTCATAAAATAGAGTTCAATATGAAACCATAGCAATTTGATTCACTTAAAACGGATTTAAAATGAAGAAGTTATGGGTAAAACAAGATTGGATAATTTTTCTCATTTTAGCTACGTGAAAATTGGTAACAAATCTATTCCAACCATAACTTAATCAACTTGTATTGTATATTATGTAATCTTGAGATATCATAGACACGTATACAATGTTTCGACCTATCATGTCGACACATCTATATATATTTCGGAACAACCATAGACACTCTATATGTGAATGTTGGAGTTAACTATACAGGGTTGAGGTTGATTCCAAAATATATATAGTTTGAGTTGTGATCAATACTGAGATACGTATACACTGGGTCGTGGATTGATTCAAGATAATATTTATCGATTTATTTCTGTACATCTAACTGTGGACAACTAGCTGTAGGTTACTAACGAGGACAGCTGACTTAATAAACTTAAAACATCAAAATATATTAAAAGTGTTGTAAATATATTTTGAACATACTTTGATATATATGTATATATTGTTATAGGTTCGTGAATCAACCAGTGGCCAAGTCTTACTTCCTTACGAATTAAAAATCTGTGAAAGTGAGTTATAGTCCCACTTTTAAAATCTAATATTTTTGGGATGAGAATACATGCAGGTTTTATAAATGATTTACAAAATAGACACAAGTACGTGAAACTACATTCTATGGTTGAATTATCGAAATCGAATATGCCCTTTTTTATTAAGTCTGGTAATCTAAGAATTAGGGAACAGACACCCTAATTGACGCGAATCCTAAAGATAGATCTATTGGGCTTAACAAACCCCATCCAAAGTACTGGATGCTTTAGTACTTCAAAATTTATATCATATCCGAAGGGTGTCCCGGAATGATGGGGATATTCTTATATATGCATCTTGTTAATGTCGGTTACCAGGTGTTCATCATATGAATGATTTTTATCTCTATGTATGGGATGTGTATTGAAATATGAAATCTTGTGGTCTATTATTATGATTTGATATATATAGGTTAAACCTATAACTCACCAACATTTTTGTTGACGTTTTAAGCATGTTTATTCTCAGGTGATTATTAAGAGCTTCCGCTGTCGCATACTTAAATAAGGACGAGATTTGGAGTCCATGCTTGTATGATATTGTGTAAAAACTGCATTCAAGAAACTTATTTTGTTGTAACATATTTGTATTGTAAACCATTATGTAATGGTCGTGTGTAAACAGGATATTTTAGATTATCATTATTTGATAATCTACGTAAAGCTTTTTAAACCTTTATTGATGAAATAAAGGTTATAGTTTGTTTTAAAATGAATGCAGTCTTTGAAAAATGTCTCATATAGAGGTCAAAACCTCGCAACGAAATCAATTAATATGGAACGTTTTTAATCAATAAGAACGGGACATTTCAGTGACAACCCTCTGGTAACTCAGTAACTGGAACTGGCTCGGTGACTGGGGCAGGCGGCGTGATGGGAATAGGAGTAGCGTGTGCAGGCATGGCTGCTGATGCAACTGAGTGAACTGAGGCCGGTGTGGAACGCCTGGGCGTAGCTTGTCGTGTCGGCTGAACACAGCGTGCTAGCCTAAATGAAGATGGGCCCAGAGTACTACGTGGCATCCCCTCGCGCTGAAGGTATGCTCTCAGAGCTCTGTAGAGTCTCTGCTGATCTCTGAGGAGTACCCATGCAACATCAGGGTCACTCAAAGTGGCTCCGTAATGTATCACTATTGGCTCATGCATATCTGGCAACTGTGTATACTCGGCTGGTCTCCTGGCTAAACGTCTAAACGTCTAGATCGTCTGACGGGAGGAGCTGGCGGTGCTGTGCCGATATCTTTCTCAACGCTCTCTAATATCAATCGCCTTAGGCCTAACTGCCCTGTTGATGGCCTGTTCTGATCAGCACTGCTTCCGGATGAGTAAACTACATGAGTCCTCCTCCTGCGAACTGGAATGTAAGCTGATGCTCCTGAACTTGGCATTTCGCCTAAACACATTCAACAAACTTGTAAGTACTAAGCGCAAGTATGGCGCTTAGTTGTTAGTACAGAGATAATATCTTAAGACTGAAAATAATTGAAATAAAAATAATAAGTAATAAAAAGAATAAGCAAGGGGTGCCTCCCAAGAGCGCTTTGTTTATCAAGTCGTTACAGCTCGACTTTCCCTTGTCAGACCTTCAGAATGGATCAAAGGAGAAGAGGTGCTCCTCCTTATCATGGTCTTCTAGATAGGCTTTCAACCGGTGGCCATTGACTTTGAAATTACCAGTAGGTCCTTCCAATTCCACAGCTCCGTGTGGAAAAGCGTGTACAACTGTGTATGGGCCACTCCATCTTGATCTAAATTTTTCCACGAACTTCTTGAACCGAGAATTGAAGAGAAGAACTTTATCTCCATGGGCGAACTTTGTAGAGATCAATTTTGCATCATGCGTAAGCTTTGTTCGTTCCTTGTAGATGTATGATGTTTCGTATGCTTGGTCTCTCAATTCGGAGAGTTCGTTCATTTGCATTTTCCTATGTCTTCCGGTAACTGAGGGATCGAGGTTGTAGGTCTTCAGCGCCCAGAGAGCTTTATATTCAAGTTCTAGCGGAAGGTGACAAGCTTTTCCATAGATCATTCGGTAGGGTGTAGTTCCTAGAGGATTCTTGTAAGCAGTCCGGAATGCCCACAGAGCATCATCTAGCTTCTCGGCCCATTTATTTCCATGATGGCTGATAGTTCGTTCTAAGATTCTTTTGAGTGCTCTGTTCGTGACATCTACTTGTCCATTGGTCTGCGAATGATAGGCAGTGGACATTTTGTGGGTAACTCCGTATTGTTGCATCACTTTCATAAACTGAGTGTTACAGAAGTGTGTGCCTCTATCACTTATTATAGCACGGGGAGCTCCAACTCTGCAGAAGAGTCTCTTCAGGAAGTTTGTGACGACTTTGGCATCATTAGTCGGAAATGCTTGAGCTTCGACCCATCTGGAGACGTAATCTACTGCTACGAGGACATATTCTTTCCCGTTAGACTTTGGGAATGGGCCCATGAAGTCTAATCCCCATATATCGAAGATCTCGCAAGCTTGGATATTAGTCTGAGGCATCTCGTTCTTCATAGAGATAATGCCTTTCCTTTGGCATGCGTCGCAATGCTTTACAAGCACTTGCGCATCTCGGAATATAGGCGGCCAGTAGAATCCTGATTCGTAGACTTTCCTCACGGTTAAGTTTGCTCCATGATGACCTCCAGTTGATCCATGGTGACATTGGTGAAGAATCCCTGCTGCTTTCTTTTCATCTACGCACCTCCTGATTATCTGATCAGGGCAAATTCTAAACAGGTAAGGATCTTCCCAGTAGTAGTACTTGGCATCCCTGAAGAACTTCCTTCTTCGGGACGTACTCATTCCCTTTTGTACTACTCCAGCAACTAGGTAGTTGGCCATGTCCGCATACCAAGGAGTGTCAGTAAATTGTGATCCTATGTGAGTTTGTCCTAAACTCATAAGTTGTTCTTCCATAAATTTATCTCTGATATCTTGTTCAGCAAGTTTTTCCATTGCTGGGTTCTCCAAATGACTAAGATGATCTACTGCGACGTTCTCTGCTCCTTTCTTATCTTTAATCTCAATGTCGAATTCCTGAAGGAGTAAGATCCATCGTAGGAGTCTTGTTTTTGTGTCTTGCTTAGTGAATACATATTTGAGGGCTGAATGATCTGTATAGACTATAGTCTTGGACAGGATAAGATAGGAACAAAATTTGTCAAAGGCGAATACTATGGCTAGCAGCTCCTTCTCCGTGGTAGTGTAATTCTCTTGAGCTTCGGTTAAGGTTTTGCTTGCGTAATAGATTGGATGAAAGTGTTTATCTACCCGTTGTCCAAGCACAGATCCAACTGCGAAATCACTCACATCACACATGATCTCAAAGGGTAGACTCCAGTCAGGAGCTATCATGATGGGCCCATGTGTTAGCTGCTCTTTCAGATAGTTGAATGCTTTTCGACATTCTTCATCGAAGACAAACGGGACTTCCTTTCCTAGGAGATGAGTGAGAGGTCGTGTGACCTTTGAAAAATCCTTAACGAAGCGTCGGTAGAAACTGGCGTGTCCTAGGAAACTTCTTACTGCTCTTACTGTGGTAGGTTCTATGTAACGACCCTGGATTTTCCAACATTTATTTATTAATAATTCATTATTAATGCTTTTGTTTTAATAAACGTGTTCTTATACGTGTTACTTGTTACCGTATTTAACTTTTCATGGCCCGACTTGTCTTTGTGACGCACGTACTCTTCACGAATAATATTTTCGAATATTATTTACATTCATGATTAATTATTATTAGTCATTTTAATTAACTAAGGTTACTAGTTAATTACTTAGGCTCTATTTGATTAATTGAATACTTACTTGGACTTGGGCTTTTATTATTGGAATTGGACTTGGAAGCCCACCCTATACTCTTAATGGACTTGTAAGCCCATGTATTATGCTAGTATTACATTAAGGAAAAACATGGGTTAATTAAGCTAATTAGGAGACAAATTACTTCAAGCATGCTACACCTTTCTCCCATGCATTTAACTTACTACCCTTTCCTAGCATTACCACCATTCCAACACATGAAAGTAGCAATTGACTACCTTCTTTTATCCTTGCAAACCAACAGCTTTTTGAGAAGTGAGGAGGAGTTCAAATTTCTTTTACCTTGTTACTTATTTACTTGCATTTCATTTCCTTTACACACACTTACATACAACACTTCATTTTTCTCTCATTTATCTCTCAAAATATTGTAAGTAACAACATTATTCCTCTTCTTTTTCTCTTCTAAAAACCGTAACATATATACATCATCATCATCTTAATTACTTGCTTGTTACTTGTTGTTTGTTGGTTATTATTCAAGATCAAACTTCCTAGTTTGCATCTTCATAGATGTTGGTTACTTCCATCTCTTGTTTGATGAAGAACTAAGAACAAGAACCTAAAACTTGTTAGTTTGTGGTTCTATACTTAAGTGTTTTCAAGATCTAGAGTTCATAAACTTGATGATCTTCTTTGTTTTCATGTTTGTAGACTTAAATCCAAAGATTCAAACTTTGATTTGAATCTTCCTAAGTATGAAACAAACATGAATATTATACTTGTAGATCTATTTTATTTCTTTCATTTGTACTTAAAGCAATTCGTGATTCTTGTTGTTATGGGTCAAGTATTACTAGCTAATCTTGATTTCATTCTTCTTGAACTAAAGTTAACTTGTAAGTTCAAGAACATGGAAGTATAACTTACTAGTTATAACTTCACATACTTATGTTAGATCTAAGTTTCTATAGCTTATGGTCTTCTTATGTTGTTGTAAACAAGAGCTTATAAGCTTATATACACTTTGCAAGATGAAAATCTAAGTTTCATGACTTATGGTTTCATTAAAGTAAAGATCCAAGACTTATAACTTAGGATCTAACTTAAGAACTTTAGATCTAGACTTTTGGGTCTAGGATCTTCAAGATCTAACTAAGAACTATGTTCTACAACTTACGATCTTGATTATTTAGTTTACTTTCAAGTTTGTAGCTTAATATTACTAGTAGAACTCATGTATGTGTCGGATCTAAGATCTTGATGTAACTTTGGTTCATCAAACTACTTGCAACAATTAAATGAGTTGTGCTACTTATCTTAGAATTTAACTAGTGTTATGATGGTCAAACCTTGGTTAAGATGATGCAAACCCATCAACGAGTTGTACACTTGAAGCTATACGCATCAAGGATGAGAACCGTGATGAGCATCAAGCACCAAGAACCCACCAGAACACTTTTAGCTACTGTTTCTGGAACTGATCAGACTACCTGGGCTACTGTAAAGTTGATTTTCAGTTAGTTCGGTTCGATTAGATATTTTTCCGTTTAGACCTCATCTTAATCCGAGTTACGGTTTAGGATCTATGGCCTCCCGAAAGTCACTACACCCTATTAACGTTGTGCTGAAATTTCTGACCTACTCGCACTTAAACCGTCACCACGGTCAAATGAAGATGGGTTTGGTTCTGGAAATTGGTCAGCCTCTAGGGGACTCATATACAGAGCCATGTTTACTGGTCTCACCTTATTTCAGTTTGTATAGAGGTCGTGGCGACTGAACGAATTCAGCCTTTGTTTCAAACCCTAGTCTTGACTTAAAACTTACTTTACACTTTTTGTTTAATGATGAATGATGATGGTACTTAAGACCTAATTTACATACTTTTAAACCTTTGGGAACAATTTACTGACTTAGTAACTTTTGACTTAGGTTGAGGACCCTTCCGGAAAAACATATTTGCTTACTATTCTAGCGTATCGACTTTTACTACTTTCCACTGTGAGTTATAGCATCCCTTTTTACTTTAACTACTTTGGGACTGAGAATACATGCCCATTTTATGTTTTACATACAAGGCACGAGTATTTAAACTTTATATATGTGTGGGTTATATAATGGCATAAACTTTTCCCTTAGCTCGGTAACGATTAGTCATTGGTCTTTGAACCGGTGAACATGAATCTTAGATATGGATCCATAGGGTTTGACATCCCCACTCGGGCTAGTAGCGCTATCATTTAACGGGTGTTTAATAATTCGTAAATATACGCACTCTCCAAGTGTACTTTTAGGGGGTGAAAAATGTTAAGTTAGTTACCAAGTGCCCACGGTTATACATATACTTTTCATACTGTTTTGAAACGCTGTTGAAGCACTGAAATCTCGTGGCCTACCTTACATTACTGTTATACTTAAACTATAGCTCACCAACCTTTGTGTTGACGTTTTTAAGCATGTTTTTCTCAGGCGCTTGAGGTTTGCTTGCTTCCGCTGTACTAGTCATGCTTTGTAGACACCCGCTGCGCTTATTATAGATGTCACCGCATGAAACGTTTAATTTGCATTCAAACTATATTACTTTTGAAACGATGTAATTGTAACGACCTACGAATCACGTACTATTATTTTTGCTTGCTATTCGTTGAAGCATACTTTCGGATGTTAAATATTTGACGTTGGTTAAAACGTCACCTTTTATCATGAATGCAAACTTGTTTTGAAACAGCATATAGTATTTGACCTTGTAATGATCATGTTGTTGATGATTCGTACACGATGGTTTTGTACGGTGCATCACATTTGGTATCAGAGCATTGGTTGTTGGGAATTAGGTTGCATTAGTGAGTCTGGACCGACCCGAGTAGGATTCACTAATAGGACTAATCTACAACTTGCTAGTTTACTTGTTTTTGCAGAACTTGCTGCATGCTGCTGCTTACTTTTACTGCTATATGCTGTATGCTACTACATGATTTCACTACTGAATGCTATTATCTGCTTTCGATTGCATGATACTTGTCATTATTGCCATGCTATTTACTGCTATACATGATTTAGACTGTCGTAGTTACTTTGCCTAATACGTGCTTTCTTTATGACTTACTGACATGGAAAAAGTAATTTTTCCTTGTTCAGATGTCGGATATTCCACCAGTTATCATTTTGGAGAGTGACTCGGACTCATCCGCCACCTCGCCTGCCATTGTTGCCGATTCTCAGATCTCGTCGTCGACACCTTCCAGTGACTCCGGCGCTTCATCCTCCGGAGTCAGTAGCCATGCACCCTGTAGCGACCCGACCAAATCATGTTTGACGGCGCCGTCTACTTAGGTCCCGTTACGTGGTCATAAGTTTTTAAAACAACGTTTGACCAAAAGATATGTCGCATTCATTTTAAATGTAAAGGTTGTTCAAAGTTTACGAGAATAGTTCCACCACAAGTTACGATACAAAGTTTTAAGTACAAATGAAACTTATGCGACACAATTTAAAAGTAGTCAAAAGACGCTCCATGTATGCATATATACTCGACATCCAACGCAAGTATCAAAATAATGAGCGGAAGCATGTATCATGTATCTTTCAAGGACCTGAGAAAAACATAGAAATCTGTCAACGAAAATGTTGGTGAAATCATAGGTTTAAGTAAGTAAGTACAAGTGAACCACAAGATTTGCATCAATGAAATAATAGTAATACATTCCAAAAGTTTGTTTCACGAGCACCCAATTATCAATGCTTAACATTTCCTTCCATTGAACCCCATCACTTAGTGCTAGAACATACACTGTTTCTCGAAAATATATTTCATTCGTAAACGGTAGCGAACCGTTTGAATGAGGGTTTGTCAAACCCATATGGATCCATACAACATAAGTTCTCGCTTACACCCGGCAAGTGTAACTAATGATAATCGAATTGAGGATTTTGTTCTAAACTCGTATGTAGAATGTTTGTTTTCCTGTACTTGTGTTCACTTAGTAAAGAAATGTTTATGTTTTCTCATCCCAAATGTAAGTTCAAAAAGAGTAAAAGTGGGACTATGATCTCACCTTGAGTGCACGAGTAGTAAAGTACTTCAACAAGTAAACGTGTGCAAAGAACAATGCTAGTCTTGACCTAAACAATAGGTTGTATCAATAACGGTAAACACGATAGGTCAAAGATGTTCAATTAGTCCTATGGCTCGTTACGACTCGATTATGTAGCATGTGAATCAAATTGTCACGTTTCATGCAAGATACAAGTATAAAAGCATGTTAGAACGATTGCACAACCATTTGGTTAAGTTTGATTAAAAGTCAACTTGGTCGGGTCAAAGTCAACGAAAAAGTCAACATGTTCGGGTCGGGTCCCGAACTATTTTTCTGAGGTTTTTAATCATATGTGAGCATGTTAGAACAAGTTTCATGTGAATCGGAGGTCTAGAACGTGCCAAACATTTTTCACATTTGGGACAAGGAGGTCAGAACCTGACCACGGCATATGCCGCGCCGCGGCCAGAGGTGTCGCGCCGCGACATTAGGCGTGGCCTGGTACCTGGTCAGTTTCAAATGTTCAAGTCTTGGTCAAAACTTCAAACAACCATAAAACGCAAACCGTAAACAACTAGAAGGCGTATCTTATACCGTTGGAAAGCTCTTTTGACAAGGAACACAACTAAACATGTATCATCAATCAAAAACATCATTTTCAACAACCGATTTCTCGTCAAGTGATCAATAAAAGTCTATTTTCAAATTTTCAAGTTCATCAAATGCATTTTGAGTTTCGGGAATCCAATTCTCACATATGATATGCCGTTTTGAAGGTAATGAGGCATACATTACAACTAAACACTAACAATTAACATTCCATGGCATTCAAGCATCCAAAAATTCATGTCAAGAACTATCAAACCCTAGTCAAACATCTTAAAATCAATAATCATGCTTTTGAAGTTTTCTTAATCAACCTACACATCAAATTGAAGCTAGTGATACTAGGAACACAATTAGAACATGAACTTTTAACATCTAACAACATATGATCATCCAAAATTCAAGAACAACACACCAAAATTCAAGTTCATGCTAGTTATACTAAAACAACGAGATCGAGCATACAAATTACATACACGACATCACAATGAGCCATAGACACTAACTAACACCATTTCAAGTCAAAAACACGAATTTAGAGAAATCTAGAGTTTTAGAAATGTTACCCAAACGAGATGAAGTTGGTACCAAAATGAAGAGGATGAAGAGAGGATTACGAATATGTAATTTATTTTGTTGTAAGCCTCCTAGATCAGATTTAGATGATGATTGAATGAATTTGGTAGATGTGTGTGTGTTCTTGCTAGAGAGAAAGAGAGAGAGATGAAGAGGATTGAATGGTGGTGATTGGGGTGGACTAGTTGACCTAGTCAACTAGTTTGCCCCGTGTCAATTTTAGTCCCTCAAGTTTGAATCGGGTGCGTGAATTACCTAATCGAGATAATTTAAAATGCGTATTAACGAAAGATGTTATAAATATATAACAGACTTTAAAATAGTTAAACGGAAAAGTAAATGGAAAAAGGCGGGATGTTACACACCCAGCCCAGTGATCACCTCTGACGGAGCCGAGGACCTACAGGAGATTCCAGCTCCACTTGCCCCAGGACCCTCGGAGCCACAGCACCATTCTGGTGGTGCTGTGATTCCCGCAAAACTTGGGGAAGGTCCGGTCCGTAATGAGCATAACCATTGGTGTCGACGCCTTCCTGATGGACGTTTAGTGCCAATCCCGCCTTTCAGATACCGACTGATGATGGTCGCCCGAGGAGAGCCACCCGTGCAGCCCCCCCAGATGATTCCGATGACTCATCATCCGACGACTCATCCTCTGATGACTCCAGTGACGAGGATTCCGACGAGGATCCCGAGGAAGCACCCATGCAGCCACCCTCTACCCCGTCGAAGAAGCGGTATCGTTTCAACGGTAATGTTATTCCTGGGGTTAACGGAGGGAGATCGTCCGTTAACGCACATGGACTGAGGACTAGAGTTACCGCCCGTAAGCGACTTGTGCCGTACCCTGCTGATTCCTTCATCCGTAAGCCTTACCGCTACGCAGCATCTACTTCTGGTGCCGGACTGTCTGCACCACCCGCACCACCAGCACCATCAGTACCGCCTGCTCCATCAGCCTCTCCTTCTGTCGAGGAACTGACGAGGGAGGTGGATATCCTCCGTGCTCGGGTAACTGAGCTCGAGGACCTGTGTCCCACATGATGGACATCCTTTACCCACCTTCACCATAGGGCTTTTGTATTAGATTTCATTATGTAATCTCATTTGTAGTTTCTTGTATTACTTATGTACTGTACGAACATATGCGGATGTATGCAACTTATTATTAATGAATGGAACTTTGCGTTGTTTAATTTTTGCACAGTGTTCTATTTACGTTACTGTATGATGACTTTGTGGTATCTGTATCTATTTGCGTTACTTAAATAGCATATGTTGTGTTGATTCCATGCTAGACACCATATACTGTATTATTACTATTTGAATACTGGATTTTGACTTGAGTCAAAATTTTTGTTTAGAACATCAATGGCTAACGGAAGATCAACACCCACCGTAGCCCAAATCGAGGAAATGATCAATAAACGAGTCGCCGCAGCTTTAGCGGAAATGAACCCCCAAGCTCCACTGCCACCAGTTATCCAGCCCATTCGTAATGGATGCACATACAAAGAGTTTCAAAGCTGCAAGCCCCACAACTTTAGTGGAACTGAGGGGCCAGTTGGTCTCACCAAGTGGTTTGAGAAATTAGAATCTGTGTTTCGAGTTAGTAACTGCTCAAGGCGAACAAAACCAAGTATGCTTCATATACGCTCTCAGATGGCGCACTAACTTGGTGGAACACTCTGGCTCAAGCAAAGGGTATTGATGAGGCGTATGCCACTCCATGGGAAGAGTTTAAGGGGGCCATGATTGAGGAATATTGCCCTAGGACAGAGATCCAGAAGATGGAGATTGAGTTTATGCAGTTGAAGGTTGTGGGAAACGATCTCGATGGTTACAACCGTATATATCTGGAATTAGCCCTGATGTGTCCTACCATGGTTACCTCGGAGTTTAAGCGTATGGAAAGGTACTTGTGGGGACTTCCTAAGTCCATTAATGGAAATGTCACCTCGTCTAAGCCACCTAATGTCCCGGAAGCAATGCGCATGGCGCACACCTTAATGAACCAAATTATCAGCGATGAACCGGAGAAAGTGTAGTGACCCGAACTTTTCCATGTTTATATATATTAATTGAGATTGATATTTACATGATTAAATGTTTCCAACATGTTAAGCAATCAAACTTGTTAAGACTTTATTAATTGAAATATGTTTCATATAGACAATTGACCACCCAAGTTGACCGGCGATTCACGAACGTTAAAACTTGTAAAAACGACATGACAATATATATATATGGATATACATATGGTTAACATGAGATTATGATAAGTAAGTATATCCATAAGTATATTAACAATGAGTTATATACATATAAACAAGACTACTAACTTAAGGATTTCGAAACGAGACATATATGTAACGATTATCGTTGTAACGACATTTAAATGTATATATATCATATTAAGATATATTAATATATCATAATATCATGATAATATAATAATTTAACATCTCATTAGATATAATAAACAATGGGTTAACAACATTAATTGAGATCGTTAACTTAAAGGTTTCAAAACAACACTTACATGTAACGACTAACGATGACTTAACGACTCAGTTAAAATGTATATACATGTAGTGTATTTAGATGTATTAACATACTTTTGGAAGACTTCAAGACATATATCAAAACACTCATACTTAACGAAAATGGTTACAGTTACTTTTCCATTCTTTTCTTTCATCAAGAATTCTAGTCGTATTCTTACCCGTATTATACACAGCTTCAAAACGTACTTACTATGAGTATATACCAATAGGAACTAGCATGGGATTCCACTCTTGATTATGTCATGTATGACTAATCAATTTTAACTTCTACCATGAGCTAGTCAACTAACTAGAACTCCTTTTAACCCCACTCACCACTCACCAATTACCACTCATCATTCACTCCATTTCACTTCCAATTCTCTTTCTAATTCTCTCTCAACACACACACACACACACTATTATGAACATATTTTTCCAGTAGTTAATCATCATCTTCATCAAAAATCACTTCAAGAATCAAGCTATAATCATCATAGGAAGAACACTTCAAGAACACTTCAAAAATCGCTTCAAGTTTACTAATTTACTTCCAAGCTTTCTAATCCATTCCAAGTAATCATCTAAGATCAAGAAACCTTTGTTATATATAGTAGGTTATCTTTCTTATTCAAGGTAATATTCATATTCAAACTTTGATTCAATTTCTATAACTATAAACTATCTTAATTCGAGTAAAAATCTTACTTGAACTTGTTTTTGTGTCATGATCCTACTTCAAGAACTTTCAAGCCATCCAAGATCCTTTGAAGCTAGATCATTTCTTGTCACTTCCAGTAGGTTTACCTACTAAACTTGAGGTAGTAATGATGTTCATAACATCATTCGATTCATATATATAAAATTATCTTATTCGAAGGTTTAAACTCGTAATCACTAGAACATAGTTTAGTTAATTCTAAACTTGTTTGCAAACAAAAGTTAATCCTTCTAACTTGACTTTTAAAATTAACTACACACATGTTCTATATCTATATGATATGCTAACTTAATGATTTAAAACCTGGAAACACGAAAAACACCGTAAAACCGAATTTACGCCGTCGTAGTAACACCGCGGGCTGTTTTGGGTTAGTTAATTAAAAACTATGATAAACTTTGATTTAAAAGTTGTTATTCTGAGAAAATGATTTTTATTATGAACATGAAACTATATCCAAAAATTATGGTTAAACTCAAAGTGGAAGTATGTTTTCTAAAATGGTCATCTAGACGTCGTTCTTTCGACTGAAATGACTACCTTTACAAAAACGACTTGTAACTTATTTTTCCCACTATAAACCTATACTTTTCTGTTTATATTCATAAAATAGAGTTCAATATGAAACCATAGCAATTTGATTCACTCAAAACGGATTTAAAATGAAGAAGTTATGGGTAAAACAAGATTGGATAATTTTTCTCATTTTAGCTACGTGAAAATTGGTAACAAATCTATTCCAACCATAACTTAATCAACTTGTATTGTATATTATGTAATCTTGAGATACCATAGACACGTATACAATGTTTCGACCTATCATGTCGACACATCTATATATATTTCGGAACAACCATAGACACTCTATATGTGAATGTTGGAGTTAGCTATACAGGGTTGAGGTTGATTCCAAAATATATATAGTTTGAGTTGTGATCAATACTGAGATACGTATACACTGGGTCGTGGATTGATTCAAGATAATATTTATCGATTTATTTCTGTACATCTAACTGTGGACAACTAGTTGTAGGTTACTAACGAGGACAGCTGACTTAATAAACTTAAAACATCAAAATATATTAAAAGTGTTGTAAATATATTTTAAACATACTTTGATATATATGTATATGTTGTTATAGGTTCGTGAATCAACCAGTGGCCAGGTCTTACTTCCCGACGAAGTAAAAATCTGTGAAAGTGAGTTATAGTCCCACTTTTAAAATCTAATATTTTTGGGATGAGAATACATGCAGGTTTTATAAATGATTTACAAAATAGACACAAGTACGTGAAACTACATTCTATGGTTGAATTATCGAAATCGAATATGCCCCTTTTTATTAAGTCTGGTAATCTAAGAATTAGGGAACAGACACCCTAATTGACGCGAATCCTAAAGATAGATCTATTGGGCCTAACAAACCCCATCCAAAGTACCGGATGCTTTAGTACTTCGAAATTTATATCATATCCGAAGGGTGTCCCGGAATGATGGGGATATTCTTATATATATGCATCTTGTTAATGTCAGTTACCAGGTGTTCACCATATGAATGATTTTTATCTCTATGTATGGGATGTGTATTGAAATATGAAATCTTGTGGTCTATTGTTACGATTTGATATATATAGGTTAAACCTATAACTCACCAACATTTTTGTTGACGTTTAAAGCATGTTTATTCTCAGGTGAATACTAAGAACTTCCGTTGTTGCATACTAAAATAAGGACAAGATTTGGAGTCCATGTTTGTATGATATTGTGTAAAAACTGCATTCAAGAAACTGATTTCGATGTAACATATTTGTATTGTAAACCATTATATAATGGTCGTGTGTAAACAGGATATTTTAGATTATCATTATTTTATAATCTACGTAAAGCTTTTTAAACCTTTATTTATGAAATAAAGGTTATGGTTTGTTTTAAAAATGAATGCAGTCTTTGAAAAACGTCTCATATAGAGGTCAAAACCTCGCAACGAAATCAATTAATATGGAATGTTTTTAATCAATAAGAACGGGACATTTCAGTTGGTATCCGAGCGTTGGTCTTAGAGAACCAGAAAATTTGCATTAGTGTGTCTTATCGAGTTTGTTAGGATGCATTAGTGAGTCTGGACTTCGACCGTGTTTTCTTTAAAAAATGATTGCTTAACATTTTTATTGGAAACTATATATTTTTAACATATGAATATTATGTGATATATTAATCTCTTAACGTGTTTGATATTATGTGATAGATGTCTACCTCTAGAACAAGTCCCATTGACTCACCTAATAATAATGAAGAGTCAAATGTAAATTGGAAAGATTCGTGGACTGATTCACAAGTTCCCGAAGAAGAACCGGAAGAAGAGTCGGAACCGGAAGAAGAATCGGAACCGGAAGAAGAATCGGAACCGGAAGAAGAAATAGAACCGGTGGGGGAAATAATAAAACGGTTAAGTAAAAGAGAATCCTCAACCAACTGACCAAGGTTAATTATGGTCAATGGTGTTTCCGCCAAGGAAGCAAAATATTGGGAGGATTACCAATTCTCCGATGAATCGGATTCCGAAGAGAATTCCGATGATGTTATAGAAATTACCCCAACTGAATTTAAAAAGGCAAAAGAAAATAATAAGGGAAAGGGCAACTTTATATGTATCGTCAACCCCCGAAGTCCTTAAGTTGTAACAATGACCCGGGAACCTCTAAACCACCAGGTTTTTCTAAACCAATGTGGACAACGACGGCTCATATTAGGGGAACATCATATATCCCTAGAAACTTGGCAAAACGAACCAAAACCGAACAAGAAGAAACGAGCTAGTCGGAATAAGATAGTTGTATTCGTGTGGTGTAATATATGTAATATAGTGTGCTTATGCTTTATGATATATGTAAAAATTGCTTGTATTAATAAGTATTTTTTTTTATGAATCTAACTCTTGTCTATTTTACAGTATAAAAACACAAAATGGATAGACAACCCAATATTTTAAGAGACCTACCCGGAGACATGATTGATAAAATCTTGTCTAGAGTCGGTCAGAATTCCTCGGCACAACTATTTAAGGCGAGATCAGTTTGTAAGACATTCGAAGAACGTTCCAAGAATGCCTTGATTTATAAAAGGCTTTCGTTCGAAAGATGGGGGATATCACATTGGGAAATCCATAAGTTACGATGTGTTTACTTTGACGCATATATTGCGGGGAACCCAAATGCTATTTTACGCAACGGGTTAAGAAATTATTTTGACTCAGTATATCCGAATATAGGACTTCGTGATTTATAAAAAGTGGCTAACATGCAACATAAAGAAGCATGTTATGCTTACGGGTTAGTAATGTTCGCTTCTCACCAAAGTGAGAACAAGAACATCGGGCTACAACTATTAAACAAAACGTTCCCACAAGTGACGGAGTCGATAATTCGGGTAAGAAATGAGGTTTTTAGGTTATTATGAGACTGTTGGTCATTACGTAACCCTCGTCCCTTTGACGATGTTACAACACGTTGTCTTATCAACGGCCATAACGGTTATGTTCCACAAGACCAAGGGTGGGAAGTAGTCCTAGTAAAACCAGAATGCATGACTTGTTTCTGGACGTATGAATTACGTGTCTTTATTGCCTTTGCTGAACGACTTGTGTACTAGCTAGAATTATCTTCACAACTATCTTGTATCAAAGTTATTGTGTGCTATATTTCATGCTTTATGTAAAATAAGCGGTATTGTAAGTTTGTAAAATATTGTATAAAAGTTTGAACGCGAAATATTATTACAATCAGTTTTTCATATAGAATTGTAGTAGTTGAATTGTATATTAGCTACTACGTATGAACTTAACGGGTAGGTACTACCCGAATTTAAACTTATAAAACGCTAATATGAAGAAAAAGCTTTTATAAATGAGTTCATATTATGCTACGAAATACTATTAACTACTCTTAATATTCTGTATGATTAACTTGTTCCATTTGACTATTTTGAAGGAAATGGCACCGACTACTCGACACACCGTGAATATGAATGAAGAGGAATTCCGTACTTTTCTAGCTTCGAACATAGCCACAGTACAGGCTGCGCTACATACCAACAATAACCTTGGATCTGGCAGTACAGGAAATCGTGTAGGATGCACCTACAAAGAATTCACTGCCTGCAAACCTTTGGAATTTGATGGAACCGAAGGACCGATCGGATTGAAACGGTGGACCGAGAAGGTCGAATCGGTGTTTGCCATAAGTAAGTGTACTGAAGAGGACAAAGTGAAGTACGCTACGCATACCTTCACATGTTCTGCGTTAACATGGTGGAATACCTATCTAGAGTAAGTGGGACAAGATGATGCGTACGCACTACCGTGGTCAGCATTCAAGCACTTGATGAACGAGAAGTACCGTCCCAGAACCGAGGTCAATAAGCTCAAGACAGAACTTAGAGGGTTACGAACCCAAGGATTTGATATTACCACGTACGAAAGACGATTCACAGAATTGTGCCTATTGTGTCCGGGAGCATTCGAAGATAAGGAAGAGATGATCGACGCGTTTGAGAAAGGATTACCGGAAAGAATCCAAGAAGATATAAGTTCACACGAGCCCGCGTCCATACAACAGGCATGTAGAATGGCTCACAAACTAGTGAACCAGATTGAAGAAAGAATTAAAGAACAGACTGCTGAAGAGGCCAATGTGAAGCAAGTCAAAAGAAAGTGGGAGGAAAACGGTGATAAGAATCACCAATACAACAACAACAGCAATTACAACAATAATCGCAACAATTATCCCAACAATCGCAACATCAATCGCAACTACAACAAATGGCCCAACAACAACAATAACAACAACAACAACAGCAACTACAACAATCATCCCAACAACAATAATAATCGCAACAACAACAACAATCAGAAGCAGCAATGCCAAAGGTGTGAAAAGTATCACTCGGGGTTCTGCACCAAATTTTGCAACAAGTGTAAAAGAAATGGTCATAGCGCGGCGAAGTGTGAGGTCTATGGACCAGGGGTTAATAGAACGAAAGGAACAAATGGTGTCGGAACGAGTAATGGCTGAGCAAGTAGTGTCGGAGCAAGTTATGCCAATGTAGTTTGTTATAAATGTGGAAAACCGGGCCACATTATTAGAAATTGCCCAAACCAGGAGAACATGAATGGGCAAGGCCGCGAAAGAGTTTTCAATATTAACGTGGCAGAGGCACAGGAAGACCCGGAGCTTGTTACGGGTACGTTTCTTATTGACAATAAATCTGCTTACGTTTTATTTAATTCGGGTGCGGATAGAAGCTATATGAGTAGAGATTTTTTGTGCTACATTAAGTTGTCCATTGACGCCTTTGGATAGTAAATTTTTACTCGAATTAGCAAATGGTAAATTAATTTCAGCAGATAATATATGTCGGAATCGAGAAATTAAACTGGTTAGCGAAACATTTAAGATTGATTTGATACCAGTAGAGTTAGGGAGTTTTGATGTGATAATCGGTATGGACTGGTTGTAAAAAGTGAAAGCAGAGATCGTTTGTTACAAAAATGCAATTCGCATTATACGAGAAAAAGGAAAACCCTTAATGGTGTACGGAGAAAAGGGCAACACGAAGCTACATATTATTAGTAATTTGAAGGCACAAAAACTAATAAGAAAAGGTTGCTATGCTGTTCTAGCACACGTCGAGAAAGTACAAACTGAAGAAAAGAGCATCAATGATGTTCCCATTGCAAAAGAATTTTCCGATGTATTTCCGAAAGAATTACCGGGATTACCCCCACAGCGATCCGTTGAATTTCAAATAGATCTTGTACCAGGAGCTGCACCAATAGCACGTGCTCCTTACAGACTCGCACCCAGCGAGATGAAAGAACTGTAAAGCCAATTACAAGAACTTTTAGAGCATGGCTTCATTCGACCAAGCACATCACCATGGGGAGCTCCTGTTTTGTTTGTCAAGAAGAAAGATGGTACATTCAGGTTGTGTATCGACTACCGAGAGTTGAACAAACTTACCATCAAGAACCGCTACCCACTACCGAGAATCGACGACTTATTTGATCAACTACAAGGCCCGTCTGTTTATTCAAAGATTGACTTACGTTCCGGGTATCATCAAATGCGGGTGAAAGAAGATGATATTCCAAAGACTGCTTTCAGAACACGTTACGGTCATTACGAGTTTATGGTCATGCCGTTTGGTTTAACTAATGCACCAGCTATGTTCATGGACCTTATGAACCGAGTGTGTGGACCATACCCTGACAAGTTTGTCATTGTTTTCATTGATGACATACTTATTTACTCAAAGAATGACCAAGAACACGGTGAACATTTGAGAAAGGTGTTAGAAGTATTGAGGAAGGAAGAATTGTACGCTAAGTTTTCAAAGTGTGCATTTTGGTTGGAAGAAGTTCAATTCCTCGGTCACATAGTGAACAAAGAAGGTATTAAGGTGGATCCGGCAAAGATAGAAACTGTTGAAAAGTGGGAAACCCCAAAAACTCCGAAACACATACGCCAGTTTTTAGGACTAGCTGGTTACTACAGAAGGTTCATCCAAGACTTTTCCAGAATAGCAAAACCCTTGACTGCATTAACGCATAAAGGGAAGAAATTTGAATGGAATGATGAACAAGAGAAAGCGTTTCAGTTATTGAAGAAAAAGCTAACTACGGCACCTATATTGTCATTGCCTGAAGGGAATGATGATTTTGTGATTTATTGTGACGCATCAAAGCAAGGTCTCGGTTGTGTATTAATGCAATGAACAAAGGTGATTGCTTATGCGTCTAGACAATTGAAGATTCACGAACAAAATTATACGACGCATGATTTGGAATTAGGCGCGGTTGTTTTTGCATTAAAGACTTGGAGGCACTACTTATATGGGGTCAAAAGTATTATATATACCGACCACAAAAGTCTTCAACACATATTTAATCAGAAACAACTGAATATGAGGCAGCGTAGGTGGATTGAATTATTGAATGATTATGACTTTGAGATTTGTTACCACCCGGGGAAGGCAAATGTGGTAGCCGATGCCTTAAGCAGGAAGGACAGAGAACCCATTCGAGTAAAATCTATGAATATAATGATTCATAATAACCTTACTACTCAAATAAAGGAGGCGCAACAAGGAGTTTTAAAAGAGGGAAATTTAAAGGATGAAATACCCAAAGGATCGGAGAAACATCTTAATATTCGGGAAGACGGAACCCGGTATAGGGCTGAAAGGATTTGGGTACCAAAATTTGGAGATATGAGAGAAATGGTACTTAGAGAAGCTCATAAAACCAGATACTCAATACATCCTGGAACGGGGAAGATGTACAAGGATCTCAGGAAATATTTTTGGTGGCCGGGTATGAAAGCCGATGTTGCTAAATACGTAGGAGAATGTTTGACGTGTTCTAAGGTCAAAGTTGAGCATCAGAAACCATCAGGTCTACTTCAACAACCCGAAATCCTGGAATGGAAATGGGAAAACATTACCATGGATTTCATCACTAAATTGCCAAGGACTGCAAGTGGTTTTGATACTATTTGGGTAATAGTTGATCGTCTCACCAAATCAGCACATTTCCTGCCAATAAGAGAAGATGACAAGATGGAGAAGTTAGCACGACTGTATTTGAAGGAATTCATCTCCAGACATGGAATACCAATCTCTATTATCTCTGATAGGGATGGCAGATTTATTTCAAGATTCTGGCAGACATTACAGCACGCATTAGGAACTCGTCTAGACATGAGTACTGCCTATCATCCACAAACTGATGGGCAGAGCGAAAGGACGATACAAACGCTTGAAGACATGCTACGAGCATGTGTTATTGATTTTGGAAACAGTTGAGATCGACATCTACCATTAGCAGAATTTTCCTACAACAACAGCTACCATTCAAGCATTGAGATGGCGCCGTTTGAAGCACTTTATGGTAGAAAGTACAGGTCTCTGATTTGTTGGAGTGAAGTGGGGGATAGACAGATTACGGGTCCGGAGATTATACAAGAAACTACCGAGAAGATCATCCAAATTCAACAACGGTTGAAAACCGCCCAAAGTCGACAAAAGAGCTACGCTGACATTAAAAGAAAAGATATAGAATTTGAAATTGGAGAGATGGTCATGCTTAAAGTTGCACCTTGGAAAGGCGTTGTTCGATTTGGTAAACGAGGGAAATTAAATCCAAGGTATATTGGACCATTCAAGATTATGGATCGTGTCGGACCAGTAGCTTACCGACTTGAGTTACCTCAACAACTCGCGGCTGTACATAACACTTTCCACGTCTCGAATTTGAAGAAATGTTTTGCTAAAGAAGATCTCACTATTCCGTTAGATGAAATCCAAATCAACGAAAAACTCCAATTCATCGAAGAACCCGTCGAAATAATGGATCGTGAGGTTAAAAGACTTAAGCAAAACAAGATACCAATTGTTAAGGTTCGATGGAATGCTCGTAGAGCACCTGAGTTCACCTGGGAGCGTGAAGATCAGATGAAGAAGAAATACCCGCATCTATTTCTAGAAGATTCGTCAACACCTTCAACAGCTTAAAATTTCGGGACGAAATTTATTTAGCGGGTAGGTACTGTAGTGACCCGAACTTTTCCATGTTTATATATATTAATTGAGATTGATATTTACATGATTAAATGTTTCTAACATGTTAAGTAATCAAACTTGTTAAGACTTTATTAATTGAAATATGTTTCATATAGACAATTGACCACCCAAGTTGACCGGCGATTCACGAACGTTAAAACTTGTAAAAACGACATGACGATATATATATATGGATATACATATGGTTAACATGAGATTATGATAAGTAAGTATATCCATAAGTATATTAACAATGAGTTATATACATATAAACAAGACTACTAACTTAAGGATTTCGATACGAGACATATATGTAACGATTATCGTTGTAACGACATTTAAATGTATATATATCATATTAAGATATATTAATATATCATAATATCATGATAATATAATAATTTAACATCTCATTAGATATAATAAACAATGGGTTAACAACATTAATTGAGATCGTTAACTTAAAGGTTTCAAAACAACACTTACATGTAACGACTAACGATGACTTAACGACTCAGTTAAAATGTATATACATGTAGTGTATTTAGATGTATTAAAATACTTTTGGAAGACTTCAAGACATATATCAAAACACTCATACTTAACGAAAATGGTTACAGTTACTTTTCCATTCTTTTCTTTCATCAAGAATTCTAGTCGTATTCTTACCCGTATTATACACAGCTTCAAAACGTACTTACTATGAGTATATACCAATAGGAACTAGCATGGGATTCTACTCTTTATTATGTCATGTATGACTAATCAATTTTAACTTCTACCATGAGCTAGTCAACTAACTAGAACTCCTTTTAAGCCCACTCACCACTCACCAATTACCACTCATCATTCACTCCATTTCACTTCCAATTCTCTTTCTAATTCTCTCTCAACACACACACACACACACACACACTATTATGAACATATTTTTCCAGTAGTTAATCATCATCTTCATCAAAAATCACTTCAAGAATCAAGCTATAATCATCATAGGAAGAACACTTCAAGAACACTTCAAAAATCGCTTCAAGTTTACTAATTTACTTCCAAGCTTTCTAATCCATTCCAAGTAATCATCTAAGATCAAGAAACCTTTGTTATATACAGTAGGTTATCTTTCTTATTCAAGGTAATATTCATATTCAAACTTTGATTCAATTTCTATAACTATAAACTATCTTAATTCGAGTAAAAATCTTACTTGAACTTGTTTTTGTGTCATGATCCTACTTCAAGAACTTTCAAGCCATCCAAGATCCTTTAAAGCTAGATCATTTCTTGTCACTTCTAGTAGGTTTACCTACTAAACTTGAGGCAGTAATGATGTTCATAACATCATTCGATTCATATATATAAAACTATCTTATTCGAAGGTTTAAACTCGTAATCACTAGAACATAGTTTAGTTAATTCTAAACCTGTTCGCAAACAAAAGTTAATCCTTCTAACTTGACTTTAAAATTAACTACACACATGTTCTATATCTATATGATATGCTAACTTAATGATTTAAAACCTGGAAACACGAAAAACACCGTAAAACCGGATTTACGCCGTCGTAGTAACACCGCGGGCTGTTTTGGGTTAGTTAATTAAAAACTATGATAAACTTTGATTTAAAAGTTGTTATTCTGATAAAATGATTTTTATTATGAACATGAAACTATATCCAAAAATTATGGTTAAACTCAAAGTGGAAGTATGTTTTCTAAAATGGTCATCTAGTCGTCGTTCTTTCGACTGAAATGACTACCTTTACAAAAATGACTTGTAAATTATTTTTCCCACTATAAACCTATACTTTTCTGTTTAGATTCATAAAATAGAGTTCAATATGAAACCATAGCAATTTGATTCACTCAAAACGGATTTAAAATGAAGAAGTTATGGGTAAAACAAGATTGGATAATTTTTCTCATTTTAGCTACGTGAAAATTGGTAACAAATCTATTCCAACCATAACTTAATCAACTTGTATTGTATATTATGTAATCTTGAGATACCATAGACACGTATACAATGTTTCGACCTATCATGTCGACACATCTATATATATTTCGCAACAACCATAGACACTCTATATGTGAATGTTGGAGTTAGCTATACAGGGTTGAGGTTGATTCCAAAATATATATAGTTTGAGTTGTGATCAATACTGAGATACGTATACACTGGGTCGTGGATTGATTCAAGATAATATTTATCGATTTATTTCTGTACATCTAACTGTGGACAACTAGTTGTAGGTTACTAACGAGGACAGCTGACTTAATAAACTTAAAACATCAAAATATATTAAAAGTGTTGTAAATATATTTTAAACATACTTTGATATATATGTATATATTGTTATAGATTCGTGAATCAACCAGTGGCCAAGTCTTACTTCCCGACGAAGTAAAAATCTGTGAAAGTGAGTTATAGTCCCACTTTTAAAATCTAATATTTTTGGGATGAGAATACATGCAGGTTTTATAAATGATTTACAAAATAGACACAAGTACGTGAAACTACATTCTATGGTTGAATTATCGAAATCGAATATGCCCCTTTTTATTAAGTCTGGTAATCTAAGAATTAGGGAACAGACACCCTAATTAACGCGAATCCTAAAGATAGATCTATTGGGCCTAACAAACCCCATCCAAAGTACCGGATGCTTTAGTACTTCGAAATTTATATCATATCCGAAGGGTGTCCCGGAATGATGGGGATATTCTTATATATATGCATCTTGTTAATGTCGGTTACCAGGTGTTCACCATATGAATGATTTTTATCTCTATGTATGGGATGTGTATTGAAATATGAAATCTTGTAGTCTATTGTTACGATTTGATATATATAGGTTAAACGTATAACTCACCAACATTTTTGTTGACGTTTAAAGCATGTTTATTCTCAGGTGAATACTAAGAACTTCCGCTGTTGCATACTAAAATAAGGACAAGATTTGGAGTCCATGTTTGTATGATATTGTGTAAAAACTGCATTCAAGAAACTGATTTCGATGTAACATATTTGTATTGTAAACCATTATGTAATGGTCGTGTGTAAACAGGATATTTTAGATTATCATTATTTGATAATCTACGTAAAGCTTTTTAAACCTTTATTTATGAAATAAAGATTATGGTTTGTTTTAAAAATGAATGCAGTCTTTGAAAAACGTCTCATATAGAGGTCAAAACCTCGCAACGAAATCAATTAATATGGAACGTTTTTAATCAATAAGAACGGGACATTTCAGAAAGCAAAATCTGAAGCGGGTAGTAGTGAT
Organism: Rutidosis leptorrhynchoides; assembly: GCF_046630445.1. Taxonomy (NCBI): domain Eukaryota; kingdom Viridiplantae; phylum Streptophyta; class Magnoliopsida; order Asterales; family Asteraceae; genus Rutidosis; species Rutidosis leptorrhynchoides. The sequence continues at coordinate 137,447,388 of NC_092337.1, read as the reverse complement.
AAGCTTAAGTGGGACAACAACATGGGGAGAGCCTATGATCAAACCCCCGCTAAGAGGCACAACAACGGTGGGAATCCCAATCCGAACACCAACTCGAACCCCAACTACAAGGGCAGTGTGCCACAGTGCAAGAGGTGCTACAAGCACCATACCAGGTACTGTAATGTTGTTTGTGAAAAATGCAAAAAGACCAGGCATATTGGCATAGACTGCAAGATCACCACCATGACTGGGAAGCCGAACCCCAATGGACCGAGAAAGTGTTATGAATGCGGACAGACGGGCCACTACAGAAATGAGTGTCCCAACAAGCGAAAGGATGGCGGACCACCAAGTGGCGGAGCTTTCAATGTAAATGCAAGCGATGCTCGTGAGAACCCCGACTTGGTGACATGTATATTCACTATCAACAATCTATTAGCTTCTGTCCTATTTGATACTGGTGCCGATAGAAGTTATGTATGTAGACACTTTTGCTCTAAGATAAATTGGTCGTTAGTTCCTTTAAAGGAGAGTATGCTTGTAGAGGTAGCAAATGGAAAACTTGAGAAAGTTGACCAAATCAGCTGAGGAGCTATTATCAACATAGCTGGTGTGGATTTCGAGATTGACTTGATACCCATTAAGTTGAGAAGCTTTGATGTTATTGTCGGTATGGACTGGTTGACCAAGATAAGGGCCGACATTATTTGTGGAGATAAGGCTCTTCGTATACCACACGGAGATGGTGAGCCACTAATTATTTACGGAGAGAGATGTAGTTTGAAACTGAATCTCATTAGTTGCATGAAAGCGCAAAAGATCATGAAGAAAGGACGTCTTGCTGTCTTAGCCCATGTGAAAACGTTAGAAACTGAGGTGAAGAGCATGGAATAACGTACGAATTGTGAACGAATTTTCCGATGTCTTTCCGGAAGAATTGCCTGGATTACCGCCACCAAGAGCAGTAGAGTTTCAGATCGATTTAGTGCTAGGAGCTGCACCCTTAGCTCGCGCACCTTATCGACTCGCACCTTCCGAAATGCAAGAGTTGCAGAACCAATTACAAGAACTGCTAGACCGTGGATTTATCCAACCAAGTTTCTCGCCTTGGGGCGCACCTTTTTTATTTGTGAAAAAGAAGGATGGATCATTCCGCATGTGTATCGACTACCACGAACTCAACAAATTGACGATCAAGAATCGGTATCCTCTTCCCCGAATTGACGATCTTTTTGATCAACTACAATGATCGAGCGTTTACTCTAAGATCGATTTGCGATCCGGTTATCACCAGTTGAGGGTGAAAGAGAGCGACGGGATGAAGACTGCATTCAGAACTCGTTATGGTCATTATGAGTTTCTCGTGATGACATTCGGTTTAACCAACGCACCTGCCGTGTTCATGGATCTCATGAATCGTGTCTGCAAGCCATACCTGGATAAGTTCATCATCGTCTTCATAGATGATATCCTCATCTACTCTAAAAGCGAAGAAGAACATGAGCAACATCTTCGTCTAGTGCTTGAACTCTTGAGACAAGAGCAACTTTATGCAAAATTCTCCAAGTGTGAGTTTTGGTTGAAGGAAGTCCAATTTCTGGGTCATGTTGTGAGCGACCAGGGTATCAAAATTGATCCCGCAAAGATTGAAGCTATCAGCAAGTGGGAAACCCCCACTACTCCGACTCATATTCGCCAATTTTTAGGTCTCGCCGGTTACTATCGAAGATTTATTGAAGGTTTCTCTCTGATTGCGCGTCCTTTGACTGCACTGACTCACAAAGGGAAGAAGTTCATTTGGGAACCCGAACAGGAATCTACATTTCAAACCTTGAAAAAGAAGTTAACCACCGCACCTATCTTATCACTTCCTGAAGGCAGTGACGATTTCATCGTTTATTGCGATGCTTTGAAAAGTGGTTTTGGTTGTGTACTGATGCAACGAACAAAGGTTATCACCTACGCCTCTCGTCAACTGAAGATTCACGAGCGAAATTACACTACGCACGATCTCGAGCTTGGAGCCGTAGTCATTGCATTAAAGCTGTGGAGACACTATCTTTATAGAACTAAGAGCACTATTTTCACCGATCATAAAAGCCTCCAACACATCTTCGATCAGAAGCAACTGAATATGAGACAGCATCGATGGATCGAGATGCTGAACGACTATGATTGTGAACTTCGTTATCACCCTGGCAAGGCCAATGTTGTAGCTGATGCTTTGAGCCGAAAGGAGAGGATGACACCTCTTCGTGTTCGGGCACTGAACATCACCATTCATTCGAACCTCAATAGCCAGATCCGAGCAACCCAAGATGAGGCTCACAAGGAAGAGAATATATCTCATGAATACTTGAACATTCTCCGATACTATGCCGGAAGAATTTGGGTACCTCGTTATGGAGATCTACGGAACCTTATATTAGATGAAGCCCACAAGTCGAGATATTTGATTCATCCAGGAGCCGGAAAAATGTACCACAATCTTAAGAAACAGTACTGGTGGCCTAATCTTAAGAAGGACGTTGCAACTTATGTTGGGAAGTGTTTGACTTGCTCGAAAGTTAAGGCCGAACATCAAAGGCCATCTGGGTTACTTCAACAACCAGAAATCCCACAATGGAAGTGGGAAAGAATAACAATGGATTTTATTACGAAGTTACCAAATCCCACAATGGAAGTGGGAAAGGATAACATGTATCACAATCCTAATGCTCGAGACCGACATGCAAAAGTCAACAAAAGTCAACTTGACCCAAAATGACTTCCAAAATCTATACATGTTTATTATATAACTTATATATAGTAGTTTTATATATTTAAATATATTTATCAGATCTTATTATACTAAATAATACAAGTCATTTATTAATAAATAAAAATTTATATTAAAATTCATATATGATAAAAATATACTTTTATATATCTCAAATAATAAAATTTATAAAATTCACTTAATATCATAAAAATATAGTGGTATGTATTATTAATGTAATTACATTACGTGTGGTAAAAATATCTTTGTACGCATATTTATTTGATAAAATAATATTGATAATAATAATAATGATAAAAATAATAAAATGATAGTTTCAATAAAAATATTAATTTTTAGTAATAAAGATAATTTTAGTAATAACATCAACTGATAACAGTTATAATAATTGTTTTAATAATAATATTAAAATTAATGATAATTCAGTTGACCATGTCTTTTAATCCGTTCATCGAAACCACACGATTTCTAAATGAAAAGTTATTAATTTTTTCTTCAGATTTTCAACGACATGCATATCATATAACTTATCTCAGTAGCATATGTATCAAATTCGTGATTTATCATAAACTATTTAACGACGAAACTAAGCATACAAACATGCATAATCATATATACTCGAGCACTAGTCAGGGATACACTATTAATATATAAAAGATAAGATATGAATGCTCACGTATCAATATTGTGATTCAATATTGTAGGAAAGTACGTAGATGCAACGAAAATGATAAACGTTATGTTGACCTCACGAGCAATACCCTCGATCAATACCCATAAACTTCATAGCTATAACCCATAATTTCCTTAGCTCTATCCCATTTGAAAACTTATTTTGAAATCGTCTGAATATAACTCCGTCGTAGTATTTTATGTATACTAATAATATCTTCAAATAATACTAAGTAAATATATATATATATGTAATTCGATTGAGAGAGTTTAGAGAAATATATTTTCAAGTTTCTATGAAATAATGAAACCTATTGAATTCTATTTATAATAGATTTTTGAATTATTAAAGTGAATTATTAAAGTATGAATTATTAAAGTGAATTATTAAAGTATGAATTATTAAAGTGAATTATTAAAGTATGAATTATTAAAGTGTGAATTATTAAAGCAAATTACCATAATATCCGAAAATATAGAGCTATCAAGATGATATGTTCTTAATATGTTTGAAAATTGGGTAGAATGTAAGAGTCGTGTAAACAGTACATGATGACGGTATGTTCTGTGAATCATCACGTTCCATTAGAAACTCAGCATGACTTACTGTAATATAATCACGTTGATCAAGTGTCATTATATTATACTAACTCATGCTTCAGTTCCCAACACTACTTCAAAACATTCATAATTTAAACTCGAAAGTTTATAGAATATAGAAACTAATAGTTTCTTATATGATGTAACACTGATAGCGCAAAGAGATAAATGACTTCAGATAAGATTAGTTGTGAAAATATCTTCAGAAATATCGCGGATATTTATAATGAAACATATGATAATATCTTAGAATTTCAAATATTGATGGATGATGATGAAGATTTGTCTGTAAAGGTTTAGAATAAAGAGTAAGGTATTCGTTAATGACTTTAGCAGGCACTGAATCATTTGGATTCTTTGAAGGCAGATTTAGTCTTTGTGATTTTTCCACAGCCTCCTTCATAGTCTGTTCAATCCATTTTCCAGTTCCAAACCTTCTCTTTTTCTCAGCTTTACCACCTTACTATTCTTTGTCATCAAACTTTTTACTGTTAAGATCGTTTACAGTTTTTGATGCTTCGTCAGCATTTCAAGAACTAGTTTGCAGTTCAAAATATTTTTCAGAACTTCACATTCAAAGTATGTAAGTCCAGGAGATAGACGTTTTACGTACACATATAACTGTTGGCGTAGACATGCTGCGAGATTTCAAAATACTGGTTACTATTTTCCGATGATTCGTATGACAATTCCCGTTACAAGATGCGAATGAGTAAATGATGTGATTTCAATAAATATAATGATTTTTCGAAAAGTCAAAGATAATTGAAGTTGTTGGTAAGTTTATTGCTAAGGTGGCGAGATATGAAAGGTCCCCAATAACGATGACGAAAGGGCAACGTATCTATCGAGGTTATAATAAGACTAGTCCGACTGAAAAGTCGAAGTTGACTTGCTGGAGCTGTGACAAAACTGTCTACTTTGAAAAGGAATTGAAAAGTCATTTTAGCTAATAAATTCCAAAGGGTCTGACACGGATACGCGTCGAACTATGACTTTGGCTTCGAGAGCTTTTTAGGTACATAAATGTGGGTAAAATGTGGTTGGATCATCATCTTGATTGTTCATTATTTGAAGTGTCTTCGAAAACTTCGGAGAGTTTGAACACAGTTTGTAATCGTTAATATACATATGATGTTCTAACACAGTTTTGAAGTCAAAGTATAGCTTTGAAAGATGTAGGAATCTAAGAGTGATGTATTCTGTTAAATCATGACTTGGATTTTAATTTGTCAAAATCAGAATGCGTAATCAAATTTGGGTGAGAATGGTTGTTTTGATTTCTATAAAAGAATGTATATTGTTGTGAAAGTAGTGAGTATAGTTGATGGTTGCTGAATCAGATTCGAAGAATGTAACATATTAATTGTGAATTTATATATATTTCTCGGGTATTACCTACCCGTTAAAAAAAATTTCACAATTAATGTTTTGTACAAAAGAATTCTATTACAATCTTTATGAAATATATATATGTATATATTTCTTCAGATGTAATATAGATTTAATGAGTTAATATTAAATTAAGCTCATTTGATTTACGTTTGAATCTAGAATTGAATAATCCCTAAACTTTAGAAATTACATAACTTTTACGGAGTATTTCTTCAATGTAATTGAAATTATGAATCAATACTTCGTTATTTGTTAATGCATGATGTTGGTGTCCGTGGAATTCTTGTGAATTTCGCAAAGTACGAATGATGTTGTCTGAAAAGTTTCGAATACATCGATGATGAAAGTGTAAAATCAAACATATATTTGAATAATACACTTGATTTATTATGAATTGGTATTTATTGAATTGAGGCAAAGACTGTAATTAACGATGATTAAATTGCTAACGAAAGATGTACACTATTGCATATTAGTAATATGAATTAACTGAGTAGTTAAGATTCACACATAATAGCTTAGTACGGGAAGATTTTATTTATATATATATACATATAAATCCTTCAGTAGAACTGAGTCAATACTTCATAACTTGTTGATAATATACGCGTTCTTGATTCGTAATGATGTCCACGGTGATTCTTGAACTGACGGAGCTTGTGATGTTATAGGTGCTGCTGATTCTGACAATGCTGACGGCACTGACTGTGCTGGTGATGCTAACGGTACTGCTGATGCTGTTGGTAAAACAAGTAAATCACGCACCATTCTTGTCAGGGTTTATATTCTTCTTCCTATCATTCTGGTTTATTTATCTGATTTATGGTTAGGGCTAGAATAGATAATCTCTAAGACTTTAGAGATTACATAATCACCGCGGAGTGTTTCTCCAAAGAAGTTATGAATCAATAATTCATCGTTTGTTGGTATTCCTTGGTATCTACAGAGCGTATGACATTGATGCTCGTGGGACAAATTGTAAAGTTGAGGTTTACGATGCGGTTGTGGTTGGAGGTGGTAATGGTACTGTTGGCGTTAATGATGATGGTACTGGTTATGCTGCTGGTGCTGCTGCTGGTGTTTGTAACCTTTGCACCATATTCTCCAAAGCCACTACCCGAGTGCGAAGCTCGTTGACTTCTTCTATTACACCGGGGTGATTGTCAGTTCGGACGAGCGGATAAATAAAATCTAGAATTTGATGTAGTATATAATCGTGATGAGATACTCTGGAAATGAGAGAGAAAATGGTGTTTCGGACAGGTTCGCCGGTAAGTGTTTCAAGTTCTTCGTCAAGAGGGCAATGTGGTGGATGGAAAGGATCGCCTTCTTCTTGTCTCCAATGATTGAGGAGGCTACGAACCCATCCCCAATTCATCCAGAATAGATGATGGCTGATTAGTTGATCCATTCCGGTCACACTGCTTTCGAAGCTTGAGTGAGATTCCATTTCGGAATCCGAGTGACTTGAACTAACGACGAATTCCATTTCGTACGATTAAATAAAGGATTTTTTTTGAAATAAAATGATTTTTTTGGCTATCAGGTGGTATTCTATTTACATAGGATATCCATATATATATATATATATATATATATATATATATATATATATATATATATATATATATATATATATATATATATATATATATATATATATATATAGATCAAAAGATTTCGTAGATTACGGAGGAATTTACGGAATATGTCAGGCAAAGTTTACAGTAATAGATACGATAAGATATAATTTAGCAGATACGCTAGGATATGAATTTTGTCTATACACTATTCATGCGATCAATGCAGCAAGACGTGTCTAGACTAAGAATAATAAGCAGATAATTTCCTAAGGATGATAAGCAGATGATTTCTGACTAGAAATGATAAGCAAAACTTTTGACATGCAGACACGGTCGAAGTCCAGGCTCACTAATGCATCCTAATGACTATCAGTTAGACACACTAATGCAGACCTGGTTCGCTAAGACCACCACTCTGATACCAACTGAAAGGACCCGTTCATATACATTATAAACGATTCACAATAGTTGATTACATCGTGAGGTATTTGACCTCTATATGATACGTTTTACAAACATTGTATTCGTTTTTAAAAGACAGACTTTCTTTACATCAAAAATTGACGGCATGCATACCATTTCATATTACATCCAACTATAATTGACTTAATATTAATCTTGATGAACTCAACGACTCGAATGCAACGTCTTTCAAAGTATGTCTTGAATGACTCCAAGTAATATCCTTAAAATGAGGTAATGCACAGCGAAAGAATTCTTTAATACCTGAGAATAAACATGCTTTAAAGTATCAACCAAAAGGTTGGTGAGTTCATTAGTTTATCATAATCCATCATTTCCGTAATAGTAATAGACCACAAGATTTCAGTTTCTATAAATATCCGTACACTCGCAAGTGTATAAAAGTATTCTATAAGTTGTAGGCACCCGGTAACAAGCTTTAACGTTCATGTTTTACCCTCTGAAGTACACCAGATCAGATGTGTTTAAAATAACCTCGAAGTACTAAAGCATCCCATAGTCAGGATGGGGTTTGTCAGACCCAATAGATCTATCTTTAGGATTCGCGCCTACCGTACATAGACAAGTAGTTTAATGTTACCAAGCTAAGGGTATATTTCTGGTTTAAACCCACATAGAATTAGTTTTAGTACTTGTGCCTATTTCGTAAAACATTTATAAATCAGCGCATGTATTCTCAGCCCAAAAATATATATAAAAAGGGAGCAAATGAAACTCACAATACTGTATTTCGTAGCAATTATGTATATGACGGCACTGAACAAGTGCAGTGTTTGTCTCTGATTCACGAACCTATATTAAGTATATATATTTATACGTTGGTCAATATCTGTCTAACAATTTAGGTCAAGTCGTAGTGTATCACAATCCTAATGCTCGAGACCGACATGCAAAAGTCAACAAAAGTCAACTTGACCCAAAATGACTTCCAAAATCTATACATGTTTATTATATAACTTATATACAGTAGTTTTATATATTTAAATATATTTATCAGATCTTATTATACTAAATAATACAAGTCATTTATTAATAAATAAAAATTTATATTAAAATTCATATATGATAAAAATATACTTTTATATATCTCAAATAATAAAATTTATAAAATTCACTTAATATCATAAAAATATAGTGGTATGTATTATTAATGTAATTACATTACGTGTGGTAAAAATATCTTTGTACGCATATTTATTTGATAAAATAGTATTGATAATAATAATAATGATAAAAATAATAAAATGATAGTTTCAATAAAAATATTAATTTTTAGTAATAAAGATAATTTTAGTAATAACATCAACTGATAACAGTTATAATAATCATTTTAATAATAATATTAAAATTAATGATAATTCAGTTGACCATGTCTTTTAATCCGTTCATCGAAACCACACGATTTCTAAATGAAAAGTTATTAATTTTTTCTTCAGATTTTCAACGACATGCATATCATATAACTTATCTCAGTAGCATATGTATCAAATTCGTGATTTATCATAAACTATTTAACGATGAAACTAAGCATACAAACATGCATAATCATATATACTCGAGCACTAGTCAGGGATACACTATTAATATATAAAAGATAAGATATGAACGCTCACGTATCAATATTGTGATTCAATATTGTAGGAAAGTACGTAGACGCAACGAAAATGATAAACGTTAGGTTGACCTCACGAGCAATACCCTCGATCAATACCCATAACCTTCATAGCTATAACCCATAATTTCCTTAGCTCTATCCCATTTGAAAACTTATTTTGAAATCGTCTGAATATAACTCCGTCGTAGTATTTTATGTATACTAATAATATCTTCAAATAATACTAAGTAAATATATATATATATATATGTAATTCGATTGAGAGAGTTTAGAGAAATATATTTTCAAGTTTCTATGAAATAATGAAACCTATTGAATTCTATTTATAATAGATTTTTGAATTATTAAAGTGAATTATTAAAGTATGAATTATTAAAGTGAATTATTAAAGTATGAATTATTAAAGTGAATTATTAAAGTATGAATTATTAAAGTATGAATTATTAAAGTGAATTATTAAAGTATGAATTATTAAAGTGAATTATTAAAGTATGAATTATTAAAGTGAATTATTAAAGTATGAATTATTAAAGTAAATTATTAAAGTATGAATTATTAAAGTTAAAGTAAAGTAAAAATAAAGTAAAGGTAAAGTTAAAGTATAGTAAAAGTATAAAACTATGTACGTATAATATGCGTATAAAAATATATATAATATTAATTTAAATCGTTATATATATATATATATATATATATATATATATATATATATATATATATATATATATATATATATATATATATATATTAATAAAATAAAATATAAATATCGTTATCTTTATCATACTGGTTAAGTAATGAGTTGTCAAAAAAAAATATTTCTTAAATCACAGTGGACCTCATAACATAGGCCCGTAATTATATCATAATGTATCTGATAATTCAATCATTTGATATTATCTCTTAATTCTGTCGATAAATATATCGAAACAAATATGTTTATGTAAAATATCATATATCTAATACTTTGTTAATGTTTTCAGTTAATATTATATATTATATATACATATCTATATACACATAATTGTTCGTGAATCGTCGAACACGGTCAAAGGGTAATTGATTACATGAATGTAATTCCAAACTTTTTGAGATTCAACATTACAAATTCTGCTTATCGTGTCAGAAACATATAAAGATAAAGTTTAAATTTAGTCGAAAATTTCCGGGTCGTCACATTATAAGTGTTACTTGTTACCGTATTTAACTTTTCATGGCCCGACTTGTCTTTGTGATGCACGTACTCTTCACGAATAATATTTTCGAATATTATTTACATTCATGATTAATTATTATTAGTCATTTTAATTAACTAAGGTTACTAGTTAATTACTTGGGCTCTATTTGATTAATTGCATACTTACTTAGACTTGGGCTTTTATTACTGGAATTGGACTTGGAAGCCCACCCTACACTCTTAATGGACTTGTAAGCCCATGTATTATGCTAGTATTACATTAAGGAAAAACATGGGATAATTAAGCTAATTAGGAGACAAATTACTTCAAGCATGCTACACCTTTCTCCCATGCATTTAACTTACTACCCTTTCCTAGCATTACCACCATTCCAACACATGAAAGTAGCAACTGACTTCCCTCTTTTATCCTTGCAAACCGACAGCTTTTTGAGAAGTGAGGAGGAGTTCAAATTTCTTTTACCTTGTTACTTATTTACTTGCATTTCATTTCCTTTACACACACTTACATACAACACTTCATTTTTCTCTCATTTCTCTCTCAAAATATTGTAAGTAACAACATTATTCCTCTTCTTTTTCTCTTCTAAAAACTGTAACATATATACATCATCATCATCTTAATTACTTGCTTGTTACTTGTTGTTTGTTGATTTTTATTCAAGGTCAAACTTCCTAGTTTGCATCTTCATGGATCTTGGTTACTTCCATCTCTTGTTTGATGAAGAACCAAGAACAAGAACCTAAAACTTGTTTGTAAGACCCGTGTAATTATTGTATATAATGTATAGAAGTTAACTTTGTTGTGGGATTGGTTTTATATTTCAAAAGGAGCTAGGAACCAGTTTCTGTCCATTTGCGCGCAGCGCGGCCTAATGGCGCGCCGCGCAAAATCGTGCAGACAGCCCCCCTTGTTTATTTAAATTTAAATCAAGGGCATTTTGGGAAATTCACTTCAAGGCCGACTTTAAGGCTTGGTTCAGTTGTTTGGGAGCTCATTTACTCCCCTTTTCACCAACCTTATCTTCCTAATTCAATTCTAGAGAGAGAAGTGAGTTCTAGAGAGAGAGATCCCATTTTGGAGAAGAAGAAGAAGGTTTCTTGCTAAAGTCCAAGTTCTAAAGTTGTTCATCTCGTCAATTGCTACATCTTGATAGTTGTGGTATGCCTTAACTTTCAATTCTTGTTTTGATTTCGTGTATGGGTTAGGGTTTGAGTTAGTGTTACTCATAAAACCCATTTGTTGGTAAATTTGGGGGTTCTTGGGTAAATTGGGTCATGTAGACTCAATTGTGTGTAAGCTAAGGTTTTAAATGTATTAATTGTTGTTATGAAACCCTAATTGGCTAATAATTTGCTAGAACACCTTAAGGAAGTGAAAATGGGTGTGATTTGGGTATAAATGACCCAAAATGGGTGTATTGACTTTTATTGAGTCAAACGGGTCAAAATGGACCAAGATTGGTTAACGTTAGTGTTTTGTGTTAAAACCTAGTGATTTAAAGTGTATGAAGGCCTTGAGTGCCAAGAGTTAGGGTTTTTGGTAAGAATGACCCAAATTAGGGTTAAGTGTCAAAATGGGTCAAGATGACCTAGGATGGTGTGTGTTATGAGATTAGGCCAAGTTGATTGATTTATTTATATGCTTGTGAAATAGGTACGTTACCTTGGAATTCAAGCTTGGTTTAATAATCACCGAAGGTTTAAGGTGAGTGGAATAATTATGCGTATGTGTATATAATGTATTTATTTGTGTTGCACGAATGTGGTATTGTCGCGGTGTTTAAGACACCACATTCTAAGTAACGAGTAGCATTGTCGCGGTGTTTAAGACACTACTCATGGTATGATTGACTTGTGGTATTGTCGCGGTGTTTAAGACACCACATTGTCATGGGAGTGGAAGTGTCGCGGTGATTAAGACACCACTCATCGTATTGAATGAAGTGTGGATTCGTCGCGGTGTTTAAGACGCCACATTGTTGTAAGGGTGAGTTAGTCGCGGTGTTTAAGACATCACCCGGGGACTAGTGATCACGCGGTGTGTAAGTAACACTAGTGGACGTTATGAACTCCAACGGTCTTGTAAGTACCGCTTCCCGTGTTCGAATTGGTTAACCAAAGTTATGTGAATTATGTATTGGAAGTATTAATTTATGAATTGTATGCTATTGTACTATTAGCTACTTGTGGGATTGTGATTTATTGGTATATGCTTATTAATGTAGCATGCTTGATGAATTGTTAAACTCGGATATGATGTTGTGTAAGTGATGCGAGTAAGTAGATTATATATGTGAATGTATAATTATTGTGCTCACTAAGCTTTGCTTACCCTCTCGTTGTTTACCTTTTTATAGGTTCGTGTGTGGATAAGGGTAAGGGCATTACCTTGGATTGAGTTTCCCGCTTCGATGATTAGGAAGCACTTTTGGGTTATGGCTTGGAGTTTGACCGAGACTTGGGTAGTTTAACCCCAAACACCATGCTCGTTGTGTCGTTTGGCAATTAAACTTTTTGTGGTCGAAACTCTAATTTGTAGTAAACATTGTATTTTAAACTTAGTGGCGTTTTGGGCACGTGTGGGCCCCACCTCGTAAAACTTGTTCATACCTTAGTTATGTGCTAGTTTTACATATATGAATGTATGGTTAAAAGCGTTTTGGTTAAATATGCCGGGAACACGTTCATCTTTTTCGCATTTAAACTTTCCGGTAACAGCAGGAGTTTGGCGCGGCGCGCGGCCCTTTTGGCGCGGCGCGCCGATGGCCTGGAACAACAAAATTTTTTTTTGTTTGAAATTTCGTCGTGTTTGGTCGGTTACGGTTTGGGTTGTTACAAGTGGTATCAGAGCCACTCATGTGCCGTTGGGGGTGGTGGGGCAAACCTCATCGAGGACGATGAGTCCCTAAGGGGGGGTGAATGTAACACCCTAGGCAAATCCCACATCACCCACAGACATGAGTGATCATGGGATTATAAGGTAATACTCACGCTTAAATGACACAACGCGTTTTGGGATCACAGGCTGAGTAGAAGTGCGAGTACGTTGTGTTTAAGCGTGCTCGGGCGAGAGCACTACCAGGATGGGTGACCTCCTGGGAAAGTGCTTCTCGTGTGTGGTCGCCAAGAAAAAGCCGTGCGCCTACGGGCAAAGCGGACAATATTGTGGTCATGCTAAGCTGGGGTGTTACAGAATGGTATCAGAGCATGGTCTAAGGGATTTAGGTGACTTGAGATAGGCGCCTAGACTTAGACTTTTGTGTGTGCATTGTGCGGACTTGTAGGACTTTGGGTCGGACCGGGTCTTGGTTAGCGCATAGGTTTATATGAACTAATCATGCGTTATTGTTTGTGTTGTATAGCAATCATCGAGCGAAATGAACGTTGTACTAGCGAGTTAACGCGACGTGCTCGCGTAGTAATGATTAGCTACCCTTACTACGGGTGCAAATCGTGTCAAACAAGCGATGTACGACGATTGTCGAGCGAGATGGAGTGGTATGGTGTATATGTATATATGTGTCATGTCTTTAGTTTCGTTGTTTAATCTTTTCCGTTTTATAGAATGAAGATGAGAAACGGACACGACACCGATATTGGGGGCACGAGCGAGGACCCCGAGTTCACGGCCAAGGTTGAGGCCATCTTTCAACGCCAAAAGGCGGAGTTTCGCGAAGATGTTAAGAAGATGTTTCTCGAGACGATTGACGAACAAGTCGTCACTTTGGTTAAGGAGCAAATTAAGATTGCTCTTCAAGAAAAAAATGGGGGAAGGCGTGACTTTTTCTTCAAGAACTTTAGGGATGCTCAACCTCCTACTTTTGAGGGCGATCGGGACCCACTCAAGAGTGCCCGATTCATCTCCGATATGGAGGGGGCCTTCCGTACTTGTGAGTGTCCACCCGACAAGAAGACTAGGTATGGTTGTAGCATGTTAAGGGGTGACGCGAAATTGTGGTGGGATGCTAAGATCCAACTCTATGGTGAAGAACAATGTATGGACTTCACTTGGGAGGAATTTAAAGCGGAGTTCTTCGATGAGTACCGAACTTCGGCCGATCTTACAAGACTTAAGGACGAGCTACGTACCTTGAGGCAAGGGTCGATGGACTTGAACACTCTCAAATCCGTGTTCTTGTCCAAGACGCAATTTTGCCCGGAGTATGTCGGGAATGATAAAATGTTGAAAGAAGATTTCTATCGAACCTTGAATGATAGTTATCAAGAAAAGATTAGCGTAAACGTGGTGAAGAGCTTCGATGAGTTGTTTAATATGGCGAAAGGGTTTGAAGCGATTGTGTTGAGGAAGAGAAAGTATGAAGGTTCGAGTCACTCAAATTTTTCAAGCAAGAAGTCAAAGAAAGGCCCAACCGAGAGTGTGGGGAGTGTGAAGAAAGGTGCCTCGGGGGATTTCCCCTATACTTGTCATAATTGTGGGCGAAGGGGGCATATGGCTCGTGATTGTACCAAACCATCTTCTACTACAAAATTCACTTGTTACAATTGTGGGAAGGAGGGACACAAGAAGCCCGAGTGTCCCGAGTTGCGTAATGATAATGCTAAGCGGATAGAGAAGGCAGCGGGTACGGCTAGGGGTCGTAACTACTTGATGTCTAATGAAGAAGCTAAACAATCCAATGAAGTCGTTTCAGGTACTTTCATGGTTAATTCTAATCCGGCTCGGATACTTTTTGATAGTGGTGCTAATTTGTCTTTCGTATCTCCAAGATTTGTGCCTAAGTTAAATAAACCGCTAGTAAAGTTGAGTCGTCCGGTAGAAGTTGAAATAGCGGATGGCAAGACGGCGCTAGTGGTTGATGTGTGTAAAAATTGCAATGTTGTGTTTGGCGCCGAAAGTTTCGAAATTGATCTTATTCCGATGACTTTGGGTGATTTTGATGTTGTCGTTGGTATGGATTGGCTCGATCGTTATAGAGCCGATATTGCATGCCACGACAAGTTTATTCGTGTAAAGACCCCAAGTGGGGGAGAGATGATTATTCATGGTGACAAACGAAGGAGATCGGTGCCGATATGCACTTTTGCTCGGGCACGACGTCACGTTGTTACCGGTGGTATGGCTTTCCTTGCTCATGTTGTCGACACTCGTAATGAGCCACCACCAATTCGTGAAATTCCGGTAGTTAATGAGTTTGAGGATGTCTTTCCGGATGAGTTGCCGGGTGTCCCGGCGGAAAGACAAGTCGAATTTCGCATCGAGTTGGTTCCGGGGGCTACCCCCATTGCTAAAACTCCTTATCGTTTAGCACCAACGGAGATGCAAGAGTTATTGAATCAAATTCAAGAATTGCTCGAGAAGGGTTTTATCCGACCGAGTGCTTCGCCATGGGGCGCTCCGGTCTTATTTGTGAAGAAGAAAGACGGTAGTATGCGTATGTGCATTGATTACCGTGAGTTGAATAAAGTGACGATCAAGAATCGTTATCCACTACCTAGGATCGACGATTTGTTTGATCAACTTCAAGGCGCAACGTATTTCTCTAAGATCGACCTACGGTCCGGCTATCACCAAATGCGGGTCCGTGAGGAAGATATTGAGAAAACGGCTTTCCGAACGCGTTACGGGCATTATGAATTTGTAGTTATGCCCTTCGGTCTTACGAATGCACCGGCGGCATTCATGGATCTTATGAACCGGGTGTGCCAACCTATGTTGGACAAGTCGGTTATTGTGTTCATTGACGACATACTAGTCTACTCGAAAAGTATGCACGAACATGAACGTCACTTGCGTGAAGTTTTGAAGACGCTAAGAAAAGAGAAGTTGTATGCAAAGTTCTCTAAATGTGAATTTTGGCTAAGGGAGGTTCAATTCCTTGGTCACATTGTGAACGAAAGCGGTATCCAAGTGGATCCGGGGAAGATTGAGACGGTGAAGAGTTGGGGACGACCGACTACGCCCACGGAGATCCGAAGTTTTCTCGGATTGGCCGGTTATTATCGTCGGTTTATCCAAGACTTTTCTAAGATTGCTTCTCCATTAACAAAGTTGACGAGGAAGAGTGCTAAGTTCAATTGGGAAAACGAGCAAGAAATTGCTTTTCAATTATTGAAAGAGAAGTTGTGTCAAGCTCCGGTGTTAGTGTTACCGGAAGGCGTCGAAGACATGGTGGTTTATTGTGATGCTTCCTTAAATGGGCTCGGGTGCGTTCTTATGCAAAGGGGTAAAGTCATTGCTTATGCCTCTCGGCAATTAAAGGAACACGAAACGAGGTACCCGACTCATGATCTTGAAATGGCGGCGGTTGTGCATGCATTGAAAATTTGGCGCCACTACTTGTATGGTGTCAAGTGTACGATATATTCGGATCATAAGAATTTGAAACACCTTTTTACTCAAAGGGATTTGAATTATCGTCAACGTAGATGGATGGATGTGGTGAAAGATTATGATTGTGAGATACTTTACCATCCGGGTAAGGCGAATGTGGTCGCGGATGCGTTAAGTCGAAAGACTCAACATCCGGCGATACGTATAACATCGTTACGTTTGATTATCACTAACGACTTTCTTGAAAAGATGGGTGAAGACCAAATAGAGGCTTATGTTCACGATAAGCACACGGAACGAATTGTGGGCCAATCGGAGTTTATCACTATGGGTCCGCGGGGTTTGTTGTCCTTTCAAGGAAGGGTGTGGGTGCCTAAGACGGGTGATTACCGACGGGTGCTACTCGATGAAGCACATAAGTCGAAATATTCCATTCATCCGGGCGCGACGAAAATGTATCATGACTTGAAGAAAGATTATTGGTGGCCGGGCATGAAACGCGATGTTGTAAAATACGTCGAACGATGTGTTACTTGTTTGCAAGTTAAAGTCGAGCATCAAAAGCCGTATGGTAAGTTGCAACCGTTAGAAATCCCGAAGTGGAAATGGGAGCACATTACCATGGATTTTATCACTAAGTTACCTAAGACGGCGAGAACTCAATATGATTCGATTTGGGTGATCGTGGACCGGTTGACGAAAAGTGCCTTGTTTCTTCCCATTAAAGAAGCAATATCGTCGGAGGCCTTGCCTAAGTTGTTTATCAAGGAAGTGGTCTCGCGACATGGCGTTCCTATATCTATTATTTCGGATCGAGATACCCGTTTTACATCTCGATTTTGGGAAAAGTTTCATGAAGATATGGGTACACAATTAAAGTTGAGCACGGCGTATCATCCTCAAACGGACGGTCAAACCGAGCGTACGAATCAAACTTTGGAAGATATGCTACGGGCGTGCATCATTGATTTTGGTGGTAGTTGGGATGAGCATTTACCTTTGGTGGAATTCTCATACAATAATAGTTTTCATACTAGTATCGGGATGCCACCTTACGAGATGCTTTATGGCCGAAGGTGTCGAACTCCCATTTGTTGGGGACAAGTGGGTCAAAGAGAAATCGGAAGTACCGATTTGGTTTTAGAGACGAATAACAAGATTGATATTATTCGGGAGCATTTGAAGAAGGCTCAAGATAGGCAAAAGTCGTATGCCGATAAACGTAGACGAACGATCGAATTCCAAGAGGGCGACATGGTTATGCTTAAGGTTTCGCCATGGAAGGGTATTATTCGATTTCGAAAACGGGGAAAGTTAGGTCCTCGGTTTATTGGACCGTTTAAAGTTTTAGCTCGTGTTGGTGAAGTTGCATATCGATTGGAATTGCCCGAAGAGCTTGCGGGGATCCATAACACGTTTCATGTTTCTCACCTCCGTAAGTGCCTTGCGGATGATTCTTCATGGATGCCTTTAGATGAAATTGAGCTAAACAATAAGTTGGAGTATGTTGAAGAGCCAATTGCAATACTTGATGAAAAGGTCAAACGGTTGAGACATAAAGAGGTTAGGACCTACAAAGTTCAATGGCGACGGAATAAAGGTTCCGAGTTTACATGGGAGCCCGAAGAGTTTGTGTTGGTTTATCTTCCCGCTTGTCATGCGGCTTGGATCGCGAGGACGCAATCCGAATAAGTGGGGGAGAGTTGTAAGACCCGTGTAATTATTGTATATAATGTATAGAAGTTAACTTTGTTGTGGGATTGGTTTTATATTTCAAAAGGAGCTAGGAACCAGTTTCTGTCCATTTGCGCGCCGCGCGGCCTAATGGCGCGCCGCGCAAAATCGTGCAGACAGCCCCCCTTGTTTATTTAAATTTAAATCAAGGGCATTTTGGGAAATTCACTTCAAGGCCGACTTTAAGGCTTGGTTCAGTTGTTTGGGAGCTCATTTACTCCCCTTTTCACCAACCTTATCTTCCTAATTCAATTCTAGAGAGAGAAGTGAGTTCTAGAGAGAGAGATCCCATTTTGGAGAAGAAGAAGAAGGTTTCTTGCTAAAGTCCAAGTTCTAAAGTTGTTCATCTCGTCAATTGCTACATCTTGATAGTTGTGGTATGCCTTAACTTTCAATTCTTGTTTTGATTTCGTGTATGGGTTAGGGTTTGAGTTAGTGTTACTCATAAAACCCATTTGTTGGTAAATTTGGGGGTTCTTGGGTAAATTGGGTCATGTAGACTCAATTGTGTGTAAGCTAAGGTTTTAAATGTATTAATTGTTGTTATGAAACCCTAATTGGCTAATAATTTGCTAGAACACCTTAAGGAAGTGAAAATGGGTGTGATTTGGGTATAAATGACCCAAAATGGGTGTATTGACTTTTATTGAGTCAAACGGGTCAAAATGGACCAAGATTGGTTAACGTTAGTGTTTTGTGTTAAAACCTAGTGATTTAAAGTGTATGAAGGCCTTGAGTGCCAAGAGTTAGGGTTTTTGGTAAGAATGACCCAAATTAGGGTTAAGTGTCAAAATGGGTCAAGATGACCTAGGATGGTGTGTGTTATGAGATTAGGCCAAGTTGATTGATTTATTTATATGCTTGTGAAATAGGTACGTTACCTTGGAATTCAAGCTTGGTTTAATAATCACCGAAGGTTTAAGGTGAGTGGAATAATTATGCGTATGTGTATATAATGTATTTATTTGTGTTGCACGAATGTGGTATTGTCGCGGTGTTTAAGACACCACATTCTAAGTAACGAGTAGCATTGTCGCGGTGTTTAAGACACTACTCATGGTATGATTGACTTGTGGTATTGTCGCGGTGTTTAAGACACCACATTGTCATGGGAGTGGAAGTGTCGCGGTGATTAAGACACCACTCATCGTATTGAATGAAGTGTGGATTCGTCGCGGTGTTTAAGACGCCACATTGTTGTAAGGGTGAGTTAGTCGCGGTGTTTAAGACATCACCCGGGGACTAGTGATCACGCGGTGTGTAAGTAACACTAGTGGACGTTATGAACTCCAACGGTCTTGTAAGTACCGCTTCCCGTGTTCGAATTGGTTAACCAAAGTTATGTGAATTATGTATTGGAAGTATTAATTTATGAATTGTATGCTATTGTACTATTAGCTACTTGTGGGATTGTGATTTATTGGTATATGCTTATTAATGTAGCATGCTTGATGAATTGTTAAACTCGGATATGATGTTGTGTAAGTGATGCGAGTAAGTAGATTATATATGTGTATGTATAATTATTGTGCTCACTAAGCTTTGCTTACCCTCTCGTTGTTTACCTTTTTATAGGTTCGTGTGTGGATAAGGGTAAGGGCATTACCTTGGATTGAGTTTCCCGCTTCGATGATTAGGAAGCACTTTTGGGTTATGGCTTGGAGTTTGACCGAGACTTGGGTAGTTTAACCCCAAACACCATGCTCGTTGTGTCGTTTGGCAATTAAACTTTTTGTGGTCGAAACTCTAATTTGTAGTAAACATTGTATTTTAAACTTAGTGGCGTTTTGGGCATGTGTGGGCCCCACCTCGTAAAACTTGTTCATACCTTAGTTATGTGCTAGTTTTACATATATGAATGTATGGTTAAAAGCGTTTTGGTTAAATATGCCGGGAACACGTTCATCTTTTTCGCATTTAAACTTTCCGGTAACAGCAGGAGTTTGGCGCGGCGCGCGGCCCTTTTGGCGCGGCGCGCCGATGGCCTGGAACAACAAAATTTTTTTTTGTTTGAAATTTCGTCGTGTTTGGTCGGTTACAGTTTGGGTTGTTACATTGTTAGTTTGTGGTTCTATACTTAAGTGTTTTCAAGATCTAGAGTTCATAAACTTGATGATCTTCTTTGTTTTCATGTTTGTAGACTTAAATCCTAAGATTCAAACTTTGATTTGAATCTTCCTAAGTATGAAACAAACATGAATATTATACTTGTAGATCTATTTTATTTCTTTCATTTGTACTTAAAGTAATTCGTGATTCTTGTTGTTATGGGTCAAGTATTACTAGCTAATCTTGATTTCATTCTTCTTGAACTAAAGTTAACTTGTAAGTTCAAGAACATGGAAGTATAACTTACTAGTTATAACTTCACATACTTATGTTGGATCTAAGTTTCTATAGCTTATGGTCTTCTTATGTTGTTGTAAACAAGAGCTTATAAGCTTATATACACTTTGCAAGATGAAAATCTAAGTTTCATGACTTATGGTTTCATTAAAGTAAAGATCCAAGACTTATAACTTAGGATCTAACTTAAGAACTTTAGATCTAGACTTTTGGGTCTAGGATCTTCAAGATCCAACTAATAACTATGTTCTACAACTTAAGATCTTGATTATTTAGTTTACTTTCAAGTTTGTAGCTTAATATTACTAGTAGAACTCATGTATGTGTTGGATCTAAGATCTTGATGTAACTTTGGTTTATCAAACTACTTGCAACACTTAAATGAGTTGTGCTACTTATCTTAGACTTGCACTAGTGTTATGATGGTCAAACATTGGTTAAGATGATGCCAACCCATCAACGAGTTGTACACTTGAAGCTATACGCATCAAGGATGAGAACCGTGATGAGCATCAAGCACCAAGAACCCACCAGAACACATTTAGCTACTGTTTCTGGAACTGATAAAACTACCTGGGCTACTGTAAAGATGATTTTCAGTTATTTCGGTTCGAGTAGATGATTTTCCGTTTAGACCTCGTCTTAATCCGAGTTACGGTTTAGGATCTATGGCCTCCCGAAAGTCACTACACCCTATTAAAGTTGTGCTGAAATTTCTGACCTACTCGCACTTAAACTGTCACCACGGTCAAATTAAGATGAGTTTGGTATTGAAAATTGGTCAGCCTCTAGGGGACTCATATACGGAGCCATGGCCACTGGTCTCAGCTTATTTCAGTTTGTATAGAGGTCGTGGCGACTAAACCAAATCAGCCTTTGTTTCAAACCCTAGTCTTGACTTAAAACTTACTTTACACTTTTTGTTTAATGATGAATGATGATGGTACTTAAGACCTAATTTACATACTTTTAAACCTTTGGGAACGATTTACTGACTTAGTAACTTTTGACTTAGTTTGAGGACCCTTCCGGACAAACATATTTGCTTACTATTCCCGCGTATCGACTTTTACTACTTTCCACTGTGAGTTATAGCATCTCTTTTTACTTTAACTACTTTGGGACTGAGAATACATGCGCATTTTATGTTTTAAATACTAGGCACGAGTACTTAAACTTTATATATGTGTGGGTTATACAACGGCATAAACTTTCCCCTTAGCTCGGTAACGTTTAGTCATTGGTCTTTGAACCGGTGAACGCGAATCTTGGATATGGATCCATAGGGTTTGACATCCCCACTCGGGCTAGTAGCGCTAGCATTTAACGGGTGTTTAATACTTCGTAAACATACGCACTCGCCAAGTGTACTTTTAGGGGGTGATAAACGTTAAGTTAGTTACCAAGTGCCCACGGTTATACATATATTTTTCATACTGTTTTGAAACGCTGTTGAAGCACTGAAATCTTGTGGCCTACCTTACATTACTGTTATACTTAAACTATAGCTCACTAACCTTTGTGTTGACATTTTTAAGCATGTTTTTCTCAGGTGCTTGAGGTTTCCTTGCTTCCGCTGTACTAGTCATGCTTTGTAGACACCCGCTGCGCTTATTAGAGATGTCACTGCATGAAACGTTTAATTTGCATTCATACTATATTAATTTTGAAACGATGTAATTGTAATGACCTACGGGTCACGTACTATTATTTTTTCTTGCTATTCGTTGAAGCATACTTTCGGATGTTAAACATTTGACGTTGGTTAAAACGTCACCTTTTATCATGAATGCAAACTTGTTTTGAAACAACATATAGTATTCGACCTTGTAATGATCCTGTTGTTGATGATTCGTACACGATGGTTTTGTATGGGGCATCACATTCTGAAAGTTTAGTAATAGTCTCAATCTTAGCCTTATCAACTTCTATTCCTGCTTTCGAAATCTTATGTCCTAAAACTATCCCTTCTTTTACCATGAGGTGACATTTTTTCCAATTCAGAACTAAATTTGACTCTTCACACCGGGTGAGCATCTTGTCAAGGTTTGAAAGGCATGAATCAAAGGTATTACCAAAGACTGAAAAGTCATCCATGAAGACTTCCATACAACGCTCAATCATGTCGTGGAATATTGCCACCATGCATCGCTGAAATGTAGCTGGTGCATTACATAACCCAAAGGGCATACGTTGATAAGCAAATGTTCCATAAGGACAGGTAAAGGTTGTTTTCTCTTGGTCCTTTATATCGAGGGAAATTTGAAAGTAGCCAGAAAAACCGTCAAGGAAACAGTAGTACTCATTTCCTGATAGACGTTCCAAGATTTGATCGATGAAAGGTAATGGAAAATTATCCTTCCGGGTTGCATAGTTTAGTTTACGATAATCTATACAAACCCTCCAACTGGTGACTTCCCGAGTTGGAATAAGCTCATTATTCTCAGTAGAAGTGGTGGAGGTGCGGAAGGTTTATGTTTGACAAATGGCTAGCTATTTTGATTACAACCGAATCACGCTTCGCTGCTTGGAGATGTAGATCTAGAGCAAGTTCTGATTCTGGGCACAGACATCGGCACTCTCAACGGAAAATAGTGAAGCATTAAAGATGAATGCTGGTCTTATTTGGGTGCCTCACCATAATCAATTTAGGTTGATAATGCCTTAGTCATGCAATGCTCTATTAGAGATTTCAATCTAATAAGATTTCCGCCTTACTTAAGCCTTATTTTTATTGACAAACGTTTTAGGTTTTCAAAAATACTCTTTCGAAAAGGGTTTCTTTTGCAAAAATTTTGAAATTTGGCTTAAGGACTTGGAATCTTCGTAATGGGTTATTATAATACAGCATAAAAAGATACCAACATCCCACACTTAGACGAACATTGTCCTCAATGTTCCTAGTGTATCCCACACTTAGGAGTTTTAGTTGAAGATTTGGGAGTATTTGTCTAGTGCTTTAGTTGGGTGTTATCCCACACTTAGTGATAAGCTAGGATGTGGCATAGTTTGAATCTTGAGCTAGTAGCGAAAAGAAAGAAATACTCCTAGCAGATGCGGCTGGTTTTCCATCCTTGCGTCTTTATCAGCTCATTTGTCATCCTTTATTCTTCTACTCTACTTTATTACACGGGCTGCCTCCCGAGAAGCGCTCTTGTTTAAGGTCGTTGGCTCGACCGTAGTGATGCTTCAAAAAGCAAACATTCCTCGTTGATGGTTGTGATCTTGGTTTTCTCGAGGGAATGTGAGTCTTGGTGGATAAATCCTGAGAAAGTGTCGGACCAATAGTGGTAACAGATCCGGTACTTCTCTTGAAGATCTTCTGAAAGATAAGTAGTGCGCAGTTTCGGCTCTTGATAAGTCTTGAAGTCTGATGAGAATATGATCCACAGCTCTGCTGGTTGACCCATGAATGTCAATCATAGAAGCAGTGCTGGTGTTGATTATTTCTCTGACGGGATGCTCATTTCGAAGGTCTTCAAATAATGTCAGGAACTGTATCTTTAGAATTTCGAAGTCTTCGGAACGGTGATCTCCACAGTAAGAGTCTGTTACTTTGCACAGATTAGTTAAGAGATGAAGCTGGAAAGAAGTGAACAGCAATCCTGATCCGAGTATTAATTTCACCGTCTTTGAGTATATCTCCCGACATCCAGCTTTAAATGTGAAACTAGGATCTGTGGATTTGTGGAAGATACGTGATAGCTGCTTTGTAATAGGCGTGGCAAGAAGAAAGCTGCACTGATATGCTGCTAACGGACGGTTTTATTTGTGCGGTGTCGTTAGGCCACAGGATGTCCGATTCGGTAGCACACAGTGTCTTCGTTTATTTATATTTTGCGTGGCCTAAATTTACTTTTACTTTCTAAGGTGTAGAAGGTGTAAGTTAACCTAGTGTCGAATTTTATGCTGATTAACGAATTGAAGATCAAGTGGATAATTGTCTTTTAGTTAAATTACCTGGATAAAAGATAGTAGTTGATTTAAGCTAAAGGTCCTTAATGCAGAAAAGTAAATAAAGTGGAAGGATATCCGGAGTATGCAGATCAGGGAAATGTTGACCAAGATATCAGTATTGGGTTAGAGAAAGGTAATTATGCTTATGTTAAAACTATGCTTGGATTGATGTAGATCTGGTTGGATGAGCCAATTACACAGACCTACTTATCTCTGAACTCTCGGAGTTCTCTTTGAGCAATGAGAAGTATGTCACTTGGTCGTATAACTGAAGTGTAACAATACCTCGGAGGTTATCCTCAGTAAATTACTAGGTTTATTAGTGAGTTAAGCTCTATTCCTAACCCTCGTTATCAGTTTAGATAACTGAATAACAACGTACCGTGTTGATTGAACACTGATCACAAACGGAAGGAGTCCGTCGGTTTAAGTTGGCAAAACCTTAAATGAAAACTAACAACCATTACATCATACTAATGAGATCACAACAAATCAAACATTATACAACATTACAGTTAATATACTGATAGTAAAGCAGATAGAAACCTAATGAATACCTAAACAGTTGATATGACTAAGGCTTAGGGCAACAATCAGACAAGAACATGCAATAGGCTTGGGTCATACAGTAAAGGCACTAACTAGATCTTAACAGCTCCTAAGAGGTCTCTTTAGAACAGTCAATAGGCATACTAGGTCATTCATGTCTCAATTCCTAGGTTCCGTGTCCTAAAAGCGCATTCGATGCCTCTCGGGAACTCCGGCCATACCGAGTTCATAGAATCTTCAGATACAGTATAACCAGGGGTCTTAATCCTATGAAGTAGCTAATTTCATACAGGTAGACAAGTTCTGATCACAACCTAGGTTGGTCAATCCTTAAGATGCTAGCATACAAATCTATCAGACTTCCTACTTCAGTATTATAACAGTAATCGTACTAAATTAACATAATTACGCTAACCCAAACTTCTATCATGGAAACATACAGATAAATTAAGCTATCATGACAATATTGAAACACATTATTAAACATAAAAAGTAAGAATACATGTTTAATACAAAAGACAAGCGTTTCGGATAAAAACATGAAAAGGCAGAACAAATCTGCCCGAGATCGCAGGGACTCGCCGGGATATCCTCCGGAAAATAAAAGCTAAGCTAACTACTACTAAAAACTAACTAAAAGATTGAAAATATAAAATGAATTTCAAGTTGAGTGTGTGTTGGAATGTATGGAGAAGGCCCTTTAAATAGACCAGGTTTTTGCCAAAATACGGCTGGCTGGCCGTATGGCAGCCCGTCTGGTGGCCCGTATTTGGCAGCCCGTTTGACTGGCAGCCCATTTCTTTGGGGTGTTTGTTAGGCCATTTGGCAGGCCGTACCCCATACTGGCAGGCCGTATGGCAGGCCGTATCTGATGCTGGTCAGCCTTGATTCACTGGATCGTAACTTGATTTCTTGCCTTTCACCGTATTCGCTCTAGAATCTTCGTTTTAGCTCCGTTTTACTTGATTCTTTTTGCATTGCCTTTGTAATTACTTAATCTACAAAATCAACTGAAAAAGCGATACTTTTGCCGACAAAGTTTTAATCTTTATTGTTTTAGGGCTCAATTTAGGGGGTAAAAACGTGACTTTTTGCCCGATATCAGCCTGTCAAACAGTCAGACAAACGGGCTTCATAAATGGCTTGCCTAGTAAACGGCCTGCCAAAAACGACCTGTCAAATGGCTTGACAAAAGGCTTGCCTGCAGGCATTTTTCAAGTCTATTTAAGGGCTTTTTGTCATCCAATTTCCACACACCTCTCTTCACTCTCTCACTACAATACACTTTCTCTCACTAGAGCTTTCAAGGCCTTCTCACCTCCGATCGGTAAATTAAGTACCCGGAGGCGAACGCCGAAGATTGTAATAAGAGCGGTCTAGAGGATGTTAGCACTTGTAACGGTCCAGATCTCGTCTGTAAGCGGTGAACGCTTTCCTTAATTTAATGAAGTTATCTTATTATCTTGAGTTGCTTTCATCTTGCATGATTATCTGTCTGTTACAATTGTTTATTATATGTTGAATACTTTATTTGAAACTTATCATACTGTTATGCTGAAACCCTGACGGTTTAGAAGTTTAATTTACGGATCACCCTTTCCACTTATTCACGTGGCTATAACCTAGTATTAGGACCTGATCAACCCTAGGATACAAGGTAAGTAGTTATGTGTGCTTAATTTCACAATATGGATATAGTACCTACGTACGAATAACCACTTATTCTTCATAGAAGAGCTGCCCATTTAGGTTGTGATTAGAGTTAGCAACAGAGAGTTTAGTGAACGCTAGCTTGCTCAAAAGCATGATTCGCGTCAGAAGCAATGTTCTTGAGATATTGTAAGATGATCCGGGGTTGAATAAGTGATCGCAAAGGAGAGACCTCTAACCCAATTAGCAGTACCTTAGAATATCTAAGATTGCACATCTGTTAATGTTAAGGCATAGCATAGTGATTTAGTGGTAGGATATTGCTTTAGTTAGACCAACTAGGATTAAGAAAAGCTGAGACTCTCTTTTATGGGTATACCACTTTATTCATGTACCTAGGATTCTATCCATAAGGTCGTTTAAACCTTTTAGGTTGACGTTGGGAGTAGGGATGTCCGTCTTAGCCAGAATCTTCAAGGCCTAAACTCTTAGTGACAAATCAGTTAGGTTCATAGCCCAGTTGACTGAGGTTTAGTGTTTATCCTAGGAAGTTAAACTCTTGCGATAATTCCCCTTCAGAATCCTATTCTCCATACCTATCTATCTTTACTTTTATAGTCAAATTACTGTTTTATTTAGTTAATCTTAATCTATCACCTCTTGTCACTAGGGTTAACTATATAGGAACTTTTGTCCCACATTACTGAGCAAACATACCAAATTACGTACCCGAGTTATATTTACCACTTACTCGTTAAAAGAAAGACAAGTAGGTAAGTTATAGCTAGGAACCCCAGCTAAATATAAATAATAAAACCATTACGCCCTTGTGGTAGCTAATTCTGACGTGTTGCGGCCTAACGACACCGCACAAATAAAATCGTCCGTTTTAGCCATATCATTCGCGTGTCCGAGCTGGTGATTCTGTGGATGTCCCCCTTCATGCAGACGAAGTTCCCTGCGTAAAAGTGGTAGCGCTAGATCCAGGGGTGGTCGGGGAGGCATCCCTCCGCGGTGAAGGTGACGGCCGCGCCCTGTGAGCCAGCGGGGCTGCTAGTATGGCTAGGGCTATTCCGCGCGGATTCAATCGGTGGGTAGATGGGTACAAATCCCGTGCTTGTGGTATTCGAGGCCCATGGTATCGGCCTAATTGCTTCCGGGGTCTTGAAAGATGATGCGGATGCGCCAGGGGGAGGCATCTGGGCGCCCCTTGGTAGCGCGCTGTCAGAAGTTCCTGCCGATCCCTTGACGGATGGCTTAGATCCTGTAGGTGAGGTAGCTCGCGCTTGCGCGGGCTTTGGTATTTCCTGCATGCTATTCATTTCAACACTTGTTACTGTATCAAAAGGAAACAAGCGAGTCGTTAGCGGACATACAGAAAAAAGATCAAATCAAAATCTTTTAACTTGAGTGTCCCCCGGATGGCGCCAAATGATTAAGCATAGAATAATCGGGTCGGGTTTGGTCCATGCTTGACATCATCAAGAGGGGATTTAAGGGTCAATCGAGTTTAACTCTCCGGTCCGAAGTACCATGAATAACCCCCTGCGAGATGAGGATCTCAACAGGGGTGGTTAAATGTAGACCCACCATCGGCAGGTAGTTCGGTCATCGATGGCTCGCGCTAAGTTGTAGGGTTTATGTTCATGGAACGTTACCTGTATATCAAGGATGTCTAGTGAAATGCTATAAGTTCGGTAGCGCGGGTATAATTGCGCTATGCACTGCTGTTCTTAGAGTATATGTATGTAAAAGTGAATTCTGGAATCCCCTGTGCTGTGGACGAAGTCTTGTATTTATAGGATAACCTTTCTTGTCTTCTATCGCCACGTAATAAGGTTAAAAGGATCGTGGCCTGCAAATAGTACATCTTCAAGCGAGCTGATCCGACAAAAGTAAAAAGTGTTCTTGTCGGTTCTGATCTTTTGTCTGCCAGGTGTCCTCTGCCAGCTACAGCATCGCCTGACATGTGGATGCTGCCGATGCGCGCGGATGGGACTGGCGCCATGGTTGTGAGTATAGCGCTCTACGCCTTAGCGCGCACCCTTGTAAATCCTTGTGGCGATGCTGTCTGATGCACTACACGAGCTGATCGGGTATGCGTATCATTAACTTGATTAGGATCAGGTAGTGCATTCTCAATCACCATGCTCGGTTTTGTTGGAAAGTAAACTAGTCGGGTCAAGTTTATCTTTTGGTTATGTCAAACGGGTCTTGGGTTGTATGCCCGTTTTTATATTTCAACTTATGTATTGTATGTTTTAAAGTCGTTTAAATTAACTATTGTAATGGAGGTGTTTTGGAATTATAAATGGAACCTAAATGTCGTTAATATTATTATGTTAAAAAGGAAAAATTTTATGGGCCGGAAAATGACAGGTTGGGTCGTTACAGATTTAATCAAATCCTAGAAGATTGTTGGCCATCGATGGCGTGTTGGTACTGAGTAGCCGGTCCTCCAGTTCTTATCAGCACATCAGCCTGAAATGAAAAGAGAAAACTATGAAGAAAATTAATTACCCATTATCCATAATTAATAGAAAAAAGGTAAAGTGTTGTGTTCAGGTTTGAGATATATATATATATATATATATGTATAGACAGGATGTTGTGTTTATCAATTAATGTCAAGATTATTAATTAGTTATCCATAAATAAATCTCTAACTAAGTAGGACCTAAGGTTAAGGTTGTTAAGGCATATGAAAACTGAAAGTCCAAATTCGGAACAAGCTTATTCTTTTAATATGAATATGAGTATGTTTGGCGAAAGTAGTTGGTAGCTTTTAACTGAATAGTTGTTAAGTTTTTAGATGTATTTAGTTGTTCGGTAGAGTAGTCGAATCTTTGAAACAAAGAATAAATTGATAAAAAACTAAAACTTATTTCTTAAACGTTAGTTATAAGAGCTTTTACTTTTTTCCCTCCATCTAAAAGCTTTAAGCTCTTTTAACCAAACATATATTTTTATTAAATATGAGCTTTTTTATATAAGCTAGAAACTTCAAAAAGCTTCCAGCTAAACATACCTTATGAATGATTGTGATCCTTATAAATCATACAACAAAATTTATAACACGCACGATTTTAAAAAATAAGAAGAAAAAAGAGACGTATAATCATAAGATCGAGAGCATGCATCCGATTGACTTGGCGAATATTGGAATTGAAATCATTCAACTTATGTCGAACAAGGGTTTCATCATGGGCAGAAATTTCGACGGCCATATTTGAATTATTTACAAAGTTTTTGATTTTGATCTAGTATTGTTTTTGGGTTTTAATTTTGTTTTTGAAAATAAGAAAATTTCTACACAAATTCTTTTCTCAAAATAAGTTAATTTTAATTGCAATTTACAGTGGAAGAAGAAAAGTTTGTTTACATAAATTTGTTTGTGAGTAAAATTTTAGGCAGTTGATCCGTCCATCACCTTGTTTTTGACATACACCACCAAATCAATTATTTGGACAATTTTACCCTTTCTGTTAGAAGTTACATGGAGTTGGTGGTGAACAAAAAGAAGGGTAAAATGTTTAAATAATTTATTTGGTGGTGTATGGCAAAATGGAAATGGTGTAAGGATCACCTCCCTAAAATTAAGTTTAGTTATGGAAGAAATTTTTTAATGGATCTTAAGTGGCGCAAGTGTGGTGTTTTGATTTAGGCTTGAAAGAGTTGCAATGTAGAGAAAGACAAGAAAAGAAAAACAGATAAAATGTCGAAAATACTCTCATGTGCATTGCACGTGATGAATTATAACAAACAAAATTAATGTCGTTAGCAAAATGGACTCTGTGAAACAACTGCACACCTGCCAAATCAAAAAAATTCTTTTTGACTTGAGTTAGTTTTAAACATACCACATGACCATGTTATTTTGTCAAAAAGAAAATTACGGGGTCACTTACAAAAAGGCTATAAATATTAGGATACATGGGCCATTAAAATATGGATAATTTGTTTGTCACTTCTGCCCTCTATAACCTAATCTCACCATTCCTTCTCAAAACTTCCCTTAACTATGGAGAGAGCTGTTCTTCTTCGCTCTGCTACCTCATGTACTTCACATGCCTGTATACGTTCCTTCTATCGTTCTTTTCACCGTCTTTTCTCCAGTCGATACCGTCTTATCCCTAACTTCCACCGCCGTTCTCCTCTCCGCCGCCACATCTCCAACGCCCTTCCGTCGCACATTCAATTAAGCTCTTGTTTCTCTCATATATCTCTCAAATCTATCGCAACATCTCCACAGTTCTCTACTGGTACGCCACTAGTAATATATTACTATTTATTATTTTATTATTTTACGTATTGTTTATTTATGTTTATTACTTCTTGTTAAACTTTATCATCACTGAATTATAAACACACATGTATACATATTATATATTTTATCATCATTCTAGTTGTTATTAGATTGTTTTGACTTTGAAAGTCAAAATGAAGTTCTGCTGTGTTCAAAGCAACAACTGTCTGGGAGCTAAAATATGAGATTTCATGGTGTGTAATTAGTGAGTGTCGTATGCATCCTAATTGTAGCGTGTCATGAAAAATGGGGCGCCTTATATTTGCATTTGGTTGATGGTTAGATGTTAGGTTGATGTCTAATTTTATTGTTTGGCTTCAAGCATTCTGTTTTTTGGGCAGGCATAGCCTGTGATTATTATTTGTAATTTGTTCATCTGTTTATTATATGGTTGGATTTGTTTGCCTAAAAAAAGAAATGTTTCGTATTGAAATTAATTATGTTTGATTATTAGGAATTGAAGTGTTAGGTTATAATAGTTTATAGTTGGAATGGAAAAAAAAATGGTGTAGTTTATTCACAGATTTATTGAAATAGGTTCTTTAGTTAATTGTTTAACTTGTTGATATAAAAAATTTGGGTGTAAATTTTGTGGTTTTAGATGCTATTGGTGCTCATGATGAAGCTGCCGAGATGAAGCAAGAAACTGCTAACCCGCTTGAAGCTTTGAGAAGTGTTCCAAGTATACCCCTTCACGACATTCCTAAGAAACCTATTCAAATCCCTATTGAGGTAGCATCGACTTGAAATCTATTTTTCCATGAGCACTCCGTATCGTTTTTTTGCTCCATGATCTCTAGAAAGCTAATTTTTTGTACACTTTTAGGTTGGAGATATCAATGGAGTGAAAGTATTGAAGCATGAACTTTTCACAAAAACTGTCCTTTACTGTGAAATAGCATTTGATATGAGTTAAGCACTTCTTCCTCTGGTTCCACTCTTTTGGTAAGATAACACTACTTACACTAATTTTATAGGTAAAACACAAACTTTAAGGAATATCATTAGCGCACTATAATTTTGTTTATGAATAAATTACGCCGTTGGTACCTGTGGTTTGCTTACATTTTCATAACAAAACCTTAACTTTGTTTTTTGCGTCGTTGGTACCTATGTTTTCTTTAAGTTTTGTGGTTGGTACCCCATGGAACGTTCGTTAGGTTTTTAAGGTTAACCCCTCACATGTGCCACGCATGTGAGGGTAATTTTGTCCACTCAATAATTTATTCAATTCAATTTCAATGTTACTTTAAATGAAAGTTTCATTGAAGTCATCTAGTCTATTTTTATGTTTCTTGTAAATTAGATTATTATTATTATTATTATTATTATCGTTTGATGATTTCTTGTAATGTATCCTGTTGCCCTTGTAAAGTTTTCATAATTGTTTATGCTTTTCAAAGAAAAATTAATTCATAACTTAAAGAGTTACTGAATTACACGAGTCATACATGTACACCACCATCTCCCAATTCTATCCTTACAGACCAACATGAAAAACCATAAAAACTCACCCATGATGGCCAAAACTTCACTTTAAGTTCTGCCTTCAATTTTCATATCTTCACGATCGAGACTTTTCATACTATAATATATTTAATCAGAAACGGTTCTTTCCTTTTCCTCTGTGGGTGAGAGAGCTTAGTGAGATGGAAATGAACAAAGAGTACACAGTAACAAAATAGTGGCAAACAGGCCCGCCTTAAACTTTGATTGTCTTGAAAGACGATGCGATGATGCCAGAATCATCAGGCTTCAGATGAAACTGGTCAGAACTCTCAATAAGAACTCGACAACAGATCTCCACCTTAATAATGATACTATAAATATATCATGTCCTAGAACCAGCAGCTGCAGTTGGTATAAATTGTAAACCGATTTGTCTCTTCACGTGATCTGGAATTAGTCTGTTCACAAGCTCTGGAGATGCTGCAGACAACTGGACCATAAAACAATATGATGTTTAGATACCAACTTTTAGATGCAGTAGCAACAACACTTCATTTTGGTCTGAATTAAATTAAGTGCCATTTTTGTTTTAAGATCCGAAAGGATTTGAGGGTGATGAGATGTGTTTGGGAGTTAGATCTGGAATATTAATTCTTGAATTTTGTGTTTGTTTTAATTTTTTTTTTTTTTTCGAAAGGCCAGAATGTGTTTGTTTTATTTGAAATTGATAAATTCATATGAACAAATTAGGGTTTAAATTATTGAATTATTGAATGGACAAAATTACTCTCACATGCGTGGCACATGTGAGGAGTTAACCTGAAAAACTTAACGGACATTACCATGGGGTACCAACCACGAAACTTAAAGAAAACGTAGGTACCAACGATGCAAAAAACAAGGTTAAGGTTTTGTCACGAAAATGTAAACAAACCATAGGTTTCAACGACATAATTTTTTTCTTTGTTTATTATTCAGTTTTACCTCTTACCTATCTTTTGCCTTGTATGTATGTATATATGTATATATATATATATGTATGTATGTATATATATATATACAGAGGCGATTCTATGTTATTACCCGCGAGGTCACGGGACACCGCTAGTTTGAAATTTTTTAGTAGAAAATACTTTGTAAATTGTATAGGACACCACTAAATTTAAATGTATGACCCCATATATTTTTTAAAAATGTAGTTTTTCCTTTAAATTGTATAAGACACCACCAAATTATACTACTTGGGCCCCATATATTTTTCGAATTTATAATTTTTTTTTAAGGTAAACTATCACTAAAATAGCAATTTAATATAATTGGTACTGAAAAAAATTTCGGGACCCCGTTGAGTTATGATCCTAGAATCGCCACTGTATATATATATATATATATATATATATATATATATATATATATATATATATATATATATATATATATATATATATAGGCAGGATCAATGGGGAAGTAACCAATCGGGGGGAAGCGGGGGAAGCAAATTTTTTTTTTTTTTTTTTTTTGTTTTTTTTTGAAATTTTTTTTTTCCGGCATCAAGATCACACGAAAATATGAACATTTAGAAGAGACACTTCGTGATGAATGTTATTATTTAGGCGGGAAAACGATCGACAAAAATAACATTCAAGATAATATTGTTCGTGAAGAATATGAACGTTTTTTTTTTCATGTTTTGTGAAGTAAAATTTAGCCCGATTTAGGGTTTAGGGTTTAGTGTTTGGTGTTTTGGGTTTATTCCATAAACCCTAAACCCTAAACCCCAAACTCTAAACCGTTCGTGTTAAAAACTCAATCTAAATCCTAAATCTAAACCCTAAACCCTAAATTTCTAAACCCTAATATCTAAACCCTATAAACCCTAATATCTAAACCCTATAAACCCTAATATCTAAACCCTAATATCTAAACCCCAATAGCTAAAACCTCAACGTACGCTCGAAAAACACGATAATTGTTGTATATTACTTCTTCGAGCGTTTTCCGCCAAAATAAAAACATTTATCACAAAGTGTGTCTACTAAATGTTCATATTTTCATCCCATCTATAATGTTCGTGAACAAGGTTTTTTCAAAAAACGAAAAAAAAAAAAAAGTTTTTGCTTCCCCTGCTTCCCCCGATTGGTTACTTCCGTCTTGATCCTACCACTATATATATATATATATATATATATATATATATATATACGTATGTTTATACGTTCATGTGTTTATCGATGAATGTTATTTTTTCGAGCGTTTTCTGGTCAAAATAATAGGGAGTAACATTTATCACAAAGTGTCTTTTTTACCAACTGCTCAAGTACAAACGGTCGTATCAGTATGTCATAATATTCATAAGGTTGTGATTTATTCATAATCAGATTCCTAAAATAGAGGGAACAATGTGAAACTTAGATGGTGAAATAATAATAATATAACAAAGTACATATATTATATTATATTACGTTTTTCTATAGCAGTCAACTGTCTTACGCTTATACTCGTGTTACATATTACTCAACAGTCGATCATTGTTGGAAATGGGAACAGAAGACCAGGTAAGTAAGCTAATTAGACTTAAGACCAGGGGCTTATCCGTATTTCCTTTTATATCATCAAAACAAGGGTCAGACACTCCGGTCAGTTATATTATTGTTCGAGGAAAAGCCACAACACCACGCTACACTGAGAATCTTTTCGATCTGGTATGTGTTTTTTTAAATTCATTTTTGTGTGTGTGTGTGTGGGGTGGGGGGGGGGGGGGTGGGGGGGGGGGGGGGGTATAAACCATTTTATGTAGCTGAAATCAAAGTTTAAGGCTTTTTTAATTGTACGTTCACAATGCACATACACTCTTGATTCACTTCTAATTTAGGTCAACTGTGTTCTCCAAGATGTCCAATTTGCTGATCAAAAGCTTTTTAAGCAGTTTGTCTCCCAAAGTAAAGCTATTATGGAGGTATTGATTTGTACTAGTAGTTGACAATTCGAATATCATATATAACCTGGTGTCTAATTTGGTAATTTTGTCTATTTTTAGAATCGGTTGAGGGGTTGTGGTTATGACATTGCAGCTGCAAGGATGGATGCAAAGTTAAGCAGTGCAGGGTGGATCAGGGAACAAATGGGTGGTGTCAGGTTGGTTGGATATTTTCAGTTCATCCATCTATCTATGTGTTGCATTATATATTTTAATTTGCTTTTAACATTTAAGAAACATGAATTAAGTTAGATATGTTTGGGTGCCCACATAATGAGATGCAATCTTTTTTTTTTTCCTTCTGATAATACAATGGTAATATTTTGACTAGTTCCTTTGTAAATCTATCTCTGAAATGTTTATCAAGAAGATGAATAGTGATGTTGAGTTTATCGACACTATAGGTGGAAATTTTGACCCCGCTGCTTATGAATGGGTTATCATTTTGGGCTGTGTACTTGTCTTTTATCACAATTTTGCTAAGTTAGAATGTTCTGGCTAAAAGAGAGCGGCTTTAAATAGGTTGATTTGGTCAAGCAGTTTAAAAATCACAGTCTATTATTAATGCATACAGTCTAGTCTGCTAAATTGTTTAATCACTGATTTAGATTGTTATATTCCTTTTCTAATCATAAATTAGCACATTAATTATCATAGAAAGTTAAAATTGGACAAAAAAAGTATTTTTGGGTTAAACCCTACCCAAACTGGACAAAATTGGCCCGGTTTGACCATTTGAACCGTTATTCGTAGCACCCATGTTTCCTATCCTACGTATTCTAGCTTTCTCCTCAAATTTGGGGCTTTTGTTTTATGGCATGGAATGTCTACTACAAATCATCATCAAAATCTGGGGATTTGTCTTTAATTTCCTGTCTGTTTATTATGCAGTTTGTTTCACCATCCGTTAATTGCCATTAGGTTGACATTCAGTATACTATACTTTGCAGTTATCTTGAGTTTTTGAAGGATCTTGAAGAGAAAGTTAAACGTGACTGGAGTGCAATATCCTCGTCCCTTGAAGAGATCCATAAAACCGTGCTGACAAAGAACAATTGCCTTGTGAATCTTACATCTGGTTATAATACCCTTAAAAATTCTCAAATATATGTCGAGGAGTTTCTTGATCAGCTTCCAAATGCATCTCCAATTGCATCTTCACCTTGTTGGAATACACGAATTCCATCAATAAATGAAGCTATTGTGATACCAACTCAGGTTTGGTTTATATTTATATGCTGCTGCTCAATTGCATACACGATCAGTTCTTAGTATTAAGTTGATTACACATATATTTGTAGGTAAATTATGTTGGAAAAGCACTAAGTTTGTATGAAACTGGGTATCAACTCAAGGGAAGTGCGTATGTTATATCTAAGTACTTAAGTGATACTTGGCTGAGGGACCGTGTGCGGGTTAGTGGTGGGGCCTATAACAGCTTCTGTTATTTCGACCCTTATTCAGGTATAATCACACATTTTTTTTTGCTTACACTATTGTTTCTGATCATACCAAAATCGACTAGTGTGAATAGATTTCGGGTTTGAGTGCTTGATTTGGGAAAAAGAGTGAGTCGAATGTTTTAACTCCAATGATTGTGCAAACCCCGATTTGGAATTTGGATTCCAAGGGCGTAACACAATCGATCAAATTAACCTTATTCGATCGGAATCGAATAAGGTTAATATCTTAGAGTGAAGACTAGCTCCGGTGATGCTCGGATCCTTGATCGGAATTGTGCTAACGACTAGAGTAATGCTATCGTAATTAATTTGAGCAGAGTAACATTAATGCATCCAGTGTGTCTTTTGAATAAATGATCTTGTTCGCGTATTTATAGATGTTAAGAGGGAATGATGACATGGCATATGTCTCTTTCATGGTTGTATCAAACTTTGCCAATCCCGAGGGGTGACGTGGCACCTGTTCCTTTCATGGGAATAATCGAGCAGATCCTAACAAACTTTCCTAGATTCGTGGGCTGACGTGGCGTGCAACTTGTTTGTACGTTTGTTCCGGGATCGAGTATTCGTTCCGGGATGAAGTGTCTATTCCGGGACAGTGCACTTTCCCCGGGACGGCGTGCTTGTCCCGAGAAGGTATCTTTATGTTGGGTTGGAATACCGAACTGGGAAGTGGTGACGGTACAAGCAGCTTTCGGTTCCGGCTAAGGTATCACGGAGCTCTCAGTCTAATCCGGGAAGGTTTTGCTTTCTATTTAGTCCAAGTGTTTCTTCACGGTTATAGTCATCATGACTGGCTACATGATGTCGGATGATGTCGGGAAGTAACCCTTCTTCCGGGATGGACCGTGCCGGGTAAGATCTTAGCTGGT
Source organism: Rutidosis leptorrhynchoides (assembly GCF_046630445.1). Taxonomy (NCBI): domain Eukaryota; kingdom Viridiplantae; phylum Streptophyta; class Magnoliopsida; order Asterales; family Asteraceae; genus Rutidosis; species Rutidosis leptorrhynchoides. The sequence goes on along the minus strand of NC_092337.1, from coordinate 137,409,483 downwards.
CACTACTTGTTAGTGTCGTTTTGAGACGGATCATTATGCGTATCATTAAGTCCCCCCAGTTTGATGGTGGTAGCCGGAACGGTTACCGTCATCAAACTTTCAAGACGAAGCCATGCTTCCGATTGGATGTGCATTTAATGTTTGTCAGCGTGAAAAGACAGTTTTTGCAAATACGCCTCCTTTTTGTGATTTTTCCATTTTTCAATTTTTTGGAACGGCGTTCGAGGGACTTCTTTTTGCAATTTTAATCATTGCTTTTGTTAATCCATCTTTTGATCTGAGCCGTTGGATCAATTTTCTTGAAACCTATTAATAGCTTCCCTTTTCCAATATTTGCACTTTTTACAGCCTTCGTACCCTAAACGTTTCTTCTTCAAAAAACCAACAGTTTTTTACGAAAGAAGGTATCTTTTCTGTTTCCTTCTTTTTTAATTACTTTGCCTTTTGTATTTTTGTATATATGGCGGATCAGTCTTCCACTTCTACTAGTGTAGACGCCCCCGAGACTTCTTCTAGGCCTTCTGTAGATGTTAGTGGTATCATGAGTCAAGCGTGTGATGGATACCTTGACGAGATGTTACGTAAGTACCTGTTTTTGACGCGTTATACATTGAGGGTGCCTGATGCCATCCACCGAGCCCATAAGCCTCCCATGGGCATGGTTACCGTTTATGGTGCAACCATTAGCGTGGGCAATTTTCGATTGCCCTATTCTGAATTCATGTACCAATTCTTTACACACTATGGAATAGCGCCTGCTCAAGTAATCCCCATGCGTACCAAAAATTGGTAATGTGGGAGATGTACCTTAATCATTATCATATTCTTCCTACCGTCCGCATGTTTCGATTCTGCTTTTCCGTCTCGAGGTCTGAGATTGGATGGTTTACCATCAAATGGAGATCGTTGTTCAACTTTACTGGAGACATGGATACTTCATTAAAGGAGTGGCGGGAGTCTTTCTTTTTTGTCGATATCAAAGGGCTACCGCCACGATTTGTTGAGCGCTGCGAATGGGCAGTCGATGTGAAAAAGGGAGCTAATAAAATCCCGAATCTGAATGCTGCCGAGAAGGCATGTATATTGGCCATCCGGGAGTTCAAGTTTCCCCAACAGCCATACCCGGAGGCCATGCTTGTGTTGGGAGGAGTTAGCCACCAATGGCCAGATCCGAATACCAAGCCTGTCCTTCGTTTTAATTGAGCAAGTGAAGACTAGCCCAAACGCTGCTTAGTTTGTTAATCGTACACTAACCTTGTTTGTTTTTGATGTTTATACAACAGTAATGGAGTTTTCTACTGCGATGGCTTTTGGTGACCAGGAGATCCGGGTGGATAGTGTCCCGGTCAACCCGGGAGCCGAGCCTGATGTCGCTCCTCAGGACTTGGAGCAGAATGCCGGCGAGGAGGATTCAAGAGCTTCCATATCTACGGAAGAAGACCAAAGGTAACTGTCTTGTTTTGATAAACCAATCTTTCCTAATATTTTGATTTGTTGCATGCCTGACTTCCTTAAAAAATTTTGTTTTGCAGCTGCTGGTGAGCCATCTGGAGGTGCCGGTACAACCGAGACGGAGCCCATAAATTTGGGTGGGGAGGGTGAACAGTTTACCCTGGAAAGCTTTGATGACCTGCACTTCAACATCTCTGCAGGCGATGATCTTGTCCGTGCCTTCTCTCAGCTGGACATTAATTACCCCGGCTACAAGAGTGCGTATTGGAGAATGGGTCTTCTTCGTCCCTCCGCCATGCAGTTTCTGCCCTCCCCCGGGAAGACTCCAAGGCTGTCCGATCCCGGGCACTCATGGCAATTAATACACTTTTTCTGGATGGTTTTGACCGGGAAGAGCAGGTGGCGGACCTGGAGCGTCAGCTTAAAACCACCCGTGATGAGCTGTCTCAGGCACCTATGGCCCGGGAAACTATTAAGAGCCTGGAGACCCAGCTGAGAGCTGCCAAGGATGAGCTTTCCCTGGTGGTAGGGGAGAAGGATAAGGATAAGGAGGTTGCTGCTGTTTGCTGCCAAGGAGGCGGCCCTGGAGGAGTGTAAACGATTGCGGGGTGGTCTTCTTTCGATTTTGAAGAAGGCTATCAATTCCTCCACCGTGAAGTCACCCTTCCAGGCTTATTTGGATAGCTTTGGGGCGGCCAATTTTACCCACGCCGTTAGGTTGATGCAGAAGCATCATGTTAGTGGTTCCGTCCCTTTGCATCCGAATATTGCCGGGAAGGTGAATCCGGCTGCTGTGCAGGAGCTTCAGGCTGCTCAAAAGGCCTTGGCGGAGATCTGTTTTGGCAGTTTTGAGGATCTTTGCGCCGATGATGGTACAACCGTCCAACAACTCTTAGATTTTAATTTTTAGTTTATTGTATTGCACGTTGTGTATTTTTTACGGAACTTGTAATGAAGTCACGTGTAAGTAATGAAAGTTTAATTTTAAGTATTTTGTGTCGAATTTTCTTCAGTTAAACTAGTTCATATCTTCATATGTAGGTCTAGACTACATTTGTATTAGGTTTGGCGTGTACACCGAGCAGTCACGCGTGTTTATGCCATCTACTCATTGGCCGTTTATCAGTATAAACTTGTACCGATGAGGGTTAGACAATTACCTCTTAAAGGGTACAAAATAACTTGCATGGGACTTATGTGAATGCCGGAATCCGTCTGCCGCTAGCCGGTTATAATTATTTGAACATCATTGTAAATAACATAATGACCAAGTTATTGTAAACGGTAAAATGCTTTTATTCATTCGTAAAAAGGAAAAACATACATGGGTTCTTTATTAAAAGAAAAAGACAAACATCAAGATAACCATGAGTTGAAAGTTTCCATCACGGTATCTATCTAAATCTCAGTTGTTTCAGTTAGCCACTTCTGTTTCCTTCAATCGCTATCTTTTCTCGGTTGGAGCTCTCATAACTTTCAGTCCTGGAACGTTTGAGTGTCGGATTGAAGGGTTCAGCCTTTTCGTACACACCATTAAATGGTTTCTCCCATCTTGGCCGGCGACGCCAGTCGGCGCCTTCTCTGCCTCATTAGCAATGACTTGATTTTTGCTACCGAGGTGTGCCGATGGGGAGAAGAAAGTTAGCCTCTTAAGAACAGATACACGTTTTTCCTCCATGACGTGTGGTGTCTTCCATGATTCGGCACATTGCCTATCTCGAGTGCCTTCATTCGCGGGGAAAGGGTGCCGAGTGGATTGAACTGTTGCCACGCCTCGCCGGGTTGGGAGTTTGAGTATACCATGAGCGGTAGACGCTATTGCACCGAACTTCCTGAAGAACTGTCTTCCTAGTATCACATTTGTAGCAGTCACAGATTTGACGACATAAAAGTCGATGACTTCACTACGGAGGTAGGGTTGAGTACCCACCGTGACCGTTGCCTTGAGTCTACCTATGGGTTCTTCAGTGGAACCCGTGAACCCGGAAATGACGGCATTAGATTGTTTCATCTTCCTTCCGACACACTTTGGTAGCTGGGAAAGGCAATGGGCATACAAGACTTCAACTTCACTTCCCGTGTCGGTGTACATTTCGCTGACCGGGAACCCATCTATCAGGCTGGTAATTGCTACCGGTTCGTCCCAAGAGTATCGTGGCGGTAATCTCGGGAATGTGATGGCAGCATCTTTCCAGGAGCTCTGCGGAACAAACTCGTCCTTCTCGACATTGATCATGTTAATGACAACTTTTATCTTTTGCCTTCTCACGTTTCTTGCTGTCTTCCTTTCGCCAACTGAATGTTTTGTTGCGATCAGCCTTTTTGAACTTTCGTCCTGACAACAAGTGATTAAGTTCGCCTGCCTTGATTTTGGTGATGATTTCACGTATTAACGTTTTGCATTCATCGGTGTCATGACCGCTGTCTTCGTGGAACTCACAGTACTTATCTGACTTTTGACCATCCCGTTTTTCTAATGGTGCCGGAGGGGTAAACTTTGCCTTTACGGGCTCCGTTAACAGTATCTCCCATGGGGTTTTGGAAAGGCTGTCAATTAGGGATCCTTTATCATATGGTTTTCGGCTGCTCTTTTCATGGGCTGTCATGGCTTTTGCCGTGGTTGTTGTGGCTTTTGTGATGGCTTTCACCGCGTCTTGCTGTCATGACGGTGCCTGTTGTCGCTTCTCCTCTCCTCTTCTCTTTTCTTTTCTTCTCAGTGATACCCAGCCTGTCTTTCCCTCCCAGAGTGTTGGTATTGCCTTGCTACCGTCACGACATCTGCAAATGTACCCGGGATGTTCCATCGGAGTTCAGAGACAAGCGACGGGTGTGCATCTTTGTCCAGGCATGTTATGAATCCGGAAATCTGCTGTGTTTCCGGGAGTCCTGGGATATTCTGACATTCCAGCATATACCTTGTGATGAAGCTTTCAATTTTCTCTCCTCGATACATCGGGATTTCGTGAGCATACAGGTGTGTATACGTGTGTCGGCGGAGGTTCTGATATTGCATGAGAAACTTTTCCCGCAAGTCTGCAAAGCATGTGATTCCATTAGGTGGTTATTTTTCGAACCATTCCCTGGCAGCCGACTGTAGTACAGTCGGAAAGAGATGGCATGCTACCTCGTCACTCCAATGTTGGGTTTTCATGGCACCCTCAAAGATTTGCAGGAAATCGTCCGGGTCAGTGGTGCCATTGTACACCCCCAAAGTGACCGGTATGACGATGTTAGCAGGGAGTATACAGCTAGCGATCCGTTCGCATAGCTTTTGGCTAGTAGCCGACATCTCAACCGGTCGTTTTGCTTTGTTACCGGTGATTAGGGCGAACAGATTGTCGAGTGCAGTAATCTGGACGGCGGGTTGTGACAGGGAGTGTTTGTATGCCTGCGGCGCAGCCTGCACAAGGAGCACAATCAGCCATGCGTTTGCGGCAGCCTTAGTGACGCCCTCGCTTCCCGCACCGATGTTTAACAGTGGGCTGGTCTTCAGAACATCTAGAGTTTGCGATTGCTGCCTCTCTGCTAGACTGTTGTCGTTCAGCATGGCTTTTAGCTTTTCGATTACTTGCTTTTCGACGTCGGCTGAGATCATTTTGGTGATCATGTCGGTATCGTTGTGGGACGATCCGATGCCGCTCGAACCACTGGTTTTGAGACCAAGGGTGTCGAGCTTCAACCTCTCCCCACCGGGGGGCGATCCCTCGTGTGTGTCCTCGTTGTCATCGTAGACATTCATCTCGTCTCCCGACGCTTCACCGGAGTGGATGTGAGCGATTGCTTTTGAGGTTGAGGTGGCTCCACCGTTGGTGAGCTTCCTTTGTTCAAAGGTAGTTGTACGTCGTCGCTCGTACCTTTCTTACTTGCTGTTTTCGTACCTTTAGGCGGCGCCATTTGATCAAACCAAAATCGACTAGTGTGAATAGATTTCGGGTTTGAGTGCTTGATTTGGGAAAAAGAGTGAGTCGAATGTTTTAACTTCAATAATTGTGCAAACCCCGATTTGGAATTTGGATTCCAAGGGCGTAAAACAATCGATCGAATTAACCTTATTCGATCGGAATCGAATAAGTTAATATCTTATAGTGAAGACTAGCTCCGGTGATGCTCGGAGCCTTGATCGGAATTGGGTTAACGACTGGAGTAATGCTGTTGTAATTAATTTGAGCAGAGTAACATTAATGCATCCAGTGTGTCTTTTGAATAAATGATCTTGTTCGCGTATTTATAGATGTTAGGAAGGAATGATGACATGACATATGTCCCTTTCATGGTTGTAACAAACTTTGCCAATCCCGAGGGGTGACGTGGCACCTGTCCCTTTCATGGGAATAATCGAGCAGATCCTAACAAACTTATCTAGATTCGTGGACTGACGTGGCGTGCAACTTGTTTGTACGTTTGTTCCGGGATCGAGTATTCGTTCCGGGATGAAGTGTCTATTCCGGGACAGTGCACTTTCCCCGGGACGGCGTGCTTGTCCCGGGAAGGTATCTTTATGTTGGGTTGGAATACCGAACCGGGAAGTGGTGACGGTACAAGCAGCTTGTCGGTTCCGGCTAAGGTATCACGGAGCTCTCAGTCTAATCCGGGAAGGTTTTGCTTTCTATTTAGTCCAAGTGTTTCTTCACGGTTATAGTCATCATGACTGGCTACATGATGTTGGGAAGTAACCCTTATTCCGGGATGGACCGTGCCGGGTAAGATCCTAGCCGGTCACTACTTGTTAGTGTCGTTTTGAGACGGATCATTATGCGTATCATTAGTTTCCCTTACCTACCTTGCTTTATATGTTTATAATAACCATCTTTTTAAACAGGAATATGCTCATTCTTATCTAACCGGGACCCAAATTTGCTCAAGACACTAGATATATATGATAGAACCAGTGATTTTCTTCGTCAAACGGAAATGGATGATGACACTCTTACAAAGGCAATTATTGGGACAATTGATGATGTTGATTCATACAAGTCACCCGATTCCAAAGGATATACTAGGTAAGCAAGTGATGTAATTTTTATAGAAAATAAATAAATTTGCCAAACATCCCTGCAAAACGATATATGTCTTGCAACAATATAATCCATTTGGGATGACTTTCAATTTCTTGAGCCGCTAGACCCATTTGACTTGCTTGACTCATTTGCTATGTTCTCTATTTTAGTTTCATCTTGTAGCTCAAGCTAGTATGACCCACCTATTAGAGATAAAACATAACCCAAATAGATAAAATTTGGTACATAAATATTGATAAATACTGAGGTGGTTTTGCCAGTTTATTACGATACTTGTTGGGAATTACAGAGGAAGAAAGGCAAATAAGACACGAGGAGATACTATCTACAAGGTACAATCCCGAGTTCTTATATCTCTCCAAATAAAAATAGATCCGACATAGGCTAATCTCATTCGTGTTATTCAAGTTATTCATGTAATTCGTTAGTTAAGTCTATATTCATAGACAAAATCGTCGTGGTTTGTAAATAGTCGGTTGTAATATTGTCGATGTAACATTCGGTGTATTTTAATAAAATGCTTACGTTTCAGGGGGAAAAAAAAAATCTACAAGGTACAGTCCGAATACTATTAAAGATAGATACTTTTTTAATTAAATATATATTAATTTGATGTTATGTTATTTCTTTAGGTTGAGTGACTTTCAAGACTTTGCAAATGCAATTGATGCTATCAAGGATAAAGGTGTTGTGGTGGCAGTGGCATCATCTGATGATGTCGATGTTGCAAACAAGGAACGACCCAACTTCTTTCAAGTGAAAAAAGCTCTTTAAAAACTCATCTTCACACATCTTTACATGTTACATGGTTCCATTGTTTTTTTGACAAAAATGTGTTGTTCTCGGCTACTAGTTTGGTGTGTGAAAAATGACATTAGCATACAAATAAAACATAGTCTTGCTATTTAGTTACCTTATTTTGGTCTTTGAAGTTGCTAGTTGACTTTTTTAAAAATGGGACATGGCCATGTCGTTTTGTTGTGGCAGCATTAAGTATTGTAGGGAAGGTGATAATGAACAAACAAGTGATTATCTTTTAACACGAAATGAGATAGTTATAGGGTCTGTCAATAACTTGAAGTGTGGCCTGTTAACCTTAATTGGTCGACTGTACAACACAAGCAGTCCCTTTGTTTCTAATATGTTGTTCATCTCTACTGCTTTGGCACTTTTTGGTCCATCTCATATCTCAAACTATATTCCAAAGCCAGTTCACAATTTACCTCTACGTATCTTATTGCAGAACTGAGCCCCTACAAGTACAGTTACACTTTGATTTTGTTACATCACTATCTGCATCTAGTGATTGTACTGTTGGAAAATTTAGTTGGAAAAGTGTGTTCCACCAATTTTTGGACACAAATTAATATATATAATAAAGTGATATATATTAACGACTATTTAGTGGGTTTTGTAGCCACTAATGAGAATTTTAAAAACGAACTAAAGCGTGTCCAAAACGGGTTAATGGTGAATGAGATATCGCGTCTCAAAGTTGTTATTTTAAGTGCAAAGTAAGAAAAGATTTAATTTATCAACCAAGGATTTTGTAAATCTTTTTTTGTGATTGTGTAAATCTTCTCTTTCCTTTTTCAAATCCTAAAAGATTTACAATATCAACCAAGGATTTTGTTTGCATTATAAATACCAAACTTTGGTATTGAGAAACATACATCAACTAACACAAACAAAAATCATAACCCTTTTACATTTGTTTTCTAGCTTCTTCTTCTACAACTTCGGTCACCCGCTTCCGGTCTCTTTTTCAGGCAAGTGCTGTCGTCCGGCAGTACACTCTGCTTCGAACCGGTGTACCCTGAGAACAGACGTCGAATCTGTTTAAGGGAATTGTGTCAAACACAAGCCCGGTTCAACCCTTCAATTCGGTTTGATCGTTTTACGCTTATGTTTATCCTTATATATTGCATATCTATTTTCATGTTTTCTATTTGTGATTACGATAGTACATATCATGTTTGTATGTTACTTGTAATTTTCAGTTTCGTATGCATATTATTCCTACAAACTTAAACAGATTCGTGTGATAAAACACTTTAGTAGTTATCTTGATTATTACTATATTATAATCATAATCAAACTGATTATAATTATATGGATTATTTAAAAAGTTTCGTTTTACACAAATAGAATTGCATATTAAATTGAAAGAATTATATCTGGGTTGGATCCCAGTTTCGGAGTCTTCATGCCATGAAAAGAAAAACAATAAAAATGGATATATATTGAAAAAAGATATCTAGATAATGGAAAGAGTGTGATAGTAATTGTAATAAAAATGAAGAACATAATAAAAAATTACCTTGAAAGACGGATAAAAATAGAGTGCTGGTGATTCTGATTAAATCTGCTAAAACGTGCTGATATATTGATGGTTAATTAAAACCATATTGCTGTTATGATTTGCTGCTGTTATGGGTATGCTTTAATGAATGATTATCCATCATTTATTTTGCCTTCATGTTTAGATGCCCACGCAAGTCTAAATCGTGAATAAGGAATTAAATATTATTAATTGGTTCAGTGGCATAGTTTACTGAATACACGATAATACGGAAGCTTAATGGACTCTTTTGACTAATCAGTTAATTATTGATGCTATATTAATTAATTCATATTATATTGAGATTATAATATTATATTGAAATATAAATATAATATATAATATATTGAGATTAAAATATATCATGATGATGATTTTTATTGTATAGATAATGATAGCCGACACTTGATAAATAATACATTCACTTTACATCCACTTTGATTGTGTGGATAAGAATAGTGGATTTTGATATATTAATAGATTAAGCTAGTGTAGTTGTGTATAGTTGCTAATTGTATAATTGCCATATTATATATATTATTGTTGATTAATTATAGTGTCTGGCTATATAGTCGTTTATATAATTATAATTATTAATTATATTTGTGGTTCTAACCACTATATGATAAAAGTTCGGAAGTATCTAGGGTAAAATATTGATATATGTATATATTGATATATTGAATTGGGTAATTCAATCGGCTAACTTGTTGTATTTATGTATCATTTTCAAAAGTTACCGTGTTTTTGTTGATAACTATTCTTTTGAAAATGGTGATTTTAAGTAACACCATACAGTAAATTTGAATATAAGTATTATAGGAGAACAAGAAACACAAGTGTAGCTTCAACTTGTTCTTCATGATAGCTTCAAGGAATCAGCATGGCCACTAGGATGGATTACACCCACGATAAAGTATGATCACAATATCTGAATAGATTATTATTTGATCTATAAGTTGTGTTGATCTACATAATATCATGACCGCAGTATGCATAAAATTCTAAAATTTTGTGGTACATTTGTCGTGTGATTTTGCGGGGTTTGAGCTGTTACCGATCTCAACATGTGTACACGAGGTTTATGAACGAACTATGTTTAATTAATGTGACTATTAATTATTATTTATAAGTTCGGCTGCTATTAATAATTGTTGCGATAATTTTCGAGTTGAATATCGCTCCCGAGCAATCAACGGATAATGATCTATACTATTTCTATAACTGTTGCGACAGTGCCACCGCTATTAAATGCGGTGGTTTCTTATGTTGAGAAAATTGAAAAGTTTACTGGTGTGAACTTTAAACGTTGGCAGCAAAAGATGTTCTTTTACTTGACCACGTTGAACCTTGAGAGGTTTTTGACTGAACCTTGCGAGGTTCTTGGCTGAAACCGCTCCCAAGTTAGTGAAGGGGAACATGATGCTCAAATTGTGAGCACGGTTCAGGTTTGGAGTCATTCAGATTACTTGTGCGCAAGTCGATCGTTCTATAACGTGTATTCGAAGAGTTTTCAGACCGTATTCTGAACTGTTCTTGAACAGTCTTCGGACCGTTTTCGGAATGTTTCCGGACAACTTTTTGGACTGTTTTCCAGACCTGTTCGGGATTTCTTGCGGGCTGTTTCTGACCCGCTAAGTTAATTAGCCTGTTTTGTTATTTAGCTCATTTGGTTAACCCATTTGGATTGAACCGTGTTCGTTTCACTTGTTAGGGTTGAAACTTTGTTTGGTTTGAAATCTTGTTTGGTTTAATCTATTGGGTTGAAACCTTGATTGGTTTAACCCATTCCGTACACAGTAAAATGAAACTTTTATTTGGGTTGAAAACCCAAATTAGTTCAGTTTCACGTGGTTTCGCTACGGTTTATTTTAGCTTATATTTCAGAGCGATGATCCTGAAAATTGTACTCTGGATAGGAACTCACATTGAATAATGTGTTGTATGTTCCTGAGATTTGTAAGGAATCTGGTGTTCGGATGGTTGTTGAACAAGTTTGGCATTTTTTATAAATAAAAAAAAAGTTTGGAATGTATGTTCGAAAGGTCATATTGACTGAGAGTGATTGTACGCTGTGAAACTTGTGTTAAAGCCAAATTAACGAGATCATCTTCGGTTGAACGAATTACCGAAACCCTTGATGCGGTCCACACCAATGTGTGTGATTTGAAATCCATTCCAACGAGGAATGGTAACAAGTACTTCATTACGTGTATCGATGATAGTATGAAGTACTGTTATGTTTACTTGTTTTAAATTAAAGATGAAGCAATTGAGAAGTTTATTGCTTATAACACGAAGTTGAGAATCAACTTGAACGGAAAATCAAGGTTGTCCGCATTGATAGAGGTGGTGAATATGTTGCACGTTTTGCTGAATTTTGTGCGCAAAATGGCATTAGACATGAATTCACTGCACCTTACTCACCCCAATCAAATGGCATTGCTGAAAGAAAAAATAGAACCTTGAAAGAAATGATGAATGTCATGTTGGTGAGTTCGGGTGTAAGCCAGTCAATGTAGGGGGATGCCATCCTATCGGCAAACTATCTTTTAAATAAGATACCCCAAAAAAGAAAAGGGATGAAACCCATATGAGTTATGGTGGAAAAGAAAAACATCATATGAGTACCTCAAAGTATGGGGGTGCCTAGCGAAGGTACCTGTTCCACTACCTAAGACACAAAAGATATGATCAACGACTGTTGACTGCATATTTATCGGTTGTGCTAAACACAGTAGTGCTTATTGCTTCCTTGTGCATGACTCCAAGATTGTGGATATACACAAAGGTTCGATAATAGAATCGAGAAACGTTTCATTCTTTGAAAATGTATTTTCATATATTACAAATGAACGTGAAAGTTCATCTAAGATAGACTAGAAGGTGTTCAAGATGAGACACCTAATGAGCTAGTTCAATAGGAACTAGTATAACTAAAGGAACTTCTTAATAAATGGCATACGTACTATACTTATGAAAAAACAGAAGGATTTTGGATTTGGTATATTGTGAAATCAGATTTGTGAATGTCATTGATGATTAAAATATTCACATTTTAGGTGAATTATGATATTGAAGATAATTATAAATATAAAGATGTAAATCTTTATTATCATATTATCTTAAGATTTTAAATTGCCTAATCAGAATTCAGATGTGGAAATATAATTTGAGTGCGAGAACTTTGTTAAGTTTTCTAAATTTGACGTCTCTAGGTCAAACTTAGAATATGACTAAGAATTGCTCAAAGGTGCTAAAATATGAATCACAAAAGATGTAATCTTATGTGAACATTTGAACGCTTCATTGATTAGAATCATATTAAATATATATGATTATGATATCAAGTTTCAAGACATGTGGGGGAAGCTTTGAGAGGTTAAGCAGTAACCCTTGTTAGTTGTGTAAAATGAACACAATAACATTAAAATGTGGGGGTGTCTTGTATTTGATATCAAGAACATGATACATGATAATGCGTTCTAATGTATCTCATGAGTTGTACTAGGTCCGACTTAGCATGTGATGTAAGCAAGCTAAGTAGATACAAGAGTAATCCAAGTACATCTCATTAGAGTTAAGTCAGTAACAGATATCCTGCAGTGATCAAGGGACACTGTGATGCAAACTAGATATCTGATACGAATGATTCCAAAGCGACAAGTGGGTATGTATTCACACTTAGAGGTGCGGCTATATCGTGAAAATCGTTTAAACCAGCGGTTTTTGCTAGATCCACGATGGAATCAGAATTCATCGCTTTAGATAAAGCTGGTGAAGAGGTAGAATGGCTACGTCAATTTGTTAAAGATATACCAGATGGCCTACGCTGGTGTCGGTTATATATATACATTGTGATAGCCAATTGGTAATTGGTAGAGCTCATATTACAATGTGTAATAGTATGAATAAACATATAAGACGTAGACATAATAAAGTACGACAACTAATCTCTAGAGGAATTATCACTATTGACTAAGTGAAGTCAAAGGATAATGTTGCGGATCCGCTGACAAAAGGCTTAAGCAGAGAGTTAGTGTATGAGTCGTGCGTGGGAATGAGACTGAAGCTCCTGAAAGGCTAAGTTTATATGAAGGAAAACCTAACTCAGTTGACTGGAGATCCCAAGATCTGAGTTCAATAGGACAACCTACTTGTATGAACTGGCGAAAGTCACTGTGGGGGAGTTAATTACTAAACTAGAAACCCCTACAATTTTAAAGGAAGTTTACTAATTATGAGTAGACTTCCTAGTTCATTCCTAAAAGTGACATGTAAGAGGATAAGCCCATGGCTTTTAATGATTCAACTAAAATAATCATGCGTGGTTAATCAGTAGCCATTCGGTGGTGAATCACCTATGTGAGAGAGAAGTGGGGTCGCTTCAAAGGGTATTATTGGGGCACAATACTTGATAAGCTCTCGCAGAACCAGGCTAATGTTCATGACCATAACGAACATAACTATGAGGACTTGAGATTGTCAGGGAAAGTCTTGTGTGAAGCGTATTGTCAACTAATATATATATAATAAAGTGATATATATTAACGACTATTTAGTGGGTTTTGTAGCCACTAATGAGAATTTTAAAAACGAACTAAAGCGTGTCCAAAACGGGTTAATGGTGAATGAGATATCGCGTCTCAAAGTTGTTATTTTAAGTGCAAAGTAAGAAAAGACTTAATTTATCAACCAAGGATTTTGTAAATCTTTTTTTTGTGATTGTGTAAATCTTCTCTTTCCTTTTTCAAATCCTAAAAGATTTACAATATCAACCAAGGATTTTGTTTGCATTATAAATACCAAACTTTGGTATTGAGAAACATACATCAACTAACACAAACAAAAATCATAACCCTTTTACATTTGTTTTCTAGCTTCTTCTTCTACAACTTCGGTCACCCGCTTCCGGTCTCTTTTTCAGGCAAGTGCTGTCATCCGGCAGTACACTCTGCTTCGAACCGGTGTACCCTGGGAACAGACGTCGAATCTGTTTAAGGGAATTGTGTCAAACACAAGCCCGGTTCAACCCTTCAATTCGGTTTGATCGTTTTACGCTTATGTTTATCCTTATATATTGCATATCTATTTTCATGTTTTCTATTTGTGATTACGATAGTACATATCATGTTTGTATGTTACTTGTAATTTTCAGTTTCGTATGCATATTATTCCTACAAACTTAAACAGATTCGTGTGATAAAACACTTTAGTAGTTATCTTGATTATTACTATATTATAATCATAATCAAACTGATTATAATTATATGGATTATTTAAAAAGTTTCGTTTTACACAAATAGAATTGCATATTAAATTGAAAGAATTATATCTGGGTTGGATCCCAGTTTCGGAGTCTTCATGCCATGAAAAGAAAAACAATAAAAATGGATATATATTGAAAAAAGATATCTAGATAATGGAAAGAGTGTGATAGTAATTGTAATAAAAATGAAGAACATAATAAAAAATTACCTTGAAAGACGGATAGAAATAGAGTGCTGGTGATTCTGATTAAATCTGCTAAAACGTGCTGATATATTGATGGTTAATTAAAACCATATTGCTGTTATGATTTGCTGCTGTTATGGGTATGCTTTAATGAATGATTATCCATCATTTATTTTTCCTTCATGTTTAGATGCCCACGCAAGTCTAAATCGTGAATAAGGAATTAAATATTATTAATTGGTTCAGTGGCATAGTTTACTGAATACACGATAATACGGAAGCTTAATGGACTCTTTTGACTAATCAGTTAATTATTGATGCTATATTAATTAATTCATATTATATTGAGATTATAATATTATATTGAAATATAAATATAATATATAATATATTGAGATTAAAATATATCATGATGATGATTTTTATTGTATAGATAATGATAGCCGACACTTGATAAATAATACATTCACTTTACATCCACTTTGATTGTGTGGATAAGAATAGTGGATTTTGATATATTAATAGATTAAGCTAGTGTAGTTGTGTATAGTTGCTAATTGTATAATTGCCATATTATATATATTATTGTTGATTAATTATAGTGTCTGGCTATATAGTCGTTTATATAATTATAATTATTAATTATATTTGTGGTTCTAACCACTATATGATAAAAGTTCGGGAGTATCTAGGGTAAAATATTGATATATGTATATATTGATATATTGAATTGGGTAATTCAATCGGCTAACTTGTTGTATTTATGTATCATTTTCAAAAGTTACCGTGTTTTTGTTGATAACTATTCTTTTGAAAATGGTGATTTTAAGTAACACCATACAGTAAATTTGAATATAAGTATTATAGGAGAACAAGAAACACAAGTGTAGCTTCAACTTGTTCTTCATGATAGCTTCAAGGAATCAGCATGGCCACTAGGATGGATTACACCCACGATAAAGTATGATCACAATATCTGAATAGATTATTATTTGATCTATAAGTTGTGTTGATCTACATAATATCATGACCGTAGTATGCATAAAATTCTAAAATTTCGTGGTACATTTGTCGTGTGATTTTGCGGGGTTTGAGCTGTTACCGATCTCAACATGTGTACACGAGGTTTATGAACGAACTATGTTTAATTAATGTGACTATTAATTATTATTTATAAGTTCGGCTGCTATTAATAATTGTTGCGATAATTTTCGAGTTGAATATCGCTCCCGAGCAATCAACGGATAATGATCTATACTATTTCTATAACTGTTGCGACAGTGCCACCGCTATTAAATGCGGTGGTTTCTTATGTTGAGAAAATTGAAAAGTTTACTGGTGTGAACTTTAAACGTTGGCAGCAAAAGATGTTCTTTTACTTGACCACGTTGAACCTTGAGAGGTTTTTGACTGAACCTTGCGAGGTTCTTGGCTGAAACCGCTCCCAAGTTAGTGAAGGGGAACATGATGCTCAAATTGTGAGCACGGTTCAGGTTTGGAGTCATTCAGATTACTTGTGCGCAAGTCGATCGTTCTATAACGTGTATTCGAAGAGTTTTCAGACCGTATTCTGAACTGTTCTTGAACAGTCTTCGGACCGTTTTCGGAATGTTTCCGGACAACTTTTTGGACTATTTTCCAGACCTGTTCGGGATTTCTTGCGGGCTGTTTCTGACCCGCTAAGTTAATTAGCCTGTTTTGTTATTTAGCTCATTTGGTTAACCCATTTGGATTGAACCATGTTCGTTTCACTTGTTAGGGTTGAAACTTTGTTTGGTTTGAAATCTTGTTTGGTTTAATCTATTGGGTTGAAACCTTGATTGGTTTAACCCATTCCGTACACAGTAAAATGAAACTTTTATTTGGGTTGAAAACCCAAATTAGTTCAGTTTCACGTGGTTTCGCTACGGTTTATTTTAGCTTATATTTCAGAGCGATGATCCTGAAAATTGTACTCTGGATAGGAACTCACATTGAATAATGTGTTGTATGTTCCTGAGATTTGTAAGGAATCTGGTGTTCGGATGGTTGTTGAACAAGTTTGGCATTTTTTATAAATAAAAAAAAAGTTTGGAATGTATGTTCGAAAGGTCATATTGACTGAGAGTGATTGTACGCTGTGAAACTTGTGTTAAAGCCAAATTAACGAGATCATCTTCGGTTGAACGAATTACCGAAACCCTTGATGCGGTCCACACCAATGTGTGTGATTTGAAATCCATTCCAACGAGGAATGGTAACAAGTACTTCATTACGTGTATCGATGATAGTATGAAGTACTGTTATGTTTACTTGTTTTAAATTAAAGATGAAGCAATTGAGAAGTTTATTGCTTATAACACGAAGTTGAGAATCAACTTGAACGGAAAATCAAGGTTGTCCGCATTGATAGAGGTGGTGAATATGTTGCACGTTTTGCTGAATTTTGTGCGCAAAATGGCATTAGACATGAATTCACTGCACCTTACTCACCCCAATCAAATGGCATTGCTGAAAGAAAAAATAGAACCTTGAAAGAAATGATGAATGTCATGTTGGTGAGTTCGGGTGTAAGCCAGTCAATGTAGGGGGATGCCATCCTATCGGCAAACTATCTTTTAAATAAGATACCCCAAAAAAGAAAAGGGATGAAACCCATATGAGTTATGGTGGAAAAGAAAAACATCATATGAGTACCTCAAAGTATGGGGGTGCCTAGCGAAGGTACCTGTTCCACTACCTAAGACACAAAAGATATGATCAACGACTGTTGACTGCATATTTATCGGTTGTGCTAAACACAGTAGTGCTTATTGCTTCCTTGTGCATGACTCCAAGATTGTGGATATACACAAAGGTTCGATAATAGAATCGAGAAACGTTTCATTCTTTGAAAATGTATTTTCATATATTACAAATGAACGTGAAAGTTCATCTAGGATAGACTAGAAGGTGTTCAAGATGAGACACCTAATGAGCTAGTTCAATAGGAACTAGTATAACTAAAGGAACTTCTTAATAAATGGCATACGTACTATGCTTATGAAAAAACAGAAGGATTTTGGATTTGGTATATTGTGAAATCAAATTTGTGAATGTCATTGATGATTAAAATATTCACATTTTAGGTGAATTATGATATTGAAGATAATTATAAATATAAAGATGTAAATCTTTATTATCATATTATCTTAAGATTTTAAATTGCCTAATCAGAATTCAGATGTGGAAATATAATTTGAGTGCGAGAACTTTGTTAAGTTTTCTAAATTTGACGTCTCTAGGTCAAACTTAGAATATGACTAAGAATTGCTCAAAGGTGCTAAAATATGAATAACAAAAGTTGTAATCTTATGTGAACATTTGAACGCTTCATTGATTAGAATCATATTAAATATATATGATTATGATATCAAGTTTCAAGACATGTGGGGGAAGCTTTGAGAGGATAAGCAGTAACCCTTGTTAGTTGTGTAAAATGAACACAATAACATTAAAATGTGGGGGTGTCTTGTATTTGATATCAAGAACATGATACATGATAATGCGTTCTAATGTATCTCATGAGTTGTACTAGGTCCGACTTAGCATGTGATGTAAGAAAGCTAAGTAGATACAAGAGTAATCCAAGTACATCTCATTAGAGTTAAGTCAGTAACAGATATCCTGCAGTGATCAAGGGACACTGTGATGCAAACTAGATATCTGATACGAATGATTCCAAAGCGACAAGTGGGTATGTATTCACACTTAGAGGTGCGGCTATATTTTGGAAATCGTTTAAACCAGCGGTTTTTGCTAGATCCACGATGGAATCAGAATTCATCACTTTAGATAAAGCTGGTGAAGAGGTAGAATGGCTACATCAATTTGTTAAAGATATACCAGATGGCCTACGCTGGTGTCGGTTATATGTATACACTGTGATAGCCAATTGGTAATTGGTAGAGCTCATATTACAATGTGTAATAGTATGAATAAACATATAAGACGTAGACATAATAAAGTACGACAACTAATCTCTAGAGGAATTATCACTATTGACTAAGTGAAGTCAAAGGATAATGTTGCGGATCCGCTGACAAAAGGCTTAAGCAGAGAGTTAGTGTATGAGTCGTGCGTGGGAATGAGACTGAAGCTCCTGAAAGGCTAAGTTTATATGAAGGAAAACCTAACTCAGTTGACTGGAGATCCCAAGATCTGAGTTCAATAGGACAACCTACTTGTATGAACTGGCGAAAGTCACTGTGGGGGAGTTAATTACTAAACTAGAAACCCCTACAATTTTAAAGGGAGTTTACTAATTATGAGTAGACTTCCTAGTTCATTCCTAAAAGTGACATGTAAGAGGATAAGCCCATGGCTTTTAATGATTCAACTAAAATAATCATGCGTGGTTAATCAGTAGCCATTCGATGGTGAATCACCTATGTGAGAGAGAAGTGGGGTCGCTTCAAAGGGTATTGTTGGGGTACAATACTTGATAAGCTCTCGCAGAACCAGGCTAATGTTCATGACCATAACGAACATAACTATGAGGACTTGAGATTATCAGGGAAAGTCTTGTGTGAAGCGTATTGTCGCCTACACAAACGGCAGACGAGTTCAAAGACATCGTCGTCTACTCAGAGCCAGTAGACTAATTGCGTTTTCACAAGCGAAAGTTCAAAGGGTAACACCTACTTATCGTATGCAAGATTCAACCGCTGAAATTTAATCGGAAGATAGTTGTTACTAAGAAGCGATCTCCATTCATGTGGGGGATTGTTGGAAAATTTGGTTGAAAAAGTGTGTTCCACCAATTTTTGGACACAAATTAATATATATAATAAAGTGATATTTATTAATGACTATTTAGTGGGTTTTGTAGCCACTAATGAGAATTTTAAAAACGAACTAAAGCGTGTCTAAAACGGGTTAATGGTGAATGAGATATCGCGTCTCAAAGTTGTTAGTTTAAGTGCAAAGTAAGAAAAGACTTAATTTATCAACCAAGGATTTTGTAAATCTTTTTTTGTGATTTTGTAAATCTTCTCTTTCCTTTTTTAAATCCTAAAAGATTTACAATATCAACCAAGGATTTTGTTAGCACTATAAATACCAAACTTTGGTATTGAGAAACATGCATCAACTAACACAAACAAAATCATAACCCTTTTACATTTGTTTTCTAGCTTCTTCTTCTACAACTTCGGTCACCTGCTTCCGGTCTCTTTTTCAGGTAAGTGCTCTAGTCCGGCAGTACACTCTGCTTCGAACCGGTGTACCCTGGGAACAGACGTCGAATCTGTTTAAGGGAATTGTGTCAAACACAAGCCCGGTTCAACCCTTCAATTCGGTTTGATCGTTTTACGCTTATGTTTATCCTTATACATTGCATATCTATTTTCATGTTTTCTATTTGTGATTACGATAGTACATAGCATGTTTGTATGTTACTTGTAATTTTCAGTTTCGTATGCATATTATTCCTACATGTACAAGTACACAAAGCTTGTAGGAGCATAATTGCAAATCATTTTAGTTTAAACATGCTTAGCAAGAAAGTAGTTGGGTCCTCTGTTGTGACGACCCGGAAATTTCCGATCAAATTTAAACCTAAATCTTAATATAATTTCGCTACGATAAGTAAAGTCTATAATATTGAGTCTCGAAAAATTTGGAACTATTTCATGATACCATTTGACCTTTGACAATTTCCTGACGATTCACGAACCATTGTGTGTAAATAAATATGTAAATAAATAAATAAATAAATAAATAAATAAATAAATATATATATATATATATATATATATATATATATATATATATATATATATATATATATATATATATATATATAGGGGCAGGATCAATGGGGAAGTATCCAATCGGGGGGAAGCGGGGGGAAGAAAAAAAAAATTCGTTTTTTTTTTGAATTTTTTTTTTTCCGTCATCAAGATCACACGAAAATATGAACATTTAGAAGAGACACCTCGTGATGAATGTTATGCTTTAGGTGGGAAAACGATAGACAAAAATAACATTCAAGATAATATTGTTCGTGAAGAATATGAACGTTTTTTTTTCATGTTTTGTGAAGTAAAATTTAGCCCGATTTAGAGTTTAGGGTGTAGGGTTTAGGGTTTAGGGTTTAAGGTTTAGGGTTTTGGGTTTATTCCATAAACCCAAAACACCAAACCCTAAACCATAAACCCTAAACCCTAAACTCTAAACCATTCGTGTTAAAAGCTCAATCTAAATCCTAAATCTAAACCCTAAATCTAAACCCTAAACCCTAAATTTCTATACCCTAATATCTAAACCCTATAAACCATAATATCTAAACCCTAATATCTAAACCCCAATAGCTAAAACCTCAAAATACGCTCGAAAAACACGATAATTGTTATAAATTACTTCTTCGAGCGTTTTCCCGCCAAAATAAAAACATTTATCACAAAGTGTCTCTACTAAATGTTCATATTTTCATCTCATCTATAATGTTCGTGAACAAAGTTTTTTCAAAAAATGAAAAAAAAAGTTTTTGCTTCCCCCCGCTTCCCCCCGAATTGTTACTTCCCTCTTGATCCTACCACTATATATATATATATATATATATATATATATATATATATATATATATATATATATATATATATATATATATATATATATATATAAACGTAAGTGTGTATATAATATGTTGAGTTAATAAAATACACTTTAAATTACTTGAATTATAATGTAAAAAATTATATATACAGAATAATTATGTATTATCAAAATATATATATATATATATATATATATATATATATATATATATATATATATATATATATATATATATATATATATGATTCTTATTAATAATTAGGATTATATGGTAATATGTATATTGTATAAATAATAAATATTCAACAAATATTATCATATGATATATATAACAATAATAATTAAATATAGCTACAAGTTATATATATATATATATATATATATATATATATATATATATATATATATATATATATATATATATATATATATATATATATATATTTATTATAATATTATTACTATTACTTTTATCAATATCAGTCTTATTAATCTTTTATTGGAAACCTGTAGCTTGTTATTACTAGTATTATTATTAACAATTATCATTAAAAGTAATACAATTTATTAATACTACTATTAGTAATATCATTATTAACATTATTATTAATATTATGAGTATAATCAGTATTACTAAAAATCATTAAATTATTATACTTATTGATATCATTATAATACAACTTATTATTATTATCATTAATAATATTAATATCATTATTAACAATATTGTTAATAATTGTCATTATACTTGTTGTTAATATTATTGTTGTTATTTTTATTTTTATTATTATTATTATTATTATTATTATTATTATTATTATTATTTGTATATTTGTATTTGCTAATTATTAATATTATTTATATATAAATTATAATAGATAATACAGTTTCATTGGCTATCAACATCTGCTCTTTTAAATTTGTCTGCTGGATCCAATTTATCTACAGCAAACTAGTACGATGCAGTTACAACTCGTTATCAGCTTTTCATTATTTTATTTTATTTTATTTTTTTACTTACTTCTGATCTTGATTCGTTCTGATTCTTTTCTGCTACAAAATAACTAATTACCTCCAACTATTAGACTAGTATCAATTATTCCAACATCACTATCAATTATCAATTATTAATATCAAACACCCCTAACAGCTTTCAATTAAATGAATTACACAGAAAGAAAAAAAAGAAGAGGAACACAGCTACTGCTATGTTCGTGAGTTTTTCTTTTTTTAAAGGCACGAGTCCGAAAACAATTACAAAATGTGATTATACAGAGTTAGGAATTTTTTTCTCAAACTATCTGCAAAAGATTATCTTTCAATTCATCATATTTAATTTGAATTTTCGAGTCAAAGTTTTAAGTTCAAAAGTCAACAAAATTGTTCTTCTCGAAATTCGTTTTTGGTTTGATGTTTCAGATCCAATTAAGGATTCAGAAAGTTTATACGTACAATTTAAAATCATTTTCGTGAACAAACTATAGTCTAAAAACGCCTTTATAATCGAATCACAGTTTGGGTTATGTTCATGTTTATCGACGGTATAGCAAGCTTTTGGTTAAAAAAAATTTTTAATTAAACCAATTAACCAGTTATTGTTTATATTTTAAATGACATGATTTAACACGAATATATATATATATATATATATATATATATATATATATATATATATATATATATATATATATATATATATATATATATATATATATATATATATATATATATATATATATATATATATATATATATATATTTTTTTTTTTTTTTTTTTTTTTTTTTTTTTTTTTTTTTTTTTTTGCTACTAAAATGTTATTGGGTTACTGGTCGATCCAAGTTGTTTGATGAGGAAGATGATTAAGGGACACGGTTTATATTTAATTCATGTATGTTTATAATCAGAAAAAAAAATCACAGCTTGAGTGGTTACGGGATGTTATGGGTATTCAAGAGGTCGGTGGTTAGAGTCCCGGCTTGGGCAGTTTGATATCTTTTTGAGCCTTTAACGTAGTAAACATTTTTGTTATATTTATTATTATTATTATTTATTATTATTATTATTGTTGTTAATATTATTATTATTATTGTTATTGTTATTATTAGTTAATGATAATATTACTAGTATTATAATTATTGTTATCATTTATATATATATAAATTTTGGTAAATGGTGTCACTCCCCCATTGGTCCTCCACCTTAAAAAACACTATTAACGTGCTACAGTACTGTAGCGATTTTTTAATTTTTTTTTAACCACCCTACTTATTTACTCCATCAGATAATCATCCTAGAAGTTTCTCCATCGCCAAGCTACCCACCACCACCATGTTCTAGACATTTCCTTGCTCCACCGCCATTTTCACCCATCTACATACATGGTTCTTTTCACACCCATTACTATACTCCATTTACACACTTAAACACATATATTTGAAAGTTTTAGTTTCTATCAAAATTAAACGACCGTAGTTTGCACGAACACCACCATCCGTCGCTAACGCCGCCGCTAACGCTACTGCCACCGCCACCATTACCGCTGCTAGCGATGCTGCTACAAGGTATACTTTTACCCAATAAAGTTTCTGTTTTTATCTCTTTTTCAGTTTTTTGTTCTTCCTTTCTTCAGAGAATAAATTATTGTCCGATTAAAGTGTTGAAGACATGAATTGGAGAAAGGAATTAGGGTTGTTGTGCAGACGCGATTTTGATTTTCCTTTAATCCTGCTGTAACAAATTAATTAGTCAGGTTTTGTGGTTATTTACAGGTTTGGAAAGTCTTTTTTTTTTTTTTTTTTTTTTTTACTATTTTGGTAAGTTCCAAAACCAAATAAGAAGATGGATACAGTGGCGGAAGCAGGATTTTTTTTCACCGGGCGCATTTTTTTTTAAAAACCGTAGCAACTTTTTTGGGCAAAATACGGAGTTTTTGGGAAAACAAATTGGAGGTTTTTAGGCAAAATTTTGAGGTTTTGGATAAAATTTAAAGGTTTGTGGGCAAAATTTGAAGGTTTTGGAGCAAAATTTAGAGAATTGTGGGCAAAATTTGAAGGTTTTGAGGCAAAATACGTAGGTTTTGGGGCAAATGGCTTTTGGGTTTGGGGCAAAATGAAAAAATCCAAATTTTTACACTAAAATTTCGAAATCGACTGGGTCGGGCGCCCCTTCCCCCCTCTAAATTCGCCCCTGGATGGATAGTAGCTAATTTTGTAATACCTATATCAATGAATTAAATCTTTAATGTATTAATAAAATGAATGCTACACTTTGTTTGACGATATGGGCCTTTCAAGCTAATTTTGTTATCTCTTTGGAGATTGCTACTAACTTGAATTGACACTTTGGTTTACCTGAGTCTCATTTTTTGATAGTTGATGCATGAAATTACAAACCATAATTTACTCACTGGCTATGATGTGAATATTTTTCTTTTATATTTTGTTTTTTTGTTCAACAGGAAGCACAAATTTGATACTGGAAGGATCATGTGCTAAACTTTGATACTGGAAGGATCGTGTCTTTTAGGCAGGTAATTTATTCTGTTCACAATCAAAAAAATAGTTACATGTCTATGAACTAGAGCATCCATTGATAGTTAAGAATTTCTTAATGATCATGTGATTATTTTGTAATTTTAGAAGTTTATGTTTGGCCTCAAAAGCCCTGAATGTTATCTCTCAGAATCATTTATGTTATGATTTCACCATAGAATAATAAGATTCAACTATACAAGAACTAATGAATAAGAAATCATAGAATTGCTATGAACTAAAGTGTAGCCATATTCTCAAACTTAATAACAATTTGGGTGCAATCCTAACATACATTTGATTTGGTTTAATAAATCTATTATATCTTAAATAATTGCGTGCCTATTTTTTTGTACAGGTACACCACAGCACTCTGCTACCTCAACAACATACTACTATCTAAACCTAGATATCATAGAGTTTCATCAATCAATAAATGAGTAAGTAAATACTCTACCACAATCACTCTAAAGGTGTTGATGTTGTCGTAATTGTGGTTTCTGTTTTTGTAAATAATGATAGATTATATCGTTAATGTGATTTTGTTCATGTCTGTGTTGCTTTTTTCCAGTCCCAAATCAGGTTGCATCTGCTCTTTGATTCTGCTGTTGCTGTAAATAACTACCTTCTTTATTACCATCTTTTTTGTTTATTTTCATTTGTTCTTATCTGTGCTAAATTCTGTTTGATTTGCTAAATTTGTTGAAATATCTGCATTCCTTGCTTCTATTTAAATTTACATACTTAATGGGTTTAGTTATCTGTCTATACTTGCATATTTGCTATTTTGTTATTTTATACTGCATATAACAAAAATTCTAATATTTTAAATTTTCATACTTTATATAAGTCATACCATAGCTATTAATTATAGAGATTATTACTTGATTATTTTCTTATGAATGACTATAAGATGTTCGAATACTAATATGACATTTGATAGTCATATGCGTTTGTTTATCAATACCCAACAACTACTTGACTGATCACCCACAAATATATATATAGTGCATATTTAAGTGTTTCTTAACAGTTACTATTTATATCTAAATGCAGAACGGCAGCAATCACCCCTGTTAATGTGAATGAAAGAAATGTAAACGAAAGCATGTAATCTTTTGTAGTAGCCAGAAACGTAGCACTTTTAGTCTTCATTAATGAAAAAATGTAATCTTTTGTAATAGCCAACAATGCAGCCTTTTGTGTAAACAAAAACTCCTACCATTGCAATTTGTTGTACATATGACTGGTGCAAACTTCCGCTAAAAAATGCATTATAAATGTTATCAAAATCGTAAATCGTCAACAAAGCACATAAAAACGCAAAAACAAAGCCACGGCAACGCGCGGCTGCCATCACCTAGAAATGGTGTCAACATGTGATTGGTAGGGTTAGAAGTGTGACAACCCAGAAATTTCCAACCAAATTTAAACTTTAATATTTATATGTTTCCGACACGATAAGCAATATTTGTTAAGTTAAATTTCAAGAATTTTAAACTATGTTCATACATTCATTCAACCTCGACCAAGTTCCAACGATTCACGAACCATTAAATGAATATGATTATATATGTATATGTGTATATATATTATAACTTGAAACGTAAACAAAATATTAGATTAAATACTTTATATGATTGTATCTGTTTCAAAATGTTTATCAATGAAATTAGAAGATAAGATCAAATGATTGAATTATCAGATATATTGAATTATGATTACAAGTCTCTGTTGAAAGGCCCACGTTGATTTGATAAATCTTTTCATTTTAACAATATTCGGAAAATGGTAAAGTGATTTATAAATATGAACAAATTGTCAATCATTGAAAACTAGACAAAGGATAGTGGAAGATTGAATCTCATAAAGACTCGATTGATCTATTTAGTTTCAAACGTACAAAAACGTTTTCAGTTTAAAAAGAACTTTATTATTAAAACGTATATAACTTTTATAAATATCTAGAACCACTTTTGACAACTCATTACTTAACTAGTATGATAAAGATAACGATATTTATATTTTATTTTATTAAATATATATAACGATTTAAATTAATGTTATATATATTTATACGCGTATTATACGTACATAGTTTTATACTTTTACTATACTTAAACTTTACCTTTACTTTATTTTTACTTTACTTTAACTTTAATAATTCATACTTTAATAATTCACTTTAATAATTCATACTTTAATAATTCACTTTAATAATTCATACTTTAATAATTCACTTTAATAATTCATACTTTAATAATTCACTTTAATAATTCAAAAATCTATTATAAATAGAATTCAATAGGTTTCATTATTTCATAGAAACTTAAAAATAGTTTTCTCTAAACTCTCTCAATCGATTTACATATATATATTTACTCCGTATTATCTCAAGATATTATTAGTATACATAAAATATTACGACGGAGTGCTGTCCGAGTGATTTCGAAGTTGTTTTTTCGAGTGGGATAAGATTAAGGAAATTATGGGTTATAGCTATGGTGGTGATTGAGTATGGTTCATGGGTATGCTCGTGAGGTCAATATAGTGTTTATCATCTCCGTTGCGTTTACGTACCTTTCCTGCAATATTGAATCTCAATATTGATATGTGAGTACTCATAATTTAATTTTTACATACTAATAGTGTATCCCTGACTAGTGCTCGAGTATATAGGATTATGCATGCTTGTACTTTTGATATTGCCATTAGATAGGTTATGTTGATTCCTGAATTAGTTACATATACGATTGAGATAAGGTATAAGATATGCATGTCGTTGGAAAGCTAGCGAAAAATAGTTGAATTTTGGTTTAAGAATCACTTGAATCCAAGTAATGGTTAGAAAGTTATGAAATAAACAAATTGCATAATTAATTTCGTAATTAAAATTGCTGATGATAATTAGTGAACTAATTTTCTGGGTTATAAAAAGTGATTATTTGGATTCTACTCGTCGAGTAGATGAATTTTCATATAAAGCACGTCTCGTTTCGTTGAACGGTTGTCAAGTTATGGACAAAAGAAGTTTTGCAAATTTTGATGAAATGTCGAAACGGGAACTGAAATTCTCGCTGATCTGCGTTGTTTCATATATAAAAAAAAATACCACTGAATTCTTTGTTGTAAGGTCTAATAAACAACTCTAGCCGTTTGTCAATTCAAGTCTCGACGATTTTTCTAAAAATCATCAAAGTTGACAGTTTGGTCACATTTTAAAATTCTAAAAAGAGCTGAAACTTTTTTATTTAAAAATGTCAGTTTTGTATCAGTTGTCATGGTCGGCCTGATATGTGTTTACTCTTGCCAAAAATCATGTTATATCTTTGTGGTAACGAGAATTTGCAGGCTTTGACCGTTTGTCAATACGAGTTTTGAGGAATTTTCTAAAAATCTCCAAAGTAGGCTACTCGGTCACTTTTGTAAATTTATTAAAGCTGAAAAATTAACTTTGAAACGCCGAAAACGCGTTGGCAACTACGAGTTGTCTAGGTTTAGTTTACTTCTGTAATATTTATGCTTAATTTTTTTTGGTAATGTGTAACTTTTATCTTTGGCCGTTTATCAATCGGAGTTCCGATAATTTTTCTAAAAATAGCTGAAGTGGCCCGTTTAGTCATGTTTGATCGAAAATCATTTTTGTATAAGTTATTATATATTTGCATGCGACCTCATTTTTACTTTGACCTTTGACTTTTGACTTTAACCTTTGACTTTTGACTTTGAACTTTGACTTTTCCTGTTAACTTTTCAGTTAACTTTTTGTGTTGATTTTCTCTAAAAAAAAAAAAAAAAAAAAAACCTAAAATACTATTTTATGATTATGAAACCATTTGTGTTACGTTGTTTCACACGTCACCTTTTACTAGAATCTTAATTGAGCATGAGTAATATAACATGTTACTATACTGTAGAGTTAGACTCGAGCTTTGGGATAGGATTACACTATGACCTGACCTAAATTGCTATACAAATATTGACCAACATATAAATATATATAATTAATATAGGTTCGTGAATCCGAGGCCAACCTTGCACTTGTTCAATGACGTTATATGTATTTTTACTACGAAATACAGTATGGTGAGTTTCATTTGCCTTTTTACCCTTTATATTTTTGGGCTGAGAATACATGCGCAATTTTTATAAATGTTTTACGAAATAGACACAAGTAATCGAAACTACATTATATGGTTGAATTATCGAAATCGAATATGCCCCTTTTTATTAAGTCTGGTAATCTAAGAATTAGGGAACAGACACCCTAATTGACGCGAATCCTAAAGATAGATCTATTGGGCCCAACAAGCCCCATCCAAAGTACCGAATGCTTTAGTACTTCGAAATTTATATCATGTCCGAAGGAGGATCCCGGAATGATAGGGGATATTCTTATATGCATATTGTTAATGTCGGTTACCAGGTGTTCACCATATGAATGATTATTTTTGTCTCTATGCATGGGACGTATATTTATGAGAACTGGAAATGAAATTCTTGTGGTCTATTAAAATGATGGAAATAAATGATTATGATAAACTAATGAACTCACCAACCTTTTAGTTGACACTTTAAAGCATGTTTATTCTCAGGTGTTAAAGAAATCTTCCGCTGTGCATTTGCTCATTTTAAAGATATTACTTGGAGTCTTTCATAGCATATTTCGAAGAACGTTGCATTCGAGTCATTGAGTTCATCAAAGATTATTATTAAATCAATTTATAGTTGGATAGTGGATATTATGAAATGGTATGCATGCCTGTCAATTTTCGATGTAAAGAAAGATTGTCTTTTAAAAACGAATGCAATGTTTGTAAAATGTATCATATAGAGGTCAAATACCTCGCAATGTAATCAACTATTGTGAATCATTTATAATGTATATGAATGGGTCCTTTCAGTTGGTATCAGAGCGGTGGTCTTAGCGAACCAGGTCTGCATTAGTGTGTCTAACTGATAAGTCGTTAGGATGCATTAGTGAGTCTGGAACTACATGTCAAAATTTTTGCTTATCATGTCTAGCCGGAAATCATCTGCTTATCACCCTTAGAAAAATTTCCTGCTTAGTCTAGACACGTCTTGCTGCATTGATTGCATGAATAGTGTATAGACAAAAATTCATATCTTAGCGTATTTGCTAAATCATATCTTATCGTATCTATTACTGTAAACGTTGCCTGATATATTCTGTAAATTACGAAATCTTTTGTTCTATATATATGGATATTCTATGTAATTAGAATACCATCAGTTAGCCGAAAAATCATTTCATATCGAAAAATGCTTTATCCAATCGTACGAAATGGAATTCGTCATCAGTTCAAGTCACTCGGATTCCGAAATGGAATCCCATTCAAGCTCTGAAAGCAGTGTGACCGGAATGGATCAACCAATCAGCCATCATCTATTTTGGATGAATTGGGGATGAGTTCGTAACCTTCTCAATCATTGGAGACAAGAAGAAGGTAATCCCTTCCATCCATCACATTGCCCTCTTGGCGAAGAACCTGAAGCACTTACCGGTGAACCTGTCCGAAACACCATTTTCTCTCTCATTTCCAGAGTATCTCATCACTATTATATACTACATCAAATTCTAGATTTTATTTATCCACTCGTCCGAACCGACAATCACCCTGGTGTAATAGAAGAAGTCAACAAGCTTCGCGCTCGGGTAGTGGCTTTGGAGAATATGGTGCAGAGATTACAAACACCAGCATCATATCCAGTACCACCATCATCAACGCCAACAGTACCATTACCACCTCCAACCACAACCGTGTCGTAAACCTCAACTTCACAATCTGTCCCACGAGCATCAACGTCATACGCACCATAGATACCAAGGAGTACCAACAACAATAACTGACAAAATATTAATTCATAACTTCATTGGAAGAACATTCCGCGCAGATTATGTAATCTCTAAAGTCTTAGAGATTATCTAATCTAGCCCTAACCATAAATCGGTTAAGCGAACCAAAATGATAGAAGGAAGAGTAGAAACTCCGACAAAAATGGTGTGTAATTAACAAGCTAAACTTGTTTTACCAACAGCATCAACAGTACCGTCAGCGTCACCAGCATCATCAGTACAGTCAACATCAGAATCAACAACACCTATAACATCACAAACTCCGTCAGCTCAAGAATCACTATGGACATCATTACGAATCAATAACCCGTATATTGTATCAACGAGTTATGAAGAATTAACTCATTCCCTTTGAAGAAATTATATGTATATTTTATATATTTTGAAATAAAAATAAATCTTTCCGTGCTAAGCTATTGTGTGTGAATCTTAACTACCCGGTTAATTCATATTACAAATATGCAATAATGTACGTCCTTCGGCCGTAACTTAACCAGCGTTAACTACAATCTCTGTTGCAATTCAACAAATTCCAATTCATAATAAATCAAGTATATATTTGATTTTACACTTTCATCATCGATGTACCCGAAACTTTTCAGATAACATCATTCGTACTTTGCGAAATTCACAAGAATTCCACGAACCGAACATCATACATCAACAAATAACGAAGTATTGATTCATAATTTCAATGTCATTAAAGAAATACTGCGTAAAAGTTATGTACTTTTTAAAGCCTTTAGGGATTATTCAATTCTAGTTTCAACCGTAAATCAAATGAGTTTAATTTAACATTAACTCATTAAATCTATGTTACATCTGAAGAAAATATACATATATATATTTTCATAAAGACTGTAATAAAATTCTTTTGTACAAAATATTAATTGTGAAATTTTTTTTAACGGGTAGGTAATACCCGAGAGATATATAAATTCACAATTAATATATTACATTCTTCGAATCTGATTTAGCAAATCATCCATTATACTCCCTACTTTCACAACAATATACATTCTTTTATAGAAATCAAAACAACCATACTCATTCAAAATTTAATTACATATTCTGATTTTGAAATCTCAAAATTCAACTTAAGATATGACCAAAATCATCACTCTTAGATCCTTACATCTTTCACAAGCTATATTTTGACTTCAAAACTATGTTATAACATCAAATGTATGTTAACGATTACAATCTGTGTTCAAACCCTTCGAAAATTTCTGAAGACACTTCGAATGATGAGCAATCGAGATGATGATCCAACCACATGTTACCCACAGTTATGTACCTGAAAAACTCTTGAAACCAAAGTAAAAGTTTAAACAACGTATCCGCGTTAGATTCCCTAGCATTTATTAGCAAAAATAACTTTGCGACTCCTATTCAAAGTAGCCAGTTTTGTCACAGCTCCAGCAAGTCAACTTCAACTTTTCAGTCAGACTAACCTTATTATAACCTTGAGATATACACCATCGTTACCAGGGAACCTTTTACATTCCACCACATTATTAACAGATGTATCAACAACTTCATTACCCTTTGACTTTAGCCTCTCCAAAAAGTCATTATAATTATTCATTGAAACCCCATCATTTACTCATTCGCATCTTGTAATGAGAATTTCCATACGAATCATTGGGAATTAGCAATCAGTATTTTGAAATCTCGCAGCATGTCTACGCCAACAGTTATATGTGTATATATAACGTCTATCTTCTGGACTTAATTTGAATGTGAAGATTCTGAAAAACACTTCGAACTACGAATTGGTTCTCCAAAAATGGAAAAATACTGATGAAGCAGCAAAAAAACTATAAACGACCTTAACAGTAAAAGTTTGATGATAATGAATAGGTGTGCTGGCAAAGCGCAGAAAAAGAGAAGTCTTGGAACTGGAAAACGGATTGAGCAAAGTAGGAAGGAGGCTGTGGACAAATTACAAAGACTGAACCCGACTTCAGAGGATCCAAATAATTCAGTATCTGCTGAAGTCATTAACGAATACCTTGCTCCTGACTCTAAACCCCTGCGGACAATATTCTTCATCATCCTCTGATATTAGAAATTCTAAAATATCATCATATCTTTCATTATAAATATCCTCCATATTTCTGAAGATATTAATTTTTCTTATTTGAAATCATTTACCTCTTCGCGCTATCTGTATTACATCATAAAAGAAACTATTTTAGTTTCTAAATTCTGAAACATTCAAGTTTAAAATAGGAATATTTTGAAGTAGTGTTGGGAACTGAAGCATGAATTAGTATAATATAATGACACTTGATCAATGTGATTATATTACAGTAAGTCATGCTGAGTTTCTAAATGGAACGTGATGATTCACAGATCATAACATCATCATGTGCCATGTTATACGACTCTTGTATTCTATTTAACCTCTAAAATATCAATAAAATATTTCTTGATGATTCGGCCTTTTCCAAGGTATTTTAGTAATTTGACAAGTCAAGATCGTGCCATCACAATTTCCTTCCTAGAACATTAACAATGTTCATTTCGAAATTCGTATCTGTGAATTCTGGACCATTACAAGCGGTGCTTAATCGCAAGAAGAAGAAACGAAAGGACAAAACTTCGAAATAGAAATTGGGGTATAAATTGCAGCAAATAAAAGAGAGCATTAACTGTGAATGATAATGATTATAGAAGACAGAAGCAGAGACTTTGAAATATAAGGGAACATATAAAGCCCAACGACAAACCAGAAATTATAAACCATATATATCGATGCATATAGCAATATAAAGACACGGGAGAACTAGGAACACTATAAACCCAAGAGTATAGTAGAAATAAATAGATTCTTCCGGTGGTAGATGAAAAAAAAGAAGAATGACCGATATGAAAGTTAGAAGTATATCGAGAATCAGAACTGGATGGAGCATATTGATGAATACTTTAAAATATGAGTTGAGGGGGAAAGAATAGAAGGTGATGAAACATGACTAGGAACTTAGAAATCAACAGATTTAACTCACACAATGGTAGAATAAGTGAATCAAACCCTCTAGTGAATAGGTTAAGTTTTTTTTTGATTAATTTAGTCAAACCACAACTAAATCAAGTGTGATTAGATCAACACCTAGAGCTATTATTCACCACCTGGGTGATTTGGACTGAGAGAGAATCGAATGAGCTCACTAGATCTGAGTGTGTGTAACAAATAAGAGGCTTAACCTAAAATGAAGAACATAAGACTTTATATACCCCTGCTGTTGACACACCCATACGATTCATTCATCACACGTACGAGTTGGCTTCATCAACAGTACGGGTGATCACTCACTCGTGTCTTATCATTTAGGTTGTAATTGTGACTTAGCTCAGCATCAACCATGCGTATGAGCCTGTCAGCTGTACTAGTGAGGCTTCACTCGTACGTCTGACTAAGTCTAACATAGTCAAACATCTAAATCTCGTTCCTGTAGTTCCTGTAACCACATACAACCACAGATAGGATAATAACTAGCAATCATGGTGGCCTGTAAACTGTTGTACCTGCAATGGACGTGGGTAGATGTCTAGGGACTTGCATAAAATGCATCAACAGATGGTGTGAGTTGTAAGGAAATGAAGGAGGTGAATTTATAAGAAAATCTCCGACAGAACAATTAAAATGGACGATCGCATTTAAAGCGGATCCTAATTCCCTTGATTACCGGAGAGTCAAATCTTATTAAGAAGATTTTCTTCAAATCCCTTAAAATATGGGAATCAATCATATCTACGTCAAATGATAAGATGAATCTACACTTACTCATTTCACTCTTCTATGTTAGCTTCATTCGTACTCTTCATATAAATAGATTGTTTATCCAAATTATTCGCTGATGATAAAACTCTAATTTTCAGCCCGTATGCATCATGATAACATACTTATTATCATTCACGACCTTTCCACTCAAATTTCGGGGCGAAATTTCTTTAACGGGTAGGTACTGTGACAACCCGGAAATTTCCAACCAAATTTAAACTTTAATATTTATATGTTTCCGACACGATAAGCAATATTTGTTAAGTTAAATTTCAAGAATTTTAAACTATGTTCATACATTCATTCAACCTCGACCAAGTTCCAACGATTCACGAACCATTAAATGAATATGATTATATATGTATATGTGTATATATATTATAACTTGAAACGTAAACAAAATATTAGATTAAATACTTTATATGATTGTATCTGTTTCAAAATGTTTATCAATGGAATTAGAAGATAAGATCAAATGATTGAATTATCAGATATATTGAATTATGATTACAAGTCTCTGTTGAAAGGCCCACGTTGATTTGAGAAATCTTTTCATTTTAACAATATTCGGAAAATGGTAAAGTGATTTATAAATATGAACAAATTGTCAATCATTGAAAACTAGACAAAGGATAGTGGAAGATTGAATCTCATAAAGACTCGATTGATCTATTTAGTTTCAAACGTACAAAAACGTTTTCAGTTTAAAAAGAACTTTATTATTAAAACGTATATAACTTTTATAAATATCTAGAACCACTTTTGACAACTCATTACTTAACTAGTTTGATAAAGATAACGATATTTATATTTTATTTTATTAAATATATATAACGATTTAAATTAATGTTATATATATTTATACGCATATTATACGTACATAGTTTTATACTTTTACTATACTTAAACTTTACCTTTACTTTATTTTTACTTTACTTTAACTTTAATAATTCATACTTTAATAATTCAATTTAATAATTCATACTTTAATAATTCACTTTAATAATTCATACTTTAATAATTCACTTTAATAATTCATACTTTAATAATTCACTTTAATAATTCATACTTTAATAATTCACTTTAATAATTCAAAAATCTATTATAAATAGAATTCAATAGGTTTCATTATTTCATAGAAACTTAAAAATAGTTTTCTCTAAACTCTCTCAATCGATTTACATATATATATTTACTCCGTATTATCTCAAGATATTATTAGTATACATAAAATATTACGACGGAGTGCTGTCCGAGTGATTTCGAAGTTGTTTTTTCGAGTGGGATAAGATTAAGGAAATTATAGGTTATAGCTATGGAGGTGATTGAGTATGGTTCATGGGTATGCTCGTGAGGTCAATATAGTGTTTATCATCTCCATTGCGTTTACGTACCTTTCCTGCAATATTGAATCTCAATATTGATATGTGAGTACTCATAATTTAATTTTTACATACTAATAGTGTATCCCTGACTAGTGCTCGAGTATATAGGATTATGCATGCTTGTACTTTTGATATTGCCATTAGATAGGTTATGTTGATTCCTGAATTAGTTACATATACGATTGAGATAAGGTATAAGATATACATGTCGTTGGAAAGCTAGCGAAAAATAGTTGAATTTTGGTTTAAGAATTACTTGAATCCAAGTAATGGTTAGAAAGTTATGAAATAAACAAATTGCATAATTAATTTCGTAATTAAAATTGCTGATGATAATTAGTGAACTAATTTTCTGGGTTATAAAAAGTGATTATTTGGATTCTACTCGTCGAGTAGATGAATTTTCATATAAAGCACGTCTCGTTTCGTTGAACGGTTGTCAAGTTATGGACAAAAGAAGTTTTGCAAATTTTGATGAAATGTCGAAACGGGAACTGAAATTCTCACTGATCTGCGTTGTTTCATATATAAAAAAAAATACCACTGAATTCTTTGTTGTAAGGTCTAATAAACAACTCTAGCCGTTTGTCAATTCGAGTCTCGACGATTTTTCTAAAAATTATCAAAGTTGACAGTTTGGTCACATTTTAAAATTCTAAAAAGAGCTGAAACTTTTTTATTTAAAAATGTCAGTTTTGTATCAGTTGTCATGGTCGGCCTGATATGTGTTTACTCTTGCCAAAAATCATGTTATATCTTTGTGGTAACGAGAATTTGCAGGCTTTGACCGTTTGTCAATACGAGTTTTGAGGAATTTTCTAAAAATCTCCAAAGTAGGCTACTCGGTCACTTTTGTAAATTTATTAAAGCTGAAAAATTAACTTTGAAACGCCGAAAACGCGTTGGCAACTACGAGTTGTCTAGGTTTAGTTTACTTCTGTAATATTTATGCTTAATTTTTTTTGGTAATGTGTAACTTTTATCTTTGGCCGTTTATCAATCGGAGTTCCGATAATTTTTCTAAAAATAGCTGAAGTGGCCCGTTTAGTCATTATATTATACTAACTCATGCTTCAGCTCCCAACACTTCTTCAAGAATATTCCTATTTTAAACTCGAATGTTTCAGAATTTAGAAACTAAAATAGTTTCTTTTATGATATAATACAGATAGCGCGAAGAGGTAAATGATTTCAGATAAGAATAATTATAAAAATATCTTCAGAAGTATGGATGATATTTATAATGAAAGATGCGATGATATCTTATAATGTCTAATATCAGAGGATGATGAAGGATATTGTCCGCAGGGGTTTAGAGTCAGGAGCAAGGTATTTGTTAATGACTTCAGCAAGTACTGAATCATTTAGATTCTTTGAAGACAGGTTCAGCCTTTGTGATTTGTCCACAGCCTCCTTCATACTTTGCTCAATCCGTTTTCCAGTTCCAAAGCTTCTCTTTTTCTGAGCTTTGCCAATATACTATCCTTTATCATCCAACTTTTTACTGTTAAGGTCGTTTACAGTTTTTGCTGCTTCATCAGCATTTTTCAAAATTTCGAGAACTGGTTCGCAGTTTAGGGTGTTTTTCAGAAATTTCTCATTCAAAGAATGTAAGTCTTGGAGGTAGACGTTGTGTGTATATGTAATTGTTGATGTAGACATGCTGCGAGGTTTCAAAATACTGATTGCTGATTCTTAATAATTGGTATGGCAATTCTTGTTATAAGGTACGAATGAGTATATGATAGGGTTTCGATAATTATAATGATTTTTTTTTTTTGAAAGTCAAAGATCAGTGAAGTTGTTGGTAAGTTTATTGCTAATGTGGTGAATATAAACGATTCCCCGGTAACGTTGGCGAAAGGGCAACGTATCTATCGAGGTTATAATAAGACTGTTTTGATTGAGAAGTCGAAGTTGACTTGATGGAGCTGTGACAAAAATGTCTATTTTGAAACGGAATTGAAAAGTTATTTTAGCTAGTAAATGCCAAAGGGTCTAACACGGATACGTGTCGAACTATGACTTGGGTTTTGAGAGTTTTTTTTCAGGTGTATAACTGTGGGTAACATGTGGTTGGATCATCATCTCGATTGTTCCTTAGTTGAAGTGTCTTCAGGAATTTCGAAGGGTTTGAGCACATATTGTAACCGTTAATACATATGATGTTCTAACACAGTTTTGAAGTCAAAGTATAGCTTTGAAAGATATAGGAATCTAAGAGTGATGATACTGGTTATATTTCGAATTGAATTATGCGATTTCAAAATCAGAATATGTAATTGAATTTGAATGAGTATGATTGTTTTGATTTATATGAAAGAATGGATATTGGGAGTATAGTTGATGATTGCTGAATCAGTTTCGAAAAATGTAATATATTAATTGTGAATTTATATATCTCTCGGGTATTACCTACCCGTTAAAAAATTTTCACAATTAATATTTTGTACAAAAGAAGTT
The DNA here is from genome assembly GCF_046630445.1 of Rutidosis leptorrhynchoides. Taxonomy (NCBI): domain Eukaryota; kingdom Viridiplantae; phylum Streptophyta; class Magnoliopsida; order Asterales; family Asteraceae; genus Rutidosis; species Rutidosis leptorrhynchoides. The sequence continues at coordinate 137,371,595 of NC_092337.1, read as the reverse complement.
TATTACAGTCTTTATGAAAATATATGTGTATATTTTCTTTAGATGTAATATAGATTTAATGAGTTAATATTAAATTAAACTCATTTGTTTTATGGTTGGAACTAGAATTGAGTAATCCCTAAAACTTTATAAATTGCATAAGTATTTCTTCAATAATATTGAAATTATGAATCATTACTTTGTTATTTGTTGGTTTTCGTGAAATTCTTGTGAACTTCGCAAGGTACGAATGATATTATTTGAAAAGTTTCGAGTACATCGATGATGAAAGTGTAAAATCAAACACATATTCGAATAATACACTTGATTTATTATGAATTGAATTTTTATTGAATTGAGACAGAGATTGTAATTAACGATGGTTAAGTTGCAGACGAAGGACGTACATCATTGCATATTTGTAATATGAATTAACTGAGTAGTTAAGATTCACACATAATAGCTTAGTACGGGAAGATTTATTATGGTTTAAAAATTTATATATATAAAATATACATATAAATCTTTCGATTGGAAATGAGTTAATACTTCATAACTCGTTGATACAATATATTTGTTGTTGATTCGTAATGATGTCCACAATGATTCTTGAACTGACAGAGTTTGTGATGTTACAGGTGCTGTTGATTCTGACGATACTGACGGCACTGATTGTGTTGATGATGCTACAGTCCTGTTGATGCTGTTGGTAAAACAATTCTAGCTTGTAAATCGTACACCATTTTCGATCAAAGTTCCTACTCTACCATCTCCATTCACTCATCCGATTTATGGTCAGAATTAAATAATCTCTAAGATTTTGGAGATTACATAACTGCCGCAGAGATATCTCTTCAATGAAGTTTATGAATTAATACTTCATCGTTTGTTGTTGTTGATATTCCTGGATATTTACAGGGCGTATGACGTTGATGTTTGAGATACAGATTGTGTTGTTGCGGTGTGGGATGTGGATGTTGTTGTTGGTGGTGGTGATGGTACTGTTGGTGTTGCTGATGGTGGTACTGTTTATGCTGCATGTGCTGCTACTGGTGTTTGTAACCTTTGCACCATAGTCTCCAAAGCCATTACCCGAGCGCGAAGCTCGTTGACTTCTTCTATTACACCGGGGTGATTGTCGGTTCGGACGAGCGGATAAATAAAATCTAGAATTTGGTGTAGTATGTAATCGTGACGAGATACTCTAGAAATACGAGAGAAAATGGTGTTTCGGATAGGTTCGCCGGTAAGTGCTTCAGGTTTTTCACCAAGAGGGCAATGTGGTGGATGGAAGGGATCACCTTCTTCTTGTCTCCAATGATTTAGGAGGCTACGAACCCATCCCCAATTCATCCAGAATAGATGATGACTAATTGGTTGATCCATTTCGGTCACACTGCTTTCGGAACTTGAGTGGGATTCCATTTCGGAATTCGAGGGACTTGAACTAATGACGAATTCCATTTCGTACGATTGAATAAAGAATTTTTTCGATATGAAATGATTTTCCGGCTATCGGGTGGTATTCTAATTATATAGAGCAAAAGGTTTCGTAGATTACGGAGGAATTTACGGAATATGTCAGGCAAAGTTTACAGTAACAGATACGCTAAGATATGAATTAGCAGATACGCTAAGATATGAATTTTGTCTATACACTATTCATGCAATCAATGCAATAAGATGTGTCTAGACTAAGAATGATAAGCAGGTAATTTCTGACAAAAATGATGAGCAAAACTTTTGACATGCAGACACGGTCGAAGTCCAGACTCACTAATGCATCCTAACGACTATCAGTTAGACACACTAATGCAGACCTGTTCGCTAAGAACACTGCTCTGATACCAACTGAAAGGACCCGTTCATATACATTATAAACGATTCACAATAGTTGATTACATCGCGTGGTATTTGACCTCTATATGATACGTTTTACAAACACTGCATTCGTTTTTAAAAGACAAACTTTCTTTACAACGAAAGTTGACGGCATGCACACCATTTCATAATACATTCAACTATAATTTGCTTAATAATAATCTTGATGAACTCAATGACTCGAATGCAACGTCTTTCAAAATATGCCATGAATGACTCCAAGTAATATCCTTAAAATGAGCTAATGCACAGCGGAAGATTTCTTTAATACCTGAGAATAAACATGCTTTAAAGTGTCAACCAAAAGGTTGGTGAGTTCATAGGTTTATCATAACAATCATTTCAATATATTAATAGAACACAAGATTTCCGTTTATAAATATATGTACACTCGCAAGTGTATAAAAGTATTCTATAAGTTGTAGGCACCCGGTAACAAGCCTTAACGTTCATGTTTTACCCTCTGAAGCACACCTGATCAGGTGTGTTTAAAATTACCTCGAAGTACTAAAGCATCCCATAGTCAGGATGGGGTTTGTCAGGCCCAATAGATCTATCTTTAGGATTCGCGCCCACCGTACATAGACAAGTAGTTTAATGTTACCAAGCTAAGGGTATATTTCTGGTTTAAACCCACATAGAATTAGTTTTAGTACTTGTACCTATTTCGTAAAACATTTATAAAAACAACGAATGTATTCTCAGTCCCAAAAATATATATAAAAGGGAGCAAATGAAACTTACAATACTGTATTTCGTAGTAAAAATACATATAACGTCATTTAACAAGTGCAAGGTTGGCCTCAGATTCATGAACATATCAATATTGAGATTCAATATTGCAAGAAAGTACGTAGACGCAACGGAGATGATAAACACTAGATTGACCTCACGAGCATACCCATGAACCATACCCATCACCTCCATAGCTATAACCCATAATTTCCTTAGCTTCGACTCATTAAAAAAAAACTATTTTGAAATCACTCGGACAGCACTCCGTCGTAATATTTTATGTATACTAATAATATCTTGAAATAATACATAGCAAATATATATATATATAAATCGATTGAGAGAGTTTAGAGAAATATATTTTCAAGTTTTTATGAAATAATGAAACCTATTGAATTCTATTTATAATAGATTTTTGAATTATTAAAGTGAATTATTAAAGTATGAATTATTAAAGTGAATTATTAAAGTATGAATTATTAAAGTGAATTATTAAAGTATGAATTATTAAAGTGAATTATTAAAGTATGAATTATTAAAGTGAATTATTAAAGTATGAATTATTAAAGTGAATTATTAAAGTATGAATTATTAAAGTGAATTATTAAAGTTAAAGTAAAGTAAAAGTAAAGTAAAGGTAAAGTTAAAGTATAGTAAAAGTATAAAAACTATGTATGTATAATGCGCGTATAAATATATATAATATTAATTTAAATCGTTATATATATCTAATAAAATAAAATATAAATATCGTTATATTTATTATACTGGTTAAGAAATGAGTTGTCAAAAGTGATTCTAGATATTTATAAAAGTTATATACGTTTTAATAATAAAGTTCTTTTTAAACTGAAAACGTCATTGTACTCTTGAAAATAGATTAATAGAATATTATGGAAACCAATTCTCCACTAACTTTTGTCTAACTTTCGTAAATGACACTTTATGTTTTTATTTATAAATAGCTTTACAAATTATTCTGAATATCGTTAAGAGGAATAGATTTTCTCAAATCATAGTGGACCTCTCAACAGAGACTTGTAATCATAATTCAATGTTTCTGATAATTCAATCATTTAATATATATTTTTTTAATTTTGTCGAAAATCATATTGAAACAAATACGTTTGTGTAAAGTATTATACGTTTAATACTTTATTAATATTCTCAAGTTATAATATATATATACATATACATATCTATTTATATATAACGGTTCGTGAATCGTCGGAATTTGGTCGAGGTTATAATGAATGTATGAACACAATTTAAAATTCTTGAGATTTAACTTAACAAACTTTGCTTATCGTGTCGGAATAATATAAAGATTAAAGTTTAAATTTGGTCGGAAATTTTCGGGTCGTCACAGTACCTACCCGTTAAAGAAATTTCTTCCCCGAAATTTGATAGAGGTCGTCATGACTAACAATGAGAATGTTATTATAACGATTATAGAGTTTTATCATGTTCAAGAAGCATAGATAAAATAATTCGATTACTCGAAACGTGTGAGTGAAGTTATCGTAAACGAATGAAATAAGATAATAGTGATTCGTCGTATCTTTTGACGTCATCACGATTGATCTCCGAAAAGAAAATCTTTGTAATCTATATTGGATTTGATTATTCAGCGATTAAGGAAATTATGATCCTCTTCGAATTAATGCGATAATCCATTTTGATTTCTCTGTCGGATATTTCACTATAAATCCACCTCCTTTGTTTTCTTATAACTCACACCTTCTCAACTCATATTTTAAAGTATTTTTCAATATGCTTCATCCAGTGCTGATTCTTGATATACTCCTCACTTTCATATCTGTCGCTCTTCTTTTTCATCTGCCTCTGGAAGAATCTATTTACTTCTACTATACTCTTAGTTTTATAGTGTTTTTAGTTCTCCCATGTCTTTATATTGCTATATGCATTGATATATACGGTTTGTGATTTCTGGGTTGTTGTTGGGTTTTATATCTTCCCTTATATTTCAAAGTCCTTGCTTCTTCTATAATCATTGTCATCCACAGTTAATGCTCTCTTCTATTTGCTATGATTTATACTCTCATTTCTAGTTCGGAGCTTTGTCCTTTCGTTTCTTCTTCTTGCGATTAAGCACCGCTTGTAATGGTCCAGAATTCGTAGATATAAATTTCGGAATGAACATTGTTAATGTTCTAGGAAGGAAATTGTAATGGCACGATCTTGACTTGTCAAATTACCAGAATACCTCGGAAAAGGCCGAATCATCAAGAAATATTTTCTTGATATTTAGAGATCAAAGAGAATACAAGAGTCATGTAACATAGCACATGATGGCGTTATGATCTGTGAATCATCATGTTCCATTTAGAAACTCAGCATGAATTACTGTAATATAATCACGTTGATCAAGTGTCATTATATTATACTAACTCATGCTTCAGCTCCCAACACTTCTTCAAGAATATTCCTATTTTAAACTCGAATGTTTCAGAATTTAGAAACTAAAATAGTTTCTTTTATGATATAATACAGATAGCGCGAAGAGGTAAATGATTTCAGATAAGAATAATTATAAAAATATCTTCAGAAGTATGGATGATATTTATAATGAAAGATGGATGATATCTTATAATGTCTAATATCAGAGGATGATGAAGGATATTGTCCGCAGGGGTTTAGAGTCAGGAGCAAGGTATTTGTTAATGACTTCAGCAAGTACTGAATCATTTGGATTCTTTGAAGACAGGTTCAGCCTTTGTGATTTGTCCACAGCCTCCTTCATACTTTACTCAATCCGTTTTCCAGTTCCAAAGCTTCTCTTTTTCTGAGCTTTGCCAATATACTATCCTTTATCATCCAACTTTTTACTGTTAAGGTCGTTTACAATTTTTGCTGCTTCATCAGCATTTTTCAAAATTTCGAGAACTGGTTCGCAGTTTAGGGTGTTTTTCAGAAATTTCTCATTCAAAGAATGTAAGTCTTGGAGGTAGACGTTGTGTGTATATGTAATTGTTGATGTAGACATGCTGCGAGGTTTCAAAATACTGATTGCTGATTCTTAATAATTGGTATGGCAATTCTTGTTATAAGGTACGAATGAGTATATGATAGGGTTTCGATAATTATAATGATTTTTTTTTTTTGAAAGTCAAAGATCAGTGAAGTTGTTGGTAAGTTTATTGCTAATGTGGTGAATATAAACGATTCCCCGGTAACGTTGGCGAAAGGGCAACGTATCTATCGAGGTTATAATAAGACTGTTTTGATTGAGAAGTCGAAGTTGACTTGATGGAGCTGTGACAAAAATGTCTATTTTGAAACGGAATTGAAAAGTTATTTTAGCTAGTAAATGCCAAAGGGTCTAACACGGATACGTGTCGAACTATGACTTGGGTTTTGAGAGTTTTTTTTCAGGTGTATAACTGTGGGTAACATGTGGTTGGATCATCATCTCGATTGTTCCTTAGTTGAAGTGTCTTCAGGAATTTCGAAGGGTTTGAGCACATATTGTAACCGTTAATACATATGATGTTCTAACACAGTTTTGAAGTCAAAGTATAGCTTTGAAAGATATAGGAATCTAAGAGTGATGATACTGGTTATATTTCGAATTGAATTATGCGATTTCAAAATCAGAATATGTAATTGAATTTGAATGAGTATGATTGTTTTGATTTATATGAAAGAATGGATATTGGGAGTATAGTTGATGATTGCTGAATCAGTTTCGAAAAATGTAATATATTAATTGTGAATTTATATATCTCTCGGGTATTACCTACCCGTTAAAAAATTTTCACAATTAATATTTTGTACAAAAGAAGTTTATTACAGTCTTTATGAAAATATATGTGTATATTTTCTTTAGATGTAATATAGATTTAATGAGTTAATATTAAATTAAACTCATTTGTTTTATGGTTGGAACTAGAATTGAGTAATCCCTAAAACTTTATAAATTGCATAAGTATTTCTTCAATAATATTGAAATTATGAATCATTACTTTGTTATTTGTTGGTTTTCGTGAAATTCTTGTGAACTTCGCAAGGTACGAATGATATTATTTGAAAAGTTTCGAGTACATCGATGATGAAAGTGTAAAATCAAACACATATTCGAATAATACACTTGATTTATTATGAATTGAATTTTTATTGAATTGAGACAGAGATTGTAATTAACGATGGTTAAGTTGCAGACGAAGGACGTACATCATTGCATATTTGTAATATGAATTAACTGAGTAGTTAAGATTCACACATAATAGCTTAGTACGGGAAGATTTATTATGGTTTAAAAATTTATATATATAAAATATACATATAAATCTTTCGATTGGAAATGAGTTAATACTTCATAACTCGTTGATACAATATATTTGTTGTTGATTCGTAATGATGTCCACAATGATTCTTGAACTGACAGAGTTTGTGATGTTACAGGTGCTGTTGATTCTGACGATACTGACGGCACTGACTGTGTTGATGATGCTACAGTCCTGTTGATGCTGTTGGTAAAACAATTCTAGCTTGTAAATCGTACACCATTTTCGATCAAAGTTCCTACTCTACCATCTCCATTCACTCATCCGATTTATGGTCAGAATTAAATAATCTCTAAGATTTTGGAGATTACATAACTGCCGCAGAGATATCTCTTCAATGAAGTTTATGAATTAATACTTCATCGTTTGTTGTTGTTGATATTCCTGGATATTTACAGGGCGTATGACGTTGATGTTTGAGATACAGATTGTGTTGTTGCGGTGTGGGATGTGGATGTTGTTGTTGGTGGTGGTGATGGTACTGTTGGTGTTGCTGATGGTGGTACTGTTTATGCTGCAGGTGCTGCTACTGGTGTTTGTAACCTTTGCACCATAGTCTCCAAAGCCATTACCCGAGCGCGAAGCTCGTTGACTTCTTCTATTACACCGAGGTGATTGTCGGTTCGGACGAGCGGATAAATAAAATCTAGAATTTGGTGTAGTATGTAATCGTGACGAGATACTCTAGAAATAAGAGAGAAAATGGTGTTTCGGATAGGTTCGCGGTAAGTGCTTCAGGTTTTTCGCCAAGAGGGCAATGTGGTGGATGGAAGGGATCACCTTCTTCTTGTCTCCAATGATTTAGGAGGCTACGAACCCATCCCCAATTCATCCAGAATAGATGATGACTAATTGGTTGATCCATTTCGGTCACACTGCTTTCGGAACTTGAGTGGGATTCCATTTCGGAATTCGAGGGACTTGAACTAATGACGAATTCCATTTCGTACGATTGAATAAAGAATTTTTTCGATATGAAATGATTTTCCGGCTATCGGGTGGTATTCTAATTATATAGAGCAAAAGGTTTCGTAGATTACGGAGGAATTTACGGAATATGTCAGGCAAAGTTTACAGTAACAGATACGCTAAGATATGAATTAGCAGATACGCTAAGATATGAATTTTGTCTATACACTATTCATGCAATCAATGCAATAAAATGTGTCTAGACTAAGAATGATAAGCAGGTAATTTCTAACAAAAATGATGAGCAAAACTTTTGACATGCAGATACGGTCGAAGTCCAGACTCACTAATGCATCCTAACGACTATCAGTTAGACACACTAATGCAGACCTGTTCGCTAAGACCACCGCTCTGATACCAACTGAAAGGACCCGTTCATATACATTATAAACGATTCACAATATTTGATTACATCGCATGGTATTTGACCTCTATATGATACGTTTTACAAACACTGCATTCGTTTTTAAAAGACAAACTTTCTTTACAACGAAAGTTGACGGCATGCACACCATTTCATAATACATTCAACTATAATTTGCTTAATAATAATCTTGATGAACTCAATGACTCGAATGCAACGTCTTTCAAAATATGCCATGAATGACTCCAAGTAATATCCTTAAAATGAGCTAATGCACAGCGGAAGATTTCTTTAATACCTGAGAATAAACATGCTTTAAAGTGTCAACCAAAAGGTTGGTGAGTTCATAGGTTTATCATAACAATCATTTCAATATATTAATAGACCACAAGATTTCCGTTTATAAATATATGTACACTCGCAAGTGTATAAAAGTATTCTATAAGTTGTAGGCACCCGGTAACAAGCCTTAACGTTCATGTTTTACCCTCTGAAGTACACCTGATCAGGTGTGTTTAAAATAACCTCGAAGTACTAAAGCATCTCATAGTCAGGATGGGGTTTGTCAGGCCCAATAGATCTATCTTTAGGATTCTCGCCCACCGTACATAGACAAGTAGTTTAATGTTACCAAGCTAAGGGTATATTTCTGGTTTAAACCCACATAGAATTAGTTTTAGTACTTGTGCCTATTTCGTAAAACATTTATAAAAACAACGAATGTATTCTCAGTCCCAAAAATATATATAAAAGGGAGCAAATGAAACTCACAATACTGTATTTCGTAGTAAAAATACATATAACGTCATTTAACAAGTGCAAGGTTGGCCTCAGATTCATGAACATATCAATATTGAGATTCAATATTGCAGGAAAGTACGTAGACGCAACGGAGATGATAAACACTAGATTGACCTCACGAGCATACCCATGAACCATACCCATCACCTCCATAGCTATAACCCATAATTTCCTTAGCTTCGACTCATTCAAAAAAAACTATTTTGAAATCACTCGGACAGCACTCCGTCGTAATATTTTATGTATACTAATAATATCTTGAAATAATACAGAGCAAATATATATATATAAATCGATTGAGAGAGTTTAGAGAAATATATTTTCAAGTTTTTATGAAATAATGAAACCTATTGAATTCTATTTATAATAGATTTTTGAATTATTAAAGTGAATTATTAAAGTATGAATTATTAAAGTGAATTATTAAAGTATGAATTATTAAAGTGAATTATTAAAGTATGAATTATTAAAGTGAATTATTAAAGTATGAATTATTAAAGTGAATTATTAAAGTATGAATTATTAAAGTGAATTATTAAAGTATGAATTATTAAAGTGAATTATTAAAGTTAAAGTAAAGTAAAAGTAAAGTAAAGGTAAAGTTAAAGTATAGTAAAAGTATAAAAACTATGTATGTATAATGCGCGTATAAATATATATAATATTAATTTAAATCGTTATATATATCTAATGAAATAAAATATAAATATCGTTATATTTATTATACTGGTTAAGTAATGAGTTGTCAAAAGTGATTCTAGATATTTATAAAATTTATATACGTTTTAATAATAAAGTTCTTTTTAAACTGAAAACGTCATTGTACTCTTGAAAATAGATTAATAGAATATTATGGAAACCAATTCTCCACTAACTTTTGTCTAACTTTCGTAAATGACACTTTATGTTTTTATTTATAAATAGCTTTACAAATTATTCTGAATATCGTTAAGAGGAATAGATTTTCTCAAATCATAGTGGACCTCTCAACAGAGACTTGTAATCATAATTCAATGTTTCTGATAATTCAATCATTTAATATATATTTTTTTAATTTCGTCGAAAATCATATTGAAACAAATACGTTTGTGTAAAGTATTATACGTTTAATACTTTATTAATATTCTCAAGTTATAATATATATATACATATACATATCTATTTATATATAACGGTTCGTGAATCGTCGGAATTTGGTCGAGGTTATAATGAATGTATGAACACAATTTAAAATTCTTGAGATTTAACTTAACAAACTTTGCTTATCGTGTCGGAATAATATAAAGATTAAAGTTTAAATTTGGTCGGAAATTTTCGGGTCGTCACACTATGCATGGGATGTATATTTATGAGAACTGAAAATGAAATTCTTGTGGTCTATTAAAATGATGGAAATAAATGATTATGATAAACTAATGAACTCACCAACCTTTTGGTTGACACTTTAAAGCATGTTTATTCTCAGGTGTTAAAGAAATCTTCCGCTGTGCATTTGCTCATTTTAAAGATATTACTTGGAGTCTTTCATAGCATATTTCGAAGAACGTTGCATTCAAGTCATTGAGTTCATCAAAGATTATTATTAAATCAATTTATAGTTGGATAGTGGATATTATGAAATGGTATGCATGCCTGTCAATTTTCGATGTAAAGAAAGATTGTCTTTTAAAAACGAATGCAATGTTTGTAAAATGTATCATATAGAGGTCAAATACCTCGCAATGTAATCAACTATTGTGAATCGTTTATAATGTATATGAACGGGTCCTTTCAAGAAGTTTGGCTATAAGTTTAATTACTTTAATAATAAGTTACTATTAATCTTAAATTTTTGATTTTAGATGGTGTTGGTAATTTGAATTAAAGTATAGTTTACATGTTGCTTATTTTAACTGTACGCAACAGTCCGAAGCAACAAACTGAGAATAGTTACGATTTGCCCCCGCAACGGTTGCCAAAAACTGCGACAACGCGCGTACCACAACACTAGTTTGTATTAATATATGTATCATAAATATTATTATCAATTTAGTATTATCCTTAAGTATTATTATTATTATTATTATTATTATCATCACTAAATTATTATAAGTATTAATAATATTATTATTAGTAGTAAACTTATTATTTTAGTATTATTATTATACCTATATACTAAAACACACTTGAAATTTTGTCCTTTTAGTTGTTTTGAATTGCCATTTTGAGTTTGCGTTCACACTGTACTTGACCTCTCACCTTTGACTCAATTTACACAACGACGCCTCAAGTTTTCATTTTTCAGGGGTAGAAAGTGTAAATATATAATTTTATTAAAATAAAAGAAACTAATTCCACCCGATTTTTTTACGTGTCTTATCTTCTCGCTCGGTGCGAGTTAAATTTTTCCGAGACCACCGTTCAACTCGAAATAATCTTATGAACCCAACGGGACTAACTATACGCGAAACGGACAACGTTAAAAAACACTAAATATTTCGGGTTATATTTCATACATATACATTAGGTACCAAATAACGTATATCTAAATTCGACCGCGCGTTGAATACAACCGCAGCAACGCGTGGTCAAATTTTTTTCTAGTTATCACTATGATTATGATTATGATTAACATTATTATTATTATGAAAGTAATGAGGATATATTATTATTATCATTAATATTAGAATTTGTATCATTTTATTAATATTAGTATTATCAATATATTTATAATTATTAATATCATATTTATCCTTAATAATGTTATAAGTATTACTCCCTCCGTCCCTAAATTATTGTCTAGTATTCCATTTTGGGATGTCCCAAATTAATTGTCTACTTCCATAAATAGAAAGGAAAGGAGTTATTTCATTGGTGGATCTGGAGAGAGAAGATATTTCATTGGTGGAGAAATAAAGTTAGTGGGATTTCCTAAAACTGTGTGTTTTTTGTCTGGGGACAATTAATCTGGGACGGAGGGAGTATCATTAATATTATCGTTAGTAATATTATGATTATCATTATTAATCCAATTATTATAAAAATTTATTATCATTACTATCAATTTTACTAAGGTTATCAATAAAACTATCAATATTATTATTATTAAAAATAGTTTATGAATATAAAAATAAAAGTTTTACTAACGTTGTTAAGACTATAGGTGTAAAAATAAATATATTTATATACAAAGTCTAACGACCCGTCCTAATCCATCTGGACGAAGTCCATATCGATTATAAACGATTTACAATAGTTGGTTACATCGCGAGGTACTTGACCTCTATATGATACATTTTGAAAGGACCCGTCCTAATCCATCCGGATGAAGTCCATATCGATTATAAACGATTCACATCAGTTGATTACATCGCGAGGTACTTGACCTCTATATGATACATTTTACAAACATTGCATTCGTTTTTGAAAAGACAATCTTTCATTACATCTAAAGTTGACAGACATGCATACCATTTCATAATATATCCAACTATAATTGACTTAATAATAATCTTGATGAACTCAACGACTCGAATGCAACGTCTTTTGAAATATGTCATAAATGACTCCAAGTAATATCTCTAAGATAAGCAAATGCACAGCGGAAGATTTCTTTCATACCTGAGAATAAACATGCTTTTAAGTGTCAACCAAAAGGTTGGTGAGTTCATTAGTTTAGCATAAATAATCATTTCATAATTTTAATAGACCACAAGATTTCATATTTCCATTTCTCATAAACATACGTCCCATGCATAGAGACAAAAATATCATTCATATGGATTGAACACCTGGTAACTGACATTCACAATATACATATAAGAATATCCCCATCATTCCGGGATCCTCCTTCGGACATGATATAAATTTCGAAGTACTAAAGCATCCGGTACTTTGGATGGGGCTTGTTGGGCCCGATAGATCTATCTTTAGAGTTCGCGTCAATTAGGGTGTCTGTTCCCTAATTCTTAGATTACCAGACTTAATAAAAAGGGCATATTCAGGTTAATAATCCAACCATAGAATGTAGTTTCGATCACTTGTGTCTATTTCGTAAAACATTTATAAAAGCAGCGCATGTATTCTCAGTCCCAAAAATATATATTGCGAAAACATTTAAAAGGGAATAATGAAACTCACGCATATAAATATTGTAAAATAGTTAATAAAGCATTTGCATGTATTCTCAGCCCAAAAATATAAAGAGTAAAAAGGGAGTAAATGAACTCACGCATATAATTATTGTAAAACAGTTAATAAAATAATTGCATGTATTCTCAGCCCCAAAAATGTAAAGAGTAAAAGGGGAAGCAAATGAAACTCACCTAATGTATTTTGTAGTAAAAATACATATGACAATATTGAACAATGCAGGGTGGGCCTCGGATTCACGAACCTATATCATTTGTATATAAATTAATATTCATATTTGTATTTGAACACATATATATAAAAGTATCAGTTATATCATTTTTATGTTAATAATATATATATGTTTTGTATGTTCATTTTGTATATATATATATAATGATTTTAAGTTTTGTTATGTTATATGTGTTAAATATATCTATATATATGTATTTAATTTGTTTATTAAAACAATAGTTCTAATATACTAAGTTAATATTAGTAAAAAAATAATAATGATAATAATATTAACAATATACATATGTTAATATTAATAGTTCTACTAAATATAAAATGATAATATTACTAATATTTATGAAAATACTAATAAATTGTATCATTTGTATAATAAGGTTACCTATATTAATCATAATCATAATATCATATTTATTTTATTTTCATTACAGTATAAATTTAATCATAGTTATGCCTTATTGTTCATTATCTTTAACTAGTTCATCTTGGTACCAATAATGTATAATCTCTTATGAGTTCTTATTCATAATTTTCAATCATAATTATTTGTATTTGTAAAAAAATAAATCGTACCTTACATTATCATTAAATCTATAATCAAAATTGTTATATTATCTTTAGATCATATTAATTTTCATGATATATATAACTATAATACTTTTATATTATTCTTTAATAATCATAATCTCCTTATATTACAATATCACTAAACTCATCTAATTATTTAATCATCTTAATATGGTTACATTAACAGTATCGTATTCATGTTCATATATTATTATTATTATTATCATATAACGTGCTCCTTAACATCACACCGTAGTCATATTTATAGGTTACACATAATAATAATGATAATAATAATAATAAATAATAATAATAATAATAATAATAATAATAATAATAATAACAATAACAATAATAATAATAATAATAATAATAATAATAATAATAATAATAATAATAATAATAATAATAAATATAATAAAAATTATGCTACCTAATAAAAAGGGATCAGTGGAGGTTTTGTCGGCAGCTACATCAGATCGAGAAGGCAGAAACACCAACGCAGAAGAGAAAAAGAGAGGAAAAATTCACGATGAGGAGAACCTTCGAATCTTTAATCGTTCAATCAATCACACACAATATCTTGAGATATAATCAGTTATCAATTCATCATCATCATTCAATCGATCTACGCTCATCATCATCGTTCGAGCACCAATTATCACAATAGCAGGTAATCATCGTCAATCGTCATCGTATCATTTTCGTGTCATCATAATCATTAATTCATCAATTTCATCATCATAGTCATCTCACAATAACAGATTAGTTGTTGGTTCTTGAATGGCAATAGCTAGGGTTTCTAGTTTCCAGGTTTGAAGTGTTCATTTGAAACAGAGAATGAATAGCAGGTTTTGATGATCGATTGTAAAGTGTTGCAGGTTTATCGATGGAGAAACTCGATTATAAAGTTAACACAAAGCAAATGCAGTTTACAAAGGTTAGATGATTTTTATTTGATTGAATAAATTAAGAATTAATGAACTTAGTTGTGCTTATTAATAAGTAATTTGGCTATGGTGGTGTGATTGTAAATCGAAAATGATTTTGGGTTATTTTGATAGGAGAATAGGATAAACAAGTATAGCAGATTATAATGATGGTGGTGTTTTGATTTGGGTCGACCAAGATGGGTGTTGCAGGGGTGGTTTTGAAGTGTGTTTGGTTTGTTTCCTGACTTGGCTCAACAGAAACAGCACTCAAGAGTTGCAGCAGTTTGTTTTGTGTTGATGTGAGTTCTTTGTAGTGACCCGAACTTTTCCATGTTTATATATATTAATTGAGATTGATATTTACATGATTAAATGTTTCCAACATGTTAAGCAATTAAACTTGTTAAGACTTGATTAATTGAAATATGTTTCATATAGACAATTGACCACCCAAGTTGACCGGCGATTCACGAACGTTAAAACTTGTAAAAACGACATGACGATATATATATAGATATACATATGGTTAACATGAGATTATGATAAGTAAGTATCTCCATAAGTATATTAACAATGAGTTACATACATATAAACAAGACTACTAACTTAAGGATTTCGAAACGAGACATATATGTAACGATTATCGTTGTAACGACATTTAAATGAATATATATCATATTAAGATATATTAATATATCATAATATCATGATAATATAATAATTTAAAATCTCATTTGATATTATAAACATTGGGTTAACAACATTTAACAAGATCGTTAACCTAAAGGTTTCAAAACAACACTTACATGTAACGACTAACGATGACTTAACGACTCAGTTAAAATGTATATACATGTAGTGTTTTAATATGTATTTATACACTTTTGAAAGACTTCAATACACTTATCAAAATACTTCTACTTAACAAAAATGCTTACAATTACATCCTCGTTCAGTTTCATCAACAATTCTACTCGTATGCACCCGTATTCGTACTCGTACAATACACAGCTTTTAGATGTATGTACTATTGGTATATACACTCCAATGATTAGCTATTAGCAGCCCATGTGAGTCACCTAACACATATGGGAACCATCATTTGGCAACTAGCATGAAATATCTCATAAAATTACAAAAATATGAGAAATCATTCATGACTTATTTACATGAAAACAAAATTACATATCCTTTATATCTAATCCATACACCAACGACCAAAAACACCTACAAACACTTTCATTCCTCAATTTTCTTCATCTAATTAATCTCTCTCAAGTTCTATCTTCAAGTTCTAAGTGTTCTTCATATATTCTACAAGTTCTAGTTACATAAAATCAAGAATACTTTCAAGTTTGCTAGCTCACTTCCAATCTTGTAAGGTGATCATCCAACCTCAAGAAATCTTTATTTCTTACAGTAGGTTATCATTCTAATACTAGGTAATAATCATATTCAAACTTTGGTTCAATTTCTATAACTATAACAATCTTATTTCAAGTGATGATCTTACTTGAACTTGTTTTCGTGTCATGACTCTGCTTCAAGAACTTCGAGCCATCCAAGGATCCGTTGAAGCTAGATCCATTTTTCTCTTTTCCAGTAGGTTTATCCAAGGAACTTAAGGTAGTAATGAGGTTCATAACATCATTCGATTCATATATATAAAGCTATCTTATTCGAAGGTTTAAACTTGTAATCACTAGAACATAGTTTAGTTAATTCTAAACTTGTTCTCAAACAAAAGTTAATCCTTCTAACTTGAATTTTAAAATCAACTAAACACATGTTCTATATCTATATGATATGCTAACTTAATGATTTAAAACCTGGAAACACGAAAAACACCGTAAAACCGGATTTACGCCGTCGTAGTAACACCGCGAGCTGTTTTGGGTTAGTTAATTAAAAACTATGATAAACTTTGATTTAAAAGTTGTTATTCTTAGAAAATGATTTTTATTATGAACATGAAACTATATCCAAAAATTATGGTTAAACTCAAAGTGGAAGTATGTTTTCTAAAATGGTCATCTAGACGTCGTTCTTTCGACTGAAATGACTACCTTTACAAAAACGACTTGTAACTTATTTTTCCGACTATAAACCTATACTTTTTCTGTTTAGATTCATAAAATAGAGTTCAATATGAAACCATAGCAATTTGATTCATTCAAAACGGATTTAAAATGAAGAAGTTATGGGTAAAACAAGATTGGTTAATTTTTCTCATTTTAGCTACGTAAAAATTGGTAACAAATCTATTCCAACCATAACTTAATCAACTTGTATTGTATATTATGTAATCTTGAGATACCATAGACACGTATACAATGTTTCGACCTATCATGTCGACACATCTATATATATTTCGGAACAACCATAGACACTCTATATGTGAATATTGGAGTTAGCTATACAGGGTTGAGGTTGATTCCAAAATATATATAGTTTGAGTTGTGATCAATACTGAGATACGTATACACTAGGTCGTGGATTGATTCAAGATAATATTTATCAATTTATTTCTGTACATCTAACTGTGGACAACTAGTTGTAGGTTACTAACGAGGACAGCTGACTTAATAAACTTAAAACATCAAAATATATTAAAAGTGTTGTAAATATATTTTGAACATACTTTGATATATATATATATATGTATATATTGTTATAGGTTCGTGAATCAACCAGTGGCCAAGTCTTACTTCCCAACGAAGTAAAAATCTGTGAAAGTGAGTTATAGTCCCACTTTTAAAATCTAATATTTTTGGGATGAGAATACATGCAGGTTTTATAAATGATTTACAAAATAGACACAAGTACGTGAAACTACATTCTATGGTTGAATTATCGAAATCGAATATGCCCCTTTTTATTAAGTCTGGTAATCTAAGAATTAGGGAACAGACACCCTAATTGACGCGAATCCTAAAGATGGATCTATTGGGCCTAACAAACCCCATCCAAAGTACCGGATGCTTTAGTACTTCGAAATTTATATCATATCTGAAGGGTGTCCCGGAATGATGGGGATATTCTTATATATGCATCTTGTTAATGTCGGTTACCAGGTGTTCACCATATGAATGATTTTTATCTCTATATATGGGATGTGTATTGAAATATGAAATCTTGTGGTCTATTATCATGATTTGATATATATAGGTTAAACCTATAACTCACCAACATTTTTGTTGACGTTTTAAGCATGTTTATTCTCAGGTGATTATTAAGAGCTTCCGCTGTCGCATACTTAAATAAGGATGAGATTTGGAGTCCATGCTTGTATGATATTGTGTAAAAACTGCATTCAAGAAACTTATTTTGTTGTAACATATTTGTATTGTAAACCATTATGTAATGGTCGTGTGTAAACAGGATATTTTAGATTATCATTATTTGATAATCTACGTAAAGCTTTTTAAACCTTTATTGATGAAATAAAGGTTATGGTTTGTTTTAAAATGAATGCAGTCTTTGAAAAACGTCTCATATAGAGGTCAAAACCTCGCAACGAAATCAATTAATATGGAACGTTTTTAATCAATAAGAACGGGACATTTCAGTTGGTATCCGAGCGTTGGTCTTAGAGAACCAGAATTTTGCATTAGTGTGTCTTATCGAGTTTGTTAGGATGCATTAGTGAGTCTGGACTTCGACCGTGTTTAGTTGAAAAATGATTGCTTAACAAATTTTGTTGGAAACTATATATTTTTAACATGTGAATATTATGTGATATATTAATCTCTTAACGCATTTGATATTATGTGATAGATGTCTACCTCTAGAACAAGTCCCATTGACTCACCTAATAATAATGAAGAGTCAAATGTAAATTGGAATGATTCATGGACTGATTCACAAGTTCCCGAAGAGGAACCGGAAGAAGAGTCGGAACCGGAAGAAGAATCGGAACCGGAAGAAGAATCAGAACCGGATGAAAAAATAGAACCGGTGGGGGAAATAATAAAACGGTTAAGTAAAAGAAAATCCTCAACCAACCGACCAAGGTTAATTATGGTCAATGGTGTTTCCGCCAAGGAAGCAAAATATTGGGAGGATTACCAATTCTCCGATGAATCGGATTCCGACGAGAATTCCGATGATGTTATAGAAATTACCCCAACTGAATTTAAAAAGGCAAAAGAAAATAATAAGGGAAAGGGCATAAAAATAGAGAAATCTAATTCCAACCCCGATGAACTTTATATGTATCGTCAACCCCCGAAGTCCTTAAATTGTAACAATGACCCGGGAACCTCTAAACCACCAGGTTTTTCTAAACCAATGTGGAAAATTACGACTCGTATTAGGGGAACATCATATATCCCTAGAAACTTGGCAAAACGAACCAAAACCGAAGAAGAAGAAACGAGCGAGTCGGAATAAGATAGTTGTATTCGTGTGGTGTAATATATGTAATATAGTGTGCTTATGCTTTATGATATATGTAAAAATTACTTGTATTAATAAGTATTTTTTTATGAATCTAACTCTTGTCTATTTTACAGTTTAAAAACACAAAATGGATAGACAACCCAATATTTTAAGAGACCTACCCGGAGACATGATTGATGAAATCTTGTCTAGAGTCGGTCAGAATTCCTCGGCACAACTATTTAAGGCGAGATCAGTTTGTAAGACATTCGAAGAACGTTCCAAGAATGTCTTGGTTTATAAGAGACTTTCGTTTGAAAGATGGGGGATATCACATTGGGAAACCCATAAGTTACGATGTGTTTACTTTGACGCATATATTGCGGGGAACCCAAATACTATTTTACGCAACGGGTTAAGAAATTATTTTGACTCAATATATCCGAATATTGGACTTCGTGATTTAGAAAAAGCGGCTAACATGCAACATAAAGAAGCATGTTATGCTTACGGATTAGTAATGTTCGCTTCTCACCAAAGCGAGAACAAGAACATCGGGCTACAACTATTAAACAAAACGTTTCCACAAGTGACGGAGTCTGTAATTGGGGTAAGAAATGAGGTTTTTAGATTGTTACGGGACTGTTGGACATTACGTAACCCTCGTCCCTTTGACGACGTTACAACACGCTGTCTTATCAACGGCCATAACGGTTATGTTCCACAAGACCAAGGATGGGAAGTAATCCTAGTAAAACCAGAATGCATGACTTGTTTCTGGACGTATGAATTACGTGTCTTTTTTGCCTTTGCTGAACGACTTGTGTACTAGCTAGAATTATCTTCACAACCATCTTGTATCAAATTTATTGTGTGCTATATTTCATGCTATATGTAAAATAAGCAGTATTGTAAGTTTGTAAAATATTGTGAAAAAGTTTGAACGCGAAATATTATTATAATCAGTTTTTCATATAGAATTGTGGTAGTTTAATTGTATATTAGCTACTAAGTATGAACTTAACGGGTAGGTACTACCCGAATTTAAAGTTATAAAACGCTAATATGAAGAAAAAGCTTTTATAAATGAGTTCATATTATGCTACGAAATACTATTAACTACTCTTAATATTCTGTATGATTAACTTGTTCCATTTGACTATTTTAAAGGAAATGGCACCGACTACTCGACACACCGTGAATATGAATGAAGAGGAATTCCGTACTTTTCTAGCTTCAAACATAGCCGCAGTACAGGCTGCGCTACATACCAACAATAACCTTGGATCTAGCAGTACAGGAAATCGTGTAGGATGCACCTACAAAGAATTCACTGCCTGCAAACCTTTGGAATTTGATGGAACCGAAGGACCGATCGGATTGAAATGGTGGACCGAGAAGGTCGAATCGGTGTTTGCCATAAGTAAGTGTACTGAAGAGGACAAAGTGAAGTACGCTACGCATACCTTCACAGGTTCTGCGTTAACATGGTGGAATACCTATCTAGAGCAAGTGGGACAAGACGATGCGTACGCACTACCGTGGTCAGCATTCAAGCACTTGATGAACGAGAAGTACTGTCCCAGAACCGAGGTCAATAAGCTCAAGACAGAACTTAGAGGGTTACGAACCCAAGGATTTGATATTACCACGTACGAAAGACGATTCACAGAATTGTGCCTATTGTGTCCGGGAGCATTCGAAGATGAGGAAGAGAAGATCGACGCGTTTGTGAAAGGATTACCGGAAAGAATCCAAGAAGATATAAGTTCACACGAGCCCGCCTCCATGCAACAGGCATGTAGAATGGCTCAAAAACTAGTGAACCAGATTGAAGAAAGAATTAAAGAACAGACTGCTGAAGAGGCCAATGTGAAGCAAGTCAAAAGAAAGTGGGAGGAAAACGGTGATAAGAATCACCAATACAACAACAACAGCAATCGCAACAATTATCCCAACAATCGCAACATCAATCGCAACTACAACAAATGGCCCAACAACAACAACAACAACAACAACAACAGCAAATACAACAATCATCTCAACAACAATAATAACCGCAACAACAACAACAATCAGAAGCAGCTATGCCAAAGGTGTGAAAAGTATCACTCGGGGTTCTGCACCAAATTTTGCAACAAGTGTAAAAGAAATGGTCATAGCGCAGCGAAGTGTGAGGTCTACGGACCAGGGGTTAATAGAACGAAAGGAACAAATGGTGTCGGAACGAGTAATTGCGGAGCAAGTAGTGTCGGAGCAAGTTATGCCAATGTAGTTTGTTATAAATGTGGAAAACTGGGCCACATTATTAGAAATTGCCCGAACCAGGAGAACACGAATGGACAAGGCCGCGGAAGAGTTTTCAATATTAATGCGGCAGAGGCACAAGAAGACCCGGAGCTTGTTACGGGTACGTTTCTTATTGACAATAAATCTGCTTACGTTTTATTTGATTCGGGTGCGGATAGAAGCTATATGAGTAGAGATTTTTGTGCTAAATTAAGTTGTCCATTGACGCCTTTGGATAGTAAATTTTTACTAGAATTAGCAAATGGTAAATTAATTTCAGCAGATAATATATGTCAGAATCGAGAAATTAAACTGGTTAGCGAAACATTTAAGATTGATTTGATACCAGTAGAGTTAGGGAGTTTTGATGTGATAATCGGTATGGACTGGTTGAAAGAAGTGAAAGCAGAGATCGTTTGTTACAAAAATGCAATTCGCATTATACGAGAAAAAGGAAAACCCTTAATGGTGTACGGAGAAAAGGGCAACACGAAGCTACATCTTATTAGTAATTTGAAGGCACAAAAACTAATAAGAAAAGGTTGCTATGCTGTTCTAGCACACGTCGAGAAAGTACAAACTGAAGAAAAGAGCATCAATGATGTTCCCATTGCAAAAGAATTTCCCGATGTATTTCCGAAAGAATTACCGGGATTACCCCCACATCGATCCGTTGAATTTCAAATAGATCTTGTACCAGGAGCTGCACCAATAGCTCGTGCTCCTTACAGACTCGCACCCAGCGAGATGAAAGAACTGCAAAGCCAATTACAAGAACTTTTAGAGCGTGGTTTCATTCGACCAAGCACATCACCGTGGGGAGCTCCTGTTTTGTTTGTCAAGAAGAAAGATGGTACATTCAGGTTGTGTATCGACTACCGAGAGTTGAACAAACTTACCATCAAGAACCGCTACCCACTACCGAGAATCGACGACTTATTTGATCAACTACAAGGCTCGTCTGTTTATTCAAAGATTGACTTACGTTCCGGGTATCATCAAATGCGGGTGAAAGAAGATGATATTCCAAAGACTGCTTTCAGAACACGTTACGGTCATTACGAGTTTATGGTCATGCCGTTTGGTTTAACTAATGCACCAGCTGTGTTCATGGACCTTATGAACCGAGTGTGTGGACCATACCTTGACAAGTTTGTCATTGTTTTCATTGATGACATACTTATTTACTCAAAGAATGACCAAGAACACGGTGAACATTTGAGAAAGGTGTTAGAAGTATTGAGGAAGGAAAAACTGTACGCTAAGTTTTCAAAGTGTGCATTTTGGTTAGAAGAAGTTCAATTCCTCGGTCACATAGTGAATAAAGAAGGTATTAAGGTGGATCCGGCAAAGATAGAAACTGTTGAAAAGTGGGAAACCCCGAAAACTCCGAAACACATACGCCAGTTTTTAGGACTAGCTGGTTACTACAGAAGGTTCATCCAATACTTTTCCAGAATAGCAAAACCCTTGACTGCATTAACGCATAAAGGGAAGAAATTTGAATGGAATGATGAACAAGAGAAAGCGTTTCAGTTATTGAAGAAAAATCTAACTACGGCACCTATATTGTCATTGGCTGAAGGGAATGATGATTTTGTGATTTATTGTGACACATCAAAGCAAGGTCTCGGTTGTGTATTGATGCAACAAACGAAGGTGATTGCTTATGCGTCTAGACAATTAATGATTCACGAACAAAATTATACGACGCATGATTTGGAATTAGGAGCGGTTGTTTTTGCATTAAAGACTTGGAGGCATTACTTATATGGGGTCAAAAGTATTATATATACCGACCACAAAAGTCTTCAACACATATTTAATCAGAAACAACTGAATATGAGGCAGCGTAGGTGGATTGAATTGTTGAATGATTACGACTTTGAGATTCGTTACCACCCGGGGAAGGCAAATGTGGTAGCCGATGCCTTGAGCAGGAAGGACAGAGAACCCATTCGAGTAAAATCTATGAATATAATGATTCATAATAACCTTACTACTCAAATAAATGAGGCGCAACAAGGAGTTTTAAAAGAGGGAAATTTAAAGGATGAAATACCCAAAGGATCAGAGAAACATCTTAATATTCGGGAAGACGGAACCCGGTATAGGGCTGAAAGGATTTGGGTACCAAAATTTGGAGATATGAGAGAAATGGTACTTAGAGAAACTCATAAAACCAGATACTCAATACATCCTGGAACGGGGAAGATGTACAAGGATCTCAAGAAACATTTTTGGTGGCTGGGTATGAAAGCCGATGTTGCTAAATACGTAGGAGAATGTTTGACGTGTTCTAAGGTCAAAGCTGAGCATCAGAAACCATCAGGTCTACTTCAACAACCCGAAATCCCGGAATGGAAATGGGAAAACATTACCATGGATTTCATCACTAAATTGCCAAGGACTGCAAGTGGTTTTGATACTATTTGGGTAATAGTTGATCGTCTCACCAAATCAGCACACTTCCTGCCAATAAGAGAAGATGACAAGATGGAGAAGTTAGCACGACTGTATTTGAAGGAAGTCATCTCCAGACATGGAATACCAATCTCTATTATCTCTGATAGGGATGGCAGATTTATTTCAAGATTCTGGCAGACATTACAGCAAGCATTAGGAACTCGTCTAGACATGAGTACTGCCTATCATCCACAAACTGATGGGCAGAGCGAAAGGACAATACAAACGCTTGAAGACATGCTACGAGCATGTGTTATTGATTTCGGAAACAGTTGGGATCGACATCTACCATTAACAGAATTTTCCTACAACAACAGCTACCATTCAAGCATTGAGATGGCGCCGTTTGAAGCACTTTATGGTAGAAAGTGCAGGTCTCCGATTTGTTGGAGTGAAGTGGGGGATAGACAGATTACTGGTCCGGAGATTATACAAGAAACTACCGAGAAGATCATTCAAATTCAACAACGGTTGAAAACCGCCCAAAGTAGACAAAAGAGCTACGCTGACATTAAAAGAAAAGATATAGAATTTGAAATTGGAGAGATGGTCATGCTTAAAGTTGCACCTTGGAAAGGCGTTGTTCAATTTGGTAAACGAGGGAAATTAAATCCAAGGTATATTGGACCATTCAAGATTATTGATCGTGTCGGACCAGTAGCTTACCGACATGAGTTACCTCAACAACTCGCGGCTGTACATAACACTTTCCACGTCTCGAATTTGAAGAAATGTTTTGCTAAAGAAGATCTCACTATTCCGTAAGATGAAATCCAAATCAACGAAAAACTCCAATTCATCGAAGAACCCGTCGAAATAATGGATCGTGAGGTTAAAAGACTTAAGCAAAACAAGATACCAATTGTTAAGGTTCGATGGAATGCTCGTAGAGGACCCGAGTTCACCTGGGAGAGTGAAGATCAGATGAAGAAGAAATACCCGCATCTATTTCCAGAAGATTCGTCAACACCTTCAACAGCTTAAAATTTCGGGACGAAATTTATTTAACGGGTAGGTACTGTAGTGACCCGAACTTTTCCATGTTTATATATATTAATTGAGATTGATATTTACATGATTAAATGTTTCCAACATGTTAAGCAATTAAACTTGTTAAGACTTGATTAATTGAAATATGTTTCATATAGACAATTGACCACCCAAGTTGACCGGCGATTCACGAACGTTAAAACTTGTAAAAACGACATGACGATATATATATAGATATACATATGGTTAACATGAGATTATGATAAGTAAGTATCTCCATAAGTATATTAACAATGAGTTACATACATATAAACAAGACTACTAACTTAAGGATTTCGAAACGAGACATATATGTAACGATTATCGTTGTAATGACATTTAAATGAATATATATCATATTAAGATATATTAATATATCATAATATCATGATAATATAATAATTTAAAATCTCATTTGATATTATAAACATTGGGTTAACAACATTTAACAAGATCGTTAACCTAAAGGTTTCAAAACAACACTTACATGTAACGACTAACGATGACTTAACGACTCAGTTAAAATGTATATACATGTAGTGTTTTAATATGTATTTATACACTTTTGAAAGACTTCAATACACTTATCAAAATACTTCTACTTAACAAAAATGCTTACAATTACATCCTCGTTCAGTTTCATCAACAATTCTACTCGTATGCACCCGTATTCGTACTCGTACAATACACAGCTTTTAGATGTATGTACTATTGGTATATACACTCCAATGATCAGCTCTTAGCAGCCCATGTGAGTCACCTAACACATGTGGGAACCATCATTTGGCAACTAGCATGAAATATCTCATAAAATTACAAAAATATGAGTAATCATTCATGACTTATTTACATGAAAACAAAATTACATATCCTTTATATCTAATCCATACACCAACGACCAAAAACACCTACAAATACTTTCATTCTTCAATTTTCTTCATCTAATTAATCTCTCTCAAGTTCTATCTTCAAGTTCTAAGTGTTCTTCATATATTCTACAAGTTCTAGTTACATAAAATCAATAATACTTTCAAGTTTGCTAGCTCACTTCCAATCTTGTAAGGTGATCATCCAACCTCAAGAAATCTTTATTTCTTACAGTAGGTTATCATTCTAATACTAGGTAATAATCATATTCAAACTTTGGTTCAATTTCTATAACTATAACAATCTTATTTCAAGTGATGATCTTACTTGAACTTGTTTTCGTGTCATGACTCTGCTTCAAGAACTTCGAGCCATCCAAGGATCCGTTGAAGCTAGATCCATTTTTCTATTTTCCAGTAGGTTTATCCAAGGAACTTAAGGTAGTAATGAGGTTCATAACATCATTCGATTCATATATATAAAGCTATCTTATTTGAAGGTTTAAACTTGTAATCACTAGAACATAGTTTAGTTAATTCTAAACTTGTTCGCAAACAAAAGTTAATCCTTCTAACTTGACTTTTAAAATCAACTAAACACATGTTCTATATCTATATGATATGCTAACTTAATGATTTAAAACCTGGAAACACGAAAAACACCTTAAAACCGGATTTACGCCGTCGTAGTAACACCGCGGGCTGTTTTGGGTTAGTTAATTAAAAACTATGATAAACTTTGATTTAAAAGTTGTTATTCTGAGAAAATGATTTTTATTATGAACATGAAACTATATCCAAAAATTATGGTTAAACTCAAAGTGGAAGTATGTTTTCTAAAATGGTCATCTAGACGTCGTTCTTTCGACTGAAATGACTACCTTTACAAAAACGACTTGTAACTTATTTTTCCGACTATAAACCTATACTTTTTCTGTTTAGATTCATAAAATAGAGTTCAATATGAAACCATAGCAATTTGATTCACTCAAAACGGATTTAAAATGAAGAAGTTATGGGTAAAACAAGATTGGATAATTTTTCTCATTTTAGCTACGTAAAAATTGGTAACAAATCTATTCCAACCATAACTTAATCAACTTGTATTGTATATTATGTAATCTTGAGATACCATAGACACGTATACAATGTTTCGGCCTATCATGTCGACACATCTATATATATTTCGGAACAACCATAGACACTCTATATGTGAATGTTGGAGTTAGCTATACAGGGTTGAGGTTGATTCCAAAATATATATAGTTTGAGTTGTGATCAATACTGAGATACGTATACACTGGGTCGTGGATTGATTCAAGATAATATTTATCAATTTATTTCTGTACATCTAACTGTGGACAACTAGTTGTAGGTTACTAACGAGGACAGCTGACTTAATAAACTTAAAACATCAAAATATATTAAAAGTGTTGTAAATATATTTTGAACATACTTTGATATATATATATATGTATATATTGTTATAGTTTCGTGAATCAACCAGTGGCCAAGTCTTACTTCCCGACGAAGTAAAAATCTGTGAAAGTGAGTTATAGTCCCACTTTTAAATCTAATATTTTTGGGATGAGAATACATGCAGGTTTTATAAATGATTTACAAAATAGACACAAGTATGTGAAACTACATTCTATGGTTGAATTATCAAAATCGAATATGCCCCTTTTTATTAAGTCTGGTAATCTAAGAATTAGGGAACAGACACCCTAATTGACGCGAATCCTAAAGATAGATCTATTGGGCCTAACAAACCCCATCCAAAGTACCGGATGCTTTAGTACTTCGAAATTTATATCATATCCGAAGGGTGTCCCGGAATGATGGGGATATTCTTATATATGCATCTTGTTAATGTCGGTTACCAGGTGTTCACCATATGAATGATTTTTATCTCTATATATGGGATGTGTATTGAAATATGAAATCTTGTGGTCTATTATTATGATTTGATATATATAGGTTAAACCTATAACTCACCAACATTTTTGTTGACGTTTTAAGCATGTTTATTCTCAGGTGATTATTAAGAGCTTCCGCTGTCGCATACTTAAATAAGGATGAGATTTGGAGTCCATGCTTGTATGATATTGTGTAAAAACTGCATTCAAGAAACTTATTTTGTTGTAACATATTTGTATTGTAAACCATTATGTAATGGTAATGTGTAAACATGATATTTTAGATTATCATTATTTGATAATCTACGTAAAGCTTTTTAAACCTTTATTGATGAAATAAAGGTTATGGTTTGTTTTAAAATGAATGCAGTCTTTGAAAAACGTCTCATATAGAGGTCAAAACCTCGCAACGAAATCAATTAATATGGAACGTTTTTAATCAATAAGAACGGGACATTTCATTCTTGGCTATTTACCAGACTTAAACAGCATAATAAGAAAAAGTTGGAGTGGGTTTACCTGTTCTTGCTCATACAGAACCCAGGAACAAAATATCAAGCAATGAGGGTGGTATGTATTTTCTTGGGGTGACAGTTTGATGGCAGTTTTTACGGTGGACAGCAGCAGCAGGTAGTAGGAACAAGGTTGCAGGTGGTGATTCGGTTTCAAGGTGGTGGAGGGTAGCTGAAAGTGTGTTGCAAAAGGATGAAGGTTCCTCCTCCAACTAAATGTAAATATACGTATATATATCTAATATCTTAATTCTATTAAGAAGTTAAATGTAAGTAGTAGCATGATTTTGATAGTCAATTTGTTTGTTGTGATAATTGAGTTGGATGGAATGTGAAACGGATAAAGGAGAAAATATTCTGAATTCATTTGTATCTGCCTGTTTTACATGACTCATTGAATCTCAAGAGGGATAGATATGGACAAAGAAATGTAACATCTGGTGTCCCTTTTTCTATTTTTATAAATTTATTGATAATAATAATACTAATTAATAGTAGTAATATTAATAATAATAATATTTTTATAAAGATACCATTAATAATAAGTGATAAAGATAATAATATGATAATATTAATAATACAATAACAATAATGATGATAAATGATAAGTTTAATAATAATTAATAATAATGATAACTATGATGCTTTTTACTAATAATGGTTATAATAATTATTAAAGTAATAATAATAATGTAGCAATTTACATGTATCAAAACTTATATTTATTAATGATACTGATATTATTATTTATTTTAATGAAAGTGATAACTATCCTTTAAATTTTGTAATTACATATATTAATAATACAATTTATTAATTTTGTAGTATTTTATAACATATATTGAATATTTATATCTTGTATTATTTTATTTTACAAAGTTAGTTCTAATAACTACATAATATAATATTTCAAGTTATATTTCGAATTAATATATATATATTTTAATACAAATGTATCTATTTACAAATACTTGTTCGTGAATCGCTGAGAGTATTCGAATGTCAATTGAATATATGAACGTGGTTTCAAAATTTTCTGGACTAAACATTACAGACTTTGCTTATTGTGCCGAAATCATATAAAGATTAAGTTTAAATTTGGTCGGAGATTTCCGGGTCATCACAGTACCTACCCGTTAAAGAAATTTCGTCCCGAAATTTGAGTGAGGTGGTCATGGCTAACAATAAAAATGTTTTCATGACGAATATTGAGTTGATAAATTAAGTTTATCATTACTGAATAATACAGATAAAATAATTCGATTATTCGAAAAGTACGAATGAAACTATCATGAGAGAGTGAAATGAGAAAGACAAGTTTCATCATAACTTTTGACTAGTCATGGTTGAATTTAGAAAATAAAATGCATCTTAACTTTTGGCAGAGTTAGGGTTGAATTCCGGAATTCAAGGGATTTTAAGAAAATCTTCAAAATCTAAAAGGTCTGATTCTTCGGAATTTAGGGAAATTAAGATCTCTTTAATTAAATGCGATGATTTGCCCCGATTGCTCTGTCTGCTATTTTCATTATAAATTAAACTCTTTCGTTCCATTATTCTCACCATTCCTATACTTTCTTTCTTAGTTCATACATCCAAAGGATTGTGAAAATGCTTAATCTCGTTCTAATCCTTGATATTTTCCTAATTATCATTTCTGTCATCCTTCTTTTCAATCTTCCTCTAGAAGAACCTGGTTACTTCTACTATTACCTTGGGGTGATACTTTTCTTAATTATATCGTGTCTTTATATTGCTATTTGTATTAATATCCACGGTTTGTAATCTTCGGGTTGTTATTGGGCTTTATATTTTCTCTTATATTTTGGATCTCTTTGGATCTTTATTGTCTTCTCGATCTCTAGTAAAGCGAGTAACGGTCCCGAATTCGTAAGTATAGAGTTTCAAATGAACTTAATGTTCTAAACAAGAAAGAACGTGATAGCACGATTTGATTTGTCAAATTACCCGAGTCACTGAGAATAGAACTATCAATAACATTCTTTCTTGATATATTCAGAAGTTAAGCAGAATGAAAGAGTTATGTAACATGGCACGTGATGACGTTAAAATCTGTGAATCATCACGTTCCATTTAGAAACTCAGCATGACTTACTGTAATATAATCACGTTGATCAAGTGTCATTATATTATGCTAACTCATGCATCAGTTCCCAATATTACTTCAATAACATTCATATTTTAAACTCGAAAGTTTACAGAATATAGAAACTAACAGTTTTTATATGATGTAATACTGATAGCACGAAGAGATTAATGATTTCAGATAAGAATAGTTATGAAAATATCTTCATAAATATGAAGGATATTTATAATGAAAGATACGATGTTATCTTGGAATTTCTAATATCGATGGATGATGAAGAAGATTTATCCATAAGGGTTTAGATTCGGAAGCAAGGTATTCGCTAAAGATTTCATCAGAAACAGAATCATTTGGATTCTTTGAAGTCAAACTTATTCTTTGTGATTTGTCCACGGCTTTCTTCATAGTTTCGCATAATCTGCTTTTCGGTACTAAATTTTCTATTGAATGTTTCCAGTATAATGATACACAGGAAGCACGAGGAGGTATATAATTTCGGACGAGAATATTTATGAAAATATCCTCAGAAATATCGAAGATATTGATGATGATATTTTGGAATTTCTAAGTTCGATAGTTGATGGAGAAAGATTTTCCGCAAGATTTTAACATGACTTCGGAGTAAGATATTCTCTTAAGATTTCAACGGATCCAGAATTACCTGAATTCTTTGAATATAGGGTTTGGTCCTTGTATTTGTCCTTGGTCTCCTTCATGGGTAGCTCAATCTATTTTTCAATACCCAGTTTTCTATCGAGCGTTACTAACACTCCTTTCTTTATCATCAAACTTTTGATCATTTAGACCATCTACCATTTTTCTGTTTCCTCTGCATTTAATGCTATGATATCTGAATCATCGGTTATTAATCCGAGGTGGTTTCAGAAAAATTGTGTTTTTAGATGATTAAACGCTGATGGTAATATGGTGGAATATGAAAGGTTCTCTGGTAACAATAAAAGAGCACGCGTATATATCAACGTTATAATAAGGTTATTTCGTACGAAAAGTCGAAGTTGTCTTGCTGGAGCTGCGACAAAATTTGCTACTTTGAAAAGGAATCGCAAAGTTATTTTTGCTAATAAATGCCAAAGGATCTGACGCGGCTACGTGTTAAACTTTTACTCAGTTGCCGAGAGTTTCTCAGGTGTAATTCTATATACATAAATCTTTCCTTCTGTAGCCGAAGTGCGGTTGGTTCATCCTTTCGATCGAGGTGTTTTCAAGAATCATGAAGGGTTTGAACGCAGAATGTAATCATGAAGATACAAATGATGTTTAAGACGAAATCAAGTGGCAAACTTGAAGAATTGTTTAGTTTCATATGTTATAATCAATATTTTAATTCATTTTAATTGTCCAGTGTTGGTAGTCCACAGTAACAATCCAGTAATTCATATATAATTTAATATATAATATTCGAATTGATTAATAAATACCGTGACCCGTGTACATGTCTCAGACTCGATCACAACTCAAAGTATATATATTATTTGAGAATCAACCTCAACCCTGTATAGAGAACTCGATCATTACTGCATATAGAGTGTCTATGGTGATTCCAAATAATATATATAGATGCGTCGATATGATATGTCAAAACCTTGTATACATGTCCCGATATTTAAAGTGCGTAAAATAAATAACAGAAATTAAATGACGATAAATAAAGTGCGTAAAGTAAATAACAGAAATTAAATGACGATAAATAAAATTGTGAGAATATAAATTGCGATAAATAAACTGCGATAAATAAATTGCGATAATTAAATGGTAATACGGAATTAACAGTTAGCTAGGAATAGTTAGCTAGGATTTTGTCAGCGTGGATTCTTAATAGAATTTCATATTGTTAATTAATCTGTTTCTAATCAATTTTTATTGTGTCCATTATTTCTTCATGATGCCACTTGTTGGATTCTGATAGGTCAAAATCCAAATATGTATTTGGATGAATATGGTTATTCGGTGGTGAACGGATTTGTATATCGGTGGATGTAAGTAGGATAGTATATGACTGTTGAAACAGATTCGAAGAATGTACAATGTAACTTATTAATATGATATTTAAATATTCCTCGGGTATTACCTACCCGTTAAAATATTTTCACCATTAACAGTTTGTACAAGAGAATTTTTAATTACAGTCTTTATGAAAACATATATACATATATATTTTCTTCAGATGTATTCATGGATTTAATGAGTTAATATAATATTAAACTCATTTGCTTTTCGGTTGGAACTAGAATAAATAATCTCCAAAACTTTAGAGATTACATATTCGCCATGTCGAATGAAGATAATTGAGGTAGAACGATACGTAGAACGAAGATCATACTCAAAGTACAGATGATGATATTGAAGCATGGATTGTTGATGGTATTGATGTTGCTGGTGTTGTTGCTGAAGCTGGTACGTTTTGCACCATATGTTTCAAAGCTACAACTCGAACGCGAAGCTCGTTGACTTATTAGTCCAGGATGATTGTCGATCAGAACGAGCGGATGAATAAGGTTCAAAATTGTGGATAGAATACAATCTTGTCGAGTTACCCTGAAAATGAGACTGAAAATGGTGTCTCGAACAGGTTCACCGGTAAACGCTTCAGGTTCATTTTCAAGAGGTGAATTCGGTTGGTGGAAGGGATTGCCTTCTGCGCGTTTCCATTATTTAAGTCGACTAC
Source organism: Rutidosis leptorrhynchoides (assembly GCF_046630445.1). Classification (NCBI taxonomy): domain Eukaryota; kingdom Viridiplantae; phylum Streptophyta; class Magnoliopsida; order Asterales; family Asteraceae; genus Rutidosis; species Rutidosis leptorrhynchoides. The sequence continues at coordinate 137,338,444 of NC_092337.1, read as the reverse complement.
GAACCCATCAGATGAATTGATAATGGCTGATTGGTTGATTCATGCTGATGACGCTGTTTTCGGAGCTTAGGTGAACATCTATGTTGGAATAGCTGTCGGAATAACTATCGGAATAGCTTATCGGAATCTGAGGGACTCGAACTGGTTGCAGGATTCATCTCGTACGATCAGATGAAGGATTTTCGATAAGAAATAGATTATAGGATGTAGATTAGTACCCTGCAATACATAATTTACATATGCATATAATACTAAAATCTCATAAGTTACGGAGGAATCTACGGAAGTTGTCAGGCAAAGTTACAGTAACAGATACGCTAAGATATGAAATAGCAGATACTCTAAGATATGAATTTTGTCTATACACTAATCATGCAATCAATGCAATAAAATGTGTCTAGACTAAGGATGATAAGCAAGTAATTTCGGATAAAAATGATAAGCAAAACTTTTGACATGCAGACACGGTCGAAGTCCAGACTCACTAATGCATCCTAACGACTCATCAGTTAGACATACTAATGCAGACATGGTTCGCTAAGACCACCGCTCTGATACCAACTGAAAGGACCCGTCCTAATCCATCCGGACAAAGTCCATATCGATTATAAACGATTCACATCAGTTGATTACATTGCGAGGTACTTGACCTCTATATGATACATTTTACAAACATTGCATTCGTTTTTGAAAAGACAATCTTTCATTACATCTAAAGTTGACAGACATGCATACCATTTCATAATATATCCAACTATAATTGACTTAATAATAATCTTGATGAACTCAACGACTCGAATGCAACGTCTTTTGAAATATGTCATAAATGACTCCAAGTAATATCTCTAAGATGAGCAAATGCACAGCGGAAGATTTCTTTCGTACCTGAGAATAAACATGCTTTTAAGTGTCAACCAAAAGGTTGGTGAGTTCATTAGTTTAGCATAAATAATCATTTCATAATTTTAATAGACCACAAGATTTCATATTTCCATTTCTCATAAACATACGTCCCATGCATAGAGACAAAAATATCATTCATATGGATTGAACACCTGGTAACCGACATTCACAATATACATATAAGAATATCCCCATCATTCCGGGATCCTCCTTCGGACATGATATAAATTTCGAAGTACTAAAGCATCCGGTACTTTGGATGGGGCTTGTTGGGCCCGATAGATCTATCTTTAGAGTTCGCGTCAATTAGGGTGTCTGTTCCCTAATTCTTAGATTACCAGACTTAATAAAAAGGGCATATTCAGGTTAATAATCCAACCATAGAATGTAGTTTCGATCACTTGTGTCTATTTCGTAAAACATTTATAAAAGCAGCGCATGTATTCTCAGTCCCAAAAATATATATTGCGAAAATATTTAAAAGGGAATAATGAAACTCACGCATATAAATATTGTAAAACAGTTAATAAAGCATTTGCATGTATTCTCAGCCCAAAAATATAAAGAGTAAAAAGGGAGTAAATGAACTCACGCATATAATTATTGTAAAACAGTTAATAAAATAATTGCATGTATTCTCAGCCCCAAAAATGTAAAGAGTAAAAGGGGAAGCAAATGAAACTCACCTAATGTATTTTGTAGTAAAAATACATATGATAATATTGAACAATGCAGGGTGGGCCTCGGATTCACGAACCTATATCATTTGTATATATATTAATATTCATATTTGTATTTGAACACATATATATAAAAGTATCAGTTATATCATTTTTATGTTAATAATATATATATGTTTTGTATGTTCATTTTATATATATATATATATATATAATGATTTTAAGTTTTGTTATGTTATATGTGCTAAATATATCTATATATATGTATTTAATTTGTTTATTAAAACAATAGTTCTAATATACTAAGTTAATATTAGTAAAAAAATAATAATGATAATAATATTAACAATATACATATGTTAATATTAATAGTTCTACTAAATATAAAATGATAATATTACTAATATTTATGAAAATACTAATAAATTGTATCATTTTTATAATAAGGTTACCTATATTAATCATAATCATAATATCATATTTATTTTATTTTCATTACAGTATAAATTTAATCATAGTTATGCCTTATTGTTCATTATCTTTAACTAGTTCATCTTGGTACCAATAATGTATAATCTCTTATGAGTTCTTATTCATAATTTTCAATCATAATTATTTGTATTTGTAAAAAAAATAAATCGTACCTTACATTATCATTAAATCCATAATCAAAATTGTTATATTATCTTTAGATCATATTAATTTTCATGATATATATAACTATAATACTTTTATATTATTCTTTAATAATCATAATCTCCTTATATTACAATATCACTAAACTCATCTAATTATTTAATCATCTTAATATGGTTACATTAACAGTATCGTATTCATGTTCATATATTATTATTATTATTATTATCATATAACGTGCTCCTTAACATCACACCGTAGTCTTATTTATAGGTTACACATAATAATAATGATAATAATAATAATAATAATAATAATAATAATAATAATAATAATAATAATAATAATAATAACAATAACAATAACAATAATAATAATAATAATAATAATAATAATAATAATAATAATAATAATAATAATAATAAATATAATAAAAATTATGCTACCTAATAAAAAGGGATCAGTGGAGGTTTTGTCGGCAGCTACATCAGATCGAGAAGGCAGAAACACCAACGCAGAAGAGAAAAAGAGAGGAAAAATTCACGATGAGGAGAACCTTCGAATCTTTAATCATTCAATCGATCACACACAATATCTTGAGATATAATCAGTTATCAATTCATCATCATCATTCAATTGATCTACGCTCATCATCATCGTTCGAGCACCAATTATCACAATAGCAGGTAATCATCGTCAATCGTCATCGTATCATTTTCGTGTCATCATAATCATTAATTCATCAATTTCATCATCATAGTCATCTCACAATAACAGATTAGTTGTTGGTTCTTGAATGGCAATAGCTAGGGTTTCTAGTTTCCAGGTTTGAAGTGTTCATTTGAAACAGAGAATGAATAGCAGGTTTTGATGATCGATTGTAAAGTGTTGCAGGTTTATCGATGGAGAAACTCGATTATAAAGTTAACACAAAGCAACTGCAGTTTACAAAGGTTAGATGATTTTTATTTGATTGAATAAATTAAGAATTAATGAACTTAGTTGTGCTTATTAATAAGTAATTTGGCTATGGTGGTGTGATTGTAAATCGAAAATGATTTTGGGTTATTTTGATAGGAGAATAGGATAAACAAGTATAGCAGCTTATAATGATGGTGGTGTTTTGATTTGGGTCGACCAAGATGGGTGTTGCAGGGGTGGTTTTGAAGTGTGTTTGGTTTGTTTCCTGACTTGGCTCGACAGAAACAGCACTCAAGAGTTACAGCAGTTTGTTTTGTGTTGATGTGAGTTCTTGGCGATTTACCAGACTTAAACAGCATAACAAGAAAAAGTTGGAGTGGGTTTACCTGTTCTTGCTCATACATAACCCAGGAACAAAATATCAAGCAATGAGGGTGGTATGTATTTTCTTGGGGTGACAGTTTGATGGCAGTTTTTACGGTGGACAGCAGCAGCAGGTAGTAGGAACAAGGTTGCAGGTGGTGATTCGGTTTCAAGGTGGTGGAGGGTAGCTGAAAGTGTGTTGCAAAAGGATGAAGGTTCCTCCTCCAACTAAATGTAAATATACGTATATATATCTAATATCTTAATTCTATTAAGAAGTTAAATGTAAGTAGTAGCATGATTTTGATAGTCAATTTGTTTGTTGTGATAATTGAGTTGGATGGAATGTGAAACGGATAAAGGAGAAAATATTCTGAATTCATTTGTATCTGCCTGTTTTACATGACTCATTGAATCTCAAGAGGGATAGATATGGACAAAGAAATGTAACATCTGGTGTCCCTTTTTCTATTTTTATAAATTTATTGATAATAATAATACTAATTAATAGTAGTAATATTAATAATAATAATATTTTTATAAAGATACCATTAATAATAAGTGATAAAGATAATAATATGATAATATTAATAATACAATAACAATAATGATGATAAATGATAAGTTTAATAATAATTAATAATAATGATAACTATGATGCTTTTTACTAATAATGGTTATAATAATTATTAAAGTAATAATAATAATAATGTAGCAATTTACATGTATCAAAACTTATATTTATTAATGATACTGATATTATTATTTATTTTAATGAAAGTGATAACTATCCTTTAAATTTTGTAATTACATATATTAATAATACAATTTATTAATTTTGTAGTATTTTATAACATATATTGAATATTTATATCTTGTATTATTTTATTTTACAAAGTTAGTTCTAATAACTACATAATATAATATTTCAAGTTATATTTCGAATTAATATATATATATTTTAATACAAATGTATCTATTTACAAATACTTGTTCGTGAATCGCTGAGAGTATTCGAATGTCAATTGAATATATGAACGTGGTTTCAAAATTTTCTGGACTAAACATTACAGACTTTGCTTATTGTGCCGGAATCATATAAAGATTAAGTTTAAATTTGGTCGGAGATTTCCGGGTCATCACACATTTTACAAACATTGCATTCGTTTTTAAAAGACAAACTTTCATTTCATCAAAAGTTGACGGCATGCCTACCACTTCATAATATATTCAACTATAATTGACTTAATAATAATCTTGATGAACTCAACGACTCGAATGCAACGTCTTTTTGAAATAAGTCATGAACGACTTCAAGTAATATCTCTAAAATGAGCAAATGCACAGCGGAAGATTTCTTTCGTACCTGAGAATAAACATGCTTTAAAGTGTCAACCAAAAGGTTGGTGAGTTCATTAGTTTAACATAAATAATCATTTTCATCATTTTAATAGACCACAAGATTTTCATTTTTAGTTCTCATAAAATAACGTCTCATGCATAGAGACAAAAATATCATTCATATGGATTGAACACCTGGTAACCGACATTAATAAGATGCATATAAGAATATCCCCTATCATTCCGGGAAATCCTTCGGACATGATATAAAACAACATCGAAGTACTAAAGCATCCGGTACTTTGGATGGGGTTCGTCGGGCCCATAGATCTATCTTTAGGATTCGCGTTAATTAGTAGATCGGTTTACTAATTCTTAGGTTACCAAGCAAAAAGGGGCATATTCGGCTTCGATCATTCAACCATATAATGTAGTTTCGATTACTTGTGTCTATTTCGTAAAACATTTATAAAAATTGCGCATGTATTCTCAGCCCAAAAATATAAAGGGTAAAAAGGCAAATGAAACTCACCTAATGTATTTTGTAGTAAAAATACATATGACAATATTGAACTTTGCAGGGTTGGCCTCGGATTCACGAACCTATATCATTTGTGTACTTATTAATATACATAATTGTAATCGAATAAGTTTATATATATCTAATTGTAGCGACCTGACCAAATCATGTTTGACGGCGCCATCTACGTAGGTCCCATTACATGGTCATAAGTCCTTAAGACAAAGTTTGACCGAAAATATGTCGCATTCATTTCATAAGAGTGGATGTTTCAAAGTTTACCAAAGTAGTTTCCATAACTAGTACATAACGATGTTTAAAGTACAAATGAAACACGTGCGACACAGTTTAAAGTAGTCAAAAGACGCTCCACATATGCAAGTATACTCGACATCCAAAGCAAGTATCAAAAAGAATGTGCGGAAGCATGTATCACCTAATAATCAAGGACCTGATAAAAACATAGAAATCTGTCAACGAAAACGTTGGTGAAATCATAGGTTTAAGTAAGTAAGTGAGTACAAGTAAGTCAAACTACAAGATTTGCATCATTGATAAATAGTAATACATTATAAAAGTTAATATTCACGAGCACCCAATTATCAAGGCTTAACGTTTCCTCCAATAGTACCCCATCACAATAGTGTTAGAACATACACTGTTTCCCGAAAATATATTTCATCCGCATAACGGTAGCGAACCGTCCGAATGAGGGTTTGTCAAACCCATATGTCCATATAACATAAGTTCTCGCTTACACCGTCAAGTGTAACTAATGATAATCGAATTGAGGATTTTTGTTCTAAACTCGTATGTAGAATGTTTGTTTTCATGTACTTGTGTCCACTTAGTTAAAAGAAGCGTTTATGTTTTCTCATCCCAAAAGTAAGTTCAAAAGAGTAAAAGTGGGACTATGATCTCACCTTGAGCGCAAGAGCAAATAAGTACTTCGACAAGTAACGTGTGCAAAGAACAATGCTAGTCTTGACCTAAACAAATAGGTTGTATCAATAACGATAATCATGTTTGATCAAAGAAGTTCAATTAGTCCTATGGCTCGTTATGACTCGATTATGTAGCATGTGAATCAAATTGTCAAGTTTCATGTAAGATACAAGTATAGAAACAAGTTAGGAAGGTTGCATAATCATTTGGTTAAGTTTGACAAAAAGTCGAACTTCGGTCGGTCAAAGTCAACGAAAAAGTCAACACGTTCGGGTCGGGTCTCGAACTATTTTTCTATGCTAGTTATTCATATATAAGCATGTTAGAACAAGTCTCATGTGAATCGGAGGTCCATAGTGTGCCAAATATTTTTCATATAATTGACATGTAGGTCAGAACCTGAACACGTTATATGTCGCGCCGCGACCCAGGATAGCCGCGCCGCGGCGATCAACGGGTGCTGGTACCTGGTCAGTCTCAATTGTCCAAGTCTCAAATCAAACTTCATTTTCACATAAATCACAAACCGTAAACTCTTACGACACGCATTTTACATCGTTGGAAAGCTAATTTGACAAAGAACACAACTAAATACATTTCACCAACCAAAAACATTATTTGCAGTAACCGACTTTTCAAATCAATTGATCAATCAATGCACACATTTAATGCTTCAAATCTTACAAGTGCACATTTATGATTCGGGCATTTAATGCACACATAAAACACGCCGTTTTGTAGATAATCAAGCATACAAAACAACTAACTACTTACTAACAATAATTCATGGTATTCAATGCATCAAATATCCATTTCAAGCTTATCAAACCCTAACCCAAATTCACCAAAATCATTAATCAAGTTTATGGAGTTTTCTCAAGCAACCTACACATTAATTTGAAACTAGTGATACTAGGAACACATTTAATATATGCATTTATAATATTTAACAACATTCAAGCAACCAAATCACCAAATCAAACACACCAAAGCTCATATTCAAGCTAGTTACTTCAAATAAGGAAATCGAGCATATAATCATATAATCATGTTAGACTTGAGCCATAGACACTAATTAACAACTTTATAACTTAAAAACATAAAGAACACAAAATTTAGTGATTTTAGAAAGTTACCCAAATGCAATGAAATCGGTATGGAATCGAAGAGGAAGTTGCAAGGATTCCAAATATGTAATTTGTTTTGATTGACGCTTGCTTGAACGAATTTAGATGATGATTCTTGAAGATGAAGATTGAGAGAAAAATTGAAAGAATTAAATGAAAAGTGAAAATTAAAATGGAAAATAATGGGTGGAAGAGATGGAGTGTTGACCATTTGACCTAGTCAAATGTTTGGCACTTGGGCAAGTTTGGTCCCTCTAGTTTCATTCGGGTGCGTGAATTACCTAAACGAGATAATTTAAAACGCGTATTAACGGGAGATGTTATAAGCATATAACGGAGTTTAAAATAGTATAACGGAAAAAGGCGGGATGTTACACTAATTTTATTTGTTATATCCTTTTATATATCTTGTAGTTATTTAGGATTTATTCTTCTAAATTTCATTAAAAACATATTCTTTATTTATGTAAATCATATCTTAACTTATATGTTATATATATTTATTTTATATTTATATCATTACAATAATTAATAACTATACTTTTAGTTATCTTGATATCTATATATATATATATATTTATATACACATGTGTTTACTATTATATTTAAAAATCGATATTGTATAAGTATTTTAAATGTTAGCCTATTTGATATATAGTTATTTGGAATATTATCTTAATTATAGTGAATGTAATAAATATCTTTTATGAAACTAATATTTATTTGTTAAAATGATAGTTTTTATAATGATAAGTTACTAATAATAATAATAATAACTTTATTAATAATGATAATACTAATAATAATAATAATAATAATAATGATATTGTTGATAATGATACTTATGTTAATGATAATATTACTAAAAAGTGATGCTAATACCAGTATTAGTGAAAATAATAATAAGTTGTGTTATTTTCGTAGTAACAATAATAATAATAATCATATTCGTAATAATAATAAAAATCATAATTTATATTAATAATAATAATACTTTTAATTCATAACAATATTACATAACAATAACTAAAATTATATCATCAATTTTAACATAACCATAATTTATAATAACAGTAACAATAATAATAATAATAATAATAATAATAATAATAATAATAATAATAATAATAATAATAATAATAATAATAATAATAATAATAATAATAATAAGGAAATTGACAATAATAATAATAATATTAATAAAAACTACCTTAGAGAACCCTCTTTTAAAAAAAAATGGCCCAAGTCAGGCTCGAACCTGCGACCTCCCGGACACCCGCTCACTCTCTTAACCGTCTGGGCTATTGCCCGATTTCTGATTTAATACCAAATGAAAATTTATATATCCCATATTTATTTAACCCCGTTACATGTTCCACCTTCTTCTTCATCGTGAATTCAAATCGACCAAGGTTCCAATCATCTAATTATCATTTTATCTATTTAGTTTTTGGACACATAAACATTTTGAGACTTACTGGATCGATTAAAACAACAAAAAAATTATAAAACTGCCGTAACAGGAAACGTAGAACTCGATATAAACACAAATTCAATTTCGAAAATTTAGTATGTTTTAGACCACGGTTAAAACATGAAAAAGGTTGTAGTTCCAACATTGAAACTTTTGAGATCATTAATTGAGTCAGAAACAATCAACCGAGCTCTAATTTCTCTATGAACACGACTGTTGACTTTTTGAAATTGAAAGTTTGACTCCGAAATTCACGATCAAAATAAGGAATTGAATCATGAAACTTTCCAGATACTTTGAATGAAAGCTTTCTAATAGAATTGCATTAATAGATTTTTAAATAACACTCGAATTCGAAATTTGGTTGAAAAGTTGAAGGTACAGAGTAGTCGACTGTTTTTCTTCAAAAATTTTGTTTAATTGATCTGTTTTTCAAACGAATTGCATTATTAGAGGTTTATACAAAGAGTAACAGATATTACTATAACCTTAATAATTCAATTACGCTTGTTTTGTAGCTGAAATTAATCAACAGAATAATATTATGTCAGAAGGATAAAAAAAAAATATCAACTTTAACTGTAATCGTTTGCTAATGGAATGGATTGGAATCAGATTGTACTAGTTTGCAGACCAAAAACAAAACGCCTTTAGATTAGATAACGACTGGAAACAGAAATACGAATTTTTTCTTATATATAATTATATATATACCATAATAATTTATATAATATTTATATATGTAATTATATCTATAATTCTATATTCTGTAAATATATATGTATTTATTCATATGTATATATCTGTATTTATATGATTAGATTTCATATATATATATATATATATATATATATATATATATATATATATATATCTATACTATGTATATAATGAATTATAATAACATTAATTATACAAGTTTTAATATCTAATAGTTATGAATCGAATAATATTAGTAATAATAGAAATAATAATGATAATAATACAAATACCATAATAATAATGCTACTAATAACAAATAAAAGTAATAATAATGATATCAATAATAAGTTTAATAGTAATAATGATAATAATACCTATTATTAATAATACTAATAAAATTAATTACATTAATATGAATATTATGATTGTTAATATTAATAACAATAATATAACAACATATACTTATCAACTCTTATATATATATTTATATCTCATATTAAAATTAATAATATTAATATTACAAATATTAATATCAATATTACCATTAGTAATTAGTAATAATAATGAAAGTTATAATAGTAATATTGATATATCATTTATATTCTATTTTGTAATTTTAAATAATATGTTATCTTTACATTTCATTACATATATTATGCTTGTATTATATATTAATATATTTGAATATTTAATATTTATATATATAAATTCATTTCAACATAATTATTTTGTAACTTATCTTACATTTTTAATTCAAATGTTAAATTATATTTTGCTATTTTTATTTAACATATATACTTGCATTTATATAGATAATTAGTTACATATTTATTTACAAACAATTATTCGTGAATCGTCGGACACAGTCAAGGGTAATTGGTTATATGAATGTAGTTCCAAAACTTTTTGAGACTCAATATTACAGACTTTGCTTATCGTGTCGAAATCATATAAAGATGAAGTTTAAATTTGGTCGGAAATTTTCGGGTCGTCACACAAAGATATATTCAAAGTACATAACTTAATTATATTAATATCTCTATTTATATAAAATGAAAATGTATAAGTAAATAATGAAACTTATAAATTATTAATATAACAAATACACTATTAATAATAAATAGATTTATTCGATTACGAGTATATGTATTAATATATAAATAAATGATATATGTTCGTGAATCCGAGGCCAAACCCTGCATTTGTTCAATATAGACCTATGTATTTTTACTACAAAATACAGTATGGTGAGTTCATTTGTTCCCTTTTTACTCATTACATTTTTTGGGCTGAGAATACATGAAAATGCTTTATTAACTGTTTTACAATATTTATATGCGTGAGTTCATTTGATTCCCTTTTACTCTTTACATTTTTGGGACTGAGAATACATGTACTACTTTTACAAATGCTTTATTAAATGCTTTTGAAATACATTTTGAACTGCGAATACATGAAATGCTTTTATAAATATTTGACGAGATAGACACAAGCAAAACATTCCTTGAATGAATTATGTGGACGTGATAATTGCCACCATTGAATTATGTGGACGTGATAATTGCCACAATTGATATGAATATTTTTCCCCTGATTATTATTGCTTGGTAACCTAAGAATTAGGGAATATGATTAGTGCATGCCTAATTGACGCGAATCCTAAAGGTAGCTACCGGGTTTAACACCCCCACCCAGAATGTTCACTAGACGGAAGGGCTAGTGGGCGTGGTGTTTAGTACTTCGAAGTTTATATGATTATTATACAGACGAGTTGTTCTGTTTTGGGGATATTATTATGCCCATTATATGTTAAGGTCGGTTACCAAGCCAAGTTATGAAAGCAATGAAATGTGAATGTTATGTATCGAGAGAATGATTTTATACACAAGTCATGTGTATGTTATTTTTGTGCACAAGATATGTGTACGGTTACTAAGATTTATGAAAGATGATTTCGTACACGAGAAAGGTGTACTGTATTTAAAAGATATCGCATGTACATTACAGGTGGGTATAGGATTCGGGCCCATTTATACCATGCAAGATTTAAATCTTGTGGTCTATCAAAATGATGAATTTTATTGTTTTATGATAAACCTATGAACTCACCAACCTTTTGGTTGACACTTGAAAGCATGTTTATTCTCAGGTATGAAAGAAATCTTCCGCTGTGCATTTGCTCATATTAGAGATATTACTTGGAGTCATTCATGACATATTTCAAAAGACGTTGCATTCGAGTCATCGAGTTCATCAAGATTATTATTAAGTCAATTATAGTTGGAGGTATTATGAAATAGTATGCTTGCCGTCAACTTTCGATGTAAAGAAAGTTTGTCTTTTAAAAACGAATGCAATGTTTGTAAAATGTATCATATAGAGGTCAAGTACCTCGCGATGTAATCAACTATTGTTAATCGTTTATAATCGATATGGGCTTCGTTTGGATGGATTAGGACGGGTCTCTACATCTGTGACCTTTAACTATAGGATATTAGGTTAATACATTCACAGTAGAATTGGAAAATGGGTAAGGCAGTTAATGGGTCACAAAGGGTAATTTTCAGGATATGGATTTCCCTGTTTAGGCTACCCATTTAGGTGGTTAATTATGCTCAGATGTACACAGCTTAATCGGGGTATCTTGTGCCCGTTTCCGACCGCTTTACCACAAGGTGAAAATGGGCCAGGTTGGGTTTAACAATAAGCCAGTGGCGACTTTAGGTGAAGACTCGCGGGGTCCCGTGACACCACTAGTTTTTCGAAATTTATCACAAAATTTTTATTTTTTACGTATAGGACACCACTAAATATAATAATGGGACCCCATAAATTTTTTGAGATTATAGTTTAATAGTTTGGACTACTAAAGTGTTTGAAATTAACCCACTTATGATATGATTTTTATAGTATGAGCCATTGTATATATTAGATATAAAAATAAACAAACCGTTGTCCAATTCAAATTCTAATTCTTTTTGACTTCCTTCTACATGACAATTTTTTACGGTTCTATCTTCAATCCTTCATCCTAGGGATGTCAATGGATTGGATATGGATCGGGTGAGAGCGTGAAGTCATATCCATATCAATTTAGTTTTTGTTCATCCATATTCATATCCATATCCATTTAAATTTAGTTCATCAATCTATATCCATATCCAGTAGATTAAACGGGTTAATGGATATCCCTTGAATATTTAAGAAATCTTACAATATTTTCAAATATATAATGAAAATAAAGCGTATTATAACATGACATAATTTACAATACTTCCACCAGAATGTGTAATGTTTGTCTAAGAATGAACCAAATTTGTTAAATTTACTATCAAACATATATTGTGACAAATTACGTGTAATTTTTATGTTGAGATATACATATTTTATTGTGAATACTCATGGTGAATGCATTATATGGTTGCAAGTAAGATATATGTGTAATGGTAAATATATTTGTAATAGTTACTCTATATGAATCTATAATCTCATCACTCATAACTACCTAATTTATTCTTTTTAAAAAGTAAGGAGAAACTGCAAACAGCTAATGTTAATGTTATGCGATTCATATTGATAATAGTGTGACGACCCGGAGATTTCCGACCAAATTTAAACTTAATTCTTATTTAATTTTGACACGATAAGCAAAGTCTGTAATATTGAGTCTCAAAATTTTGAATTTTGTTTTATGAAATCATTTGACTTCGACCATTTCCGACGATTCACGAACATTATTTGTAAATAGATAAATATATATAAATAAGTAAATATAAATAATTATGCATAGGAATATTAATAAACTATTATATACAATATACAAGTTGTTATAAATAAATATGTAAATTAATATAAGATATATTAAAATTTATTATAAAAGCGAATATATAAAGTATGTTATATATATATATAAGAAATTTCGAAGTTATTTAGTAAACGATGGAAACGCTCATTTGTCATTCAACTGATAGTAAACGAATTAAAAAGGAACTTATATTATTTTAAAATAAACGGTGATCTGAAAATGAGTTCTATAAATTTTAGGCGTGTTAAAAATGTATTTGGGAACTATTTGTTAAGTTTTAACACTTTTTATATTTTACCCATAGATGATAGGGACAGTTGATGTAATTGTTATTTATTAAATTAATGAACAAATTTTATACCATAATGACCAAAATAAATAAATATAATTAATTTAAGAATTTAGGATTTTTCTGAAAGACTTTTATCCGCTACTAATTGTCAATGGGATATGAAATAATAGTCCGTGAAAAACTGTCGGTAGCATACCAACAATTGAATTTCACGAGATCTTAAAATTAGGGTACTATGTTTGGTTTCATTCTTTCCCACTATCCCATTTTATGTAATTAAATATAGAAGTTAGGTAATGGATATTCTTTCCCACTATCCCATTTTATGTAATTAAATATAGAAGTTAGGTAATGGATACGCATTACATTACAGTAAAAGACACAAACACATCTAAATTTATTTTTCTATCTAATGTTTCATTTTCTCTTTTTGTTGAGGAGATCACCACACCTATTCTCATCATCTTCATTCATCAACGAAGACCACCAACATTATCACCATTTTCCTTTCTCCCTCTCTTTCTCTTGTACTTCCGACAACCACTTCCACCATCTTCTTGTTATGTTGAACAACATAATCGTGAACCACCAATGATCCACCTTGAGATCACCAACACATCTCCATAATCACCATTATCATCTATTATCCACTAATGCAGTACTTTTTGTTCCTAGTCGAACCACACCACACACACTTGTGTCGATCACCCTACATCACCACAATCATCATTTTTCCTGTTATGTCTGAATCGAAGAATCATCACGCACCACCATCTTTTTTATGAAACCCATCTTTCTCCTTTAAAACAATAACCATCGAGCAACATCATAAACACCATCATCAACGGTTCAGACACCTTCAACCATTTCATCACCTTCGTGACACACTTATACTAACCGCCACCTTCTCATTATCACCACCGTGCAAACCTTTGTTCACATAAATCCGTCACCACCACTCTACAACCACACCAAAACCGCCATCTCCAACACTACCACCTTCGGCCACCCTCACCAATCTCTCTCTTGTTTTCTTGACGGGAACACAGCAAACCACCCTCACCATCGAGTTGTGTTGCTCGTATAAACTCACACCCTTTCCCATTAAATAATTGGCTATCTCCCATATCACCATTTTCGCTTGCTATTCTTTTCCACCCCAAATCACCATCAAACCTTCACTTCATTACTATTTTTTTGTTTTTTGTTGTTGCTGCTGCAACTTCTTATTCTTGCTGATTGCTCGCTATATTCTTGGTTCCAATTCTATCGAAACCCATGTTAATGGTATAATTAAATAACAATGATATAAAGTGGAGATGATACTATATGATGATGACTTTAAAAGGGGGACCAGCGAAAAAAAAAAAAAAAAGAAGAAGTGAGTACATGATAATGACAGGCTAAAAAAAAATGAGAAAACGAAACATTGCTGTAGCCACTTGTGGTGTTTATTCTTTTGTGTGTACCGAAATTTTTTAACATATCCAAAAAAAAACAAATGTTTTGTATGTGGAACGAATGACCTACCAAAGTGAACGTTTCATTTTTTTTTTCTTCTTCTTCTAATGCTGGACCGAAGCACAACAATAGCCTTAACGTGGGCCAAATATGGTAATGGGCCGAGAATTAATTTATGTTGGGCTGAATTATGTTAAAAGCTGTTGGGCTACTATGATCATTACTATGAGGAAGAAGAAAGATACATAATAGGATAGATAGATTTTCGGGGTAAAATAAAACTGAAAAGATACAGTAGAGTAATGGTAAAGGAGGTTGTGGGTTTAGTGAGAGGTCTCAGATTCAAGCCTTGTCCAAGGCATTGTTGTTGGGAAAAGCTTTTAAGGTAGTATTATAATTATTTTTATTATTATCTTTATTATTATTAGTAGTAGTATTATTATTATTATTAACATAAGTATCATTATTAACAATATCATTTTTATTATTAGTATTATCATTATAAAAAAAAAGTTATTATTATTACTATTAGTACATCATTATTTTCAAAACTATCATTTTAACAAACAAATATTTTGTATATAAAAATATACTTATTACATACACTATAACTATACTAATATTACATATATATTATATATTAAACATAATAACAATAATTATATAAATATTTACATATAACAAATTATTGATTTTTAAATATAATATTAAACTATATAAATATTAACTATTTTAAAATATACAAACTAAATATATAAGATATATAATTTAAGATATAATATATAAAATTATTTGATTACGATTATATGTATTAATATATATAATTGATATAGGTTCGTGAATCCGAGGCCAACCCTACAATTGTTCAAAGTCGTAATATGTATTTTTACTACAAAATACAATAAGTGAGTTCATTTGCAAATACGAGTTCTACAAACTGATCCAAAAATATACCTTTCGGACAAAAAATTGTATTAAGAAGTTAACATATATATTTATTTATTTTTTAAAATCTTGTTATAAAATATTTATATATTTTTAATTTTAATACAAAGTATATTTTATATTTAAATTTATGATAAAATATAGCATTATTATCGTATAACTGAACCGTTCAATAGTCATATTCCAAGCTGTAATAAAACTGTAACGACCCGGAAATTTCTGACCAAATTTAAACTTTAAACTTTATATGTTTCCGACACGATAAGCAAAAATTGTAATTTTGAGTCTAGAAAGTTTGAAATCTATATTTAGGTAATCAGTTACCCTTTGATCATGACTGACGATTCACGAATATTTATGTGTATATACGTTATATACTTATTAATTGATAACATTAAAATTATTATAACTAGTATTATTATAAGTATCATTAATAAAATTATTATTGTTATTATTTCTATTATTATTGATATTAGTAATTTTATTATTATTAATATAATTATTAATTTTTAAAGATATATTAAAATCAATAGAAATCGATATCAGTACACAAGATAACAAGGGTTAGTTTCAAATCATCATCACAAACAGCTTTTATTTATTTATTTTTTTTTCTTTTCTTCTGTACTAAATGATTCCTTGTGTCCATTTCCAATTACTATAATACAAAAATTGTTATCTGTCCACTTCAATTCTTCATTAACCAGCAACAACCTGGATCAATTATTTATGCATATAATGCATTCACATAAATCACACACACACTTCATTCTCCCCTCTTCTTCTGTCTTCCATCACTACCAGTCGATCCTCTCTATTTCGTGTTCTACTCAACACATACAATCACACACCACCATCACTTTGTGTTCCCTTCCTACTTCTACCAAAAACCCGTCATAACCGCCACCACCATAGTACACAACAACCTCCACAACTCACCATTTAACCATCTCAATCCATTATCTTCACCCTCACAATCATCCCCTTTGATATTGTTACTGCTGCTATAACTATTTCTGTTTATGCGTTTGTTTCGAACCATCTTGCTTGAGCTTATTCTCCGTTGAACCACCATAACCCTCGCCACCATGATTACCTCCACAAACACCCTATTCCAATGAACACCTTCTTCACCGAAGTCACCCATTATCATGAACCATCACCTTTACAAACCCTACAACTCAAGAACCCCAATCACACATGCTTGATATATTTCTGTGATAATAAACCATCATGAACACCACCACTTACCTGCAGCTACAGCTGCTTTTGTATCCGTTGTTTGTCCAAAACAGTCGACCCAATCCACCACCAAGTCACTATTAAACCTTCACCTTTGTTACTGATATTTGCAGCCGTGGAATAACATTATCACAACCACCATCGAAGACCATTTAATCATCACCTTTGTTCCTGTACTTTCGTGCTAACTCAATTCGAACCATCAACTCCTGCAAACCTACAATCTGATTGTTACTACTGCTGCCGTTCACATTTTTTTTCTTCTGAAACTTTGAACTAACAGAAGTATAAGAAATTCAGGATTTAATAAAGACAATATAGGGATAATGGAAAGGATTAAAAAAATAAATAAGTGGGTTACGGGTCTTATATGTTAACAGCTATAGTTGTCGACAATTTGAAGGGATTAAAGTTTCTTATAATCGATAACTTGACATTATTTTATTGATTAGTGGGTGACTTTGTGTTTTTCTTTTGTGTGGTTATCGATTACCAACCCCACTGCCACGAATTGTGGGATATTAGAAAGGGACGTACGAACCTCTTTTGGCTTATAAAAGTAATAATCGAATTATACAGCAATATATGATTGGGCTGAGGGTTTTAGTTTGCATGTTGGACCGATACAGTTTCATGTTGTTGGGCTGTTGGACTTTGTTACTAGGATGGGCTTGGCATTTGAAACTGCATATATTGACGTCTTAAAACAATTAAAAGAGGAATTTAAAACAAAAACAAGCTGATGGTTCACTGGTTAGGAGAGTTGTACTCTAAGCTAGAAGTTGCGGGTTCGAGTCCCGTCGTGGGCGGTTTTGTTCTTTTTAAGACTACTAAGGTATTAATTGAAATCTTAATTATTATTATTATTATTATTATTATTATTATTATTATTATTATTATTATTATTATCATTAAAATTATTAAATTAAGTATAACTATTATTGTTACTATCATTAGTAGAATTATTATTATTATAACTTTTATTATTATTATTATTTCTTTACATTATTATCATTATTATTATTATGTTTAGAAATAGTATAGTATTAATATTACTAAAAATATTATTATTTTTTTTACTACTTATAATATTAAGAATTATCATCATTTTTTATTATCAACATTAATATTATTAACATTATTAATATAATTAGTATTAAAAATTAACATTTTAAAAAAAGTATTATTATTACAACTATTATTAATATTAATATTAGACTAAACAAATATATATTTTGTATATTAAAAATATATTTATTACATATACTATTATTATATTAATATCACATTTAATTATATGTTATCACAAATAATTATGTCATTTATAAAAACCATGATTCAAATAACAAGTAAAACACTATATGTAAAATTGTTCGATGTCAATTATATGTGTTAATATATATATATATATAAATGATATAGGTTCGTGAATCCGAGACCAACCTTATAATTGATCATTGGTGTTATATGTATTTTTACTACAAAATATAGTATGGTGAGTATATAGTCCCCTTTTAAACTCTAAATATTTTGGGCTGAGAATACATGCGCTGTTTTTATAAATGATTTACTATATGGACACAAGTGATCAAAAATAAATCTACGTTGAGTTGTACCATGGCATATTTCTTTATACTTGGTAGCTAATATTTACGTGAGGAGCGTAAACGCGAATCCTGTTGATAGATCTATCGGGCCTGACAACCCCAACCGGGCTGGACGACCAGTTTTTAACGGTTGCACAGTACTTCGTTTCGTTACTACACTTGGTACGGTGTAGGGTTTATTTAAGAATATGCTGCTGTGATTTAAATGTTAAGTATGGTTACCAAGTGCTCAACGACTTTTCATACACGAGGAGTGTATTATGTATAAACATGAAATCTTGTGGTCCATAGTTATAACGCTGCTAGCATCAAACCTATATATCTCACCAACTTTATGTTGATGTTTTAAAGCATGTTTATTCTCAGGTATGAATTAAGTCTTCCGCTGTGCATTTGCTCATATTAAGGACCTTACTTGGAGTCGATCATCGCAATGGAACCAGATGTTGAAGACTTCGTCCGGATGGATAAGGACGAGTCTTTACAGGTGGTATCAGAGCGGTGGTCTTAGCGAACCAGGCCTTGCATTAGTGTGTCTGACTAGTAGATGTTAGGATACATTAGTGAGTCTGGACTTTGACCGTGTCTACATGTCAAAAAGTTTTGCTTATCGTTTCTAGTCGGAAACCATCTGTTTATCATCCTTAGGGAATTACCTGCTTATCATTCTTAAGTCTAGACATGTCTTACTGCATTTAGTGCATCGATAGTGTATAGACAAAATTCATATCGTAGCGCATCTGTAGACTTGCCTGACATATGCCGTAGGTTCCTCTGTAGTCTACGAAATCTTTAGTACTATGTATATAGATATTCTATATATCTAGAATATCATCCGATATTCGAAAATCATTTCACATCAAATAACCATTCCATCCACCAAATTGTCCTCTTGGCGATGAACCTGAAGCACTTACCGGCGAACCTATTCGAAACACCATTTTCTCACTCATTTCTAGAGTATCTCGTCACGACTATATACTATCCCATATTTCGAATCTAGTTCATTCGCTCGCTCCAACCGCCAATCATCCCGGTGTACTAGCAGAAATTAACGAACTTCGCGCTCGTGTGACGACGTTGGTGAACAATGTGCGAAGGTTGCAAACACCAGCATCAGCACCAACCGCATAATCTGTATCACCATCATCAACGTCAACAGTACCCTTATCACCCCCAAATCACAACCGCGTCATAAACTTCAAAAATAATCTTTGTTCTACATATCGTTCTATCTACTCTATTTTCATTCTACGTATCGTTCTACATCGATTATCTTCGCTTTACGTATCATTCTACCTCATTTATCTCCGTTCAACATGACAATTATGTAATCTCTAATGATTTAGAGATCACGTAATCAAGTGTTAATGATAAATCAAATGAGTTTAATATCTTAATGACTCATTGAATCCATGATTACACTCGATGAAAATATATATGCAAGTATATTTTCATAAAGATTGTAATTAAAAATTATTTCGTACAAACTGTTAATGATGAAAATATTTTAACGGGTGGGTAGCACCCGAGGAATATTCTAATTTCACATTAATAAGTTACACTGTACATTCTTCGGATCTGATTCAACGGTCATTTACTATCCTACTTACAACCACCGATATTCGTATCTGCTCACCCCAGAATAACTATTTTCATTCAAAATTTCATATTCGGATTTTGACCTATCAGAATCCAACAAGTGGCATAAAGAAGAAAACATTGGACAAAATAAAATTTGTTAGAAACAGACGAATTAACTAAATTAAAAATATTGTTAGGAATTCACGCTAATTGTTCCTAGCTAACTGTTCCCGGCTAACATTTAATTTATCGCAATTTACATTCTCGCAATTTTATTTATTGTTATTTAATTTCTGCACTTTACATACCGTCGGGACACATGTACAACAATACGTCGGATTAATTCTGAGACAACACGTTGTATAATGGGTCATGATATATATTTATTTATTTTACGCACTTTAAATAAACGGGACACGTATACAAGGTTTCGACTTATCATATTGACCCATCTATATATATATTTCGGAACAACCATAGACACTCTATATGTGAAGGTGGGAGTTGGCTATACAGGGTCGAAGTTGATTCCAAAATATATATATACTTTGAGTTGTGATCGATACTGAGACCGGTACACGGGTAACGATACGTATTAATTAATTTGAATATTATGTATTTAATTTATGAAATTATTGGACCATTGGACAATCGGACTATTAGACTGCTAACTTTGGACAAGTAAAATGAATTAAAATATTGATTATAACATATGAAACTAAACTAATCTTCAAGTTTGCCACTTGATTCTATCTTAAACCTCATTCGTATTTTGACGATTACAATTCGCATTCACAACTTTTCATGATTTTTGAAAACACCTCGATCGGAAAGATGAACCAACCGCACTTCATCTACGGAAAAAAAGATTCATGCACCTGAAAAACTTTCGAATCCAAATTCATAGTTTAACACATATCGTGTTGAATCCTCTGCCATCTATTAGCAAAAACAACCCTATAATTTCTTTTCAGGAAGCTAATTTTGTCACAGCTCCACTTCGACTTCTCAGTGAGACTACTCCTATTATAATCTCGATATTTATACCTTGTCCTTTCGCCGTCGTTACCGGAGAACCTTTTATATCCCACGACATCATCAGCAAATATACCAGCAGCTCATTATCTCTTCGGCGGAATCCGCAGTTAGTATTTTGAAAATCTCGTAGCACTTCTCCAGTTATACCTACAACGTTTATCCTAAGAAATTCATACTCTGAATGTGAAGTTTCTGAAAAACACCCTGAACTATGAAGTAGTTCTTAAAATGCTGATGAAGCAGCAAAAACTGTAAACGAATTTAGTAGTCAAAATTTGACGATAAAGTATAATGTGTTGGTGAAGCTCAGAAAAAGAGGAGATTTGGAACTGGAAAACGGATTGAGCAAAGTATGAAGGAAGGTGTGGATAAATCACAAGAACTGAATCTGCTTTCAAAGAATCCCAACGATTCAGTACCTGCTGAAACCGTTAGTAAGAACCCTACTCGATATTCTAAACCTTTTCGGATGATATCCTTCATCATCATCTTATCTTAGATATTATAAGATATCTTCATATCTTCCGTTATACATATTCTCCATATTTTCGGAGATATTTTCACAACTATTCCTATCTGCGATCATATATCTCTCCGTAACATCTACGTTACAACATAAAAGAAACTGTGTTAGTTTCTAAATTCTGAAACCTCCGAGTTTAAAATATGAGTGTTTTGAAGTAGTGTTGGGAACTGATGCATGAATTAGTATAATATAATGAAACTTGATCAACTTCATTATATTACAGTAAGTCATGTTAAGTTTCTAATGGAATGTGATGCTTCACAGTACCATCATCATGTGCCATGTTACACGACTCTTACATTCTACTCAATTTTCAAACATATCGAGAACATATCTTCCTGATAATTCTATTTTCACTTCTGAATTCTGGTAATTTGATAAATTAAAATCGTGTCATTACCATCTATTTTTGAGAACATTAGCTATGTTCATTCCAAATTTCATACCTACGAATTTCGGATCATTACTCGCTTGACTCAAAGTCGGGAAGAGAAAACGAAAACATGAAGCTTTGAAAAATAATGAAGAATACGAAGGCCGAAAACCACCCAGGATTTACAAACTGTGTATATCAATACGTATTGCAACGTAAAGACACGGGAGAATTAAAAATATTATAATTCCGAGAAAATGATAGAAGTAAATAGATTCTTCTGGCGGTAAATGAAAGAGAAGAATGAAAGATATGAAAGTTAGAAGTATAATAAGAATCAGGATTGGATGGAGCATATTGATGAATGAAGAAAGAATAGAAGATGTGAGGTATGGAAGTAAGGAAGGGAAGGATGTGGATTTATAGTGAAATATCCGACAGAGAAATCGAAACAGATTGGCGCATTAAATCAAAGAAGATCATAATTTCCTTATTCGCCGAAGAATCAAATCTTTTAGATTTTCAAGATTTTCTTTTAAATCCCTTAAATTCCGGAAATTCACTGTGACTACGTCAAAAGTTAAATCTCTATCTCAATTTCTTGTGACAGCTTCACTTGTAGGCTTCACACAATCGAATTGTTTTACCACTATTAATAAATGGTGATAAAACTCTAAAAATCAATTCATACTCGTCATAAAAACATTTTATTGTTAGTCACGACGATCTCGATCAAATTTCGGGGACGAAATTTCTTTAACGGGTGGGTACTGTAACGACCCGGAAATTTCCGACCAAATTTAAACTTTAAACTTTATATGTTTCCGACACGATAAGCAAAAACTGTAATTTTGAGTCTAGAAAGTTTGAAATCTATATTTAGGTAATCAGTTACCCTTTGATCATGACTGACGATTCACGAATATTTATGTGTATATACGTTATATACTTATTAATTGATAACATTAAAATTATTATAACTAGTATTATTATAAGTATCATTAATAAAATTATTATTGTTATTATTTCTATTATTATTGATATTAGTAATTTTATTATTATTAATATAATTATTAATTTTTAAAGATATATTAAAATCAATAGAAATCGATATCAGTACACAAGATAACAAGGGTTAGTTTCAAATCATCATCACAAACAGCTTTTATTTATTTATTTTTTTTCTTTTCTTCTGTACTAAATGATTCCTTGTGTCCATTTCCAATTACTATAATACAAAAATTGTTATCTGTCCACTTCAATTCTTCATTAACCAGCAACAACCTGGATCAATTATTTATGCATATAATGCATTCACATAAATCACACACACACTTCATTCTCCCCTCTTCTTCTGTCTTCCATCACTACCAGTCGATCCTCTCTATTTCGTGTTCTAATCAACACATACAATCACACACCACCATCACTTTGTGTTCCCTTCCTACTTCTACCAAGAACCCGTCATAACCGCCACCACCATAGTACACAACAACCTCCACAACCCACCATTTAACCATCTCAATCCATTATCTTCACCCTCACAATCATCCCCTTTGATATTGTTACTGCTGCTATAACTATTTCTGTTTATGCGTTTGTTTCGAACCATCTTGCTTGAGCTTATTCTCCGTTGAACCACCATAACCCTCGCCACCATGATCACCTCCACAAACACCCTATTCCAACGAACACCTTCTTCACCGAAGTCACCCATTATCATGAACCATCACCTTTACAAACCCTACAACTCAAGAACCCCAATCACACATGCTTGATATATTTCTGTGATAATAAACCATCATGAACACCACCACTTACCTGCGGCTACAGCTGCTTTTGTATCCGTTGTTTGTCCAAAACAGTCGACCCAATCCACCACCAAATCACTATTAAACCTTCACCTTTGTTACTGATATTTGCAGCCGTGGAATAACATTATCACAACCACCATCGAAGACCATTTAATCATCACCTTTGTTCCTGTACTTTCGTGCTAACTCAATTCGAACCATCAACTCCTGCAAACCTACAATCTGATTGTTACTACTGCTGCCGTTCACATTTTTTTCTTCTGAAACTTTGAACTAACAGAAGTATAAGAAATTCAGGATTTAATAAAGACAATATAGGGATAATGGAAAGGATTAAAAAAATAAATAAGTGGGTCACGGGTCTTATATGTTAACAGCTATAGTTGTCGACAATTTGAAGGGATTAAAGTTTCTTATAATCGATAACTTGACATTATTTTATTGATTAGTGGGTGACTTTGTGTTTTTCTTTTGTGTGGTTATCGATTACCAACCCCACTGCCACGAATTGTGGGATATTAGAAAGGGACGTACGAACCTCTTTTGGCTTATAAAAGTAATAATCGAATTATACAGCAATATATGATTGGGCCGAGGGTTTTAGTTTGCATGTTGGACCGATACAGTTTCATGTTGTTGGGCTGCTGGACTTTGTTACTAGGATGGGCTTGGCATTTGAAACTGCATATATTGACGTCTTAAAACAATTAAAAGAGGAATTTAAAACAAAAACAAGCTGATGGTTCACTGGTTAGGAGAGTTGTACTCTAAGCTAGAAGTTGCGGGTTCGAGTCCCGTCGTGGGCGGTTTTGTTCTTTTTAAGACTACTAAGGTATTAATTGAAATCTTAATTATTATTATTATTATTATTATTATTATTATTATTATTATTATTATTATTATTATTATTATTATTATTATTATTATTATTATTATTATTATTATTATTATTATTATTATTATTATTATTATTATCATTAAAATTATTAAATTAAGTATAACTATTATTGTTACTATCATTAGTAGAATTATTATTATTATAATTTTTATTATTATTATTATTTCTTTACATTATTATCATTATTATTATTATGTTTAGAAATAGTATAGTATTAATATTACTAAAAATATTATTATTTTTTTTACTACTTATAATATTAAGAATTATCATCATTTTTTATTATCAACATTAATATTATTAACATTATTAATATAATTAGTATTAAAAATTAACATTTTAAAAAAAAGTATTATTATTACAACTATTATTAATATTAATATTAGACTAAACAAATATATATTTTGTATATTAAAAATATATTTATTACATATACTATTATTATATTAATATCACATTTAATTATATGTTATCACAAATAATTATGTCATTTATAAAAACCATGATTCAAATAACAAGTAAAACACTATATGTAAAATTGTTCGATGTCAATTATATGTGTTAATATATATATATATAAATGATATAGGTTCGTGAATCCGAGACCAACCTTATAATTGATCATTGGTGTTATATGTATTTTTACTACAAAATACAGTATGGTGAGTATATAGTCCCCTTTTAAACTCTAAATATTTTGGGCTGAGAATACATGCGCTGTTTTTATAAATGATTTACGATATGGACACAAGTGATCAAAAATAAATCTACGTTGAGTTGTACCATGGCATATTTCTTTATACTTGGTAGCTAATATTTACGTGAGGAGCGTAAACGCGAATCCTGTTGATAGATCTATCGGGCCTGACAACCCCAACCGGGCTGGACGACCAGTTTTTAACGGTTGCACAGTACTTCGTTTCGTTACTACACTTGGTACGGTGTAGGGTTTATTTAAGAATATGCTGCTGTGATTTAAATGTTAAGTATGGTTACCAAGTGCTCAACGACTTTTCATACACGAGGAGTGTATTATGTATAAACATGAAATCTTGTGGTCCATAGTTATAACGCTGCTAGCATCAAACCTATATATCTCACCAACTTTATGTTGATGTTTTAAAACATGTTTATTCTCAGGTACGAATTAAGTCTTCCGCTGTGCATTTGCTCATATTAAGGACCTTACTTAGAGTCGATCATCGCAATGGAACCAGATGTTGAAGACTTCGTCCGGATGGATAAGGACGAGTCTTTACAAAAACTAATATAAATTTTAAAAAATAATTTATTGTATTATGATATCATGGCAATGTTATGATGATCGCATCAAGATTACTATTCATGAATCTTGCACAATTAAAAATAGATAAATATAAAATCTTTTTATTATAGTTTAGTACAGTAGAACTTATATAAATTAATAATGTTAGAACATGATATTTTATTAATTTAGCGAGATATTATTATATAGATAAATTAATAAATTATTAATATAAAAAATTCGCTTATATTTGTGAGTAATTTCAATGATTTGCCTAAGAAATCGACTAAGGTTAAGAAGTCACGAAGAAGACGCCTGACCCAAGGTGCCGAGAATGCTTAAGTTTTTTGAATTCACTAAAGATATTTGATGCTTTTCCTGATTGTTCTTTGGTTTAGGGATGTCGCGATGTAGATAATTCCTACTCTTTGACCGCTTGTTTGATTGGCTGCACTATATCGGTGTGTTTTTGTTGAATACTTGTTTGATTGGTTACTCTTTTGTTGCTCTTCTTATTGTTTAGATTTTGTGATTTGTTGTGAGTTTTTGTTCGGTTTTATGTTCTTGTTGAGCTCGGTAGTTTTATTGGTTGTATGTTTCTTGGGACTTCATTTATTTAATGAATTCTCAATTACTTTATAAAAATTTTAGATTTTTTGTGAGAATTTTTTCTGTAAAAAAAACAAAAAACTTCTTCCAATCTTCCAATCTTCCAATTATATTATATTGCTACACTAAAAACCCTAATAAATCAATTTCTGATAAATAATAAAAAAAAAAAAAAAAAACGAATTCGTTTTCGATCCGGGTCATAAACCGAACATAAGAACTTTCCTTGTTCTAAAACCCTAATTTTGATTCACTTTCAAAACACCACACAATTTTTAAAGATGTTTAGAGCCATTTCACACAATAAACCTTCAATCAAATCAATCTCTCAAACCCTTACTCAAAATCCCATCTTTTCAATCCCTAATTTACACTCACAACAACACAATCACAAACATACAAATACTGGAGGTGATTCCGTATTGAAACCCAAACTTGATGAAGCTCTTAACCTTGCAAATTCACTTGAAGAACAACGAGATGGGTTTTATGATTCCGATTTTTCCAAAAAAGAATTGCCCCCACATCTTGTTGTGCAAAACCCAGCTTCTAGAATCACAAGAGCAGGTATGCAAGACATTTTGACTTTTTAGGTCAATCTTAGTGATATTGACTTTTTAAATTCATGCATTTTCATTGCAAATTTATCAATGGACATTAGTTTATTTGTATTGATTGTTGAATTAGTTCCTGGGCATGATTTGTTTATTGGAAAATTTGTTTATTTAGAAGCTGATATTCACTTCTTTGACCTTTAAAGTCAAAGATTATGATGTTTTTGTATGTTTTGGATGATGCAGATACTTACTTTGGACCGGGAACTGTAGACACAATAAAATGCCATCTAAATGCTGAAGATTCTAGAGTAAATTGTCATATACTCACATATAATAGAACAAACAATCCTAGTTTCGTTTGTTCATATTGCAAATACTCAAAACATTAGAATTAAAATGACTATTTATGTTGCAGGGTGGAGTAGACGCCGTGTTTGTGAATGCGAATCTAACTGGAATTCAACAGAGAAATTTAGAGGTAAATCATGAACTCATTTTGTTTCAAACAATCAAATTTATTTTTTTTGGGTAAATATTATTAATAAAAGATATGTACAATGAAATACAAAGAACGGTAGCGAGCAAAAAACAACACTACCAACAACCAAGGCTAACACAGATAGACGCTACTAAACCAACCGAAACAAGAACAACTAGAATAATTACGGGATCTTCCATCTGTCTTTTAAGAGCCGCACCTTGCTGGAATCCTTAAACTTCAAGGTCATCAACTTCAAACGAACCGTAGAATAGATGCAATCGAACGCCTGATCCACGCTACGAGCTTTATCCTTAAAACATCGATTGTTCCTTTCAGACCATATGTAATATACCGACGCGGAGAACATGAGCTTCGCCACAACTATATTAGCAAGTCTTCTATGCGCCATTGGAGAAATATAATTAATAAACTCCTTCCAATCGTGCACATTACTCGGCACATCAATAAGCTGATTAACCTCCGACCATAGCTGCCTTGGAAACGAACATTCAAAGAATAAGTGAGTGTGGTTGTCCGGCTGTTGATTGCAGAATCCACAGATCAACGACACACCATCCCTGATTTCCCATTTCTTAACCTTGTCTTGAGTTTTGAGTTTCTCCTTAACAAGTAACCATGACATAAATGCATGCCTAGGTATACATTGGGCAAACCAAACTGCAGAAAACCATGCTACTTGATTCATACGAGACCGAATGGTATGCCACACTATTCCAACACTAAAGTCACGTAAGTTACCTTCGGCATCCCTCCATTGGACTTTATCGTTTCCATCAGTAAGAGAAGGTGGATGAATAAAATTCAAAATTGGGTACTTATTACCCCATGATCCTGGCCATTTCCAGCCTGTATGATCTACTATATCACATACATTCGAGAATTGCGAGAACCCAGCTGATCTAATGTCTCTATATGTCACCGTATGCGCTAAGGGACCAATATCGCACCATGAATCATACCAAGCAGAGCAGTTACTGCCGCTGCCAATTTGATGAATGATATGTGGCCGAACGTTATCACGGATAAGCAGTAACTTCCGCCACCCACAACTGTCATTCTGCTGAGCCGAGAGATGGTCAAAGGAAGGCTCTTGGTGTACAAATTTTCTGGATCAATAATATCAGAACATTCTGATGCCACACCCAAAAATTGAGAATAATGCGAAACAAATGCATTCGATACATCCCCACCTTCAAACGTATTACCTAGCTGGTCAACCACCCTGTGAATTTTACTTCTATGAATTCTACCTTGAACAATTTTGTGAAAGTAACTAGAATTACTATCACCTACGCGCAACCATTCCACTTTAGATTTTTGTTTCAAAAACCGCTCTTCATCCAACAAAGCTTCTTTAAAAAGCTTCAAAGTCTCACTTTCCTTTATCCTGATATCACGAGAATTCGGGTGACGATCCAGTTGAGCTTGAATATCATCAAGCTCCTTACGAATGTTACGAACTCGCTCATGTAAGTTACCTTTTGACCACATTAATTTCCTTAGAGGCTTCTTCAATAGGCGTAGTTTTTTCACAATTTGATACATTTTATGACCTTCTATAACATGAGTCCACCCAGTAGCAACAACTTCCATAAAATTCTCGTGATGCACAACATGATTACTGAACCGAAAAGGTTTCGGTTTAGACGTATCAACCTTGGGAATACGAAGAATTGCCGGGCTATGATCAGAGTTACGGTATGGTTCAAACATTGCAAAAGCATTCGGGTATTCCTGAACAAACGCATCATTAGCCATTATACGATCTATCTTTTTAAGAATACCTGATGTTGCGTTCGGACGTTGATTCCATGTAAAATGCAACCCGGTACGGTTAACATCAGTCATTCTCAACTCGTCAACACATTCTTTAAAATCCCGCATTGGGAGCGTAAGCCGAGAAGAACCAGAAGTAGATTCCGAAATCTTTAGGGAGACATTAAAATCGCCCATTAAGACCCACAGGTGATATCCAACAAAACCTTTATGCATTAAAAGCTCCCGCCATAGAACTCTACGTTGCATATATTTGTTCGCTGCATAGACAAAGGAAACAAACATCTGCGAATTATCCTGAACACATCTTATTTGGCAATGGATTACCTGATTAAAAACGGCTAAGACCATAAGGTTAATAACATCCGGGTTCCACTCAACAATTATACGAGTACCACGAACACACACTGAGTTATTCGAAGTCCATTCCCATCTAGGAAAAACTGCTGCACAAACTTGATTAAGTTTATTGATAGCAACATGCGATTCCAACACCGCACAAATCGACAATTTATTACTAACAACTACTTCTTGAACCTCACTTTGCTTAGGGGAGAGATTCATTCCCCTAATATTCCATGAAGCTATACTAATCATTGGAACGTTGAGCTCCGGGAGTGCTTGCCCCCTCAGTTTTGGTTGCCAAAAAATTCGCCGTTTCATTATCGTCCAGTTCCAAGTCACTTTCCTCTTCTTGCAACACATCTTGAATTGTTTTTGGTATCACTGGTATATCGTCCAACTCAGACAGCGAAGCAAAGGTATTAGTTGTTTGGATCAGATGAGCATGTCCACTTGGTCCAGCTGCAAACGAATTCGTCCCAGCTGAATTTGGCCTAGTCGGCCCATTGTTTTTTTGCCCAGTACCTTCATTAGTTCCCATATTCTTTTTTCCAACTGGTTGATATACCATTTTCTGTTTCTTTTTTCCAATAACAAACCCATGAGTTTGTTTGAGTTGTTTATTAGCCTGGGGACCTTTCCCTTTATTATTCACCATACGGAATCCATCATCATCCGCCTTATCTTCCACAATCTTTACTTTAACATTCTTTGGGCATTGTACATCACTATGCCCAAAGACCTCGCAACAAGAACACCTCGGAGACTTCCATTCGTATTCAATGCGCACTACATCCATAGTTTTACCTTGTCCATCAAATCGAGGTGTAGCCACCCTGAGTGAGTCTTTTAGCTCATGTTTAGCCGAAACTTCCACCATTGCCCTTGCAAATGAAGGTCTACCCCATGATTCCATGCACATTGTACTAGTATAGGCATCCAACATCATGGGATTACCAATTTTTGATGCAATTGCGCTCAAGCCATCTTCGGTGAATCCCATTAACGGAACATCATACAATTTAACCCAGACCGGCACTTTAGAAAGGTCTTCTTTGGTTAAGGATATATCCGGTGACCAACGATTCAAGATAATAGGTGAATTTCTAATCAACCATGGCCCATTTTCTAACACATCCAACAACCCCTTCTCATTCATGAACTTAAAGAAAAAAAATCCCTTTGAGTTCATCATTGACTTCTCAATGCCATATTTTCGCCACACATTATTTACATAATTTTGAACCACCGGAAACGCGATTCTTTTACCAATGAAATAACCATATAAAGTGTTTTGATACCTCTCGTTGGCTTCTTTAACGGATGACATTGGAATCTCTACATCCACACCATCTTCTAGCGCACCAGATTGCTCCAGTAACCTAAAATTCACCTTCCGATTATTCTTGTTGTTGTTTATGACATTTAGGTACGACACCTGCTGAGTAACAATTGGTGGACTAGTGTTCCCATGCAACGGTAATGGTGGATATTCATCATCCACCCTTTGATCCTTCAGATTCAGTTTATCATCTGAAGTACCGCCTCCTTCAACATTAAGAACGTCTTTAATACGCTCTGATTCCGAATTCGAAGCGGAAAAAACACTTCGTTTGTCTTCTTGATCCAAAAGATCCTCTTGCTCGTAAACTGATTTATTAGAGTCATCACTTTCATGCATTGATTCCACAGTAGATGAATCATCAATTTTCTTGTTAACTGATTTATTAGAGTCATCACTTTCATGCCTTTCTTCCCCGCCTTCAATAACCCGACTACGAAGAACCCTAGTCGTTGATTTTGAAGGAGGTTTTTTGTTTGTTCCTCCTGAATTCTTACCCATAACCGACGAATAACAATCTTCAATCAAATTTATTTTCCTAATTCATAAAAAAAAAAGAACTGTAATTTTCCTAATTCATAAAAAAAAAGAATGATTATAACAATATATTAATATTTATACGATTGGTTGCAGAGGGAATGGGGGAAAGCGGTTCTAGATCGTGTAGGTCTCATTATCGAGATATTTCATGCTCATGCTAATACTAAAGAAGGAAAAACATTTTGACTTTTTGGGTCAATCTTAGTAATATTGACTTTTTGAATTTATGCATTTTTATTGCAATTTTATCAGGGACATTAGTTTATTTGTATTGATTCTTGAATTAGTTCCTGGGCATGATTTGTTTATTGGAAAACTTGTTTATAGTCGTGTTAATTTAGAAGTTGATAATCACTTCTTTGACCTTTAAAGTCAAAGATTATGATGTGTTTGTATGTTTTGTATGATGCAGATACTTACTTTGGACCAGGAACTGTAGACACAATAAAATGCCATCTAAATGCTGAAGATTCTAGAGTAAAGTGTCATATTAACATATAATAGAACAAACAATCCTAGTTTCGTTTGTTCATATTGCAAATACTCTAAACTTTAGAACAACTATTTATGTTGCAGGGTGGAGTAGATGCCGTGTTTGTGAATGCGAATCTAACTGGAATTCAACAGAGAAATTTAGAGGTAAACATGAACTCGTTTTGTTTCAAACAATCAAATTTATTTTCCTAATTCATAAAAAAAAAAGAATGATTATAACAATATATTAATATTTATACGATTGGTTGCAGAGGGAATGGGGGAAAGCGGTTCTAGATCGTGTAGGTCTCATTATCGAGATATTTCATGCTCATGCTAATACTAAAGAAGGAAAGTGATAGAACCAAGAACTATAAAGATGAAATTAGGCTAGACTTTTATTAATAACAAAAGATAGTGGCCCGATTCAAGAGGGGCAAGGTCTCCAAATACATGAATAAGATAATAGTAATAATCTGAATACCTCACACAAGAAGAGCTAGCCTATTATTTTATACTATTATTAAAATACTGAAATTAGGGTCTGTTCTAGATGAGACTTGTGTTGCTCCATACTAGAGCTGTAAATTAGAATGTCATTAAAGAAAAACAAGAATAAAACGCCGTAAATAAGGGCGAAATAAATCGTTCATAACTTGTACTTGTAAGTGGCTTGAATGGGGTTCTAAAAGCTGTTTTCTTGATATCATGGGCTGTTACTCTAATTTTGATAGTACCCAGACCGTAAATCAAGTTTTGAAAATACCCTTGCCCCATACAATTGATCAAGTAACTCGTCAGTGTTAGGTATAGGGTATTTGTCCCCTATGGTTAATTTGTTAAGAGCCCGGTAGTCGATGCACATTCACCACATATTGTCTTTCTTTTTTACTAGCAAAACTGGGCTGGAAAAAAGGGCTGGTACTCGGCTGTATAAAATCAGCTGCTGCCATAAGCTGCTCGACTTGCCTTTCTATCTCAGCACATTTAAAATGTTTGTACTTAAACATAATAAACATGTTTTTAAAAATTTTAATAATGTTTTTTGTTTGTTGTAACGTGTAGGAAAGGAAGTGGTGGACGTGGGTTTATTAGTGGTGCTGGAGAAACAGAACTTCAGCTTCAACGAAGAAGGTTTTATACCTTTTTTTTTTTTTTTTTTTTTTTTTTTTTTTTTTTTTAATAAATAATTTATGATTCCATATTTGCTAAGGTAATCATTTTGACCCATTAAACATCTAAATGTGCATAACTTTTCCCTTTTGGGTGATTTTTGGAATTTAAAGCTACCAACATGTTTTAAATGTGATTTTGGAATTGTGGAATGAATATGGACGATTTGGGTCAGCTGGATAAGTATTTGTGGCGTCAACCAAAATGATGTCATTTTGGGTAAACTATATTATAATGAGTCTCTACTACTTTGCGGGTTCGTAAGCTGAAAATGCTTAAGTTTTGATGAAAACCGCTTATGGGTTGGAAAGATTTGGTAACGACAATGAGATATGACAATAAACGAGAAACGCACTAAAAATTTATACCTACAACATAAATGATTATTAAAATATAATGCGTATATTCATAATAACTACGTATTATCTAAGGTCAACCTGTACATGTATCTGCAGGTGCTTACCCGGAAAATTATAAATCTCCACCTGGTGGATTCTACTTTGACGATTGCGTTTTTTTTTTTCTTACGAAGTTGGTTGAGGATTTTTTTTTTTTTTTTTTTTATTATTATGAGGTTGGTAAACTTTTTATGTAGATTATGATCATAAATTAGGTTTTAATATATTGATCTTTTTTAGTAGGATTATAGATGAAAATAGTATAATCATTTGACATTGAATGTATAATTAAGATATTTGTTTGTTGATTCTATGACATTTAAAATTTCATGGGTCTGAGTAGCCACCTGCTTGGTACTTAATATCCAAATACTAACAAATTGATTTGTACATAAATTATCAGGTGCATGAAGATAATTATTTGTGCATGAAGATAATTATTTAAGAAAAAACACCAATACGATGGAGTATAAAGGGCATCAAATCAAGGGTTGCAGCTATGTATGTATGCAGTCGATAACATTATTAGATATGCCACCAGACAATATTACTTACGTGTGTACTTAGTAAACAACGTTATTAGGTACACACGAAGAAAATATCCCCCAGGTCGTTTGATATTAACTATATAAACAGACAACCATTTTGAAGACTTAATCGCTTAATATAAGCTATGTTGAAAAACGTAGCCATTTTTGTGTATGCAAAGTATTGCAAACACATTCAGAAGTTTACACCCAACAGCAACCGCCACAACGTGCGATCTGAACTTCAACTAGTTTGTATGCTAATAAACAAAAATTAATAACCCTAACTATTATAAATGTGTACATTCCTACTATATTCTCATGGCGTTCACTTTTTTTTAAAGGATTTTACATGATAAACATTACTTTTATAAAAAAAATGTGTGTTTAATTATGATTAATCCGTTTATTTTTAGTGAATAGTAACTAAGGTTATTAGGTTTTTAACAAGGGCTCATAATTTCTAACAAGTTGTATTAGAGTTTGTGTACATTTTGAAAGTTTGGAGAGTGGTACTCAACCTACATTTATGATAGATAAGTTTGATGGTTCTTATATTGTCTTTTAAAAGGTGTATATTGAGAAATTCCTACACCAGAAAAGTTTACACAAATAATTTTGGGGTATAAAACATGTTTACATGAAATATGGGGAATTTATGTTGTTAGATATGCAAACACTTGACGTACCTTAACATTCTCTGGCCAAATTCGTTACCCACATTATTATGGCAAAACCACGATTGTCGGGGTGATCGAGTCATTGTCTAATATGTACAAGATTCCCTTAGCCATGAACAATGTTTTTCTAATTCAACACTTGATGTTAAGGATTAGCGTCAATACTTAAATACCGAAATCAACCTCAAATTGTGTCGTTACCATACCTGACTGAATCGATATCGACCAATTATATACGGTACATGATATCGGCTAAAAAGTCACGTTTTCACCCCGGTATTAAGGCCCAAAAATAAGAAAGATTCGAACTTTATCGGCAAAATACCCACTTCGTCGGTTAGAATTGAAGAACAAGCGATTACGAAGACGATGCAAAAAGAATCAAGAGAATCAGAGCTAAAACGAAGATTCTAGAGCGAAAACGGTGAAAGACAAGAAATCAAGTTACGATTCAGGGAATCAGCAAGCCAAACGGCCTGCCAAACGGGTTGCCAAACGGCCTGCCAGTATGGAAAACGGCCTGCCAAACGACCAGATCAAACGGCCTCAACAAACGGGCTGCCTCAGCAAACGGGCTGGGCAAACGGCCTGCCAAACGGGTTGTCAAACAGCCTGCCAGCCGTTTGCAGGCAAAAATCAAGTCTATTTAAAGGGCATTTGTCATTCATTTTCAACACACACTTCAATTCACTTCTTTCTCTCTCTTATACAATATTAGTCATACTTTCAAGGTCTTCGTCTCCGTGCGGGAAACCTAGTACCCGGAGAAGAACGCCGAAGATTGTATTAGGAGCGGTCTGGAGTCTTGAAGTTGTCACTTTTGTATTCAGAACTCGTTAATCTACTGGTACTTCTATCCCTTGTCTTTATATAATGTCTTCCATTATTATGCTTTGTGATATCGTTGCCATGATTAGCGAGTAGTTATCTTTAGTGTATGTTATGACGTAATCAGTTATAATGCCGAAATTATATTATGGCTTGTGTATGTTGTCAAAATGCTTTCCGATTATGCTTTGAACTCAATCGCTTTTCCAACAAATAGAACGTAGTTATTGGCTCTGTTATTGGGAAGTCGCGAACCCCGATTCAGAGTACACTATCTGTGTCACCCCTTGGTAAGAGAAGTCTATCGGATACACCATGAGTTTGACTGAGGCACACCGGTTGTAGTAAGTGTGATGACCCGGAAATTTCTGACCAAATTTAAACTTAATCTTTGTATGATTAACATTTCCGACACGATAAGCAAAGTCTGTAAAACTGAATCTCAAAATTTTTGAACTACTTTCATATATTCAAATACCTTTCGGTTGTTCTTGACGATTCACGAACAATTATATGTATATAGATATATATATATATATATATATATATATATATATATATATATATATATATATATATATATATATATATATATATATATACTATAACTTGAAAACGTAACAATGTATTAATTGTTTGATACCGTACATTAAACTTATTGGTTTAAATATTTATTTGAATATATATGATAAGTTGGAATATTAATTATGTGAATAACTTGCGACGTATATTTAAAACGTGTTTATGAATGTTGAATATATATATTAACTTGGTCATAAAACGATTTGTTATTATATATATATTAACAAATAGCGAGACAATGATTTATAGAAGTAAATGACCAAAACACTCGAAAGTTTAAGATACACTTTGAATGATATAGTTTATTGATAATTTAAGACTATATTTTGACAAAGGTACGAGTCACAAAACGTAAATTGCGAGTTTTCTAAGCGTACGAAAATGCGTTCGAGAAACCGGAACCGGGACATAAGTCGAGTGACAACGTATGAGTCATCGGAACGAAAATTACAAGTCAACTATGCACATGAATTTAATATAATATATAATTAATTATTTAAATTATATATATTATATAATAATATGTCGACAAACAAGAAAACAAAAATATTTTGAGCTGGATCAGGCGGCCATGCGATCGCATGGAAAATTCACTAAAAACCAATGCGATCGCATGTGTATCAGATTCCAAAAAGTTGCCTATAAAAGGCCAGTTTCTGCTCGAGTTTTGTTTACACATATACTACTCCCTCTGTAATATTATTATTATTTATTATTTATATTAATATTAATATTAATATTATTATTATTATTATTATTATTATTATTATTATTATTATTATTATTATTATTATTATTATTATTATTATTATTATTATTATTATTATTATTATTATTATTATTATTAAGATTATTATTATTATTTATTTTATTATTATTAGTAGTATTATTATTATTACTAATTATATCACTTAAAATACTACGACGAGGTCATGAGCGTGTCACTTTCAAAATGGGTTTTCAAGCGGGATAGAGCTAAGGAAACTATGGGTTATTACTAAAGAGGTTTTGGGTATTGTTCAAGGGTTTTGCTCGTGAGTCAAACTAGTATTTATCATCTCCGTTGCGTCTACGTACTTTCCTACAATATTGAATCACAATATTGATACGTAAGCATTTATATCTTATCTATTATATATTAATAGTGTATCCCTGACTAGTGCTCGAGTATATAGGATTATGCATGCTAGTACGATTAATTTTGTCGTTAAATAGTTTATAATAGATCACGAATTTAATACATATATTACTGATATAAGGTATATGATATGCATGTTTTTAAAAAGCTGGCGAAAAATCAATAACTTTTCATTTAGAGATCGCGTAATTTCGATGAACGAATTAAAAGATATGGACAACTGAATTATGATTAACATTAATTGAAATTGCTTTTGAATCTGCAATTGATATTTAAACAACTTGTTTATAAGATTGATAATTTGGATTTTCAAATATTACTAATCGAGTAAATGAATTTCTATATAAGGCACGTCTCGATTTGTTGAACAATTGTCAAAATTGACTGTTTTATCATATTTTAAAGCTTTATAAAACTATAGTCTAATTATTCAAGAATTGGGAAACCATGTGAAATGTTAAACTATTTTCGATTACCATGATCATTCAAACTATAGTATAGATTTTAAAAGATCATATTGGGTCAGGTTGACTTTTTGAAATGACTTTTGATAACTTTTGTATGTCAATCTCAAGCATTAGAATTGTGATACACTATGACCTGACCTAGCTTGATAGACATTTATTGACCAACATATGTTCTCTAGGTTGAGATCTACGGTTATTTGGTATTCCGAGTTTCGGTCACATTTCGGTGAACGACTTTATGTGCTGCTAAGGTGAGTTTCATTTGCTCCATTTTTAATTGCTTTCGCAATCTATATTTTTGGGCTGAGAATACAAGCACTTTATTTTAAACGCAATGGATACAAGTACATACTAAATTCTACACCGAGTTTGAACCGAAAATCCCTTAGCTTTGGTAACTAGTAACTGCCAGTTATAAGAACTGGTGGGCGCGAGTAGTAGTATATGGATCCATAGGGCTTGATATCCCAGTCCGAGCTAGAGCAATAGCCTTTTAACGGACGTATGCTATTTAAGAAGCGTACACGTTGGTTTGCGTGTATTATTAAGATGATTGTACAAAGGGTATAAATTATATATACGTTAAGTTTAGTTACCAGGGTGCTCAATTTCGTAGAATCTTTTGATAAACGTTTCGGATGAAACAACTGAAATCTTGTGATCCACCTTTATATACAGATTATGCGCAACATTAAAACTATGAACTCACCAACCTTTGTGTTGACACTTGTTAGCATGTTTATTCTCAGGTTCCTAGAAGTCTTCCGCTGTTTGCTTATATGTTAGACAAGCTATGTGCATGGAGTCATACATGGCATATTTTTCAAGGAAACGTTGCATTCACAAAATCATCACCATGTATCATATTTTGACTGCATTGTCAACGAAAGTATTATTGAAAACCATTATTTACTGTGATTGTCTATATGTAGAAATCATCAGATGTCGAAAACCTTGTATTTAAATATTCATTTATGGTATACCCTTTTCAAAAGAATGCATTGTTTGTAAAACGTATCATATAGAGGTCAAATACCTCGCAATGAAATCAATGAATGACGTATTCGTCCATATGGATTTGGAGCGATCGTCATAGTAAGTCCACCGAGCCTTGGATTCCGACTGAGGACTCTTTCGTAGTGAAACATCTGACTAGACCCCTAGTACATTGTCGGTCCTAGACCATGCTAGTGTAGTCACCAAGCATATAAACTTCGTACGTGCAAGCTGAAGCACAACGGTTGTTGTAAGCTGTACCTCTGCTAAGTAAGGCCATGGAACACGGTTAGTGTTGACTAGTACATTTCACCATAACGTGGTCTCAAGCATTGCACCCCGCTTAAGGGATTCTTAGTTAATTAAGGAACTGTTTGTTCGAACACATAAAAGATTAGACCGTTAGGATAACCGAACGTATTCCTGGAAGTCAGCTTGACTTGGCCATGGTGTTCTTTATGGTTGAACTCTTTTAAGGGCCTAACTACCTTTTAACCAATCATTAACGAAAGCATCGAGACCCATCACGTCTCTCGGATATGGAAAACCATGTATTCTATTATACTTAAGAAAGTTTAGACCATTTCGAAATGTTAATACGTCACCCAACCGAGTCGCTCAATTGGATGAGCCGTCTGAACGTGTATGTCTGTAGTCAGACTGCACGGGCGACGGGGGTAAGGGACGTTGCTGTCTATTCAGAATCTTCAAGCCTATCGTATTACCCAGTGACATGTCTTAAGACAGGGGCGTTTAGCACTAGTGTAGTAAATACAAGTTCACTGCCTATCCATGAGCCATCACTCTATAATACCGGCAAAGTAACTGATGAAATCATAGCATGCACTTGCTTTAACCTTATCTGAATTACAAATTTTATCGTATTCACTTCACTTTAATCTAGAAAACCCAAAATTAGGTAATCACCCACTACTCCTGCACCTTAGAATTATCTTAAGCTTTAGATATAGGTTCGATTCTACTGATATCTCAAAACTACGACTCTAGGTTATACTTACCTTACTCATAATAAGGAGTAGTACGATTTAGGCCCCGCTAAATATAAATTTAAAACAAGTGTTCCCTTCTTATAGTTAGAATTGACGTGTTGCGACCTAACAACACCACACAAATAAAACCATCTATTTTAGCCATATCAGGAGAGACTAAGTTTTTGGCGCCGCTGCCGGGGAACTGGTATCAGACAATACTGCTTTCTATCAAACTCATTCACAAACATTTAAGTGGTGTCTAAGAAATACAATTATACACGGACTTGGTTGTTGGATTTTCCGAACAGTATCCAATTATATTGGAACCAAAAGGATCCTGCCTCTCCGTAGTCAGTCTGGCCACTTGGTTTGCTGAATAGTTCGTGCGAAGCTCTGTTATCGAAATACCAGGGAACCAGTAGTAAGAACCAAAAACATATCTATAATTAGGATAATTAGAATACCTTAGCCTAGAATATCTTAGACTACTTTAGAATAAGATTACCTTAGACTACCTTAGATTGCTTTAGATTAATCATTAGCTTGCCTTAGACTAAATTAGGAACCTAGTTTATCTGTTTAAAATTTTAAATCAACAAAAAGAGGCATATCCAGTGTATGACCCAAACCCGATCTAGACCAGGGCCGTTGTTATTCGTACCTGATCCAGACGGCATAATCTCTAAAGCACGCAAGGAAGCAAGAATAAGAAAACGAATGGCGTTACGCTTTACTTTAGCAGAAAACACTAAACCCTCGATTGAAGGTCGAGGAGGACCGATCAGATTCCCAGAGATTCAAGGACACTCGTTCGAGTTAAAACATCACATCATACAACTCATCCAAAATAGCTGTCAATTCCAAGGATTACCGAATGACGATCCTAACTCTCACCTCGATAAATTCATATCTCTTTCGAACTTCTACAAGCAGCCAGGGATAGGACAAGATATAGTCCAGCTATACTTGTTCCCCTATTCTCTCACTCATCATGCACAAACATGGTTCGAAGGACTGGAAAAAGATTCCATCACGTCTTGGACGGAGATGGCTACTAAATTCCTAAACAAATATTTCCCTCCTTCTAAACAAACCAAGCTTAAGAATGACATCATCAACTTCAAACAAAGTTATGATGAATCTCTTTACACTGCATGGGAGCGATTCAAAACCCTGCTGAAGAAATGCCCTAATCACCAGTTAGAACGTTCAGCCCAAATCTGCACCTTCTACAATGGTCTTACGGTAAATCATAGGACGACGATCGATGCCGCCGCTCAAGGAAATCTGATGAACCAAACCGCAGACGAAGCATGGGAATTGCTCGAGAACATGACAATGCATCATCATGACTGGAACAGTGGTGAAACAACTTTATCATCTGCACCACTCTCCGCCCTTAATAATCAAACGGAGGCCATCAAATCTCTCACAGACAAGATGGAGTCTCTTGCCAAACAACTCGGAGAATTGAAGACGCAGTCGCAGCAAGTTAACCAGGTCCAGGCCTGTGTTAATTGTACCAACCCGCAACCCACTGAAGAATATCAAGTTGAGTACGAGAACCCTGACTGTTCAGTCTGTTACGTTCAATACCCAGCTCGCCAATCAAATCCCGGCTTCAATCAACAAACTAGGGTTAACCAATTTCAAAGAAACCACCAACCTTTTCACTATCGTTACCCACCTTATCCAACCCAACAATCTCAATTGACCTATGATCAACCACTTCCACTCACTGGTCCACCTGCTGAGGAAAATTCCCCAACCACCCAAATTACGAAAATAGCCAACCCCGCTCTCGGAACTGATGATCAGTTGACACAGTTCATTCAAGGATAACAATAGCTTAATCAGAGAACTGCATCTAGACAAGACCAGACAGAGATCCTAATGAGAAATCAACTGGCTCTCCTCAAAAGCCTAGAAACGCAGCTCGAACAGTTATTACAATGCCTTGAAACCCGACCTCAGGGAAGGTTACCTAGTAATACTATCCAAAATCCCCACATATAGGAAGCTAAGCAAATGGACTCAGTAATCCCAGGAGAAGAACTACGGAGAAGGTCAGCTAGAATCAAGAACAAATCAACGTATACTCAGCAGTTGCCCACAGCAACTCCGGTTCGTGTTCCCTATCCTGGAAGGTTACAGGAAGAACCATCTAAGCTTGATTCCTTCAAACTTGATGGAAGATTTCTGGACACTGTATCCAAAGTGCCTAATCAAAAGAGATATATCCGAAGGCTTCTCTCTACGAAGAAAAAGTTACCAGATTCTAACAAAATTCCACTAAGTGAAGACTGCTCAGCAGTACTCAGAAACTCTCTACCACAGAAGCTAGGGGATACGGGCCGTTTCATTTTCCCGTGTTCAATCTACCAATATGGAACCATTCATGTGCTCGCAGATTTAGGAGCAAGTATCAAACTAATCCCCTACTCTCTCTACAAGAGATTAGAATTAGGAGACTTGTCACCAACCAAAATGACAATCCAACTTTCCGATCATACAATTAGATATCCTAAGGGCATAGTTGAGAACGTCTTGGTGAAAGTCGACAAATTCTTGTATCCTACGGATTTCGTAGTGATGGACATTCAGGAAGACCTATACACACCAATAGTGTTAGGAAGACCTTTCATGAATACGGCTAGGACAATTATTGATGTGTACAATTAAACCCTGATCTTACGATCACATGGGGAGAGCGTTACCTTCAAAATTGAAAGACCTACCGATCTTTCTGGACAGGCAGAGATGTTTGCTATTTCCACCAGACGAATCACTTCCGATGATGAGTCCCCACCACCAGCTGAAGATATCGATATGGGTGTCGAATCATAGTCTGTTGATGACCCAGAAATGGAAGAAGAGGATCCCAGCAAAAAATAGAGGAAGAGGAAGAACCTGAGGAGGAAGAGGAAATGGAAGACGTAAAAGAAACTGCGATAATACCATCTCCAAGCCCGGAGCGTCATGAAGAATTAATGAGGCTTGAGACTAAAGATCACAGTTTAATCATTCGCTTCAAGAAGAAGACTGATAAGGTTGACGTTAAGGACATAAAAATTGACCCCGAAAGTGTCAAAGCAAAGGATACTGCAGAGACCCGTTCATTAGACGAATCTTCAGACGATTATTCTACTGATGATGATGAGGAAGAGCAACACGAAGACATTTCAGATAACTCATATTCTCCATCCGAATCAGATCAGGAGGAGTCGGACTCTTATGCAGATCAAATTCCGATTATATCCACTCACGCCGACATGAAACCTTCATCAATGACACTGATGAATTTGAAAAGATACTCGAAGCCATCCGTAAGTCAACAATCGATTACACGCTATGCTTAACCGAAAGAATCACTGCTATCAAGTACGAATAC
Source organism: Rutidosis leptorrhynchoides (assembly GCF_046630445.1). Classification (NCBI taxonomy): domain Eukaryota; kingdom Viridiplantae; phylum Streptophyta; class Magnoliopsida; order Asterales; family Asteraceae; genus Rutidosis; species Rutidosis leptorrhynchoides. The sequence continues at coordinate 137,294,669 of NC_092337.1, read as the reverse complement.
GATCGTTATCTCCAGAGAGAAGACAACAATGCTGAAATCCTAGAAGAACGCATTCAAGACTTTATCAATAACTTCACGATCATATGTACAGCGAAGAAAGGCAACGAGAGCACGACTCAGTAGTTCGCACTATTCTAGAAACAAGATTTTGTCGAGATCAGAAGATCATTTACTCTAAGGTTTACAACGCCTTAGCCGGATCTGCACTTCCATTCTCAGCAAACCAACGAGCACTACTGACTCTCATCCAGAAGCATATGGATCATTCCACCGGACGCCACTTATCACTCCGATTTGCAAATGGTCGAGGATATTCACAGCTTTTTCGCTCTTTTAGAAAGAGATAATTTTGAAAGCATGCCGGAGAGGCTAGTAATTTACTTAACAATTGATCACCACGCCAATCTAATTATCAAAGAGTTACAAGACGTAGTCACAGAGGAAGTAAGACGCAACAATCCGTTTTCTCACCTTGAACCAGACCGAGTCAACATTGCCACCTACTTTACTAAGCAGATAGCACGTATCTTCCAAGAATCCACGGATCCTAGTTTCACATTCAAAGCCAGATGTAGGGAGATATACTCAAAGACGGTGACATTAATGCTTGGGTCAGGGCTGCTCTTAACTTCTTTTCAACTTCGCCTTTTGACTACTCTGTGCAAAGCTACGGACTCCTACTGTGGAGACCACCGATCAGAAGACTTTGAAATATTGAAGATACAATTTCTGACATTATTTGAAGATCTCCAAAATGAGCATCCTATCAGAGAGATAATCACTACTAGCATTGCCTCAATGATCGACATTCATGAATCAATCAGCAGAGCAGTGGATCATATTCTTATCGGACTTCAAGATTTGTCACGAGCCGAAACCGCACACTATCTTTCTTTTAGAAGATCTTCAAGAGAAGTACCGGCATGTTACCACTTTTGGTCCGACACTTTCTCAGGATTTATCCACCGAGACTCACATTCCCTCGAGAAGACCAAGATCACAACTACCAGAGGGGAATGACTACTTTCTAAGCATCACTAAGGTCGAGACAATGACCTTAAACAAAAGCGCTTCTCGGGAGGCAACCCGTGCAATAAAGTAGAGTAGAAGAATAAAGGATGACAAGTGAGCCGATGAATAAAGGACGAAACTTCCAAGCCAGCAAGCTCTTCACAAGCAACCACGTCTGCTGGGGGTACCCTTTCTTTCCGCTACTAGCTCAAATTTCTATGCCACATCCTAAGCTTATCACTAAGTGTGGGATTCTAACCCAAATGAACACTAAACGAATAATCCCAAATCTTCAACTAAAACTCCTAAGTGTGAGATATACTAGGAACATTGAGAACACTGTTCGTTTAAGTGTGGGATGATGGTATAATCCTTTTTATGCTATATTAAAATAACCCATTACAAAGATTCCAAGTTTTTAAGCCAAATTTCAAATTTTTAACAAAAGAAAGCCTTTTCGAAAAAGTATTTTTGAAAACCTGAAACGTTTGTAAATAAAAATAAGGCTTAAATAAGGTGGAAATCTTGTTAGGATGAACCGAATCTCTAAAAGAGCATTGAATGACTAGGCATTATCGACCTATTGATTATGGCAAGGCACCCAAATAAGAGCAACATTCATCTTTAATGCTTCACTATTTTCCGTTGAGAGTGCCGATATCCGTGCTCGGAATCAGAACTTGCTTTAGATATGCATTTCCAAGTAACGAAATGTGATTCGGTTATAATCAGAAGAGCTAGCCATTTGTCAAAATAACCTCTCTCACACTTCCACTTCTTCTACCTCACCCACATCATCTTTACTATCAATCGGAAATCCAGAAAATGAGATTCCTTTCGTAAACCCGATGTTACAAACTTCTCAAGTATCACGACAAAGGTCTTGAAAAAGTTTACCGGCAAAACGTTTCTCGAGATGAAATCTCAAAAAAAAAAATTATTTCGTTCTGAGAAAAGGAGCAGAACTTATAAAGATAAACGCCGAAGAAGAACTTGACCACAAATGCATATCGCTTCAGAAGTATAGTTCAAAAGTGCTTCTCAGAAATATTAGCACTCCTATATATCTTAAATTTTCCAAAATAAAAGTCTTTTGAGACTATGTTACCCTTTTCACTCCTTAAAACAACTTCACCACCACTCCAAAATTCCGTTCCATCACTAACAAATGACCTAGATGATATGGTTACTACCGATTTCACATTAATAGCAAGGATTTGAGTCTTTATCAAGCCTATGACGATGAGTACAACATGACTGGCTATGAGCGAAATTCATTTCTTAGATCTATAGGGAACCCTAAACACTTGAGTGATTTGTGTGACCCGTGAAAGCTAGCCTAAGTCATGTAACCTCCTCGCATGCTTGCAGAGATAGTTTCAACCCTAACATAAATGACTCACCTTATCTTTCGCTCTTATAATAAAAAGAAAACCGCTTAGGCTATTAGAAAAGAAACTATGAAAAGATTTCTTGAAGTAAAAACGAGAAGTTTGCTTGAGGACAAGCAAAGTCTAAGTGTGGGATATTTGATATCAGCTAAAAAGTCACGTTTTTACCCCGGTATTAAGGCCCCAAAACAAGAAAGATTCGAACTTTATCGACAAAATACCCACTTCGTCGGTTAGAATTGAAGAACAAGCGATTATGAAGACGATGCAAAAAGAATCAAGAGAATCAGAGCTAAAACGAAGATTCTAGAGCGAAAACGGTGAAAGACAAGAAATCAAGTTACGATCCAGGGAATCAGCAAGCCAAACGGCCTGCCAAACGGGTTGCTGATATCGGCTAAAAAGTCACATTTTTACCCCAATATTAAGGCCCAAAAACAAGAAAGATTCGAACTTTGTCGGCAAAATACCCACTTCGTCGGTTAGAATTGAAGAACAAGTAATTACGAAGATGGTGCAAAAAGAATCAAGAGAATCGGAGCTAAAACAAAGATTCTAGAGCGAAAACGGTGAAAGACAAGAAATCAAGTTACGATCCAGTGAATCAAGGCTGACCAGGCACAAAAACTGCCTGCCATACGGCTTGCCAAACGGCTTGACAAACGACCTGCCAAATGGTCAGGCAAACGGGCTCGATGAACAGCTTGCTTAGCAAACGGCTTGCCAAATACAGCCTACCAAACGGCCTGCCAGCCGTTTGCAGGCAAAAATCTTGTTTATTTAAAGGGTCTTTGTCATTCATTCCAACACACACTTCAATTCATTTCTTTCTCTCTCTTGTACAATATTAGTCATACTTTCAAGGTCTTCGACTCCGTGTGGGAAACCTAGTACCCGGAGAAGAACCTTGAAGATTGTATTAGGAGCGGTCTGGAGTCTTGAAGTTGTCACTTTTGTATTCGGAACTCGTTTAATCTACTGGTACTTCTATCCCTTATCTTTGTATAATGTATTTTACCATTATGTTATGCGATATTGTTGCCATGATTAACGAGTAGTTATCTTTAGTGTATGCTATGATGTAAGCAGTTATAATGCCGGAATAATATTATGGTTTGTGTATGCTGTTGAAATGCTTTTCGATTATGCTTTAAACTCAATCACTTTTCCAACTAATAGAACGTAGTTATTGGCTCTGTTATTGGGAAGTCGCGAACCCCGATTTAGAGTACACTATCTGTGTCACCCCTTGGTAAGAAAAGTCTATCGGATACAACATGAGATCGACTGAGGCACACCGGTTTTAGTAAGTCTATCAAGCTTTGGATTCTGACTGAGAACTATTTCGTAGTGAAACACCTGACTAGATCCTCAGTACATTGTCGGTCTTAGACCATGCTAGTGTAGTCACCAAGAATATAAACTTCGTACGTGCATGCTGAAGCATAGCGGTTGTTGTAAGCTGTACCTCTGCTAAGTAAGGCCATGAAACCCGGTCAGTGTTGACCAGTACACTGCACCATAACGCGGTCTCAAGCATTGCAACCCCCTTAAGGGATTCTTAGTTAATTAAGGAACTGTTTGTTTAGACACATAAAGGATTGGACCGTTAGGATAACTGAACGTGTTCATGGAAGTCAGCTTGACTTGGCCATGGTGTTCTTTATGGGTGAACTCTTTTTAAAGGGCCTAACTATCTTTTAAAACCAATCATTAACGAATGCATTGAAACACATCACGTCTCTCGGATATGGTAAACCAAGTATTCTATTATGCTTAAGAAAGTTTAGACCATTGTGGAATGTAAATATGTCACCCAACCGAGTCGCTCAATTGGATGAGCCGTCTAAACGTGTATGCCTGTAGTCAGACTACACGGGTGTCGGGGGTAAGGGACATTGCTCTCTATTCAGAATCTTCAAGCCTAACGCAGTACCCAGTGACATGTCTTATGACAGGGGCGTTTAGGACCAGTGTAATGAATAAAAGGCCTCTGCCTGTCCATGAGCCAACATTCCATAATCCCGGTAAAATAACTGATGAAGTCATAGTATGCACTTACTTTAACCTTATCTGGATTACGAATTTTATCGCATTTACTTTATCTGTCTTATAAATTAGAAAATCCCAAAGATTAGGTATCCACTATTCCGTCTTAACTATCTTAGGCTTAAATATATGTTCGATTCTACTGATATCTCAAAAATACGACTCTAGGTCATACTTCCCTTACTCATAATAAGGAGTAGTACGATTTAGGCCCCGCTAAATATAAATTTAAAACAAGTACCTCCCTCCTGAGTGGCTGATCCTGACGCGCGTGACCCGACGACACCGCACGAATAAAAATCGTCCATTTCAGCCATATCAAGAGGGAACCTAGTTTTTAGCGCCGCTGTCGGGGAACTGGTATCAGGCAATACTGCTCTCTATCAAACTCATTCACAAGCATATAGTGGTGTCTAAGAAAGATAATTATACACTTGGTTGTTGGATATTCCGAATAGTCGCTAATTATATTGGGACCAAAAGGATCCTGCCTCTCCGTAGTCGGCCTGGCCACTTGGTTTGTTGAATAGTTTGTGCGGAGCTCTGTTACCGAAATACCAGGGAATCAGTAGCCAGAACCAAAAACATATTGAACCATAGGATAGTTAAATTAGATTACTTTAGACTACCTTAAATTAAATTAGATTACTTTAAGAATTAGACTACCTTAGACTAAGTTTAGCTTACTTTAGATTACTTTAGAATTTAGTTTATTTGCTAAAAATTAAAAACGAAAAGGCGTACCCAGTGTATGACCCAAACCTGATCTAGACCAGGGCCGTTGTTATTCGTACCTGATCCAGACACAGTAATCTCTAAAGCACGCAAGGAAGCGCGAATCAGAAATCGAATGGCGTTACGCGTTACTTTAGCAGAAAATACCAAACCCTCGATTGAAGGTCGAGGAGGACCGATCAGATTTCCAGAGAATCAAGGGTACTCTTCGAGTTAAAACATCACATCATCCAGCTCATCCAAAATGGCTGCCAATTCCACGGATTACCGAATGACGATCCTAATTCTCACCTTGATAAATTCATATCTCTTTCAAAATCCTACAAGCAGCCAGGGATAGGACAAGATATAGTCCGACTATACTTGTTCCCCTATTCTCTCACTCATCATGCTCAAACTTGGTTCGAAGGACTGGAAAAAGATTCCATCACGTCATGGACGGAGACGGCTACTAAATTCCTAACCAAATATTTCCCCCCTTCTAAACAAACCAAACTAAAGAATGACATCATTAACTTCGAACAAAGTTATGATGAATCTCTTTACACCGCATGGGAGCGATTCAAAACCCTGCTGAAAAAATGCCCTAATCACCAGCTAGAACGGTCAGCCCAAATCTGTACCTTCTACAATGGTCTTACGGTAAATCATAGGACGACGATCAATGCAGCAGCTCAAGGAAATCTGATGAACCAAACCGCAGACGAAGCATGGGAGTTGCTCGAGAACATGACAATGCATCATCATGACTGGAACAGTGGTGAAACAACTTCATCATCTGCCCTACTCTCAGCACTTAACAATCAAACGGAAGCCATCAAATCCCTCACGGATAAGATGGAATCTCTTGCTAAACAACTCGGAGAATTGAAGACGCAGCCGCAGCAGGTCAACCAAGCTCAGGCTTGTGTTAATTGTACCAACCCGCAACCTACTGAAGAATATCAAGTTGAGTACAAAAACCCTAATGGTTCAGTCTGTTACGTTCAATACCCAGCTCGCCAATCAAATCCCGAATTCAATCAAAAAACTAGGGTTAATCAATTTCAGCGAAGCAATCAACCTTTCCGCTAACGTTATCCACCTTATCCACCCCAACAATCTCAATTGACCTACGATTAACCACTTCCACTTACTGGTCCCCCAGTTGAGGAAAATTCCCCTACCACCCAGATTACAAAAGCAACTAACCCCACTCTCGGAGCTGATGATCAGTTGACTCAGTTCATTCAAGGTTAACAACAGCTAAATTAGAGAACTGCATCCAGACAAGATCAGACGGAGATACTAATGAGAAATCAATTGGCTCTGCTCAAAAGTCTGGAAACACAGCTCGGACAGTTATCACAACGCATTGAAACCCGACCGCAGGGAAGATTGCCTAGTAATACTATCCAAAATCCCCACATAGAGGAAGCCAAGCAAGTGGACTCAGTAATCTCAGAAGAAGAACCACGGAGAAGGTCAGCCAGGCTCAAGAACAAATCGACGTATACTCAGAAGCTGACCCCCTGAAACTCTAATTCGCGTACCCTATCCTGGAAGGCTACAGGAAGAACCAACCAAGCTTAATTCCTTCAAACTTGATGGGAGATTCCTGGACACCGTGTCCAAAGTGCCTAATCAAAAGAAATATATTTGAAGGCTTCTCTCTACGAAGGAAAGGATACCAGATTCTAACAATATTCCACTGAGTGAAGACTGCTCAGCAGTACTCAGAAACTCTCTGCCAAAGAAGCTAGGAGATACGGGCTGATTCATTTTACTGTATTCAATCTACCAATCTGGAACTATTCATGCGCTAGCAGATTTAGGAGCAAGTATCAACCTGATCCCCTACTCTCTCTACAAGAGATTAGAGTTAGGAGACTTATCACTAACCAAAATGACAATCTAACTTGTCGATCATACAAGTCGATATCCTAAGGGCATAGTTGAGAACGTCTTGGTGAAAGTCGACAAATTCTTGTATCCTACGGATTTCGTAGTGATGGACATTCAGGAATACCTACACACACCAATAGTGTTAGGAAGACCTTTTATGAATACGGCTAGGACAGTTATTGATGTGTACAATCAAACCCTGATCTTACGATCACATGGGGAAAGCGTGTAGTGACCCGAACTTTTCCATGTTTATATATATTAATTGAGATTGATATTTACATGATTAAACGTTTCCAACATGTTAAGCAATCAAACTTGTTAAGACTTGATTAATTGAAATAGGTTTCATATAGACAATTGACTACCCAAGTTGACCGGTGATTCACGAACGTTAAAACTTGTAAAAACTATATGATGACATATATATGGTTATATATATAGTTAACATGATATTATGATAAGTAAACATATCATTAAGTATATTAACAATGAACTACATATGTAAAAACAAGACTACTAACTTAATGATTTTTAAACGAGACATATATGTAACGATTATCGTTGTAACGACATTTAAATGTATATATATCATATTAAGATATATTAATATATCATAATATCATGATAATATAATAATTTAACATCTCATTTGTCATAACCCGTCCTTAACCGTAAGAACGTGTTAGATAACGTATGATTTCATTGCGAGGTATTGACCTCTATATGCGACATTTTTAAAAGAAAAACTGCATATATTATACATTACAAACCATGATTCTTATTTTTGATACAAGCTTTGGACGAAATAAAGATGATTATCGTTTAGCGATAATCTTCGACTTACAAACTTTACAAATGATGATAACAACACGATTTCTAGCATATTTTACAACACAAGTTCTTAGATATGCAGTTTTATTTTTGACACAAATATGCGTACGCAAGATCCTGCTCAAATTCAACATAATGCAGCGGAAGCTTCTAAATATCACCTGAGAATAAACATGTTTAAAATGTCAACATAAAGTTGGTGAGATATAGGTTTAGTGCCAGCAGCAATATATATATATATATATATAGACCACAAGATTTCATATATAAACATTTTCATAAAAATATTCTAAGTGGTTGAGCACTTGGTAACCATACTTAACATTTAATCACGTCGCATATTCCCTTTAATATGAAATCTTACTACACCGTACCAAGTGTAGTCACAAAACGAAGTACTGTGCAACCGTTGAATACTGGTCGTCCAGTCCGGTTGGGGTTGTCAGGCCCGATAGATCTATCAACAGGATTCGCGTTTACAATACCGCTGTAAATATTAGTTACCAAGCTACAGGGAAGTATGCCAGTGGTACAACTCAACGTAGAATATATTTTCAGTTACTTGTGTCCATAACGTAAAACATAAAATACATGTATTCTCATCCCGAAATATTTAGAGTTTAAAAGTGGGACTATATACTCACTTTCGTCTTGAAGATATATATAATTTGACTTGGTCTCCGGTTGATATCACGAACCTATCCATATATAATATATCAATACCTTTTCTTTTTAAACAAACGTCACATATATATACTTGTTATACTTTTAATACTTTTAATAATTCCTTAGTCCGTAGTTAGCAGTTCGTTGTTAGTAATTCAATTTTAATGGTTCATTTTTAGATGTTTAATATACCCTCAATGAAATAAATAAAACCCCCAACGAAATAAATAAAACCCCATCGTATATGTATTGGTCGAGATTAATCTTGACCCATGGTACCGGTGTTGTCAAATGACGTGTTGCGTACATAAAGTACCGGTGTTGTCAAATGACGTGTTGCGTACAATCATGGGATCTTATGATTAATCTTCTCGTATTATTTACGGGTGATCCTGAACCATATAAAATTAAATTATGAGTACATATATATAAAATATCATGTTATTTTAAAAAGATGTGATTTATTTAATTTTCTCCAATTATTTTCGTAGCTAAACTAGTCTTAGATATCCGATCTCGTTTTGGTCATAGTTTCTTCGTTACAACTCCGTTTTCGTTGATTCAACTTGCCACTTCCTTGGATCGAGTCCCTCTTTAAGACTATGAACTGTAAATACCTTAGTTTGTATTCGAAATCACAGGTCATAGGTCAAACTTTAGTGAAACTTATGAAGTTAATCATTTTCCATCATGTAAACAACCTTAAATGATTATTTTTCTAAAAATACTTATACTTTGAGTTAAATCATGAAATTTTTTTATGTGTTATCATATTTATAGTAAAAATCATTTTTCCAGAAAATAAACCTCCAATTCAAAGTTTAAGATGGTTTTTAATTATCCAACCCAAAACAGCCCCCGGTTGCACTCCGATGTCGTAAATTCAGTTTTTAAGGTGTTCTTTGAAAAACCAAGTTATACCTTGTTAAATTAGCATATATTTAAGATATATTACAGGTCTTGAAGTATTTTAAAAGTTAAGTTAGAAGGATCTATTTAGTTTGCAAACAAGTTTGAAAACTTTCAAACTATGTTCTTGTTGTTAAACTTTTATACCACAAAATAAGATAGCTATATATATATGAATCGAATAAGGTTATGAACATAGATTCTACCTCAAGTTCCTTGGACAAGGTTGCTGTAAAAGAGGAGTAAGAACCTAGAACCAAAAGGGTGATGGAAGTGGATGAAAGATTGGAAGTAAGTTGGTGTTCTTGGAAGGATTTCTTGAAGTGTTTTTGTAAGGTTTTCTTATGAGGTTTAAGTGTTGTTTTTGAAGCTAAATGATGGGGAAAATGCTTGGAGATGATCAAGTATGAAGTTAAGAGTATTTTGAGAGAGAAATGGAAGTGTAAGTATGAGAAAATGGGGTGAAGAAATGGTGTGCATGCATAAAAACGTTTTTAGGTTATAAAGGAAAAAAAAGATACCTAACTTTGTTTTCTTGCTAAATAATTCATGCTACTTGACAAATGGTTGGTTCCACATGTTTCTTAATCATTTAAGGCTGCTAAGGAGCAGATTTTTATTGGTATATACCAATAGTAAATACATCTAGAAGCTGCGTATGATACGGGTACATATACCCTAGGTATACGTATAGAAATCTTTGAGAAAACGGAACGAGGATTCAAATATAGCTATCTTTTGTAAATATACTTATATTGTTTTATGTATGTAAGCCCTTTAAAAGTGATTAAATACATTACTTATACGATATATGTATAAACATTATAGGTTATAAGTATTTAAGTCAAATAACGTTACGTATGGTTATCGTTTTGAAAACTTAAGTTAGTAGTTTCAAAATATACTTATAACTTATTGTTATTAATACAAAATGAGATATTAAAACATTCTTAGATCATGTTAAATATGTATATATACATATATATACACAAACGTATAATTATCATATATTGTATAGTTCGTGATATCATCGGTCAAACTAGACGGTCAAACGTTGTGTAAAACTCTTTTCGAAAACATAAGTCTCAACAATTTGGATTGCTTATCATGTTGGTAAGGTTTAATTTATGTAAATATTAATCTTATAAGTATAGAACGATCAAAAAAGTGCGGGTCGTTACATTACCTCCCCGTTAAATAAATTTTGTCCCGAAATTTTAAAATTGTACCTATTTTGCGTCATCGAGAAACAAGTGTGGATACTTTTGTTTCATCTGATCCTCTCGTTCCCACGTAAACTCGGGACCTCTTCTAGCATTCCAACGAACCTTAACTATCGGTATGTTGCTCTGCTTGAGCTGTTTAACTTCACGATCCATGATTTCGATTGGTTCTTCGATGAATTGTAGTTTCTCGTCGACATGGATTTCTTCAAGAGGAATGGTGAGATCTTCCTTTGCAAGACACTTCTTAAGGTTTGAGACGTGAAAGGTATTATGTACTCCGGCGAGTTGTTGCGGTAACTCGAGTCGATAAGCTACCGGTCCAATGCGTTCGATGATCTTGAACGGGCCTACATATCTTGGGTTCAGTTTACCCCTTTTTCCGAAGCGTATTACACCTTTCCAAGGTGACACCTTTAGCATAACCATGTCACCGATCTGAAACTCTAATGGTTTCCTTCGGACATCGGCGTAGCTCTTTTGGCGACTACGGGCTGTTTTCAATCTCTCCTTAATTTGTACTATCTTCTCAGTCGTTTCGTGTATGATCTCGGGACCAGTTAATTGTCGATCTCCTACTTCATTCCAACAGATAGGAGATCTACACTTCCTTCCATACAATGCTTCGAATGGTGCAGCTTTAATGCTCGCATGATAACTATTATTATACGAGAATTCTGCTAACGGTAAATACTTATCCCATCCGTTTCCAAAGTCGATCACACATGCCCTGAGCATGCCTTCGAGAGTCTGAATCGTTCTTTCACTCTGCCCGTCGGTTTGCGGATGATATGCGGTACTCATATCCAAACGAGTTCCTAGTGCCTCCTGTAGTGATTGCCAGAATTTTGAGGTAAATCTACTATCACGATCGGATATAATGGAAATAGGTATTCCATGCCTTGAAACAATTTCCTTTATATACAATCGTAATAGTTTCTCCATTCTATCCGTTTCCTTTATAGGCAAGAAATGTGCAGACTTGGTGAGAAGATCAACAATCACCCAAATGGTGTCGTATCCCCAGGCAGTCTTAGGTAACTTCGTGATGAAATCCATGGTAATACCATCCCATTTCCATTCTGGGATTTCTGGTTGTTGAAGTAACCCTGACGGCTTCTGGTGTTCAGCTTTGACTTTGGAACAAGTTAAACATTCCCCAACATATGTTGCAACGTCTGTCTTTAAATTAGGCCACCAATAATGTGTCTTAAGATCTTGGTACATCTTTCCAACTCCAGGATGTATCGAGTATCTTGTCTTATGTGTCTCATTCAATATCAACTTCCTTAATCCACCCAACTTCGGTACCCAAATACGGTTTGCAAAATATCGAATTCCATCTTCCCGTATAACGAGTTGCTTCTCATACTTCTTCATTATTTCATTTCCTATATTTTCTTTAGTAAGTGCTTCTCGTTGAACTTCTTTGATTTGTGAGTTGAGATTCATGCGAATTTTTATGTTCATCGCTCGTACTCGAATTGGTTCTCGTTCCTTTCTGCTTAAAGCGTCAGCCACCACATTCGCTTTCCCTGGATGATAACGAATTTCACAATCATAGTCGTTTATTAACTCGACCCACCTACGTTGCCTCATGTTCAGCTGTTTTTGATCGAAAATATGTTGAAGGCTTTTATGATCAGTAAACACAGTGCATTTAACCCCATACAAGTAGTGTCTCCATATCTTCAATGCAAACACGACTGCTCCCAGTTCTAGATCATGCGTCGTATAATTCCGCTCGTGAATCTTTAATTGTCGGGATGCGTATGCAATAACTTTCTTCCGTTGCATAAGAACGCAACCAAAACCTTGTCGCGAAGCGTCACAATATATTTCAAAATCATCGTTCCCTTCTGGTAACGATAAAATAGGCGCCGTAGTCAACTTCTTTTTCAGTAATTGAAATGCACTCTCCTGCTCAGAAGTCCATTCATATTTCTTCCCTTTTTGTGTTAACGCTGTCAACGGCTTAGCTATTCGGGAAAAATCTTGAATAAACCTTCTATAATAACCGGCTAAACCCAAAAATTGGCGTATCTGCATTGGTGTCTTAGGAGTCTCCCATTTTTCAATGGCTTCAATTTTTGCTGGATCAACCTGAATTCCTTTGCTACCAACAACGTGGCCAAGAAATTGCACTTCTTTCAACCAGAAAGCACATTTAGAAAATTTAGCATATAGCTGTTCTTTTCTCAATAACTCTAATATCAACCTTAAATGCTGTTCATGCTCTTGCTCACTCTTGGAATAGATAAGAATATCATCAATGAAAACGATAACAAACTTATCTAAATATGGACTACAAACTCGATTCATGAGGTCCATGAATACAGCTGGCGCATTCGTCAATCCAAACGGCATGACCAAAAATTCGTAATGACCGTAGCGTGTCCGAAAAGCAGTTTTCGGTATATCTTCTTCTTTGACACGTAATTGATGATAACCCGATCTTAGGTCAATTTTCGAGTACACACATGATCCTTGGAGTTGATCAAATAAGTCGTCAATTCTCGGTAGTGGATACCGATTCTTGATAGTTAACTTATTTAATTCACGATAATCTATACACATTCGGAAAGATCCATCTTTCTTCTTGACGAATAAAATTGGAGCTCCCCACGGTGAAGTGCTTGGTCGTATGAATCCACGGTCTAGTAATTCTTTTAACTGACTTTGAAGTTCTTTTAACTCGGACGGTGCAAGTCTATATGGAGCACGAGCCACTGGTGCAGCTCCTGGTACTAAATCTATTTGAAATTCTACAGATCTAAATGGAGGTAATCCCGGCAACTCTTCCAGAAATACTTCAGGAAAATCTCTTGCCACAGGCATGTCATTGATGCACTTCTCTTTTTCTTTCTTTTCGACTTTATTAACATGTGCTAAGATAGCATAGCACCCTTTCTTCAAGCACTTTTGAGCTTTCAAATAACTAATGAGTTTTAGCTTTGAGTTACCCTTCTCTCCATAAATCATTACTGGCGTTTTATTCTTACGAGGAATGCGAATTGCCTTCTTGGCGCACACAACTTCAGCTCCTATTTTGGACATCCAGTCCATGCCGACTATTACATCAAAACTTCCTAATTCTATGGGTATTAAGTCAATTTTAAATGTTTCTCCGGCTAAATTTATTTTACAATCACGGCAAATTTTATCGGCTTTAATTAGTTTACCATTATCTAACTCAATCATGTACTTAGCATCTAGAGGTAATGATGAACAATTCAATTTAGCGTGAAAGTCTCTACACACGTAACTTCTATCAGCACCAGTATCAAATATAATAGATGCGGATAAGTTATTAATGGTAAACATACCCGTAACAAGCTCCGGGTCTTCACATGCCTCTCTAGCATTAATAACAAATGCTCTCCCACGTGCAGGTCCGATATTCTTCTCTGGATTCGGGCACTGGCTCTTATAGTGACCTTGTTTTCCACACCCAAAACAAGTAATGGTAGCCAAAGCAGTTCTATTTGCATTGGTGGCAGGAGTCTTGGTACCATTTGTAACGAGAGCCCTACAATCTTCAGCAAGATGACCCTTTCGATTACATTTGTTGCATACCACATTACAGTAACCAGAGTGATGTTTGTGGCATCGGTTGCATAAAGGATTTTGTCCTTTATAACCAAAGCTTAAACCACTACCCGCACCTTGCGTGTTTTCTTGTTTCTTAAAAGATTGTTGTTGGTTACCTCGATCATAATTTCCATTCCACTTTCTTTTGTTACCTGATACCTTCACATCAGTATTGGATACTTTCTTATCCATGATGACCTGATCCATTAGCTCGTTTGCCATGGTTATAGCTTCATGAATTGTCTTAGGTTTCGATGCTGTAACATTTGCCTTGACCTTTTTGGGCAACCCATCTTTGTACATTTCAATTTTCCGTTCTTCGGTTGGAACCAATTCAGGACATAGCAAAACTAATTCCATGAATCGCTGATTGTAGTTGGTGATTTCAGTACCAATAACCTTCAGACTTCGTAACTCATCTTCCAACTTCCTAACCTCGTTCCTTGGACAATATTCGTTGATTAACATTGTTTTGAATTCTTCCCATGGAGTATCATAAGCTACATCTCCTCCTACAGCCTTCACATAATTTTTCCACCACGTGAGTGCACTATCTTGTAAAGTGCACGATGCATACTTGGTCATGTCCTTTTCAACACAACCACTTATTTTAAACACAGTCTCCATCTTTTCTATCCACCGGGTTAAACCGATCGGTCCTTCTGTTCCACTGAATGATGAGGGCTTGCAAGCTTGTAAAGTTTTGTAAGTGCACCCCACACGAGGATTTGGGTTAACTGCAGCACCTCTTGCAGCCTCGACCCATAACATTCTGTCGTTCACTCGCTGATTGATGAGTTCCTGGATTTCTTGTTCCGTCATTCGGTTCAATCGCGCCATATTCTTCTATAAGAATGAAAAGAAAATAATTATTCACATGGAATATTATAGATGTAGTGTATATTTACAGTACATTATAGCTTATTAATAATATGAACCAGGTATTATTATAAAAGCCTTTTCTTCTTATTAGCGTTTTATAATTATATCTAGGGTAGTACCTACCCGTTAATGTCCATACTTAATAGCTTAGTACAGAATCAATTACTACCATCTAAATAATACTTAACCATGGAAAATTATTGCATTTCACACTTCACTATTTTACATATGCTTATCTTACATCGAACATTAAACAAACCACACTAATAATATTATACAAAACATTATATGATCCCATGGTTTAATACGGCAGCGCATCGTTTGGTCTATTTTCTAGGACGTTTAGGTTCAAAGAATCGCTTAACGCTTATCCTGACTGTCTGCCTATATTTTGGCTGTGGGACTGAAGAACTGGATGCCGGGATAGAACGAATAGGAATAGCGGGAATATGGGTGGTAGTGTCTAGTGGAGTTGGTGCCACATCATCCTTATTAAACTCAGGATTTGAATTTTCTAATTCATTAGCCTTTCGTTTCTTTCCTAGTTCGAACTCTTCTTTTGTAATTTCCTGTATTTCTTCCTCGGGTTCACTTTCCTCCTCGGGTTCACTTTCCTCCTCGGGTTCACTTTCCTCCTCGGGTTCACTTTCCTCCTCGGGTTCACTTTCCGGGTTCTCTATAGTCGGTTCATCCGGAATTTGTGAGTCTTCCCCAAAGATATTATTTTCGTCATCGGATAGGTTAATGACTGGAACATCATCTGAAGATTCTGGTTCGGAGTCGCTGAATGTGATAACAAGTTTTGAGCCCGACATCTATCACACAACAACTAACCCATTAGTACTACATAATATTTACATATAAATTTTAACCAACGATGATAAGCAATGGTTTTTAAATAAGACCCGGTCAAAGTCCAGACTTACTAATGTATCCTAACGACTTATCAGTTAGACACACTAATGCAAACCTGGTTCGCTAAGACCACCGCTCTGATACCATATGTCATAACCCGTCCTTAACCGTAAGAACGTGTTAGATAACGTATGATTTCATTGCGAGGTATTGACCTCTATATGCGACATTTTTAAAAGAAAAACTGCATATATTATACATTACAAACCATGATTCTTATTTTTGATACAAGCTTTGGACGAAATAAAGATGATTATCGTTTAGCGATAATCTTCGACTTACAAACTTTACAAATGATGATAACAACACGATTTCTAGCATATTTTACAACACAAGTTCTTAGATATGCAGTTTTATTTTTGACACAAATATGCGTACGCAAGATCCTGCTCAAATTCAACATAATGCAGCGGAAGCTTCTAAATATCACCTGAGAATAAACATGTTTAAAATGTCAACATAAAGTTGGTGAGATATAGGTTTAGTGCCAGCAGCAATATATATATATATATATAGACCACAAGATTTCATATATAAACATTTTCATAAAAATATTCTAAGTGGTTGAGCACTTGGTAACCATACTTAACATTTAATCACGTCGCATATTCCCTTTAATATGAAATCTTACTACACCGTACCAAGTGTAGTCACAAAACGAAGTACTGTGCAACCGTTGAATACTGGTCGTCCAGTCCGGTTGGGGTTGTCAGGCCCGATAGATCTATCAACAGGATTCGCGTTTACAATACCGCTGTAAATATTAGTTACCAAGCTACAGGGAAGTATGCCAGTGGTACAACTCAACGTAGAATATATTTTCAGTTACTTGTGTCCATAACGTAAAACATAAAATACATGTATTCTCATCCCGAAATA
Organism: Rutidosis leptorrhynchoides; assembly: GCF_046630445.1. Lineage (NCBI taxonomy): Eukaryota > Viridiplantae > Streptophyta > Magnoliopsida > Asterales > Asteraceae > Rutidosis > Rutidosis leptorrhynchoides. The sequence continues at coordinate 137,277,700 of NC_092337.1, read as the reverse complement.
TTTAGAGTTTAAAAGTGGGACTATATACTCACTTTCGTCTTGAAGATATATATAATTTGACTTGGTCTCCGGTTGATATCACGAACCTATCCATATATAATATATCAATACCTTTTCTTTTTAAACAAACGTCACATATATATACTTGTTATACTTTTAATACTTTTAATAATTCCTTAGTCCGTAGTTAGCAGTTCGTTGTTAGTAATTCAATTTTAATGGTTCATTTTTAGATGTTTAATATACCCTCAATGAAATAAATAAAACCCCCAACGAAATAAATAAAACCCCATCGTATATGTATTGGTCGAGATTAATCTTGACCCATGGTACCGGTGTTGTCAAATGACGTGTTGCGTACATAAAGTACCGGTGTTGTCAAATGACGTGTTGCGTACAATCATGGGATCTTATGATTAATCTTCTCGTATTATTTACGGGTGATCCTGAACCATATAAAATTAAATTATGAGTACATATATATAAAATATCATGTTATTTTAAAAAGATGTGATTTATTTAATTTTCTCCAATTATTTTCGTAGCTAAACTAGTCTTAGATATCCGATCTCGTTTTGGTCATAGTTTCTTCGTTACAACTCCGTTTTCGTTGATTCAACTTGCCACTTCCTTGGATCGAGTCCCTCTTTAAGACTATGAACTGTAAATACCTTAGTTTGTATTCGAAATCACAGGTCATAGGTCAAACTTTAGTGAAACTTATGAAGTTAATCATTTTCCATCATGTAAACAACCTTAAATGATTATTTTTCTAAAAATACTTATACTTTGAGTTAAATCATGAAATTTTTTATGTGTTATCATATTTATAGTAAAAATCATTTTTCCAGAAAATAAACCTCCAATTCAAAGTTTAAGATGGTTTTTAATTATCCAACCCAAAACAGCCCCCGGTTGCACTCCGATGTCGTAAATTCAGTTTTTAAGGTGTTCTTTGAAAAACCAAGTTATACCTTGTTAAATTAGCATATATTTAAGATATATTACAGGTCTTGAAGTATTTTAAAAGTTAAGTTAGAAGGATCTATTTAGTTTGCAAACAAGTTTGAAAACTTTCAAACTATGTTCTTGTTGTTAAACTTTTATACCACAAAATAAGATAGCTATATATATATGAATCGAATAAGGTTATGAACATAGATTCTACCTCAAGTTCCTTGGACAAGGTTGCTGTAAAAGAGGAGTAAGAACCTAGAACCAAAAGGGTGATGGAAGTGGATGAAAGATTGGAAGTAAGTTGGTGTTCTTGGAAGGATTTCTTGAAGTGTTTTTGTAAGGTTTTCTTATGAGGTTTAAGTGTTGTTTTTGAAGCTAAATGATGGGGAAAATGCTTGGAGATGATCAAGTATGAAGTTAAGAGTATTTTGAGAGAGAAATGGAAGTGTAAGTATGAGAAAATGGGGTGAAGAAATGGTGTGCATGCATAAAAACGTTTTTAGGTTATAAAGGAAAAAAAGATACCTAACTTTGTTTTCTTGCTAAATAATTCATGCTACTTGACAAATGGTTGGTTCCACATGTTTCTTAATCATTTAAGGCTGCTAAGGAGCAGATTTTTATTGGTATATACCAATAGTAAATACATCTAGAAGCTGCGTATGATACGGGTACATATACCCTAGGTATACGTATAGAAATCTTTGAGAAAACGGAACGAGGATTCAAATATAGCTATCTTTTGTAAATATACTTATATTGTTTTATGTATGTAAGCCCTTTAAAAGTGATTAAATACATTACTTATACGATATATGTATAAACATTATAGGTTATAAGTATTTAAGTCAAATAACGTTACGTATGGTTATCGTTTTGAAAACTTAAGTTAGTAGTTTCAAAATATACTTATAACTTATTGTTATTAATACAAAATGAGATATTAAAACATTCTTAGATCATGTTAAATATGTATATATACATATATATACACAAACGTATAATTATCATATATTGTATAGTTCGTGATATCATCGGTCAAACTAGACGGTCAAACGTTGTGTAAAACTCTTTTCGAAAACATAAGTCTCAACAATTTGGATTGCTTATCATGTTGGTAAGGTTTAATTTATGTAAATATTAATCTTATAAGTATAGAACGATCAAAAAAGTGCGGGTCATTACATCATTAGATATAATAAACAATGGGTTAACAACATTAATTGAGATCGTTAACTTAAAGGTTTCAAAACAACACTTACATGTAACGACTAACGATGACTTAACGACTCCGTTAAAATGTATATACATGTAGTGTATTTAGATGTATTAAAATACTTTTAGAAGACTTCAAGACATATATCGAAACACTCATACTTAACGAAAATGGTTACAGTTACTTTCCCATTCTTTTCTTTCATCAAGAATTCTAGTCGTATTCTTACCCGTATTATACACAGCTTCAAAACGTACTTACTATGGGTATATACCAATAGGAACTAGCATGGGATTCCACTCTTGATTATGTCATGTATGACTAATCAATTTTAACTTCTACCATGAGCTAGTCAACTAACTAGAACTCCTTTTAACCCCACTCACCACTCACCAATTAACACTCATCATTCACTCCATTTCACTTCCAAATCTCTTTCTAATTCTCTCTCAACACACCCACACTATTATGAACGTATTTTTCCAGTAGTTAATCATCATCTTCATCAAAAATCACTTCAAGAATCAAGCTATAATCATCATAGGAAGAACACTTCAAGAATACTTCAAAAATCCCTTCAAGTTTACTAATTTACTTCCAAGCTTTCTAATCCATTCCAAGTAATCATCTAAGATCAAGAAACCTTTGTTATATACAGTAGGTTATCTTTCTTATTCAAGGTAATATTCATATTCAAACTTTGATTCAATTTCTATAACTATAAACTATCTTAATTCGAGCAAAAATCTTACTTGAACTTGTTTTTGTGTCATGATCCTACTTCAAGAACTTTCAAGCCATCCAAGATCCTTTGAAGCTAGATCATTTCTTGTCACTTCCAGTAGGTTTACCTACTAAACTTGAGGTAGTAATGATGTTCATAACATCATTCAATTCATATATATAAAACTATCTTATTCGAAGGTTTAAACTCGTAATCACTAGAACATAGTTTAGTTAATTCTAAACTTGTTCGCAAACAAAAGTTAATCCTTCTAACTTGACTTTTAAAATTAACTAAACACATGTTCTATATCTATATGATATGCTAACTTAATGATTTAAAACCTGGAAACACGAAAAACACCGTAAAACCGGATTTACGCCGTCGTAGTAACACCGCGGGCTGTTTTGGGTTAGTTAATTAAAAACTATGATAAACTTTGATTTAAAACTTGTTATTCTGAGAAAATGATTTTTATTATGAACATGAAACTATATCCAAAAATTATGGTTAAACTCAAAGTGGAAGTATGTTTTCTAAAATGGTCATCTAGACGTCGTTCTTTCGACTGAAATGACTACCTTTACAAAAACGACTTGTAACTTATTTTTCCGACTATAAACCTATACTTTTTCTGTGTAGATTCATAAAATACAGTTCAATATGAAACCATAGCAATTTGATTCATTCAAAACGGATTTAAAATGAAGAAGTTATGGGTAAAACAAGATTGGATAATTTTTATCATTTTAGCTACGTGAAAATTGGTAACAAATCTATTCCAACCATAACTTAATCAACTTGTATTGTATATTATGTAATCTTGAGATACCATAGACACGTATACAATGTTTCGACCTATCATGTCGACACATCTATATATATTTCGGAACAACCATAGACACTCTATATGTGAATGTTGGAGTTAGCTATACAGGGTTGAGGTTGATTCCAAAATATATATAGTTTGAGTTGTGATCAATACTGAGATACGTATACACTGGGTCGTGGATTGATTCAAGATAATATTTATTGATTTATTTCTGTACATCTAACTGTGGACAACTAGTTGTAGGTTACTAACGAGGACAGCTGACTTAATAAACTTAAAACATCAAAATATATTAAAAGTGTTGTAAATATATTTTGAACATACTTTAATATATATGTATATATTGTTATAGGTTCGTGAATCAACAGTGGCTAAGTCTTACTTCTCGACGAAGTAAAAATCTGTGAAAGTGAGTTATAGTCCCATTTTTAAAATCTAATATTTTTGGGATGAGAATACATGCAGGTTTTATAAATGATTTACAAAATAGACACAAGTACGTGAAACTACATTCTATGGTTGAATTATCGAAATCGAATATGCCCCTTTTTATTAAGTCTGGTAATCTAAGAATTAGGGAACAGACACCCTAATTGACGCGAATCCTAAAGATAGATCTATTGGGCCTAACAAACCCCATCCAAAGTACCGGATGCTTTAGTACTTCGAAATTATATCATATCCGAAGGGTGTCCCGGAATGATGGGGATATTCTTATATATGCATCTTGTTATTGTCGGTTACCAGGTGTTCACCATATGAATGATTTTTATCTCTATGTATGGGATGTGTATTGAAATATGAAATCTTGTGGTCTATTATTATGATTTGATATATATAGGTTAAACCTATAACTCATCAACATTTTTGTTGACGTTTTAAGCATGTTTATTCTCAGGTGATTATTAAGAGCTTCCGCTGTCGCATACTTAAATAAGGACGAGATTTGGAGTCCATGCTTGTATGATATTGTGTAAAAACTGCATTCAAGAAACTTATTTTGTTGTAACATATTTGTATTGTAAACCATTATGTAATGGTCGTGTGTAAACATGATATTTTAGATTATCATTATTTGATAATCTACGTAAAGCTTTTTAAACCTTTATTGATGAAATAAAGGTTATGGTTTGTTTTAAAATGAATGCAGTCTTTGAAAAACGTCTCATATAGAGGTCAAAACCTCGCAACGAAATCAATTAATATGGAACGTTTTTAATCAATAAGAACGGGACATTTCAGTTGGTATCCGAGCGTTGGTCTTAGAGAACCAGAAAATTTGCATTAGTGTGTCTTATCGAGTTTGTTAGGATGCATTAGTGATTCTGGACTTCGACCGTGTTTTCTTTAAAAATGATTGCTTAACATTTTTGTTGGAAACTATATATTTTTAACATATGAATATTATGTGATATATTAATCTCTTAAAGTGTTTGATATTATGTGATAGATGTCTACCTCTAGAACAAGTCCCATTGACTCACCTAATAATAATGAAGAGTCAAATGTAAATTGGAATGATTCGTGGACTGATTCACAAGTTCCCGAAGAGGAACCGGAAGAAGAGTCGGAACCGGAAGAAGAATCAGAACCGGAAGAAGAATCGGAACCGGAAGAAGAATCGGAACCGGTGGGGGAAATAATAAAACGGTTAAGTAAAAGAGAATCCTCAACCAACCGACCAAGGTTAATTATAGTCAATGGTGTTTCCGCCAAGGAAGCAAAATATTGGGAGGATTACCAATTCTCCGATGAATCGGATTCCGACGAGAATTCCGATGATGTTATAGAAATTACCCCAACTGAATTTAAAAAGGCAAAAGAAAATAATAAGGGAAAGGGCATAAAAATAGAGAAATCTAATTCCAACCCCGATGAACTTTATATGTATCGTCAACCCCCGAAGTCCTTAAGTTGTAACAATGACCCGGGAACCTCTAAACCACCAGGTTTTTCTAAACCAATGTGGAAAATTACGGCTCGTATTAGGGGAACATCATATATCCCTAGAAACTTGGCAAAACGAACCAAAACCGAAGAAGAAGAAACAAGCGAGTCGGAATAAGATAGTTGTATTCGTGTGGTGTAATATATGTAATATAGTGTGCTTATGCTTTATGATATATGTAAAAATTGCTTGTATTAATAAGAATTTTTTTTATGAATCTAACTTTTGTCTATTTTACAGTATAAAAACACAAAATGGATAGACAACCCAATATTTTAAGAGACCTACCCGGAGACATGATTGATGAAATCTTGTCTAGAGTCGGTCAGAATTCCTCGGCACAACTATTTAAGGCGAGATCAGTTTGTAAGACATTCGAAGAACGTTCCAAGAATGATTTGGTTTATAAAAGGCTTTCGTTCGGAAGATGGGGGATATCACATTGGGAAATCCATAAGTTACGATGTGTTTACTTTGACGCATATATTGCGGGGAACCCAAATGCTATTTTACGCAACGGGTTAAGAAATTATTTTGACTCATTATATCCAAATATAGGACTTCGTGATTTAGAAAAAGCGGCTAACATGCAACATAAAGAAGCATGTTATGCTTACGGGTTAGTAATGTTCGCTTCTCACCAAAGTGAGAACAAGAACATCGGGCTACAACTATTAAACAAAACGTTCCCTCAAGTGACGGAGTCGGTAATTGGGGTAAGAAATGAGGTTTTTAGGTTATTACGAGACTGTTGGTCATTACGTAACCCTCGTCCCTTTGACGACGTTACAACACGCTGTCTTATCAACGGCCATAACGGTTATGTTCCACAAGACCAAGGATGGGAAGTAGTCCTAGTAAAACCAGAATGCATGACTTGTTTCTGGACGTATGAATTACGTGTCTTTATTGCCTTTGCTGAACGACTTGTGTACTAGCTAGAATTATCTTCACAACTATCTTGTATCAAAGTTATTGTGTGCTATATTTCATGCTTTATGTAAAATAAGCGGTATTGTAAGTTTGTAAAATATTGTATAAAAGTTTGAACGCGAAATATTATTATAATCAGTTTTTCATATAGAATTGTAGTAGTTGAATTGTATATTAGCTACTAAGTATGAACTTAACGGGTAGGTACTACCCGAATTTAAACTTATAAAACGCTAATATGAAGAAAAAGCTTTTATAAATGAGTTCATATTATGCTACGAAATACTATTAACTACTCTTAATATTCTGTATGATTAACTTGTTCCATTTGACTATTTTGAAGGAAATGGCACCGACTACTCGACACACCGTGAATATGAATGAAGAGGAATTCCGTACTTTTCTAGCTTCAAACATAGCCGCAGTACAGGCTGCGCTATATACCAACAATAACCTTGGATCTGGCAGTACAGGAAATCGTGTAGGATGCACCTACAAAGAATTCACTGCCTGCAAACCTTTGGAATTTGATGGAACCGAAGGACCGATCGGATTGAAACGGTGGACCGAGAAGGTTGAATCGGTGTTTGCCATAAGTAAGTGTACTGAAGAGGACAAAGTGAAGTACGCTACGCATACCTTCACAGGTTCTGCGTTAACATGGTGGAATACCTATCTAGAGCAAGTGGGACAAGATGATGCGTACGCACTACCGTGGTCAGCATTCAAGCACTTGATGAACGAGAAGTACCGTCCCAGAACCGAGGTCAATAAGCTCAAGACAGAACTTAGAGGGTTACGAACCCAAGGATTTGATATTACCACGTACGAAAGACGATTCACAGAATTGTGCCTATTGTGTCCGGGAGCGTTCGAAGATGAGGAAGAGAAGATCGACGCGTTTGTGAAAGGATTACCGGAAAGAATCCAAGAAGATATAAGTTCACACGAGCCCGCCTCCATACAACAGGCATGTAGAATGGCTCACAAACTAGTGAACCAGATTGAAGAAAGAATTAAAGAACAGACTGCTGAAGAGACCAATGTGAAGCAAGTCAAAAGAAAGTGGGAGGAAAACGGTGATAAGAATCGCCAATACAGCAACAACAGCAATTACAACAATAATCGCAACAATTATCCCAACAATCGCAACTACAACAAACGGCCCAACAACAACAACAACAACAACAACAGCAACTACAACAATCATCCTAACAACCATAATAACCGCAACAACAACAACAATCAGAAGCAGCTATGCCAAAGGTGTGAAAAGAATCACTCGGGGTTCTGCACCACATTTTGCAACAAGTGTAAAAGAAATGGTCATAGCGCGGCGAAGTGTGAGGTCTACGGACCAGGGGTTAATAGAACGAAAGGAACAAATGGTGTCGGAACGAGTAATGGCGGAGCAAGTAGTGTCGGAGCAAGTTATGCCAATGTAGTTTGTTATAAATGTGGAAAACCGGGCCACATTATTAGAAATTGCCCGAACCAGGAGAACACGAATGGACAAGGTCGTGGAAGAGTTTTCAATATTAATGCGGCAGAGGCACAGGAAGACCCGGAGCTTGTTACGGGTACGTTTCTTATTGACAATAAATCTGCTTACGTTTTATTTGATTCGGGTGCGGATAGAAGCTATATGAGTAGAGATTTTTGTGCTAAATTAAGTTGTCCATTGACGCCTTTGGATAGTAAATTTTTACTCGAATTAGCAAATGGTAAATTAATTTCAGCCGATAATATATGTCGGAATCGAGAAATTAAACTGGTTAGCGAAACATTTAAGATTGATTTGATACCAGTAGAGTTAGGGAGTTTTGATGTGATAATCGGTATGGACTGGTTGAAAGAAGTGAAAGCAGAGATCGTCTGTTACAAAAATGCAATTCGCATTATACGAGAAAAAGGAAAACCCTTAATGGTGTACGGAGAAAAGGGCAACACGAAGCTACATCTTATTAGTAATTTGAAGGCACAAAAACTAATAAGAAAAGGTTGCTATGCTGTTCTAGCACACGTCGAGAAAGTACAAACTGAAGAAAAGAGCATCAATGACGTTCCCATTGCAAAAGAATTTCCCGATGTATTTCCGAAAGAATTACCGGGATTACCCCCACATCGATCCGTTGAATTTCAAATAGATCTTGTACCAGGAGCTGCACCAATAGCTCGTGCTCCTTACAGACTTGCACCCAGCGAGATGAAAGAACTGCAAAGCCAATTACAAGAACTTTTAGAGCGTGGTTTCATTCGACCAAGCACATCACCGTGGGGAGCTCCTGTTTTGTTTGTCAAGAAGAAAGATGGTACATTCAGGTTGTGTATCGACTACCGAGAGTTGAACAAACTTACCATCAAGAACCGCTACCCACTACCGAGAATCGACGACTTATTTGATCAACTACAAGGCTCGTCTGTTTATTCAAAGATTGACTTACGTTCCGGGTATCATCAAATGCGGGTGAAAGAAGATGATATTCCAAAGACTGCTTTCAGAACACGTTACGGTCATTACGAGTTTATGGTCATGCCGTTTGGTTTAACTAATGCACCAGCTGTGTTCATGGACCTTATGAACCGAGTGTGTGGACCATACCTTGACAAGTTTGTCATCGTTTTCATTGATGACATACTTATTTACTCAAAGAATGACCAAGAACACGGTGAACATTTGAGAAAGGTGTTAGAAGTATTGAAGAAGGAAGAATTGTACGCTAAGTTTTCAAAGTGTGCATTTTGGTTGGAAGAAGTTCAATTCCTCGGTCACATAGTGAACAAAGAAGGTATTAAGGTGGATCCAGCAAAGATAGAAACTGTTGAAAAGTGGGAAACACCGAAAACTCCGAAACACGTACGCCAGTTTTTAGGACTAGCTGGTTACTACAGAAGGTTCATCCAAGACTTTTCCAGAATAGCAAAACCCTTGACTGCATTAACGCATAAAGGGAAGAAATTTGAATGGAATGATGAACAAGAGAAAGCATTTCAGTTATTGAAGAAAAAGCTAACTACGGCACCTATATTGTCATTGCCTGAAGGGAATGATGATTTTGTGATTTATTGTGACGCATCAAAGCAAGGTCTCGGTTGTGTATTAATGCAACGAACGAAGGTGATTGCTTATGCGTCTAGACAATTGAAGATTCACGAACAAAATTATACGACGCATGATTTGGAATTAGGTGCGGTTGTTTTTGCATTAAAGACTTGGAGGCACTACTTATATGGGGTCAAAAGTATTATATATACCGACCACAAAAGTCTTCAACACATATTTAATCAGAAACAACTGAATATGAGGCAGCGTAGGTGGATTGAATTATTGAATGATTACGACTTTGAGATTCGTTACCACCCAGGAAAGGCAAATGTGGTAGCCGATGCCTTGAGCAGGAAGGACAGAGAACCCATTCGAGTAAAATCTATGAATATAATGATTCATAATAACCTTACTACTCAAATAAAGGAGGCGCAACAAGGAGTTTTAAAAGAAGGAAATTTAAAGGATGAAATACCCAAAGGATCGGAGAAGCATCTTAATATTCGGGAAGACGGAACCCGGTATAGGGCTGAAAGGATTTGGGTACCAAAATTTGGAGATATGAGAGAAATGGTACTTAGAGAAGCTCATAAAACCAGATACTCAATACATCCTGGAACGGGGAAGATGTACAAGGATCTCAAGAAACATTTTTGGTGGCCGGGTATGAAAGCCGATGTTGCTAAATATGTAGGAGAATGTTTGACGTGTTCTAAGGTCAAAGCTGAGCATCAGAAACCATCAGGTCTACTTCAACAACCCGAAATTCCGGAATGGAAATGGGAAAACATTACCATGGATTTCATCACTAAATTGCCAAGGACTGCAAGTGGTTTTGATACTATTTGGGTAATAGTTGATCGTCTCACCAAATCAGCACACTTCCTGCCAATAAGAGAAGATGACAAGATGGAGAAGTTAGCACGACTGTATTTGAAGGAAGTCGTCTCCAGACATGGAATACCAATCTCTATTATCTCTGATAGGGATGGCAGATTTATTTCAAGATTCTGGCAGACATTACAGCAAGCATTAGGAACTCGTCTAGACATGAGTACTGCCTATCATCCACAAACCGATGGGCAGAGCGAAAGGACGAAACAAACGCTTGAAGACATGCTACGAGCATGTGTTATTGATTTCGGAAACAGTTGGGATCGACATCTACCGTTAGCAGAATTTTTCTACAACAACAGCTACCATTCAAGCATTGAGATGGCGCCGTTTGAAGCACTTTATGGTAGAAAGTGCAGGTCTCCGATTTGTTGGAGTGAAGTGGGGGATAGACAGATTACGGGTCCGGAGATTATACAAGAAACTACCGAGAAGATCATCCAAATTCAACAACGGTTGAAAACTGCCCAAAGTCGACAAAAGAGCTACGCTGACATTAAAAGAAAAGATATAGAATTTGAAATTGGAGAGATGGTCATGCTTAAAGTTGCACCTTGGAAAGGCGTTGTTCGATTTGGTAAACGAGGGAAATTAAATCCAAGGTATATTGGACCATTCAAGATTATTGATCGTGTCGGACCAGTAGCTTACCGACTAGAGTTACCTCAACAACTCGCGGCTGTACATAACACTTTCCACGTCTCGAATTTGAAGAAATGTTTTGCTAAAGAAGATCTCACTATTCCGTTAGATGAAATCCAAATCAACGAAAAACTTCAATTCATCGAAGAACCCGTCGAAATAATGGATCGTGAGGTTAAAAGACTTAAGCAAAACAAGATACCAATTGTTAAGGTTCGATGGAATGCTCGTAGAGGACCCGAGTTCACCTGGGAGCGTGAAGATCAGATAAAGAAGAAATACCCGCATCTATTTCCAGAAGATTCGTCAACACCTTCAACAGCTTAAAATTTCGGGACGAAATTTATTTAACGGGTAGGTACTGTAGTGACCCGAACTTTTCCATGTTTATATATATTAATTGAGATTGATATTTACATGATTAAACGTTTCCAACATGTTAAGCAATCAAACTTGTTAAGACTTGATTAATTGAAATAGGTTTCATATAGACAATTGACTACCCAAGTTGACCGGTGATTCACGAACGTTAAAACTTGTAAAAACTATATGATGACATATATATGGTTATATATATAGTTAACATGATATTATGATAAGTAAACATATCATTAAGTATATTAACAATGAACTACATATGTAAAAACAAGACTACTAACTTAATGATTTTTAAACGAGACATATATGTAACGATTATCGTTGTAACGACATTTAAATGTATATATATCATATTAAGATATATTAATATATCATAATATCATGATAATATAATAATTTAACATCTCATTAGATATAATAAACAATGGGTTAACAACATTAATTGAGATCGTTAACTTAAAGGTTTCAAAACAACACTTACATGTAACGACTAACGATGACTTAACGACTCCGTTAAAATGTATATACATGTAGTGTATTTAGATGTATTAAAATACTTTTAGAAGACTTCAAGACATATATCGAAACACTCATACTTAACGAAAATGGTTACAGTTACTTTCCCATTCTTTTCTTTCATCAAGAATTCTAGTCGTATTCTTACCCGTATTATACACAGCTTCAAAACGTACTTACTATGGGTATATACCAATAGGAACTAGCATGGGATTCCACTCTTGATTATGTCATGTATGACTAATCAATTTTAACTTCTACCATGAGCTAGTCAACTAACTAGAACTCCTTTTAACCCCACTCACCACTCACCAATTAACACTCATCATTCACTCCATTTCACTTCCAAATCTCTTTCTAATTCTCTCTCAACACACCCACACTATTATGAACATATTTTTCCAGTAGTTAATCATCATCTTCATCAAAAATCACTTCAATAATCAAGCTATAATCATCATAGGAAGAACACTTCAAGAATACTTCAAAAATCCCTTCAAGTTTACTAATTTACTTCCAAGCTTTCTAATCCATTCCAAGTAATCATCTAAGATCAAGAAACCTTTGTTATATACAGTAGGTTATCTTTCTTATTCAAGGTAATATTCATATTCAAACTTTGATTCAATTTCTATAACTATAAACTATCTTAATTCGAGCAAAAATCTTACTTGAACTTGTTTTTGTGTCATGATCCTACTTCAAGAACTTTCAAGCCATCCAAGATCCTTTGAAGCTAGATCATTTCTTGTCACTTCCAGTAGGTTTACCTACTAAACTTGAGGTAGTAATGATGTTCATAACATCATTCGATTCATATATATAAAACTATCTTATTCGAAGGTTTAAACTCGTAATCACTAGAACATAGTTTAGTTAATTCTAAACTTGTTCGCAAACAAAAGTTAATCCTTCTAACTTGACTTTTAAAATTAACTAAACACATGTTCTATATCTATATGATATGCTAACTTAATGATTTAAAACCTGGAAACACGAAAAACACCGTAAAACCGGATTTACGCCGTCGTAGTAACACCGCGGGCTGTTTTGGGTTAGTTAATTAAAAACTATGATAAACTTTGATTTAAAACTTGTTATTCTGAGAAAATGATTTTTATTATGAACATGAAACTATATCCAAAAATTATGGTTAAACTCAAAGTGGAAGTATGTTTTTTAAAATGGTCATCTAGACGTCGTTCTTTCGACTGAAATGACTACCTTTACAAAAACGACTTGTAACTTATTTTTCCGACTATAAACCTATACTTTTTCTGTGTAGATTCATAAAATACAGTTCAATATGAAACCATAGCAATTTGATTCATTCAAAACGGATTTAAAATGAAGAAGTTATGGGTAAAACAAGATTGGATAATTTTTATCATTTTAGCTACGTGAAAATTGGTAACAAATCTATTCCAACCATAACTTAATCAACTTGTATTGTATATTATGTAATCTTGAGATACCATAGACACGTATACAATGTTTCGACCTATCATGTCGACACATCTATATATATTTCGGAACAACCATAGACACTCTATATGTGAATGTTGGAGTTAGCTATACAGGGTTGAGGTTGATTCCAAAATATATATAGTTTGAGTTGTGATCAATACTGAGATACGTATACACTGGGTCGTGGATTGATTCAAGATAATATTTATTGATTTATTTCTGTACATCTAACTGTGGACAACTAGTTGTAGGTTACTAACGAGGACAGCTGACTTAATAAACTTAAAACATCAAAATATATTAAAAGTGTTGTAAATATATTTTGAACATACTTTAATATATATGTATATATTGTTATAGGTTCGTGAATCAACAGTGGCCAAGTCTTACTTCTCGACGAAGTAAAAATCTGTGAAAGTGAGTTATAGTCCCATTTTTAAAATCTAATATTTTTGGGATGAGAATACATGCAAGTTTTATAAATGATTTACAAAATAGACACAAGTACGTGAAACTACATTCTATGGTTGAATTATCGAAATCGAATATGCCCCTTTTTATTAAGTCTGGTAATCTAAGAATTAGGGAACAGACACCCTAATTGACGCGAATCCTAAAGATAGATCTATTGGGCCTAACAAACCCCATCCAAAGTACCGGATGCTTTAGTACTTCGAAATTATATCATATCCGAAGGGTGTCCCGGAATGATGGGGATATTCTTATATATGCATCTTGTTATTGTCGGTTACCAGGTGTTCACCATATGAATGATTTTTATCTCTATGTATGGGATGTGTATTGAAATATGAAATCTTGTGGTCTATTATTATGATTTGATATATATAGGTTAAACCTATAACTCACCAACATTTTTGTTGACGTTTTAAGCATGTTTATTCTCAGGTGATTATTAAGAGCTTCCGCTGTCGCATACTTAAATAAGGACGAGATTTGGAGTCCATGCTTGTATGATATTGTGTAAAAACTGCATTCAAGAAACTTATTTTGTTGTAACATATTTGTATTGTAAACCATTATGTAATGGTCGTGTGTAAACAGGATATTTTAGATTATCATTATTTGATAATCTACGTAAAGCTTTTTAAACCTTTATTGATGAAATAAAGGTTATGGTTTGTTTTAAAATGAATGCAGTCTTTGAAAAACGTCTCATATAGAGGTCAAAACCTCGCAACGAAATCAATTAATATGGAACGTTTTTAATCAATAAGAACGGGACATTTCAAAGCGTTACCTTCAAAATTGACCGACCAACCGATCTTTCTGGACAGGTAGAGATGTTTGCTATTTCCACCAGACGGATCACTTCTGATGACGAGTCTTCACCACTAGCCGATAATATCAAGATGGGTGTCGAATCACAGTCTGTAGACGACCCAGAAATGGAAGAAGAGGATCCCAGCGAAGAAATAGAGGAAGAGGAGGAATCTGAAGAGGAAATGGAAGACGTAAAAGAAACTGCGACAATACCCGCTCCAAGCATTGAGCGTCATGAAGAAACAATGAGGCTTGAGACGGAAGATCACAGTTTAATCATTCGCTTCAAGAAGACGACCGACAAGGCTGAGGTTAAGGATATAGAAATTGATCCTGCAAGTGTCAAAGTGGAGAATCAAAATACTAAAGAAACCCGTTCATCAGACGCATCCTCAGAAGAACTATACACCGATGATGATGAGGAAGAGCAACACAAAGACACCTCGGATAACTCATATTCTCCATCCGAATCAGATCCGGAGGAGCCGGACTCTCATTCAGATCAAATTCCGATCATATCCACTCACACCGACATGATATCCTTCATCAATGACACTGATGAATTTGAAAAGATTCTCGAAGCCATCCATAAGTCAACAATCAATTACACACTACGTTTAACCGAAAGAATCACAGCTATCAAGTACGAATACGATCGCTCTTTCTAGAGAGAAGAAAATAACGCTGAATTCCTAGAAGAACGCATTCAAGACTTTATCAATACCCTTCACGATCATATCTACCGCGAAGAAAGGCAACGAGAGCACGACTCAGTAGTTCGCACTATTCAAGAGACAAGATTTTGTCGAGATCAGAAGATCATTTACTTTAAGGTCTACAACGCGTTAGCCGGATCTGCACTTCCGTTCTCAGCAACCCAACGAGCCCTACTGACTCTCATCCGGAAGCATATGGACCATTCCACCGGACGCCCGACTTATCACTCCGGCTTGCAAATGATCGAAAATATTCATAGCTTTTTCGCACTTTTGGAAAAAGATAAATTTGAAAGCACACCAGAGAGGCTAGTAATTTACATAACGATTGATCACCATGCCGAACTAATTATTAAAGAGTTACAAGACGTAGTCACAGAGGAAGTCAACATCGCCACCTACGTTACTAAGCAAATAACACGTATCTTCCAAGAATCCACGGATCTTAGTTTCACATTTAAAGCTGGATGTAGGGAGATATACTCAAAGACGGTGACATTAATGCTTGGGTCAGGGCTGCTCTTCACTTCTTTTCAGCTTCGCCTTTTGACTACTCTGTGCAAAGCTACTGACTCTTACTGTGGAGACCACCGATCAGAAGACTTTGAAATGCTAAAGATACAATTTCTGACACTATTTGAAGATCTCCGAAATGAGCATCCCATCAGAGAGATAATCACCACCAGCACTGTTTCTATGATTGACATTCATGGATCAATCAGCAGAACCGTGGATCATATTCTTATCGGACTTCAAGATTTGTCACGAGACGAAACCGCACACTATCTTTCGTTCAGAAGATCTTCAAGAGAAGTACCAGACCTGTTACCACTTTTGGTCCGACACTTTCTCAGGATTTATCCACCAAGACTCACATTCCCTCGAGAAGACCAAGATCACAACTACTAGAGGGGAATGACTACTTTCTGAGCATCATTAAGGTCGAGCCAACGACCTTAAACAAAAGCGCTTCTCGGGAGGCAACCCGTGCAATAAAGTAGAATAGAAGAATAAAGAACGACAAATAAGCCAATTAAGACGCAAGGATTGGAAGCCAGCCGCATCTGCTAGGAGTATTTCTTTCTTTTTGCTACTAGCTCAAGGTTCAAACTATGCCACATCCTAGCTTATCACTAAGTGTGGGATAACACCCAATTAAAACACTAGAAAAATACTCCCAAATCTTCAACTAAAACTCCTAAGTGTGGGATACACTAGGAACATTGAGGACAATGTTCGTCTAAGTGTGTGATGTTGGTATAACCCATTACGAAGATTCTAAGTCCTTAAGCCAAATTTCAAAATGTTTGCAAAAGAAAGCCTTTTCAAAAAAGTATTTTTGAAAACCTAAAACGTTTGTCAATAAAAATAAGGCTTAAGTAAGGTGGAAATCTTGTTAGGTTAAACCAAATCTCTAATAGAGCATTGCGTGACTAAGGCATTATCGACCTAAATTGATTATGGTGAGGCACCCCAAATAAGACCAGCATTCATCTTTAATGCTTCACTATTTTTCGTTGAGAGTGCCGATGTCTGTGCTCAGAATCAGAACTTGCTTTAGATCTACATCTCCAAGCAGCGAAACGTGATTCGGTTGTAATCAAAAGAGCTAGCCATTTGTCAAAATAAGCCTTCCGCACCTCCACTACTTCTACTCTACCACTACATCCACATCATCTTTACTATTTACTCGAAAAATCCAGAAAACGAGATTCCTTTCAAAAACCCGATGTTATAAACCTCTCAAGTATCATGGCAAAGGTCTTGAAAAAAAAGTTTACCGGCAAAAAGTTTCTCGAGATGAAATCTCAAAAAAAAAAAAAAATTATATTTACTTTCAAAGTGAAATGCCGAAGAGAACTCGACCGAAAATCAAATGAAGAAAAGTTCAAAAGTAATTCTCAAAATACTTCAGCACTCCTATCTATCCGAATAAAATTCTGTATAAAGACTACATTACCCTTTTATCTCACCCCTCAAAAACAACTTCACTACCAGTCCAAAATTCCTTTTCCATCATTGACAAATGACCTATAAAGCTGAGATTACTACCGTTCTCGCATTAGCAGCAAGAATTTGAGTCTTTATCAAGCCTATGATGATGGGTGCAGCATGACTGGCTATGAGGGTATTCATTTCTTAGATCTATAGGGAACCCTAAACACTTGAGTGATTTGAGTGACCCGTGAAAGCTAGCCTAAGTCATGTAACCTCCTCGCATGCTTGCAGAGATGTGACGACCCAAAAATTTTCGACTAAATTTAAACTTTATCTTTATATTATTCTGACACGATAAGAAATGTTTGTTAAGTTAAATCTCAAGGATTTTAAACTATGTTTATACATTCATTTAAACCTCGACCAAATTTCAATGATTCACGAACCATTAAATGAACATATATGAATATGTATGTATATGTGTATATGTTATAAATTGAAAATGTCAACAAAGTATTTAAACGTATAATGCTTTATATGAAAGTATTTGTTTCAATATGATTATCGACGAAATTAAAAAAAAAATATATTAAATGATTGAATTATCAGAAACATTGAATTATGATTACAAGTCTCTGTTGAGAGGTCCACTATGATTTGAGAAAATCTATTCCTCTTAACGATATTCGAAATAATTTGTAAAGCTATTTATAAATAAAAATAAAAAGTGTCATTTACGAAAGTTAGACAAAAGCTAGTGGAGAATTGGTTTCCATAATATTCTATTAATCTATTTTCAAACGTACAAAAATGTTTTCAGTTTAAAAAGAACTTTATTATTAAAACGTATATAACTTTTATAAATATCTAGAACCACTTTTGACAACTCATTACTTAACCAGTATAATAAATATAACGATATTTATATTTTATTTCATTAAATATATATAATGATTTAAATTAATATTATATATATTTATACGCGTATTATACATACATAGTTTTTATACTTTTACTATACTTTAACTTTACCTTTACTTTACTTTAACTTTAATAATTCACTTTAATAATTCATACTTTAATAATTCACTTTAATAATTCATACTTTAATAATTCACTTTAATAATTCATACTTTAATAATTCACTTTAATAATTCATACTTTAATAATTCAAAAATCTATTATAAATAGAATTCAATAGATTTCATTATTTCATAGAAACTTGAAAATATATTTCTCTAAACTCTCTCAATCGATTTACATATATATATATATATATATATATATATATATATATATATATATATATATATATATATATATATATATATATATATATATATATATATATATATATATATATATTTGCTCTGTATTATTTCAAGATATTATTAGTATACATAAAATATTACGACGGAGTGATGTCCGAGTGATTTCAAAAGAGTTTTTTTGAATGAGTCGAAGCTAAGGAAATTATGGGTTATAGCTATGGAGGTGATGGGTATGGTTCATAGGTATGCTTGTGAGGTCAATCTAGTGTTTATCATCTCCGTTGCGTCTACGTACTTTTCTGCAATATTGAATCTCAATATTGATACGTGAGCACTCATAACTTAACTTTTATATATCAAAAGTGTATCCCTGACTAGTGCTCGAGTATATAGGATTATGCATGCTTGTACATTCAATATTGTCCTTAGATAGGTTTGTTGAATCCTGAATTAGATACATATGCTACTGAGATAGGGTATATGATATGCATGTCATTGGAAAGCTAGCGAAAAATTAAGAACTTTTCATTTAGATATCGAATGGTTTCGATGAACGGATTAGAAGTTATAGTCAACTGAATTTTAGTATTATTGTTAAAATGATTATTATTACTATCGTCGTTATTATTTTAATAGAAATATCATTGTTATTATAAAATATCATTATTACTATTATGTTAGTATTATCATTTAATCATAATAACATTTTTAGTAAAGATAAATATTGTTATTTTTTTATAGAATAATAATAATTATTATTACAAAATAATACAACTTTTACTTATTATTATTATGATCAATATTATTTTATCAAATAAATAGGGGATACAAAGATATTTTTCACCACGCGTAATATAATTACATTAATAATACTTACCACTATAGTTTTACGATATTAAGTGAACTTTATAAATTTTACTACTTAAGATATATAAAAGTATATTTTATCATATATAAACGTTAATATAAATTGTTATTAATAAATGACTTTTATTATTATAAAATCTAATAAATATATTTAAATATATAAAACGACTATAGTTAAGTTATATAATAAACACGTATAAATTTTAGAAGTCATTTTGGGTCAAGTTGACTTTTGTTGACTTTTGCATATTAGTATCGAGCATTAGGATTGTGGTACACTATGACTTGACCAAAAATTGTTAGACAAATATTGACCAACATATAAATATATATAATTAATATAGGTTCGTGAATCCGAGGCCAACCTTGCACTTGTTAAATGACGTTATATGTATTTTTACTACGAAATACAGTATGGTGAGTTTCATTTGCTCCCTTTTATATATATTTTTGGGACTGAGAATACATGCGCTGTTTTTATAAATATTTTACGAAATAGGCACAAGTACTAAAACTAATTCTACGTGGGTTTAAACCAGAAATATACCCTTAGCTTGGTAACATTAAACTACTTGTCTATGTACGGTAGGCGCGAATCCTAAAGATAGATCTATTGGGCCTGACAAACCCCATCCTGACTATGGGATGCTTTAGTACTTCGAGGTTATTTTAAACACACCTGATCTGGTGTACTTCAGAGGGTAAAACATGAACGTTAAGGCTTGTTACCGGGTACCTACAACTTATAGTATACTTTTATACACTTGCGAGTGTACATATATTTATAAACGAAAATCTTGTGGTCTATTTGAAATGTCTCGTTCTTATTGATTAAAAACGTTCCATATTAATTGATTTCGTTGCGAGGTTTTGACCTCTATATGAGACGTTTTTCAAAGACTGCATTCATTTTAAAACAAACCATAACCTTTATTTCATCAATAAAGGTTTAAAAAGCTTTACGTAGATTATCAAATAATGATAATCTAAAATATCCTGTTTACACACGACCATTACATAATGGTTTACAATACAAATATGTTACAACAAAATAAGTTTCTTGAATGCAGTTTTTACACAATATCATACAAGCATGGACTCCAAATCTCGTCCTTATTTAAGTATGCGACAGCGGAAGCTCTTAATAATCACCTGAGAATAAACATGCTTAAAACGTCAACAAAAATGTTGGTGAGTTATAGGTTTAACCTATAAATATCAAATCATAATAATAGACCACAAGATTTCATATTTCAATACACATCCCATACATAGAGATAAAAATCATTCATATGGTGAACACCTGGTAACCGACATTAACAAGATGCATATATAAGAATATCCCCATCATTCCGGGACACCCTTCGGATATGATATAAATTTTGAAGTACTAAAGCATCCGGTACTTTGGATGGGGCTTGTTGGGCCCGATAGATCTATCTTTAGGATTCGCGTCAATTAGGGTGTCTGTTCCCTAATTCTTAGATTACCAGACTTAATAAAAAGGGGCATATTCGATTTCGATAATTCAACCATAGAATGTAGTTTCACGTACTTGTGTCTATTTTGTAAATCATTTATAAAACCTGCATGTATTCTCATCCCAAAAATATTAGATTTTAAAAGTGGGACTATAACTCACTTTCACAGATTTTTACTTCGTCGGGAAGTAAGACTTGGCCACTGGTTGATTCACGAACCTATAACAATATATACATATATATCAAAGTATGTTCAAAATATATTTACAACACTTTTAATATATTTTGATGTTTTAAGTTTATTAAGTCAGCTGTCCTCGTTAGTAACCTACAACTAGTTGTCCACAGTTAGATGTACAGAAATAAATCGATAAATATTATCTTGAATCAATCCACGACCCAGTGTATACGTATCTCAGTATTGATCACAACTCAAACTATATATATTTTGGAATCAACCTCAACCCTGTATAGCTAACTCCAACATTCACATATAGAGTGTCTATGGTTGTTCCGAAATATATATAGATGTG
This sequence comes from Rutidosis leptorrhynchoides, assembly GCF_046630445.1. Taxonomy (NCBI): domain Eukaryota; kingdom Viridiplantae; phylum Streptophyta; class Magnoliopsida; order Asterales; family Asteraceae; genus Rutidosis; species Rutidosis leptorrhynchoides. The sequence continues at coordinate 137,256,060 of NC_092337.1, read as the reverse complement.
TCGACATGATAGGTCGAAACATTGTATACGTGTCTATGGTATCTCAAGATTACATAATATACAATACAAGTTGATTAAGTTATGGTTGGAATAGATTTGTTACCAATTTTCACGTAGCTAAAATGAGAAAAATTATCCAATCTTGTTTTACCCATAACTTCTTCATTTTAAATCCGTTTTGAGTGAATCAAATTGCTATGGTTTCATATTGAACTCTATTTTATGAATCTAAACAGAAAAATTATAGGTTTATAGTGGGAAAAATAAGTTACAAGTCGTTTTTGTGAAGGTAGTCATTTCAGTCGAAAGAACGACGTCTAGATGACCATTTTAGAAAACATACTTCCACTTTGAGTTTAACCATAATTTTTGGATATAGTTTCATGTTCATAATAAAAATCATTTTCTCAGAATAACAACTTTTAAATCATTGTTTATCATAGTTTTTAATTAACTAACCCAAAACAGCCCGCGGTGTTACTACGACGGCGTAAATCCGGTTTTACGGTGTTTTTCGTGTTTCCAGGTTTTAAATCATTAAGTTAGCATATCATATAGATATAGAACATGTGTTTAGTGTATTTTAAAAGTCAAGTTAGAAGGATTAACTTTTGTTTGCGAACAAGTTTAGAATTAACTAAACTATGTTCTAGTGATTACAAGTTTAAACCTTCGAATAAGATAGCTTTATATGTATGAATCGAATGATGTTATGAACATCATTACTACCTTAAGTTCCTTGGATAAACCTACTGGAAAAGAGAAAAATGGATCTAGCTTCAATGGATCCTTGGATGGCTCGAAGTTCTTGAAGCAGAATCATGACACGAAAACAAGTTCAAGTAAGATCATCACTTGAAATAAGATTGTTATAGTTATAGAAATTGAACCAAAGTTTGAATATGATTATTACCTTGTATTAGAATGATAACCTACTGTAAGAAACAAAGATTTCTTGAGGTTGGATGATCACCTTACAAGATTGGAAGTGAGCTAGCAAACTTGAAAGTATTCTTGATTTTATGAAACTAGAACTTTTGGAATTTATGAAGAACACTTAGAACTTGAAGATAGAACTTGAGAGAGATCAATTAGATGAAGAAAATTGAAGAATGAAAGTGTTTGTAGGTGTTTTTGGTCGTTGGTGTATGGATTAGATATAAAGGATATGTTATTTTGTTTTCATGTAAATAAGTCATGAATGATTACTCATATTTTTGTAATTTTATGAGATATTTCATGCTAGTTGCCAAATGATGGTTCCCACATGTGTTAGGTGACTCAAATGGGCTGCTAAGAGCTGATAATTGGAGTGTATATACCAATAGTACATACATCTAAAAGCTGTGTATTGTACGAGTACGAATACGGGTGCATACGAGTAGAATTGTTGATGAAACTGAACGAGGATGTAATTGTAAGCATTTTTGTTAAGTAGAAGTATTTTGATAAGTGTATTGAAGTCTTTCAAAAGTGTATAAATACATATTAAAACACTACTTGTATATACATTTTAACTGAGTCGTTAAGTCATCGTTAGTCGTTACATGTAAGTGTTGTTTTGAAACCTTTAGGTTAACGATCTTGTTAAATGTTGTTAACCCAATGTTTATAATATCAAAAGAGATTTTAAATTATTATATTATCATGATATTATGATGTACGAATATCTCTTAATATGATATATAAACATTAAATGTCGTTACAACGATAATCGTTACATATATGTCTCGTTTAAAAATCATTAAGTTAGTAGTCTTGTTTTTACATATGTAGTTCATTGTTAATATACTTAATGATATGTTTACTTATCATAGTATCATGTTAACTATATATATATCCATATATATGTCATCATATAGTTTTTACAAGTTTTAACGTTCGTGAATCACCGGTCAACTTGGGTGGTCAATTGTCTATATGAAACATATTTCAATTAATCAAGTCTTAACAAGTTTGATTGCTTAACATGTTGGAAACATTTAATCATGTAAATATCAATATCAATTAATATATATAAACATGGAAAAGTTCGGGTCACTACAGTACCTACCCGTTAAATAAATTTCGTCCCGAAATTTTAAGCTGTTGAAGGTGTTGACGAATCTTCTGGAAATAGATGCGGGTATTTCTTCTTCATCTGATCTTCACGCTCCCAGGTGAACTCGGGTCCTCTACGAGCATTCCATCGAACCTTAACAATTGGTATCTTGTTTTGCTTAAGTCTTTTAACCTCACGATCCATTATTTCGACGGGTTCTTCGATGAATTGGAGTTTTTCGTTGATTTGGATTTCATCTAACGGAATAGTGAGATCTTCTTTAGCAAAACATTTCTTCAAATTCGAGACGTGGAAAGTGTTATGTACAGCCGCGAGTTGTTGAGGTAACTCAAGTCGGTAAGCTACTGGTCCGACACGATCAATAATCTTGAATGGTCCAATATACCTTGGATTTAATTTCCCTCGTTTACCAAATTGAACAACGCCTTTCCAAGGTGAAACTCTAAGCATGACCATCTCTCCAATTTCAAATTCTATATCTTTTCTTTTAATGTCAGCGTAGCTCTTTTGTCGACTTTGGGCGGTTTTCAACCGTTGTTGAATTTGGATGATCTTCTCGGTAGTTTCTTGTATAATCTCCGGACCCGTAATCTGTCTATCCCCCACTTCACTCCAACAAATCGGAGACCTGCACTTTCTACCATAAAGTGCTTCAAACAGCGCCATCTCAATGCTTGAATGGTAGCTGTTGTTGTAGGAAAATTCTGCTAATGGTAGATGTCGATCCCAACTGTTTCCGAAATCAATAACACATGCTCATAGCATGTCTTCAAGCGTTTGTATCGTCCTTTCGCTCTGCCCATCAGTTTGTGGATGATAGGCAGTACTCATGTCTAGACGAGTTCCTAATGCTTGCTGTAATGTCTGCCAGAATCTTGAAATAAATCTGCCATCCCTATCAGAGATAATAGAGATTGGTATTCCATGTCTGGAGACGACTTCCTTCAAATACAGTCGTGCTAACTTCTCCATCTTGTCATCTTCTCTTATTGGCATGAAGTGTGCTGATTTGGTGAGACGATCAACTATTACCCAAATAGTATCAAAACCACTTGCAGTCCTTGGCAATTTAGTGATGAAATCCATGGTAATGTTTTTCCATTTCCATTCCGGGATTTCGGGTTGTTGAAGTAGACCTGATGGTTTCTGATGCTCAGCTTTGACCTTAGAACACGTCAAACATTCTCCTACGTATTTAGCAACATCGGCTTTCATACCCGGCCACCAAAAATGTTTCTTGAGATCCTTGTACATCTTCCCCGTTCCAGGATGTATTGAGTATCTGGTTTTATGAGCTTCTCTAAGTACCATTTCTCTCATATCTCCAAATTTTGGTACCCAAATCCTTTCAGCCCTATACCGGGTTCCGTCTTCCCGAATATTAAGATGCTTCTCCGATCCTTTGGGTATTTCATCCTTTAAATTTCCCTCTTTTAAAACTCCTTGTTGCGCCTCCTTTATTTGAGTAGTAAGGTTATTATGAATCATTATATTCATAGATTTTACTCGAATGGGTTCTCTGTCCTTCCTGCTCAAGGCATCGGCTACCACATTTGCCTTCCCCGGGTGGTAACGAATCTCAAAGTCGTAATCATTCAATAATTCAATCCACCTACGCTGCCTCATATTTAGTTGTTTCTGATTAAATATGTGTTGAAGACTTTTGTGGTCGGTATATATAATACTTTTGACCCCATATAAGTAGTGCCTCCAAGTCTTTAATGCAAAAACAACCGCGCCTAATTCCAAATCATGCGTCGTATAATTTTGTTCGTGAATCTTCAATTGTCTAGACGCATAAGCAATCACCTTCGTTCGTTGCATTAATACACAACCGAGACCTTGCTTTGATGCGTCACAATAAATCACAAAATCATCATTTCCTTCAGGCAATGATAATATAGGTGCCGTAGTTAGCTTTTTCTTCAATAACTGAAACGCTTTCTCTTGTTCATCATTCCATTCAAATTTCTTCCCTTTATGCGTTAATGCAGTCAAGGGTTTTGCTATTCTGGAAAAGTCTTGGATGAACCTTCTGTAGTAACCAGCTAGTCCTAAAAATTGGCGTATGTGTTTCGGAGTTTTTGGGGTTTCCCACTTTTCAACAGTTTCTATCTTTGCCGGATCCACCTTAATACCTTCTTTGTTCACTATGTGACCGAGGAATTGAACTTCTTCCAACCAAAATGCACACTTTGAAAACTTAGCGTACAATTCTTCCTTCCTCAATACTTCTAACACCTTTCTCAAATGTTCACCGTGTTCTTGGTCATTCTTTGAGTAAATAAGTATGTCATCAATGAAAACAATGACAAACTTGTCAAGGTATGGTCCACACACTCGGTTCATAAGGTCCATGAACACAGCTGGTGCATTAGTTAAACCAAAGGGCATGACCATAAACTCGTAATGACCGTAACGTGTTCTGAAAGTAGTCTTTGGAATATCATCTTCTTTCACACGCATTTGATGATACCCGGAACGTAAGTCAATCTTTGAATAAACAGACGAGCCTTGTAGTTGATCAAATAAGTCGTCGATTCTCGGTAGTGGGTAGCGGTTCTTGATGGTAAGTTTGTTCAACTCTCGGTAGTCGATACACAACCTGAATGTACCATCTTTCTTCTTGACAAACAAAACAGGAGCTCCCCACGGTGATGTGCTTGGTCGAATGAAACCACGCTATAAAAGTTCTTGTAATTGGCTTTGCAGTTCTTTCATCTCACTGGGTGCGAGTCTGTAAGGAGTACGAGCTATTGGTGCAGCTCCTGGTACAAGATCTATTTGAAATTCAATGGATCGATGTGGGGGTAATCCCGGTAATTCTTTCGGAAATACATTGGGAAATTCTTTTGCAATGGGAACATCATTGATGCTCTTTTCTTCAGTTTGTACTTTCTCGACGTGTGCTAGAACAGCATAGCAACCTTTTCTTATTAGTTTTTGTGCCTTCAAATTACTAATAAGATGTAACTTCGTGTTGCCCTTTTCTCCGTACACCATTAATGGTTTTCCTTTTTCTCGTATAATGCGAATTGCATTTTTGTAACAAACGATCTCTGCTTTCACTTCTTTCAACCAGTCCATACCGATTATCACATCAAAACTCCCTAACTCTACTGGTATCAAATCAATCTTAAATGTTTCGCTAACCAGTTTAATTTCTCGATTCCGGCATATATTATCTGCTGAAATTAATTTACCATTTGCTAATTCGAGTAAAAATTTACTATCCAAAGGCGTCAATGGACAACTTAATTTAGCACAAAAATCTCTACTCATATAGCTTCTATCCGCACCCGAATCAAATAAAACGTAAGCAGATTTATTGTCAATAAGAAACGTACCCGTAACAAGCTCCGGGTCTTCCTGTGCCTCTGCCGCATTAATATTGAAAACTCTTCCGCGGCCTTGTCCATTCGTGTTCTCCTGGTTCGGGCAATTTCTAATGATGTGGCCCGGTTTTCCACATTTATAACAAACTACATTGGCATAACTTGCTCCGACACTACTTGCTCCGCCATTACTCGTTCCGACACCATTTGTTCCTTTCGTTCTATTAACCCCTGGTCCGTAGACCTCACACTTCGCCGCGCTATGACCATTTCTTTTACACTTGTTGCAAAATTTGGTGCAGAACCCCGAGTGATACTTTTCACACCTTTGGCATAGCTGCTTCTGATTGTTGTTGTTGTTGCGGTTATTATTGTTGTTGGGATGATTGTTGTAGTTGCTGCTATTGTTGTTGTTGTTGTTGTTGTTGTTGGGCCGTTTGTTGTAGTTGCGATTGATGTTGCGATTGCTGGGATAATTGTTGCGATTATTGTTGTAATTGCTGTTGTTGTTGTATTGGTGATTCTTATCACCGTTTTCCTCCCACTTTCTTTTGACTTGCTTCACATTGGTCTCTTCAGCAGTCTGTTCTTTAATTCTTTCTTCAATTTGGTTCACTAGTTTGTGAGCCATTCTACATGCCTGTTGTATGGAGGCGGGCTCGTGTGAACTTATATCTTCTTGGATTCTTTCCGGTAATCCTTTCACAAACGCGTCGATCTTCTCTTCCTCATCTTCGAATGCTCCCGGACACAATAGGCACAATTCTGTGAATCGTCTTTCGTACGTGGTAATATCAAATCCTTGGGTTCGTAACCCTCTAAGTTCTGTCTTGAGCTTATTGACCTCGGTTCTGGGACGGTACTTCTCGTTCATCAAGTGCTTGAATGCTGACCACGGTAGTGCGTACGCATCGTCTTGTCCCACTTGCTCTAGATAGGTATTCCACCATGTTAACGCAGAACCTGTGAAGGTATGCGTAGCGTACTTTACTTTGTCCTCTTCAGTACACTTGCTTATGGCAAACACCGATTCGACCTTCTCGGTCCACCGTTTCAATCCGATCGGTCCTTCGGTTCCATCAAATTCCAAAGGTTTGCAGGCAGTGAATTCTTTGTAGGTGCATCCTACACGATTTCCTGTACTGCTAGATCCAAGGTTATTGTTGGTATGTAGCGCAGCCTGTACTGCGGCTATGTTTGAAGCTAGAAAAGTACGGAATTCCTCTTCATTCATATTCACGGTGTGTCGAATAGTCGGTGCCATTTCCTTCAAAATAGTCAAATGGAACAAGTTAATCATACAGAATATTAAGAGTAGTTAATAGTATTTCGTAGCATAATATGAACTCATTTATAAAAGCTTTTTCTTCATATTAGCATTTTATAAGTTTAAATTCGGGTAGTACCTACCCGTTAAGTTCATACTTAGTAGCTAATATACAATTCAACTACTACAATTCTATATGAAAAACTGATTATAATAATATTTCGCGTTTAAACTTTTACACAATATTTTACAAACTTACAATACCGCTTATTTTACATATAGCATGAAATATAGCACACAATAAATTTGATACAAGATGGTTGTGAAGATAATTCTAGCTAGTACACAAGTCGTTCAGCAAAGGCAATAAAGACACGTAATTCATACGTCCAGAAACAAGTCATGCATTCTGGTTTTACTAGGATTACTTCCCATCCTTGGTCTTGTGGAACATAACCGTTATGGCCGTTGATAAGACAGCGTATTGTAACGTCGTCAAAGGGACGAGGATTAGGTAATGTCCAACAGTCCCGTAACAATCTAAAAACCTCATTTCTTACCCCAATTACCGACTCCGTCACTTGTGGGAACGTTTTGTTTAATAGTTGTAGCCCGATGTTCTTGTTCTCACTTTGGTGAGAAGCGAACATTACTAATCCGTAAGCATAACATGCTTCTTTATGTTGCATGTTAGCCGCTTTTTCTAAATCACGAAGTCCAATATTCGGATATATTGAGTCAAAATAATTTCTTAACCCATTGCGTAAAATAGCATTTGGGTTCCCCGCAATATATGCGTCAAAGTAAACACATCGTAACTTATGGATTTTCCAATGTGATATCCCCCATCTTTCGAACGAAAGCCTTTTATAAACCAAGGCATTCTTGGAACGTTCTTCGAATGTCTTACAAACTGATCTCGCCTTAAATAGTTGTGCCGAAGAATTCTGACCGACTCTAGACAAGATTTCATCAATCATGTCTCCGGGTAGGTCTCTTAAAATATTGGGTTGTCTATCCATTTTGTGTTTTTATACTGTAAAATAGACAAGAGTTAGATTCATAAAAAAAATACTTATTAATACAAGCAATTTTTACATATATCATAAAGCATAAGCACACTATATTACATATATTACACCACACGAATACAACTATCTTATTCCGACTCGCTTGTTTCTTCTTCTTCGGTTTTGGTTCGTTTTGCCAAGTTTCTAGGGATATATGATGTTCCCCTAATACGAGCCGTCGTTATCCACATTGGTTTAGAAAAACCTGGTGGTTTAGAGGTTCCCGGGTCATTGTTACAACTTAAGGACTTCGGGGGTTGACGATACATATAAAGTTCATCGGGGTTGGAATTAGATTTCTCTATTTTTATGCCCTTTCCCTTATTATTTTCTTTTGCCTTTTTAAATTCAGTTGGGGTAATTTCTATAACATCATCGGAATTCTCGTCGGAATCCGATTCATTGGAGAATTGGTAATCCTCCCAATATTTTGCTTCCTTGGCGGAAACACCATTGACCATAATTAACCTTGGTCGGTTGGTTGAGGATTTTCTTTTACTTAACCGTTTTATTATTTCCCCCACCGGTTCTATTTCTTCATCCGGTTCCGATTCTTCTTCCGGTTCCGATTCTTCTTCCGGTTCTGACTCTTCTTCCGGTTCCTCTTTGGGAACTTGTGAATCAGTCCACGAATCATTCCAATTTACATTTGACTCTTCATTATTATTAGGTTAGTCAATGGGACTTGTTCTAGAGGTAGGCATCTATCACATAATACCAAACGCATTAAGAGATTAATATATCACATAATATTCACATGTTAAAAATATATAGTTTCCAACAAAATTTGTTAAGCAATCATTTTTTCAAGTAAACACGGTCGAAGTCCAGACTCACTAATGCATCCTAACAAACTCGATAAGACACACTAATGCAAAATTCTGGTTCTCTAAGACCAACGCTCGGATACCAACTGAAATGTCCCGTTCTTATTGATTAAAAACGTTCCATATTAATTGATTTCGTTGCGAGGTTTTGACCTCTATATGAGACGTTTTTCAAAGACTGCATTCATTTTAAAACAAACCATAACCTTTATTTCATCAATAAAGGTTTAAAAAGCTTTACGTAGATTATCAAATAATGATAATCTAATATATCCTGTTTACACACGACCATTACATAATGGTTTACAATACAAATATGTTACAGCAAAATAAGTTTCTTGAATGCAGTTTTTACACAATATCATACAAGCATGGACTCCAAATATCGTCCTTATTTAAGTATGCGACAGCGGAAGCTCTTAATAATCACCTGAGAATAAACATGCTTAAAACGTTAACAAAAATGTTGGTGAGTTATAGGTTTAACCTATAAATATCAAATCATAATAATAGACCACAAGATTTCATATTTCAATACACATCCCATACATAGAGATAAAAATCATTCATATGGTGAACACCTGGTAACCGACATTAACAAGATGCATATATAAGAATATCCCCATCATTCTGGGACACCCTTCGGATATGATATAAATTTCGAAGTACTAAAGCATCCGGTACTTTGGATGGGGCTTGTTGGGCCCGATAGATCTATCTTTAGGATTCGCGTCAATTAGGGTGTCTGTTCCCTAATTCTTAGATTACCAGACTTAATAAAAAGGGGCATATTCGATTTCGATAATTCAACCATAGAATGTAGTTTCACGTACTTGTGTCTATTTTGTAAATCATTTATAAAACCTGCATGTATTCTCATCCCAAAAATATTAGATTTTAAAAGTGGGACTATAACTCACTTTCACAGATTTTTACTTCGTCGGGAAGTAAGACTTGGCCACTGGTTGATTCACGAACCTATAACAATATATACATATATATCAAAGTATGTTCAAAATATATTTACAACACTTTTAATATATTTTGATGTTTTAAGTTTATTAAGTCAGCTGTCCTCGTTAGTAACATACAACTAGTTGTCCACAGTTAGATGTACAGAAATAAATCGATAAATATTATCTTGAATCAATCCACGACCCAGTGTATACGTATCTCAGTATTGATCACAACTCAAACTATATATATTTTGGAATCAACCTCAACCCTGTATAGCTAACTCCAACATTCAAATATAGAGTGTCTATGGTTGTTCCGAAATATATATAGATGTGTCGACATGATAGGTCGAAACATTGTATACGTGTCTATGGTATCTCAAGATTACATAATATACAATACAAGTTGATTAAGTTATGGTTGGAATAGATTTGTTACCAATTTTCACGTAGCTAAAATGAGAAAAATTATCCAATCTTGTTTTACCCATAACTTCTTCATTTTAAATCCGTTTTGAGTGAATCAAATTGCTATGGTTTCATATTGAACTCTATTTTATGAATCTAAACAGAAAAAGTATAGGTTTATAGTCGGAAAAATAAGTTACAAGTCATTTTTGTGAAGGTAGTCATTTCAGTCGAAAGAACGACGTCTAGATGACCATTTTAGAAAACATACTTCCACTTTGAGTTTAACCATAATTTTTGAATATAGTTTCATGTTCATAATAAAAATCATGTTATTTTGTTTTCATGTAAATAAGTCATGAATGATTACTCATATTTTTGTAATTTTATGAGATATTTCATGCTAGTTGCCAAATGATGGTTCCCACATGTGTTAGGTGACTCACATGGGCTGCTAAGAGCTGATAATTGGAGTGTATATACCAATAGTACATACATCTAAAAGCTATGTATTGTACGAGTACGAATACGGGTGCATACGAGTAGAATTGTTGATGAAACTGAACGAGGATGTAATTGTAAGCATTTTTGTTAAGTAGAAGTATTTTGATAAGTGTATTGAAGTCTTTCAAAAGTGTATAAATACATATTAAAACACTACATGTATATACATTTTAACTGAGTCGTTAAGTCATCGTTAGTCGTTACATGTAAGTGTTGTTTTGAAACCTTTAGGTTAACGATCTTGTTAAATGTTGTTAACCTAATGTTTATAATATCAAAAGAGATTTTAAATTATTATATTATCATGATATTATGATGTACGAATATCTCTTAATATGATATATAAACATTAAATGTCGTTACAACGATAATCGTTACATATATGTCTCATTTAAAAATCATTAAGTTAGTAGTCTTGTTTTTACATATGTAGTTCATTGTTAATATACTTAATGATATGTTTACTTATCATAGTATCATGTTAACTATATATATATTTCCATATATATGTCATCATATAGTTTTTACAAGTTTTAACGTTCGTGAATCACCGGTCAACTTGGGTGGTCAATTGTCTATATGAAACATATTTCAATTAATCAAGTCTTAACAAGTTTGATTGCTTAACATGTTGGAAACATTTAATCATGTAAATATCAATCTCAATTAATATATATAAACATGGAAAAGTTCGGGTCATTACACTATTAATATATTGAAATGATTGTTATGATAAACCTATGAACTCACCAACCTTTTGGTTGACACTTTAAAGCATGTTTATTCTCAGGTATTAAAGAAATCTTCCGCTGTGCATTAGCTTATTTTAAGGATATTACTTGGAGTCATTCATGGCATATTTTGAAAGACGTTGCATTCGAGTCATTGAGTTCATCAAGATTATTATTATGTCAATTATAGTTGGATGTATTATGAAATGGTGTGTATGCCGTCAACTTTCATTGTAAAGAAAGTTTGTCTTTTAAAAACGAATGCAATGTTTGTAAAATGTATCATATAGAGGTCAAATAACTCGCGATGTAATCAACTATTGTGAATCGTTTATAATGTATATGAACGGGTCCTTTCAGTTGGTATCAGAGCGGTGGTCTTAGCGAACCAGGTCTGCATTAGTGTGTCTAACTGATAGTCATTAGGATGCATTAGTGAGCCTGGACTTCGACCGTGTCTGCATGTCAAAAGTTTTGCTTATCATTTTTGTCAGAAATTGTCTGCTTATCATTCTTAGTCTAGATACGTCTTACTGCATTGATTGCATGAATAGTGTATAGACAAAATTCATATCTTAGCGTATCTGCTAATCCATATCTTAGCGTATCTGTTACTGTAAACTTTGCCTGACATATCCCGTAAATTCCTCCGTAATCTACGAAATCTTTTGCGCTATATATATAGATATTCTATGTAATTAGAATACCACCCGATAGCCGAAAAATCATTTCATATCGAAAAATCCTTTATTCAATCGAACGAAATGGAATTAGTCATTAGTTCAAGTCCCTCGAATTCCGATATGGAATCCCACTCAAGCTCCGAAAGCAGTGTGACCAGAATGGATCAACCAATTAGCCATCATCTATTCTGGATGAATTGGGGATAGGTTCGTAGCCTCCTCAATAATTGGAGACAAGATGAAGGTGGTCCCTTCCATCTACCACATTGCCCTCTTGGCGATGAACCTGAAGCACTTACTGGTGAACCGGTCCGAAACACCATTTTCTCTCTCATTTCCAGAGTATCTCGTCACGATTATATACTACATCAAATTCTAGATTTTATTTATCCGCTCGTCCGAACCGACAATCACCCCAGTGTAATAGAAGAAGTCAACGAGCTTCGCGCTCGAGTAGTGGCTTTAGA